>NC_142338.1:46955000-48155000 GCF_054954075.1 Amborella trichopoda | reverse complement strand
TTTTTCATTGAGACCTCAAGAGCCCTTATATTCACCCCTATTCCCCAATATGGTAATCAACTGTGGCAATGGGTCAGGCCAGCTTTCGCCTTACCCTTGTCCTCATAGTGCCGTCCTATCACGGCTGGCCTGAATTGGGCTAAAAACAAATAAAAAAAAAATAGTGGGCTGGACTAGGCCGAACCAGACCAGAAACCCTAGCTTGACCCTGGGCCGTAGTTTGTGACCCAGGACCAATTGGGCCCAGCCCCAAAAGCTACCTTCACCTTTCCTTACAATGCCAAAAATCCCCATGCTTATCTGTCAGATAAGGATGGTCTGAACAGAAACTCTGGCAATTCCTAAAATTAGAGGGTCGGGTTTTGCCCAAATTACGGGTATTTTAGTCATTTCTATATTTGGACCCTTCGATCCTATCATGAAGAGGAGGAAGGTTGGTCATTGGGACTGGACCCGATACAGGGAAGGGCATTATTGTGATTTTGAGAAAATTTGAAATGGGGATATGTTAATTATTTTCCTAATGATTCGGGGGGTTTTTGGTCATTTTTAAGGGAAGGATGCCATCCAAACAGGGATACTCTCGTCATTTATAGAAGCGACACTGTTTTGACTTACGAGTCCTGTTGTTATTAGAAAAGGTGCCCTAGATTCTCTCCAATGCTTTGAACCGTGCCTCCAAGTTTAATGGATTTTGAAATTTTGGCCCCATTTTTTTGCCACGTATTCCCAAAATACCCTCAGACCATTAATTCGCGGCGCAGCTAATCCGTGGTCACCACGTGTCAAACAGTACTCGTCCCAAGCGGCATGCTTACATTGGAGAGAACGATGCCGACGCGTGGCTCACTCGTAATAGAAAACACGCCTCTCTTTTCTGCTAATGACATAGAAGCCCTTACAAAGTTTTGACCAAAATGCCCCTGAATAGTTGTGGGTGGGAGAATGGTCCTGTATATCCTTGCAGGTATGTAAAAATTTCTATCATGTCCTTGTGGAGATTGCACATATTTTCAACTGATATAGCAGAACTACCCTTGATCTTCCTATGGTTAAATTTCATGAGGCAACTTTAGAAACGAGTAGTGAAATTGGGTAAGTTGTGAGTTATTAGTGTATACAAACTTAAATGAGTGAACTTATATCTATAATTTAATTCAACATTTATCCTATGAAGGTAGAAACCTTAAAATTCATTGTCATCCAAACTAATCTTACCTATCATAAAATTCTTGAATGGAAAACCATAAAAATGCCATTTTAGACCATATAACATACTCTTGATACTTAAAAAGGAGACCACATGTTATGTTTCTAGTTACATGCATTAAAGCATGTAACTTATTAATTTTACCATCCAATTTAGATGCCTCTTAAATGTGGGAAATTTAATCATCTAAATAATAATAAATCTACAATGTCAGTTGAATTTTGGTTCCGCTTTGCAATTATAACCCAGAACGACAATCAGGCGAGTAGCATGCATCGTGTGCTGTGTGTTGAAAGAAAATCTCCGTTCGAATCTCCCATGATAGTGGAGATCTAAACCACAGCACGGCATTAAAAGTATGGGGCCCATTCACCTCCTGAAGTCTCCGCCGCCATGGCATATTAATGGTAGAGATGTGCCCGACAGATGATCATTCCTCGAACTCCAATTACAGATATGTCCAAGGTTATTAGCTCGACATTGTCTCCCAGGTAAAAGGAACTTTGTCTAAATTTATATGTTTATCTACAGAAATTTAAATTCTTCCTTAGTTTCTAACGAAAAATAGTGGTCCCATTTTCTTGTTCTTAAACTAAATATTAAGCAAAAATAGATCAATTCTACCAAGGTGAATTAATATCGATAAGCAATTACCTAATTACAAATGTTTTGCTTAAGTCCAAAACAAAAAGAACATTGCAATACACACAAAAGTGGGGTTATTTCAAGTAGAGGGTCGACACAATAGGCGGGAAGTGGAGAGGGTAATCTTGATACTCTGGAGCGAAGGGCAATCTCGTAACAAGGGTGGCCCTGATATATTTCCAACTTTCAGTGGCATTATAAAACTTATTCAGTGACGCCGACCGGGGACCCTAGGGTTGACTTACCGCCCGAAACGGACGACACGTGTCATTTACAGTCAGCAGCCGATTTCCAGAGGGGATCGGTTTCCATCCACCTCAGTAAAAATGGCATTTAACGGTTGGGTAGGTAATAAATATGGAGTAATGCCCTAGAGAGAGAAAGGAAGAGCATGTAGAGAGAGAAACAAACTACAGAACCAAGAGAGAGAAAGGAAGAGGAATAGAGAGAGAGAGAGAAAGGTAGTAGACATATATAGGCGACCTAAGGAGAGAGAGAGGGGAAGAGAGAGGAGAGAGGGGAGCCTGTTCTGCAATTTTACAGTGGTGAAAGGGAGCACGTAGAGAGAGAAAACTAGGGTTCAATTTTTCACCCATAAACCCGACAATACCCGGTTTATCCCTGCGTCTCCTCTTTGTGGAGAGACCGTTGATTCTTGTTTACCAAAATACCCCTCCCATGGAGAGGGTTTTGGGGATAGATTTGGCATTATAGAATTCATCGGGATACAAATAAAAGGGCACGAATGGAGTTGGCCTCTACAAGAGGGGATATAGACCGGAGCAATAGTGAGAAAGAGAAAGAGACAGATAGAGAGAGAGAGAGAGAGAGACTGAGAGGCCTAGAGAGAGAAAGAGAGACTGGTAAGCTTAGAGAGAGATAGAGAGCAGCAGAAGCGAGAGAAAACCTTCTCCTTGACAGGTCAAATATTTAAAGACCCAGCACACTCTTCTGCATCTTTTCTCTCTCTTCACTCTCATGTATTTACTCCCACAGTGTTTCTCTCTCATAATATATTTCTTTCACTCTCATAATATATTACTTTCTCTCTCTTCTCTTTGCAAAATATTTGAGGAAAGGACTTACGGCTGCTTTCATGGCGATCTCAGTGCAGGAGTTGGAGGAGTTAAGGTGAGCCGAGGGTTGCGATTCCTCCTCTCTTTCTGATCGCTATAAAAGAAACCGACTCTTTCTCACTCCTCCTTCCTCTTCAGTAAAACTTGCTCGCGCAGGTATAAATCTCTCGATCCTTTTAAAACTAGCGAGCGAGAGAGCGAGAGAGAGAGAATTGAGAGAGAGAAAGAGTGATTTTATGGTGTATATATTGTCACAGTTATGAATTTTAAACTAACTTGCTGATGATTTCCACCATTATATGTTTCTAAATTTTCACCTTCAGTTGAGCTTTGAAATTCATTGAATGTTTTTAATAGAGATTTTTACAGATTTTTTCTCTTGATTGTGGGTCTTTTTCCTTTTTAATGGAGATATGGTTTGATTTCTTGCATTTTCTTGGTTTCTTTCTATTCTCATCCATCTTTAAAATGAGATCGGTTTTTCAAGATTTATTTTGATTTCTCTTTTCTTTTTCTTGAAAGTTTTCTTGCCTCTCTTTAGCAAGAACTTGTTATTTCTTAATTCTTGCTCCCCTTGTTATAGGGTTTGATTTCTCATGATTTTTAGAGTTTTTCTTGGTGGTTTTGTAGCCGTGTGTGTGGTTTTTTAAGTCGATTTTGTAACCGTATTTTTTATTTTTTATTTTTTAAAATATCCATTTCTTTTGATTCCAACATCTCTTTTATTTTAATTTTTTTTTTTATTATGATATAAAGGTCTGTAGTGATTTCTACCTGCATTTACTGCTTGTTTCTTTACCAAAACATGGCCCAATATTATATGCGTTTTATGTGTATTAAAACCTTAAAAAGTTTCTCAAGGATAATTCAATTTTTTCAACACTTCGCACTCCTTTTTGTCTTCATTAACACATTACTTGTGGATATTTTCAGTGATTTAGAGCTCTCCTTTTTAAGTTTTAAATTTCACTTCCCCTCTAGTTTTCTACTTATTAACCATATTTCTACAAAATTCATTTCACATTTTCAGATCAATCATTACAATCTATCTATGGTTTTCATCATGGAAAAAAATGAAAATTCTTTATGAGATGAGATATGGATGACTTATGGTCTGACTTTGTGTATGGTCCTTCATAGAGCAGCAGAACTTCTTTATCCCTTGACAACTATTATACGTTACATCAAAATCCATGATTTTTCTCTGCAAAATTTCACAATACTTCTAGTTTTTTGTGATCTTTAGCATTATGCTGCTAAGAATTCCATCTTTACATTTTATGTCACCATTCTTTCCTTTTTTCATTGGGAATTCTAATTTTCAGGTCCCTGGAATTACATTAGAAGGATCTAAGCTTATTCTGAGAGAATGTATGGAGATTGCCAGGTCATGATGTCAATGGGTGGAAACATAGTTGGAGAGCCAATGTTCCCTCCTTCAAACCTCAACTTCCTTCATAACCTGCCTTATAACTCACCACCAGTCTTCTCAAGCCTCCTCACTGTAAGTTCTAATGGCATTGTATGCTTTTTTTTACTTTCATTTTTTATCTCTGATGTCTTTTGTATTTCTTCTTTCTTTTTCATTTCTTTTTTGCCTCCTTCTGTTGAATTGAGGGTTATTTAGGTTTTCATTTTTCCTTTTTTCTTGTTCAGCTTTCTTTTGTACTTCTTCTTTATTTTTCATTTTCTTTTTTGCATCCTTCAGTTGAATTGAGGGTTATTTAGGTTTTCATTTTTCTTTTTTTCTTGTTCAGCTTTCTTTTGTATTTCTTCTTTCTTTTTTTTCCCTCCTTCAGTTGAATTGAGGGTTATTTAGGTCTTCTCTAGTTCTGGTTTCATTGTTGGTGTATAGGTTTTTGGGTAGTTTGGATCAGGTAACCAATATGGAATACCTTAAAGAGTTTTAGATTTAACTTCAGGCTTTCTGCTCTAGGTTTGTTTTAGCTTATGTATCTTTTTGAGAGACTTTTTTTTCTTCTTCATGGCCTATTCCCTCATGGGGGGAGTTTATTTTTTGCATATGGCTATTTTTGTACCATACCAAGATTTTTTTAGGATTTCGAGTCAAATCGGAATCTTTTTAAGGCAATAATTAGTAAATCCTAATAATTTTGTCGGAATTTGATAATTAGATTTCAAATTGGATGTTTCTGATTTCAGGTCTTTCTTAAATACCATTGTTTAAAATGTCGAGCTCGAATCCTCTGGACTCAAATAAAAAATACATACATTTTTTTTTTTCGGGGTTGGGTCAAGTCCTTTTTTTAGTGTGACAAAAATATACATACAATTTTACTTTTTAGGACTAGGATCCCACTCTCCCTATTTTGGGATTCGTTATTTGGATGGTCGAGTGCAAGTGTCTCGCGTCAGTCCGTTCCCGAGTCAGATTTTAAGACTCGGGTCTTACTAGTTTTGGGGCCAGTCATCCCCACGGTCAAAATTGACAAAATAGACATGTACTTGACCTTTTACGAATAGGGTTAGACTCACCCGATTTTTGGGGCAAGTCATTTGGACAATGACGTCCAAGTGTCTCGAGTCAGTATGTGCCCGGGTCAACTTTTAAGACTCGGGTCTACTATACTGGGGGTTAGTCAGACTAAAAGTAAATGCGGCAAAAACAAACATACAATTTTACTTTTCTTTTCAGGTCCGACTTACCCAATTTTTGGGGTTAGCCATTCAGGCTATGAAATCCAAGTGTCTCGAGTCAGTCTGTTTCCGAGTCACCTTTTAAGACTCGGATCTTACCTCAACTAAGTGATACAAATATACATATGGTTTTGCTTTTTGGACTCGAGTTAGACTCGCCCGATTTTGGGGATAGTTATTCAGACTATGGAGTCCAAGTGTCTCAAGTCCGCGCCCTATTTTTCAGGTTAGTCACCCAAACTGAATATAGACCTACAATTTTAGGACTAGGGTCAGATTCGCCCGATTATATTGTATCTGTCATTCAAATGTCTCGAGTCAGCTCGAGCCCTATTTTCAGCAAATTTTTTCTCGTTGATAATTAAGATAGAAGAAAAACATTTACGACTCCTAAACCTAGAAGCGGACACCATAGATTATTTTTCTCTCTCCTAAATTTTTTCTCATCGATAATTAGGATAGAAGGAGAAGATTTACTTAGGACTCCTAAACAGACACCATAGATTCTTTCTCTCTCCGAATTAGCAAAAGGAATCCTAATTATATAACTCCCATATCTGTCCATCAAAATTTTACTCTTAATTGGATTCCTAATGCCCTATATGGATACTGTCTCTGCCCTTTATTTGCAAAAAAGAGTCCTAATACACCATACCTCTAGTATCTTTCCCCTCAGCATGGGACTCCTAATGCCATATACTCTCTCTCTCTCTCTTAATATCCTTCCAAGAGCTGCTATAAACATAATTCACAGTCTGTCTTTCTCTCTTCTTTTTTCTAAAGGCTTGTCTTTCTCTCTACCAACAATGTTTGGGGTCGTAGAACCAACCATACAGTCATGTTTGCTCTCTCTCTCCCTCTCTCTCTAACCGTTTGGAGGGCCACCTAATCCTCTGTATACTTTTAAATCTCAAAAAAAACTTCTCTGTTTACTCTTTCAGAACTAAAATTCCCAATATGTTTTCATTGCTAGGAATTACTACTCTCTCACGCTCACTCTAATTGGATTTGGGTTCTTTTGGTGTAGAAAGAGGATAATGGTGCATTGAAAGGGAAGGAAGATGAACTGGATAGCAAGTCTGGAAGTGGGAACATCGATGGAGGGGTGTCGGAAGAGCATGAGGATGGTGAGCAACAGCAGCGGAACCCCAAGAGAAAGCGTTATCATAGGCACAGTGTCAGGCAAATTCAAGAGATGGAAGCGTATGTCTACTCTCTCTACCATCACCATCTCTTCATTCCCCATTAAATTACCTGCACTTTTTTTTTTTTGGGTTGCTTCCCCCCCCCCCCCCCTCTCTTTCTCTGTATTTCTCTCTCTCTACATCTCTCTCCCTCCTCTCTTCTCCGTGGTTGTTTGGGGTGGCCATATTTCTTTATGAGAACCATGGTTTTGCCGGCGCTCTTTATGTCCAAGATTTTTGGTAAATATCTTTGTCTCAATTTTCAATATAGGATCCCTGTCTGATTTTCTTAATCCTTTTAGTTTTCAATTGATTTTATGCTTGACTTAAGTTTATGGTATAATTTATGTCATGCTTTAGAATCTCTTTGACGCATGTTTACCTCGGTCAGCATGTAGGTCAAAAGGGACAATACTATTTTAAAATTTCTTTCAAATTTTAGGGATTTTTGTTCTTGAGGTGATCTCATTTACCCTGATTTCATGCTCGACCAAGTTTATTTTATAATTTATACCATCCTTAATAATCTCTTTGACACATGCTTAACACATGCTTACCTAGGCCAGCATTATCGTAGGTCAAAAAGAACAATACTCTTTTAAATAAGGGTGTGGTTTCTATAAGGTTGTAACATTAAACAATCCAATTAAGCCGCATCTCCAAGTGTTATCATAACATGTAATTTTGATGTAAAAATCTTTTAGGATTATCTGAAAATCTATTTTTATAACTAGTTATAAAATTTTAAACTCTAAAAATGGTTAAAATTAAGTAGATCTATAAACATATGAAAATCTTGAAAATTGAAGATCTAGATAATGTGTTTCACTATTTTTGGGACTCAAAATCTTTTCCTTTTTTTTTCATATTCATGCATCTCGATGTCGAGATGATCAATTAGAGGTTTTTTCAACATTAAAACAATCTTTATCATTTTGAATGTGCATCTTTAATTCTAGATTTTCAGGTTGCAAACTTATATAAATTTTTTCTTTTATGATAATACTATTTTAAAATTTATTTCAAGTCTCAAGGATTTTTGTTCTGAAGTTGACCTCATTTTTTCTCCACGAAGTTAAACTGAAAACTATAATGTAATAATTATATCTTTTCTATGATGATTCTTTTTCGGAAAATTGTTCTATGCGTGGGGGGATGCATTTACATCTGCTGAGGTATAAAGCATTGGATGCAAATTGGTGGTCCATTAAAAAATAGTTGAAACTAATGGTCCAAAAATTTTCTTCCTAAAATTATTTTTTAATTTCTAAAATTTATTTAATTATTTATATTTGTGATCTCCATGTTAGAAATTATATGTCCTTAAAAATTAGGTAAAAGAATCCACCTCAAAAATAATAAGTTTTAA
Organism: Amborella trichopoda; assembly: GCF_054954075.1. Taxonomy (NCBI): domain Eukaryota; kingdom Viridiplantae; phylum Streptophyta; class Magnoliopsida; order Amborellales; family Amborellaceae; genus Amborella; species Amborella trichopoda. The sequence continues at coordinate 48,146,858 of NC_142338.1, read as the reverse complement.
GAGGGGACTCATTTCTACATGGACTCGAAGAAACCGCGTCCTTTTTTTATCCCTTCTCTCTTTTAAATTCATTCTAACCATCCATGTGCGGTAGCAAACGGCTTGGATGATGATAGTCGTAATACAATAGTATCCTTCAAGGTATCGGCCAAACTTTGCCCTTTTTTAATATGTTATATGATAAAAAATACAGTCATACAAACTGTTTAGAATTATACAAAATAGTGTATACAATTTATTGTTCAAATTTGTAATTTAGATCTTTTATCTCTCCCTTTTTTTATCATCCCTCAGCAAAGCCAATTTTGTACGTTTTGTAAACTTTTTTCCCTGTAATTTTCTGATTTTATGTGTAGTCTATTCAAAGAATGCCCACATCCGGACGACAAGCAAAGGCTCAAACTCAGCCAAGATCTTGGCCTCAAACCTCGACAAGTCAAGTTCTGGTTTCAGAACAGAAGAACACAAATGAAGGTATCTCTTTGTCTCATTTTTGTCACCATATCTCTCTGCATAATTCTTTGATCCGTAACTAGTTTTTCACACTGCTAAACTCCCTTTTGTTTAAATTATTATTGTTGTTGTTATTTTTACCATTTAGTAGCCATGTTACCCTCACTGGAGTCAACAACAATTATATTTCATGTGTCTTTCAAATAAATTTAAGGCCATTGGTCCTCAATCCTTTACATGAGATTTCACGTAAATGCTTGGGTAGTTTAGCGGAAAAGGGGTCCACTACTTTTGGTAATAATGGAACTCAAGACTTCATGTTATAGTGCCCTACCAACCTGACTGCCTAGCTTTTGTGGCGTTGTCTTTTTACTCATCCATATCCTTCCCTTAACAATGTAATTCTCGCAAATATAGTCGAGTTGTTATTAGACCTTCATTGAAGGTCTATGTACACTTACACCATGGAAACAGTAGGGTCAGAGGCAATTAACATAAAATCAAAGGGTTGGATCAGTGATACTATGAGAGTAGCTCCTGTTTAGATTAATGATACTTTTATCGTCTGTAATTATCGTTCAAACTAATTGTCGATGGTGACAATTTCCTTTTCCTATCTGTTCCCAATCTGTTTTCCCTAATTTAAAAAAGAAATTTCCCCCTTCTTTTTGGCCGTGTGGTACCGAAAGGTCCCAAACCATGTCAGTGGCCCCTGGTTCACCCCTACCACTATAAAATCTCTCAATTTATTGCATATTTATGAAATAAAACAGCTTTTCTAAACAAAGAAAGAAGTAAGTAATGCACTGCACGATTCTCCCTCGCCTGCGTGCACGCGTGCTCAAGAAACTGTAACTAAGTTGGTCGCTTCTATCTCTTTTTAGCTTCAAGTTCTCTTTAAGAACTCTTGTTAGTCTTCTTTTTTCATCCCATCATACACAGAGCCATAGCATTGTCCATTGTTCATTGCTCTTTTGTCTATCCTCTTCTCTTTATTTTTCTCTCGAACTTCTTGTTTTCTCTATTTCTGGATTGTCTTTTCCATCTCATAAAACATGTCGTTGTCTTTCTCTTTCTCTAACGTGCATTATCATCATCATTGCGCGGCTAAGCAGTCTCAGCAAGACCGCGCCGACAACGTGATACTCAGGGCTGAAAACGAGAACCTAAAGAACGAGAACGTCCGCCTGCACGGCGCCATCAGAAATATAACATGCCCTGCTTGTGGGGGGCCAGCCATTTTGGGAGAAATGTCTCTTGATGAGCAGCACCTGCGCATTGAAAATGCCCGACTCAAGGAAGAGGTTAATTTCTTCTTCTCCCTCTCTTTTTTCCTAGAAACATCGGTCACATGTGAAACTTATGAAGACTTTTATTTCTTCTCCTTTTCTTTCAAGAAAAATTTGGAGAAATTTACATATATATCCCCACAATTACCATTATTTAAAAAGTACACCCAATTTGTTCTACCATATTCCCATACATAATGGAATGGTGAGTTTAAGATCTGATTCTCGGAACCCATGTCATAATTTGCATGAGGAGTACTTTCAAATTTTTATATTTCACAAAAATTGTTAAAATTTTTGAAATTTTTGAATTTCTATGAGATGCAGGTATTACAAGGACTAATATCTCAATATCTCGAATAGTTTTATTTTTTATTTTCCCCAAAAACAGAAAGGAATAGCTTGAGTATTAAACAAACATCTCTTAGGGTTTCTTTGACAAAACCCTAATTTTGTTAATTAAATGTGGGGTTTGCATTTTTTTTTTCATTAGTGTTCGCTTTTGTCTTTTTGTGGATGATTAAAAGCATGGCAGAGTAATTTATTAATTGTTATTTTCAGCCGTCGCAGCCTGTGTGCCTGAAGAGAGAGAGAACGATTTTAGACGGTTTTTTTTTATTATAAATAAAATATCTAGGTTTTTAGAGTGAAATTTCATGAGTATTAATTTCTTAAAAGAAATAATATGAAAAGAAGAAGATTTTTAATTAAAAGTAGATTCTTTCTATATTTTAGGATGGTGTGAAGCCTAAAAATAGAAATAATTTTTATGAAGGGTATCTTGACATAAAATACAAATAAATGTGTACATTGTTAAGTTTGAAATTAGTACTTCTAAATTGGGGTTATCTGAAAACAAAAACTCCCACAAACTTAAACCCCTTTTTAACGCCCTCTCACTAAATAGGGCATACCAAAAAATGATCATTTAGAAATCTACTTATCAGGGGTGACATAGGATATTTCCGGACAATCTAGTGTCTAATAAACTATTTACTTTTTCCTTTTCTTTTTTTTTTTTTTTTCCTTTTTTTTTTTAACATGTCTAATAAACCATTTACTTGATCTTTTCTATTTCCTTTTTTTTTTTAACATGTCTAATAAACCATTTGTTGTCTATAAATATAGATCCTATTTGTTGTTAACAACTTTATTTAGAGTTTTAAATGGAAATATGTGAGGCTTGAGAAAAGCTCCAAAGGGGTTTACTCTCCATTTAGATGAAAAGATATAAGCTTCGATAAAAACTCTGAAGTCAATTTTGAACGGTCCAAATTTGTATCATTTATGTCCAAATAATCTAGACCATCCAAATAGTTGAAGAAAAAGGCTCTAATAATAATGATGATAATGAATGACACACTAGCTTTGATTTGTGTTTCTCCTCCCTTATAATCAAATTTGAGGAAAATGAGTACGCATGTACAACAGCCATCTGGCTCATCAAATTCGTAGAGAAAAAAAAAAAGACAAATGGGACATCAGATGAATTCTGTGTCGATTCGATGAAATGTTTGAGAAAATTTCCACTCACTTTTCTATTTAAAATTATGCAACCCTTTTTTTTTTTTTATTTACTTTTAGTTTGGAAATTGAATTTATTTTTTATTGAAATTTAGTTAAAAATTTATGGAATAGTAATTAGTGATCTATTTTGAAAACTTATACAAATAAATTATTTACTTTAGTACAAAGAAGTCACACAATATTCTTGTCTATGAAATTGCCTATCAAAATTGAAATTGGGTGATAATAAAAATGTCATTGATTAGATTCAAAGTTTAACAAAAAAAAAAATCTTAAACTCTATGACCATCTACTTTTCGGATTGAACCTTCTATATGGGTAAAGATGCCCGCTCAAGGTAGGAGGTGAGACGTCTAATTGTGGGTCTATCAAGCGAGAATGGGCATACTAGAGATAGAGAGAGGAAATCAAAGGATTCTTCAAAAAATCATCCCTTCTTTTTTTTTTATAATTTAGTAGTAATTCAATAGGGAAAGAGCCTTGCTATTTATAATAGAAATGTAACTCAATACGTCACGTTGTAGCACCTATCACTCTAATCACGTATGCTTTGAGCCCTTACTAGTTATTGTTTCTCCCTTGCATGCAGCTCGAACGCCTTAACGGTATGGCGACAAGATACGCTGGGGGGAGGCCAGTACATGGCATGGTTCAAGCTCCACAAATGATGGTCCCCTCTTTAGACCTTGATATTGGCATGTATACAAGGCAGTACCATCATGAACAGGCTCCTCCGCCTCCCTTTTGCCCTCCTCTGTGCCACACTAGCGACATGATGGTGCCCCATTCAATGCCTGAGATTAACCCACTCGGAACAGTTGGACTACTGGAGAATGATAAGCCACTCGCTTTCGACCTTGCCATGGCAGCCATGGCTGAGCTCCTAAAGATGTCTCAGCTTAATGAGGGGTTGTGGCTCCAAAGTGGCGGTGAAGGTAGAGAGATTTTGAACGTGGACGAGTATGCGAAGTCATTTCAATGGCCGATCAACCATAAGCAGGAATTGAGCGGGTGGAGGACTGAGGGGACCCGATCCACTGTAACGGTTATAATGAACAGCATCACACTCGTTGATGCGTTCTTGGATGCGGTATGTGTGTTCCTCTGTGTGTGTGTGCTTGTATGTGTGTGAGAGAGAAAAGTCACTTATTCATTCATCCATGTACTGTGCAGAACAAATGGATGGAGATGTTCCCATCTATAGTTTCGAAGGCAAGGACAGTCCAAGTCATAACAGCCGGACTTGCCAGCCATGGAAGTGGGTCGCTTCAACTGGTAAATTTCTAACCACATAACTTCTGCATTTCCAGGAAATTGCAGTTATTTTTTTTCATTCAATTTCAATTCATCATTCATTTGGAAATGACTGAGTTGCCTATATTCAATATCCATGTAGGACTGTAAATTTGCCCTGCTCTTATTCATAACCAAATCATAATGCATTACTAAATGACTAAGATTATTGAGAAATTTTCTATTTTCAGATGTATGCTGAGTTCCAGTTTTTCACTCCATTGGTACCCACTCGTGAGGTTTACTTTCTGCGATATTGCCAACAAACTGCTGACGGTGGTTGGGTGATCGTTGATTTTCCCGTTGATGGTATCAGTGAGAATCTGCAACTGCCTCTCTCTAGGTACAGGAGGCGCCCCTCTGGTTGTGTGATTAAAGATATGCCTAATGGTTATTCAAGGGTAATTATCTTCGACTGAGATATTGATTTACATTTTGCTGTATTTGAAAGGGAATGTCTGCGAAATTTTGATAGTTTGCTGAAATAAACATGGAATTTGAAAAATCTGTAAAACCCAAATTTTTTATTTAGTGAAATCGTAAAAATAATTGTGTCATGGCACTTTTGGATCTTTTCGGAAGTCACCGAAATTTTTTACCATTGTAGATTCAGATTTTTGTTGAATTTCCAGAGAAACATTCCTGCAATTGGTAGTAATGGGGAAGTTATCTTATGATGTTTCGGATAATATTGACCTTTTGATAAAGAAGAACTGATTATTTCTTATGGTTGTGATATTTGGGAGGATAACAAAAAATATATAAAAATAGATCTTTGATTCAGCTCTTGGCTAAAGTTCAGAAGAAAATAGAGTTCAAGGGTCCATATAATTAAGTAGCCAATATTCGATTTTAAATTTGAAAAATTTGTGGCACACATTATTTGACCTTCTAATTATTTTTGGAGGAAAAAAAGAATTGATCTCTATGACATTGATTTTCTATGCAGGTGACTTGGGTAGAACATTCAGAAGTCGATGATAAACCAATTCATCCCATGTTTAATCAAATTGTCGAAAGCGGAGAGGCATTTGGGGCTCAACGTTGGGCCACTGTGTTGCAGCGCCAGTGCGAGAGGCTCGCAAGCCTCATGGCTGAAAACATTTCCGATCGTGATCTCGGAGGTAGGAGATATTTTTGTCAACTTTTCTTGAAAAAATGGCCTTCCCTTTTTGTAATTTTGAAAATAAAAGTGGAGTTGGGCATGGTGAAGCCCGAGTTTCTCACAGTTACAAGGTCAAATCCCATGCTCACCCATGGAAAATGGGAAAAGTGTACCATAAACCATTGCATTATGACACAGGATTAGGGAACATTAATGTTAACATTAACTTTTTATTTTTTTATGATGGATGGTGGGAGATTAATAATACCTTAATCTCTCCGTCAATGAGAACAGATTATTGGCGTATGACTTGTACCATACACCACTGGATTATGGTATACTTAACCCTTGAAAATGGATAGTTCTTGAAGTTTATCCCTAAACACTACCAAACTTATCCATCCTTTTTACTTGAATCAAATAACTCTGTAGGTTCCAATTAGTAAAAAAACTCCCTTATATACTTTTGCTTTTTCATCTTGCTCCTGAAATTATTGTATCACCACTGTAGTTTGGTTGATTAACACATGACCTTTAAATATAATTATATTATACGTAAAATATAGATATTTTTTAATGTTCACATAAAATGCAGTTTTATCCATGGTTTTATGGAATGATAGCTTTTTCAGTAATGACCACACTGGAAGCGCGACGTAGCTTGATGAGGCTTGCCCAGAGGATGATGAGGATCTTCTGCATCAACATGAGCGGGTCTGGGGGCCAATCATGGACTACGCTAACAGGCGGGCCTGAGGACACAGTGAGGATCACAACAAGGAAGAATACTGAGGTTGGGCAACCCATTGGGCTCATACTCTGTGCTATCACCACTACTTGGCTGCCCGTTCCCCCCCACCAGGTCTTTGATCTCCTTCGAGACGATCGCCGCAGAACTGAGGTATGTATGCATCCACGCATGCAACATTATATTCATGTATGCATCATACATGTGCTATGAATCAATGTATGTAGGAATCCAACTATGCTAATGTGTACAAACACATGCATGTGGGTATGTAAAGGTTTGGATGTCAAGAAAATATACAAAGAGATCATTTATTTTTTATACAAGAGGTCATAATCACTCGTCAAATTTTAAATTGGGTAGTTATAAGAGTGTCATCGATTAGACTCAAAATTCAAAAAAAACTTCTTGAACTTCATGACATATCTGAATCACAATCCAAATTGACATCCAATGGCTAGAAATAATTGTGACTTCTTTGGAACAAGATAACTGGGAATATTCATTTTAACTGGGAGTCAATATTTCTGAGATTTTTGCGATTAGTTATTCATGAATAATAATAACAATCACAAACTAATAATTGTAATATATTTACAGTTAGATGTTCTTTCAAGCGGTAGCGCTAGCAACGAAGTGGCGCACATTGCCAATGGCACACATACAGGCAACTGCATTTCTCTTTATCGTGTGAATGTAAGTGTTACTCAAAATCAATAAAGCCCTCTCTCTCTCTCTCTCTTTTCCCCACTGTGAGTGTACAAATGAGAGAGAAGACTTGCATTTCCTTTGCTCATTCACTTTCTCTCTCCACAAATTGAAACCGCACAGACCGGGGGCAACACACCGCAGAATGTGGAGCTGATGCTCCAGGAGAGCTGCACCGACCCCTCTGCGTCCCTTGTTATCTATGCCCCCATCGACATATCCTCTGTGCAGATGGCTGTGACGAGCGAGGACCATTCTTATGTCCCTCTCTTACCCTCCGGTTTCATCATCACCCCGCGACGCCAACCCAACGACCCAAAACATGCCTATAACGGCAACGGTATCAGCAGCAGCAATAATAGGGGAGATGGGTGCCTCATGACGGTGGGGGTGCAGATGTTGGCAAGCTCAAACCCTACTGCAAATCTCAATTTCTCAGCCGTTCCTGCCATTAACAACCATCTCTGCAACGCGGTTAATCAGATCAGGGCTGCCTTATTGGCACCTCGTGATCAGTAACGGTAAAGGTCTGCTAGGGACACCCACCTTCGGAGAGAAGTGGGGAGAGTCCAGGGAATAAATGAGAGAGAGAGAGTGTGTGTCTGTGTCTGTTGGGATTTGAGGAAAAGAGAGTGTGGGGGTTGTCAAAATGATGTGTGTCTTAGGATTAAGAGTGAAAAAAAAGTGTGAGAAATTTTAAGAGAATTGCCCAAAATGAGCTCTCGTTTTACAGGGATGATGATTATACCAAGAGCCCTAACTTTTTGGAGGAAGACCTGATCTTGTCAAAATTCCTAGAGGGGGGAAGGTGTTATATATACTTCACAAAGGGGCCTGAGGTATAATGGTGATGCCAGTAAAAAGAGGTGCTTTCTGGGTATTTTCTATAGAGTCATATGTGGGGGAGCACTATCAAGTAATTTCCCCTTGGTATATATATTTATAGAGAGAGAAATCAAGGTGTGGAGAGATAAAGAGGTGGAAATGGTGTAGAGATAGAACAAAGGGGGTGTAATTTTGTGGGAAATAAGAGGAAGAAGCACCATTGGAGATGAAATATAAGGGAGATAAATAAGTAAAAAGTGGGAATGTGGGGGAGTCAAGAGCGCACCAGATGAGATCCTTGCTGTGTGGTTAGGTAACTTTGATTATGGTGGCCTCACCACTTAGCCAGGGTGGTGGTTCGGGTATTGACTTTCTCTGTTTCTTTAACCCCTTTTGTGTCATCATATACACTCGTATCCTTGTTTTCAAGCTTTTATTACATCGTCATACACATACACTGGATTCCTCTTGTAGAACTTTAATCTATTGTTTACATGGGGCTATATATATATGGATTGGTTGCTTTGGGTTACACTCCCTTGAGTTCCTGTGCTGGTTTTATGCCATTAAATGTGTTAGGAACTTTAGTTCTCATTGTTGTTCTTTTCTTGAGCAATGGAAAAGTGGCCTCGGATGCAAGTAGGGCAGGCAATGGGCCAGGTAACCCGACCCGGCCTTAAAAAAAGTAGGGTCCGGGCTATAAAGTGTGGCTTGAGGGATGGGCTAGGGCTAGTGCTGGCCTATCCCAGCCCTAATAGGGCCAGGGCTAGGGTTGGCCCAAGACAAGGGCTTACCCAAAGCCAAGGCTATCCTGGTCTATTGCCACCCGTAAGTGCAAGGAGGTTGCAACCAACTTTTTCTTTGGATATGAAATCAATATTTGAGGGTATTCCATTGATCGGCTCAATCTCCAAAGGAGAACTCTTTGAACATACTCTAGATCATGAAAATTGATGTTTGGAAGTCATACGTGATTGTGATCTCTTTGTACTAAAATTAAATGATTTATAGTATAAAATCCATTTTAATAAGTGGAGAAGTATTTGATGCTACTCGAATTTCCTACAACTTGCTAGGACCTTCATACCTCCATATGTAGGTAAGGGATGGCTCTCCAATGTCACTAGTGTGCTCGAAGTCTTTATGAAAATTTGATTGACTTTGAGTTGAGGATGGACATACCCTCAAATATCCCTCAATTATACCATACAGTTGGATAGGGCCTTGCTAAATGTGGGAAACTCAAGTGCTAGAATTGTATATAAATACTTATCAATTGCAATTGTGAAATATTTAGTATTTGTATATATCATGCATGAGTATGAAACAATTCTCTTAAACCATTTAATGTCAGACAATGATGGTTGGGTGATGTCTTGCCTCAAATCAAAATATGCTGAAACTTTTTACAGGCTTTGAGGATAGGAACGATATACCCCTAACTGTCCACGTTTGACCTAAGATAGCTTAGGGACTTGTTTATAACCAGGTAGTATATAAAAAGGATCGTATATAAGGAGATTATTTATTTTTGATAGAAGATGGTCACAATTACTTACAACTATCCGATGTGAAATTTGATAGCTTGGATGTCTCAAAATACAACTAAAAATATCTATTATTTCACATATTATCTATTTTCAACTATTTCAACTCATTATCACGTATTTTTATAGACTTTTAAGAACCAAATCAAAAGAAATCAATAAACTGTTAGATAGTTCATCTTGGTGTATTTTAATAAGCTTCCCTAAAATTGTAAATAAATGCTGCATTTTTCCTAAAGTAAAAGTACACAGTGTGCATTGAGTTTCATGAACAGTACGAAATGTAACTTGTGCCTCATCCCCACTATCAAGGGTTGTGGCTTAGACAGAGATGAAACCACCAATGGAGCGGCATAATTGGTGTTTTGAGGCGTGCAACTTTGCGAATTTGAGGATACTGTTCGCTCCGAATATTTGTAGCCATGTTTGAGCCATAGTGCGGGCGGACAGCACCGCCCCAGCCATGACAGGGGCAGTGGCATGGGTGCCTCCGAGAGGGTGAGAGAGATGTTGAAGTGAGAGATACATCTCTCTAAGGTACCCGGCCCTTGACCCTGCCATGGCTATAACAGGGCAGCCCCATCCTTTCAGCAGCTATGGTCGTAGGACTGAACTTTAATTCTGCCTCCCTCCTAGCTGAGAGAGGGAGAGAGTTTTGTGTATGCGTGCGAGAGAGAGAGAATGACGAGGATTTTCCCATGGTGCACCTCATATGTATTGGGACTGACACTGGAGCTCTACGGTTCCCCTCTTGGAACTTGAAGATAGTCTTTGCCTGTGAATGGAGATAAGATGCAACAGAGATAGATGCAGAATGGAGAAGTGAAGGGCGTTAAGTGAAGGTGTCAATTTTAAACAATCATGGAAAGGCGCATTTTCGAACTCTGTTCAAAGATGCAGTCCTTACGGTAGCATGAAAGTCTATTTTTGCTCTTAATTATAAAATTTGAATTTTACAGTAATGTGAAAACATATTTTTACCCTTAATTATAGAATTCAAATCTCGATAAATGTTACAGATTGAGCATATTTAAAAATATTGAAAATAGATGGTCCAGATTGTGTTATAAGATGCACTCATCAACTTTGTTCAAAGGATTTTTGAGGTGTGCTTTAAAATAAGGTTGATGCCTTATATAAGATTTTTTCATAAATAAAGAAAATACAATTAAGGAAAATTATTCTAAAGGCCTCTTTGGGTACATGGATTTCTAATATCTTGGATATCGTTAAAATCCACGGTTTGGATTGTTTAATGGCTAGGATACTTAAAATCAAAAAAATCAAAATCATGAAAATAAGACCTACTTTTGCATGATTTCATTTCCACACCAAAACTTTTTTTTTAGCGTTTCCAAGGCCCATGGATTTCACTTGTTGGCTCCCTCGACCCGAAAGATAGGGAGCATTTGGTAGATATGAAAATTTAGAGAGAGAAAGTACCTAAATTTTTTTAAGAGAGAAACTATCTCATAATTTTTAAAGAAAAAAAATTATGTCAAATTTTAACTTTTAGAGAGAGAAAATATGTTAAAATTTTAGAGAGATAAAGCATGTTAAAATTTTAGAGAGAGAAAAAGTACCAAATTTTTTAAAGAGATGAACTATCTCAAAATTTTAGATAGAAAAACTATCTCAAATTTTAACTTTTAGAAAGAGAAAGTATGTTAAAATTTTAGAGAGAAAAAGTACCAAAAATTTTTAGAGAGAAACTATCTCAAATTTTAAGTGTTAAAGAGAGAAAGTACATGCAAATTTTTAGAGAGAGAAACTATAACAATTTTTAAAGAGAGAAACCATTTCAAAAATTTTAGAGAGAGAAAAATCTCATATTTTAACTTTTAAAGAGAGAAACTATATCAAATTTTAGAGAGAGTACCTAAAAAGTTTTAGAAATAGAAACTACCTCAAAAAAATTTAGAGAGATAAACTATATCAAATCTTAAGTTTTAGAGAGAGAGAGAGAAAGTATTCTTAAAATTGTAACGAGAGAAAGTATTCGTAAACTTTTAGAAATAAACTATTATAAATTTTAGGAAGAGAAACGGCCAAAAAAACAAATTTAGAGAGAGAAATATCTCATTTTTTAGAGAGAAACTATCTCGAATTTTGAGTTTTAGAGAGAAAGTATCTCGAATTTTGAATTTTCGAAAGAGAAAATATATTAAAATTTCAGAAATATAAATTTTATCAAATTTTAGAGAGAGAAACTACTTAAAAAAATTTAAAGATATAAACTATCCGAAATTTTTTGGAGAGAGCAAGTATCGTAAAAAAATTTAGAGAGATAAAGTATATTAAAATTTTAGAGAGATAAACTATATCAAGATTTAAATATAGAAATTACATGAAATTTTTAGAAAGAAAAACTATCTTAAAAAAAATAGAGAGAGAAAGTAAATCAAATTTTAAACTTTAGAGAGAGAGAGTATATCAAAGTTTATAGAGACACTATATCGCATTTTAAAGAAAAATGAGAGAGATAAACTATCTCAAACTTAAAGTTTTAGATAGAAAAAGCATCTTAAAATTTAAGAGAGTAACTATATCAATTTTAGAGCGATAAAATACATAAAAAAATTTAGAAAAATAAACTATTGCAAAAATTTTAGAGAGAAATTATCTCAAATTTTAGTTTTTAGAAAGAGAAAGTATCTTAAAATTTGAGCAAAAAACTATATCATATTTTAGATAGAGAAACTATCTCAAAATTATTGAAGAGGGGAACTATCTCAAGTTTTAAGTTTTGGAGATTGAGTCTCTTAAATTTTTAGAAAGAGAAACTATATTAAATTTAGATAGAATAAAGCACCTAAAAATTTTAGAGAGAGAAATTGTCTCAAAACTTTTAGATAGACAATTTCAAATTTTAAATTTTGGATAGAAAGTATATTAAATTTTAGAGAGACAAACCATAACAAATTTTAGATAGAGAAACTATCTCAAATTTTTTATAGATACACTATCCCAAATTTTGAGTTTTAGAGAGAAAAAGTATATAAAAATTTTAGAGAGAAATTGTATCAAGTTTTGTTACCAAACAAACAATAGACATAGAAGTGATTGCAAGGAATCCTTAAATTTTGTATAGTTTATCCAAACGAAGAGATTTGCGGAATCCATGGCAAAAATCCTTAATATTGAAAATCCATAGATTTATTTAGATTTCAAATATCTAAGATTCCTAATTTCCTTCTATCCAAATGGACCCTAATGAAAAGTTTAGTACTGGATGTAGATACAACTAAGGTACACTTAAAAAACACACCAAAAAAAAAAAAACTGCTCCGATACTAAAAAGCCTTCCAATTGCTCATCTCAAACTTCAGAGGTATGAATATAAAAAAAAAATTTGATTTCAGGTCCAAAACATAATGCATTATATAATATATTATGATGACCGTTATTTTCAAGATTTTCAGGTCTTCATTACTTTCAAAGCTTTAGATTTTTATGATTAGGGAAAAAACAAATTTTTAGGCTATCATAAGAAATTAAAGGGACAAAAAAAAAAAAAACTTTGTAATCTACACCGCTGGAGTCGAGACTGTTTATTTTTGCAACCATTCTCACCGTAAGTCAAAAAGTAGTGTCTTTTAGGAAGAATATGCCCCTTTATAACAAATGTTTCTCTCACCCGCTCTCGATTTTTTTTTTTTTTTGTCAGGTTGATGCTGGTTAGCACAACATGTGTCGGATCGACTTTATTTTTAAATTATATGCCGGATCAGCTTTATTTTTTAAAAGTGAAGTCAGTTTGACACCATGTGTGTTAGACCAATACATTATTTATAATAAAGTCGGTCTGGCACACATGGTATTTGACCAGTTTGATTTTTATCTTGAAAAAAAATGTGTTGAACCAAGAGTATTTTCCTCTTCAAAGCTTTTTAATCTCAAGGCATTATAAAAATAAGGGATTGTCAAGCGACCATTTATCTTTTGTACATGGAGGTCGATATCATTTCCACTAATTAGATGTCAAATTGGACAGCTTGGGGTGAGTCATGAAGCCCAAGAAATTTTTTTTTTGGACTATTGTGTCAATTCAATGACACTCTTACAACCACCCATTTTGAAATTAAACGGACAATAAATAATTGTGCCCTCCATATACAAAAGATGAATGGTCATTTTGTAGACAATACCTAAAATAAATAGTTTTGAGGTTAGTGATGGTTGTTGAGGAAGGGGAGGGGAAAAATGCCTAAAAAGTAGGGTCAAGGGGGTATTTATAGTTTTCATAGATAAAAATTAGGGAAAAATTACAAAAAGTGCCCAAAATAAGACTTTCTAGATAATCTACCCAACTAATTTTTTGTAGCAATTTTTGCCCCAAATTGAACTTTCCTAGCAAATACCTCCAAGTAAAAAACGTCATATTTTTCTGACGAAAATGCCCATAGTGCCGGACCGCCCCTATTTTGTGTTGAACTTCATGCTTTCTAGAAGCCCAAAGTGCTGGACCGCACACTCAAAGTGCTAGACCACCCCTGTGCCGGACCTCTCCCATTTTGTGTTGGACCGCATGCTTTTCATATGGTATTTTGGTACTTTTTTTGGGGGATATTTGCTAGAAAAGTTAAATTTGGAGTAAAAATTACCAAAAAAAACTTTGTTGAGGGAAAGTTGTCTAGAAAGTGTAATTTCGGGGGAAGGGGGTTGTAATTTTCTCTAAAAATTACTTCGGAAGTTTACTAGTTGGCAATAATACTGTTTCCCAAAATATAGATGGAAATGTTTTGATTTTTATATGTGCAAATCTTTTACCGCTAATTTCTTTGTTACAGTTTATGATTTTTCCCAACGTTGCCTATTTTACAAACATACGATTACAGGAAGGATAAAATAATCATTTCAACCATACGTTACTCTGGTTTTGTAAACATTGGAGTTAGAGCAAATTTTGCTGAAAATGAGAAAAAAAATAAAATAAAAACAGCTAGGGATGCTTTTACTAATTTAAGCTGAGGATACTCGGCACACTGACCCAGCATGTTTATAGAACACTTTTATTATGCTCCCACGGAAGCATATACTATACACCTACTACCTTAAACCAAAGGCCTATTTGGATGAGTTTTTTAGTCTGATATTTTGGGAACCACCTAAGAATCACTAGGTGATTAGTTTTAAAAGGAAAAAAAAAAAACGGATTTGGAGTTTTTGACACTTAGATCTTGCCTATACATAATTGGACAATCTTTGTTCACTCTTAAGAGTTTATTTTTTCTAACACAGAGAGTTCAATTCCAAACTTTTTTATTGTATTTTACTGATAAGGGTTGACGAGGTTATATCCCCAAAATACAGGGTCCTAACATAACTCATAATTTGAGTTTTACCTGAAAGAGTAAATGGATACTATAGTATAAAATCTTTTGGCGTTGTTTATATCATGAGGTTGGAGTAATGGATAATATACTATAAAATCTTTTGGCATAGTTTATATCATGAGGTTAGTAAAAGCTGATTCAGATTTTTTCATATCATGAAAATCCCCACGTGATTTGCCAGTCGGACTAAGTATAAAATTGGATATTGTCCTTCTTTCGTAAGTAAGCTTCTATTAGGGTCTGTTTGATAACTTGACGGTAAATGTTCTTTAAAAATTAGAAGTTTTTTTTTATTGGGAAGAAAAAAGTTATTATAAGGAATCTTTGGTTTCTGTATTTGATAACTTGTTGGAATGTTAAAGCAGTTCTAAGTACATATATTTGATAACCTGCTGGATAATTAGGAAGTTCTGGATATATGTGTTTGATTAGTTGTTGGAGTTTAAAAGAAGTTATAGGTAAGATATAAAATCTTAAGGTTGAGACCCTAAACAATATTAATATTTTTTATAATTTCTTAGATTTTGTTTTAGATAAATATCAATTGAAAGTGAAGTACGTTTGATTG
Source organism: Amborella trichopoda (assembly GCF_054954075.1). Taxonomy (NCBI): domain Eukaryota; kingdom Viridiplantae; phylum Streptophyta; class Magnoliopsida; order Amborellales; family Amborellaceae; genus Amborella; species Amborella trichopoda. The sequence goes on along the minus strand of NC_142338.1, from coordinate 48,131,459 downwards.
AGAGAGAGAGAGAGTTTAATTGAGTGAGAGAAGCATCCTAGAGAGGGAGAGAAGCCTTGGATTTTGGATGGAGGACCATAGTTCCTAGAGAGAGATTTGACAATAGTGGGATGTGAAGAAAATACCCCAAGGGATATTTGGATACCTGAAAATATATTATCCATAAAATATATTATTGGTATAATACATTACTGCATAATACATTACTTGAAAATGGATTGTTACTGTTTGGATAGTATTTAGATGCAACGTGGGAAATACATGGCTACTGTTTGACTATGTTTGGAAGAAACATGGGAAATATATTACCAACCTTTTACCAACACTTGCATGTAAACTATCATTTTTTTATTTTTTTTGTCACAAAATTCCACTAAAATGTGGAATTAAAGTCACCATCACATCATTTCAAAAAGATTTTCTAATAATAACATCATCACCATTTCAAAAAGATTTTTTAATAATAACTTGTGTCATTCTAAAGTCATCATTATACAATTTCTTACTTATTTTGCATGTCTTTGGCACTTACATTGAATCACATATCTTCTAACATGATTAGAATTTGGTTTCAACATGATAAGTCATTGGAATAATATGATTGGAATAACATGATTTTATTGTGATAAACCTTATTTTTATTTATTTATTATAAAAATCTTTCAAATGTCTATCTATATATTTTTAAACAAGCAATAAATTTATAATACCAAATTAAAAATCTTTATGGTACACGTTAAAAAATGGGAAGAAGTAACTACAAGGATTGGTAATTGCCGTAGAAAATTTTGAGGTATTGGAAGAAACTAAAGAAGTATCTTATTTCAATTGAGCTTTTACTAATGTGTTATAAGGATTATGTTGGGTAAAAAATTTTATTATAATTGTGTTGTGTAATTTCTTAAGTTGGGTGAAATTTTTTATTATAATTGTGCTGTGTAATTTCTCATTGATTAGATAGGCTAAAGAATATGGATATATGAAGGAGAGAGGGAGAATGGAAAAAGTGCAGACGTGATAGTAAAGGGGTTAAAAATAACAAAAAAAAATGAAAAAGTACAGATGAGATGAAGGGGCTTAAAGATAAAATGGTTTAAAACAAATGGAAAAAGTACAGATGAGAAGAAAGGGATTAAAGAGAGAATGAGCACCTTACGCAAACCAGTTATTAGGGTTCAAGAGAGAGGGAACGAGTTATTAGGGTTCAAGAGAGAGGGGAGAGAGGGGACGACTGTAGAGCGGGAGGGAGCACCTATGCAAACCACGCACGCAAAAGATTTCTAAATATTACCCGTCATGTGCATAATAGATTTTTCATCTTTCATCGGAAAAAATGTGTTTCATAATTTTTGGAAAATCTCAAGTAATCTCTTTCTATTTCGTTATTATAAAGTGTACCTAAATGGTGAAAATGTCATATTTCCTCTTAATCGATGGTCATGTAATAGATTTTCGGGTACCCAAATGCCTCCCAAATTGGAAAAGATAAGTACAACAATTGAAGCAGATGTTGCATGATAAACTTTATTGTATTTCAAATTGAAGCAGTCTCTAAACAATGTCAACCACGACCTCATTAAGTATCAAATACAAGGTTTTACAGGTTCACGAAATGTTTTTGAATGATACAATTATGAAAATGAAAAACAAGAGTACAACAATAAGAAAATTAGTTATATATAGGAAATACAAGATATGTCTTAAGTGGCCCATACATGAAGAAGCATGAAGAAGGAAACATTGTCACATATTCAAACATTCTTGACCAAAATAAATAGAGAAATAATTTGTCAATATCTAAATTCAAAGATCGAATCCATTAATGGAAAACCATATACATTCAATATTGCAAAACAATCATCAACAACGTGGAACAAAATCATATCTATTGAACTAATGAAAAGCATACAAAAAAGGGTCATTTAAGTGAAATTCATCAAAGTAATGGCAAAGAACCAACCATTGTGAAATAATTCCATAAAAATCACTACACTAGAATATCTAAACCCCAATATATTTCATAAGAAATTTAATCTCTAATCCCCAAGATGTTCCATAAGAATTCAATCCCTAATCCCTCAAAACTATTTGGATTCTTATAAGGGGAATCAAAGCATATGAAAAGAAAGACAGACAAACCGAACAAAAACACTCAAACGTGCACAAAGAACAACTTCTTTAAAAATCTAAACACGTCTTCTTCAAAAAATCAAAACCTTAGATTAGATTGTAGCGGAGTCTAATTTGCAAGGAATGATAATTTAAACCCACTCCTCACAATCGTGCTTCAGCAAAAATATACAGATATTGGCACTATGCAAAGGGTGGCATGTAAAAAAATTACAAAACCCCATGTCTGAAATAGGGCCATAAAAAGCGCACCACTGTTTAGAGTGGCTAGGATTTTCTTTAGACTCCAAGCGGCAAATAGCATGCCATCGATTAGCACATCACTGTTGACTCTAAGATGGAGCCATCCATTTACAATTTGTTCATCTCATTTTGATGGGGAAGTTCTACACTGTTGGGATGTTCTTATCACAACTTACCTCTTTTTTTTTTTACCAAACGCAGAATATGTACAGAAATGGGGGAAGTTCCTTCTTTTTCTCCCTAACTTATTGTTATCAAACATGCCCTTAGAGACAAAAAGTTAAGGATTGCGTACTATAATATCATTTATCTTTATTACAAGGAGGTTACAATTACTTCCAGCCATTAGATGTCAAATTGGATGGCTTGAGTCTAGTCAACGACACTTCCAATCACCCAATTCAAAATTTTACTAACAAGAGTATCTGTGACATCTTTGTACCAAAGGTAAATGGTCTCTTTTTGTATATTTTTTCAAAGAATTGGCACAGTTTTTCAAACACCTTAATAAAAAACAAAATTGCATGTTACAAGAATCCTAGTCTTTAGAAAGGCAACAGTTTCCTTTTGAGAGAATGTAACAAGACAAGATAGTGTATATTGTACGTAACAACAAGATAGAAAAATTTATATTGCATATAACAAGATATGAACGTATCTATCATACCATTGTACAATGAAAGAACCATCATAATTGAGTATGGGGCACAATTATCTCTTTTTTTTTTCTCCAAAAAGTTCCTTTCTCTCTTTAAAGTATCAAAGGCGGGGATCTCATTCGATCTAATTCTTACCGGTCATATCTCCAAGTAAGTCTCTCTCTCTCTCTGTCTCTCTCTCTCTCGCTCTCTCTCTCTCTCTCTCAAGTTCGTCCACATTCTCTTCCATCTGTATTTTTAGAACACAATATTCAACATAAGGGTTACATATGTCGGCATCCACCCACAAGACAAGTCTATATCTCTAGACATTTTGTATTTGATGGAATTATTTTTCCATATGTTAGTCAAAAAATTTTATTTGATAGTGTGCAGATTTAGCAGGAGTTGATTACATATAGAGGATGGGCCAAGTGTTGTGAATCAGACATATAGAGTTCTTCTTTATCAACTCAGAGTATCCAAGTCATGTTTGCAAATTAAAAAAAGCTTTGTATGGTTTGAAGCTGATTTGAACCTGATTTGATCGATTTAGTGCCTACTTATTATCATAGGGGTTTTATTACAATGTAGTTAATTCATCTCTTTTTGTTTATCGTACTCCTCAAGGTATTATTATCCATCTCCTCTATGTTGCGGATATTATTGTTACAGGTGATAATTCAGATCTTTTAGAATGATTTATTTTTTAACTCGGAAAAGAACTTGCAATGAAAGATCTTAGACTCCTTCACTACTTTCTTGGCATAAATGTATCTTATTTTCCAGGCAGAATCTTTTTGTCACAAATAAAATATCCGGGATCTTTTTGATCATGCTTAGAAGTTAGCTGCCAAACCTATTTCAACACCAATGCCAGTGAATAATATGTTCATGGGAATTCTAATCTACTTTTTTATCCATCTCTTTATCAGAGCATTGTTTGGGCACTCCAATGCATTACCATGACACGGTATAACCTTTATCATAGTGTTAATACATTATACCAATTTATGCATACTCCTACAATTGTACTTACATGCAGTTAAGCGGATTCTTCGATATCTTAATGGTACTCAATCTTATGGTATAAGAATCTTATCTGCTAGTTCCCTTAAGTTATACGCCTTCGCAGATGCAGACTGTGCTGGGTGTCCAAACACTCATCATTCAACCACAGGTTTCTGCACCTACTTTGATTCCAACTACACATCTTGGAGTACTAAGAAATAGTTAATTGTTGCTCGCTCAAGTGATGAAGCTGAATACTAATTTATGGCATCCACTGCTACAAAATTGACATGGCTTTCTCTTATTCATAAAGATATTGGGATTCTATTTCCTTAGTCACGAACACTTTTTTATGACAATATTGGTGTTATCTATATGACAGGTAATTATGTTTTCCATGCTAGGGTAAAGTACATTGAATTAGACTATCACTTTGTGTGTGTGAAGGTTTTGTTTTCTCTCATAATCAAATAGCTGATATTTTCACCAAGTCATTGCCCTGAAATGTTTTCGATATCTTTGCTTCAAACTTGAACTTTATATACCTCCCCATCCAAGTTCGAGGGGGGTAATAAAAAACAAAATTGCATGTAACAAGAATCTCAGTTTTTTGAGAGAAAACAGGTTCCTTTTGAGAGAATGTAACAAGACATGAAAGTGTATGCAAGTGTATATTGCATATAACATCATAGGAAAGTGTCTACTATACTATTGTATTACTCTTATATATACAATGAAAGAACCACCACAATTGAGAGTAGAGGCAGAAATATCTTTTTTTTCAAAAAGTTCGTTTCTTTCTCTAAAATTTTCACATTATGAAGGGATTTTGATAGGTTGTGAACTCTCTAATCACATTTAGCTAGATTGGACATCAATTTAAAGGAACAAAGGAGATGTCGGTTGTATATGTATCCTCATGAGCAAAATCTCCTCAAGACTGGAAGTGTTAACATGTTTGACAGTGAGACATTGAAAATCTGGAATCTCAAGTTCCATGATATGCTTATTCTTTCACTAAAGGGCATGATATGCTCATTCTTTCACCAAAAGGCATGCTGACTGATATGTAATATGTGTCCTTTCTTCCTTATCCATTTTTTATATGGGTTCTAGACCTAATTATTTAGAATATATAATCTCTAACATGGAGATTATTAATATGAACTAAAATTAATGTTAAAAACTAAAATTATACTCTTTTTTGAAAAATAATTTTAGACCTTAGGTTTTTGTTTTTTGTTTTTTTGTTTTTTGGGAGGGACCATGACTTTACATCCATCTTTAACACATATGTTTGCTGCATTGTGGGGCGCCATGTAGGATTGCATCCCCTAACGCATAATCCACTTTTCCTTAACTAAATAAATAGATATTATTTTACATAAAAGTTAAGCTTTTTTTAAAAATGTTACAATTACTTTTAATCATCAACCACAAAATAAGATCAATAGGACTGTACCACAAAATTTGATAATATTGTTTTTGAACTTTGAGTATGGTCAATGACACCTCTAACCATCAATTTCAATTCTAAGAACTAAAGGTGATTATGACATTATAAATGGTATTGTTGTGCTTTACTTTTGTAAATAAAAAACAAAAATAAACAAGCCAAAAACAATATACTCCACAACAGCCAGTAATTTGGACCGTCGGCTTGGCAGATGGGGAGTTGAAAGCCACTGCCAACGTGTAGCTTTCCCATCCCACCGTTAAACCACCTTCGGAAAAATGGAGAAACCATGTCTATGATTTTAATTTCCGGAGAACTCCTCAAATATGATTTCTTTTTTCAAATACTGTTGATTTATCACATATCCACCCATTGGAACATATTACACTTGATTTTGGCATAAGAAAAAAGAGCGCATAATGGGCGCATCAATTACAAGAAATATAGAAGTCTCTTAAATGAATTATTTATGAATGGCACGAATCAAGTTGGGTAAAAAATCAATTATGAATGTTTAATTAATTTTGGCTAGTTCAGTTTGGTTTTGACTATCCAAATAGAATGGATAATATTTTTCTAATATACTAATATTTCTAAACTATTTTTATATTTATTGACCAGTCCAGCTGACTAATTTCAATTGGTTCAACCATCCAAACAAAATGAGCAGTTTTTTTTAATGTATTCCTAAACTATTATTTTATATAATTTATATTTTTTCAGATTGAGAAAATTTCACCGTACACCCTAATTTCATGTATGATTTCCCCATAGACCTTGAAATTTGAAATATTTCTAACGGCATTAACTTTGTTAGTTTCTTATCTTCCAACCCCCATAACCATTATTACATGCACCGAAGTCATTTAGAGCAACTTATGTGCCCCAAAATATATCCTATAAGGACGTACACGTACATCTCTCTCTCATGCCCAAGCAACCCCAAACCCACCCTCTCTCTTTCTCTCTCTCGCCCCTAATTTGAGCTTGTGCCATACCCCTCTCTCCTCTCTCTCTCCCATATTTATCTCTATGCCATACCTCTGTATCTCTTTACCCCAAACCCTCTCCCTCTCTACCCGTTATCTCTCTCTCTCTCTCAATCGATATTTCTTGTCAATGTTTCTTAAATGGACGGACATTGCTCTTTTGAACTCTCCTTCTCTAGATACACAAATGTGGTGGTTAAGAGCAATGACAACTTTAGCTCTCTCTCTATCGCTATTATTATTTATTGTAGAGAAAATTTTGTATAGAATCCTAATTCCTCATATTATTTCGTAGTAGACCCTCACTCCGTTTTTATTTTAAGCAGCATTAGGAAACCTCTAAAGATTTTACCATACCCTATCATCTTTTATTTTCCTGTTTTATTGACTTTTGATCATCAAAATTAACTCCAAAAAATATTTTTATACCATTTCAACCAAAAACCTTTTTAATGGGTGGAAAGGGAAAATGAAAATTAAAAAATTTTTTGGGTTGAAATGGTATAAAAAAATTTGTTGAGCTAATTTTTATGGTCAAAAGTCAATAAAAGAGGGAGATAAGAGATGAGGGTGTGCAGTGAAATCTTTACGAGGTTCCTAATGGCGCTTGAAAAAAAACAAAATGATGATCTACTATGAAATAATATGAGGAATTAGAGTTCTATATGAAATTTTTCTTTTATTGTTTGACACAAAATTCCATTCAAGCCTCTTAGCTATGTCCATGCTCCTTTCTCACACTGGGTCCATGGAATTACTACCATTATTTAGTGTTTTGTACAAAACCACATTCAAGCCTTTTTATACATATTTTTTGACATCAAATTCAACGATTTGGGCTATGTTTCATCAATGTATTCATAATTCAAGGATGAAGAGACTCTCTCTCTCTCTAAAAGTATTTTTTATTGAAAGATGATGGGAGTCTCTCTCTTCAAATTGATCATCTTGACATCAAGATGCTTGGACATGAGAAAAAAATGGATTGCAAGTTTTGGAAATAGTATATTTTGTAGCGCATTTTTTTATTGTCATTTTTCAAGATTTTCAAGTTTTTATAAATATGTCGATCTATACTATTTTTTAAGCTTTAAACTTTATAAATAAATATAAAAATATATTTTAAAGTTATCACAAAGATTTCCAATATTGAAACCAATGTTTAAAAGATGAACTCGGGATCGGTCACTGGCCGATCTTGATCTGGCCCGATTCTAACTGTCATATATGTATGATATTTTTTTCAGTGCACTAATTGGCCGACTAATCGGATTAATTGGCATTAATTAGCCCTAATCAATCGATTAATGCACTAATCAAACAATTAGTGCATTAATCGACGATTTGCTCTAAAAATCCGCCAATAAATGCAGTGTCATAGTGCAAAGTTTGCAAAGTTGCCCTTATAACATTTTTTATATATTTTTCCTTTTCTACCTTTTTCCTATTGTTCTATGGACACGGTTTCATGCGGCAAGCCCGCATATTGTAGAAATATGAGTTTGGCAATAAATATATATTTTAAATATAATGTCATCAAACTTTTTAGAGTATATAATATTTAACATGGAGATCGTGAATATAAAATAATAATAATAATAATTTGAAAACTAAAAATAATAATTCTATTAAGAAAATATTTGGACGGCTAGTTACACTTGTTTTTTTATGGACTACTTATTTTGCATCCATCTTTAAGATGGATGCTTTATACCTTTTGATCCCATATTGTAGAAATGCGGTCATGCTTGCATGAAACAATTTTCTTTCTTCTATTTCTCTATTTAAAACTTTATATATTATTACAAATTTTTTATTTGCTAACTGTAGGGTTTGCCGCCTTCGGCTAGATGCACCAGAGTTGGTCAGGCCCGACAGGGTTCTAAGGCCGTAGGTCCCACAACTCAGGGGATATAAAATTTAGAAAAAATTACAAAAAAAACCCAAAACTACACTTACTATGCAACTTACCCACAACGTAACTTTTGCTCTCACTTTTTTCCTCAAAATACATTTTGTATGCAAATACCCCCCAACCAAAATAAAATAAAAAAATACCTAAACTACCCTCCCTTACTTTTACCTTACCCACGCCTCTCTCCTCTATCCCACCAAAATAGGGGCTTCGACACTTTGTAAGTGCGGTCCAGCAGTAGATGTTACTGGATTCCATGGCTCTGGCACTTTGTAAAGGGAGGTCCGGTAGTACTCAGTTTCGGTGCGGTAGTTGTCTTAGGGCGGTCCGGCACTTGTGCACTCCGGCAATGTGATTGTGTGCTTCGGCAATGTGTTACTGGCATCCAAAAGTCAACATCAAATCCGGCCAAAATGATTTTTGTGTATAAGAATGGTATTTTCGTTTTTAAAAAAATGAACTTTTACTATTATGGGTATTTGCATAGAAAGTTTGTTTTTGGGGAAAAGTAAAACAAAAAGCTAAGTTGGGGATAAGTTGCATAAAAAGTGTGGTCTTGTGGGCTGTTTGTAATTTTCCCTAAAACTTATTCGTTGTTCATTTGATTTGATCTTCAATCTAATACCTACACCACCAAGCCCCCGAGGGGCACATAGACATACACAAAGACACAGATATGAGAGAGAAATGGAAATTTATCAAAATTGTCACAAAGAGAACAATTTTAAACTTTACCTACATTTTTAATTGAACTCCAAAATACCCAAAAAAAAGAAACATGGTCTTGAGTTCAAATATTATAACATTTTATAAGACTATATCATATTATATTATATATTTATTTTTTATTAATGTAATTTATATTATATAATATATATTTACATATTATATATAATATATTTATTATATATTTATCTCTAAAAAAGTATTGTTTCAGGTGCCTAATCACTTTCTCCGAAACCCAATTATGCTTATAATATTATTATTTTTTTACTTTTTTATGTGATAATATAAAAAAATAATACATGTAAATTTTTTAAAAAAAACTTACAATTTTTTAAGAATTTTTTGGGATTTTTTAGATTGTTTTGGCATTTTTTTACCAAAATTGCATTTTCAAAAAAAATCGGAGCACTAATCAGCTGATCTAGTCAAAATCGATCGGACTAACTGGATCAGGTCAGGACATACTAGTCGGCAGGATCCGTTCTTTTGAACATAGATTGACACAACATTTCTCGATGCTATTTGAAGGTAGGCTCTAATTTGATTGTTTAGAGGCTAGACTTTATACATACTGCACCTTATAGAAAATTGATAAAATTAATGTGACTAGAAATGTTTCAAATTTGAGAACCCATAAAAAATCATATACCAAATTAAAGTGTAAATTGAAATTTTTTAAAAAAAATTATTAAAATTTAATCAAAACTATTTAATTATAATCAAAACTTATTTTAACCGGACCCCTCACCGATTAAAACGATGGATAACTAAACCGCTATGCACCGGCAAATCCCTCACGATTTCGTAGGCAGGTGCGGTTGTCTGTGCGACTGCGCAACTAATCAAATGTCATGTGTGGATTTTATATGTGTGGGGGTAGGGTATATAATGTGATTCTTTTTGTTAAGTTGTGTGGCATGTGTGTTTTTTAATAAGATTTGCATGAAAAGGACTCCACCCCACTCCACTTTGGAATCCAGAGGAGGGTGAGAGCGCGAGAATGGTCATGACTCTGGTTTCTTTTTCTTCTCCAACCTCTCTGCATTCCTTTTCTCCGAAGCCTCATCTTCCTTCTTTGAAGGCATTTCCACTGATATCATTTTCCTTAAAGTCATTATCCTATCTTTCCCCCAAATCCAGGTACTTATTTATGCTTTTCGTCTTTGTCCAAATTCTAAAGCATTAGTCTCTGAAAATCTATTTTGATCCGATTTTTGTTTGGGAGTTTGATGATGGGTTTCCGCTTTTAGTTTGCTTTTTCACTGTGCATTTCTTTCCCCAGACACTCAAATCAATTAATTAGTGGTTTATTGAATTGGAGCGTCTCATCAGTATACAGAAATTAAAACTACTGTGCTGGGTTTGCTTATAATTATTTATCAGATAAGGGGTTCTTTCTCGTGTAGAAATGATGGATATTTGTGAGTTTCAAGAAGTTGGCTCGTGCTTGCAGGGTTTCATTTTATAAATCCCTTGCTTAAATTCATCATTATCATCGAATTTTACTTCAGGAATTTGAGTTCCCACCTGCATTAATGCTGTTAACCTGTATATTTACAATGAGGATATTATATGCTTTTAGGTTCTTTGTTTTTTACTTTATATAATCCTCATGAAGGCACTTTTGTATTTTTCTTTGTCTATTTTTATGGGATGTCTGCTCTCTTTCCCTCCCAAGTGAACAATCATATTTTTTCTCTCAGTTTCTCAATACAGACATGGTAGTTGGACTATCCGTCATGCTCAATTTGAAACAGTAATGATCAAACAGTTGGATTCTTGTTATTTCTCCTATATTTGAGGTGACCAAGTTTGCCCCATCTCTCTCTCTCTCTCTCTCTCTCTCTCTCTCTCTCTCTCTCTCTCACACACACACACACACACACAATCTGTTCAATCCATATTACTTCTCCTCTATCAAAATGTCATTCTGATGGAAAAGCCTGAGTTACTTTTTCAAAAAATAAAAAATAAAAATTGAAAATCCCTAGCCTAGTTACCTTTTCAACAAAAGGGAAAAAGAAAAAAGGAAAGCCCTAGTTCTTACAGGTCTGAAAATCAAGGCTATGTTTTTCTATCTAATCCTAAAACTGAATACCCACACCATGAGAAGATGGTGTTAGGTTTGGTGATAGTCAAAATCACCACACCAGGTTTCTTCAAAAGATTGAGGGTATTATAATAAAAAGATAAGGGGCTTTCTTGGGGAGCAAGAAATAAGCTTTCTTAGGGAGCAAAAAAGAAGCCTTAGTGATCTCTATAAAAGGGGATAAAAAAAACATAATATTCAAGGGCAGATATCAATATTTTGTGCATTTTCACCTAAATAAAATTGCCCTTTTGTATTATGATGGAATAAAAGGTGATAATCCACCTATGTATGGCCCATACTTTTTAATAATCCACCCGTGCTTCAATGCCTCTCTATATAAAGGCCAAACCCTACTCATTTAGGAGGTGGGAAGTCATTTGCTTGGTTTAGGTGTAGAGAATTCTAGAGAGAAACCTGCCTAGAGAGAGAAACCCTAACCCAAGTCCATTTACCATAGTTACTTTCCATTCCAACCCAACCCTATTCTTAGGTTAGCAAAATACAAAAACTACCCTTGAAGCAAACCCAAGCAAGGTGTAGTTAACCCACATTCCTAAAGCCTTTGGCAAGTGAGAGAATAGGTCACAACTCCCATCCAAGGCCTAAAACCTTGTAGGCTGGTAGGGGTTTAGCCAATTTTGCCCCCCTTTGGAGATCTTCTTGTGTTTCCCTTCCCCTCTCTTTACTCAAATTTCCGCCGGAGTATCATATAAACCGGTTTGTCTCAAAGGGTCATTTAACCAGTCAGAAGTATCCGAACCTTTAATCAAGGGAAGTGTTTGGTCATTGTACTCACTTTCCTAGTAACGAAAATGGTGTACCTTCTTGTGTTTGTGTGCTTTTGAGTTTGTTTTATCTAATTTATTTTTGGAGTCACTAAAAAAAAAACTTTAACACAACACCATTGGCACTACACCACCAAGGATGTTGAAAAAGATGATCAACCCAATTATTGCATCTGTTATAGGAAGCTTGGGCTGGTGGTGGAGGATTGCTTCTCATTAAATAGATAATCGCATCTCTCAATGAAGATGAGAAGCTTGTGGTGGAAGATACACCTCCGAATGGCCTAAAGGAGCGTCCTACTTCTGACTTGAACTTGACTCGCTCTGAGTGCCTACTTAGCGCTAAAAAGGAAAAGAGTTTGACTACGGCCCCTTACCTTCGCCCTATACTGAAAGAGATTAGTTCATTGATCAACCACCACCTAATCTCCTAAGGAAAGGAATCTTCCTATGGTACCAAAGAGTCCCTGAACTAGACCTACACTTAGCCCTCTCTAGCATCAATAGAAAAGGACTACCGGCAATAGCAAAAGATCGAGGCAATCGACCGCCCACTCGCCATTCCGGCTTTGTCTCACTCACTGACCGTACATAAAGTAAGAACAAAAGCTTAGGATGGATGAAGCTCTTTATTCCTCATTTCTCGTTTGTTCTCCTTTCATTTTTCGAATTCGGATTCAGTCTACACTCTACACTATAGTAGCTAATACAAAGCTCGCTTGCAAACTGACTGTACTTCCTCTTCTTGGTCATTAGGTTGTTTTTCTCTATGATTTAGATTCAGTCAAACTCCCAGCATGCGAAGGAAGCCCCTAACCTAGGTTGGGCACACTAGCGCTTTTACTAAAAAAGGGCTTTGTACCCTTCATTTGTTGGCTATGCAACTCTTTAAGGTTTCAAGGTCGTTGACAATTGCTTGAACTTTTACTGGATCCGCCTCAATTCCTCTCTCGCTAACGATGAACCCAGCAAGCGTAGGCTTGAAAGCCAACAAGCAACAGCTATGTTGACATCTGTATTGAGATCAGAAAGTTTACATGTTGCAAAAATTGGCTACCCACAACTTGGGAGCTCTGTATATAAAGCCTCTTAACCGATGGGAGGTCCAAAAATGCTATGCAAGCACAACGGACAAAAATACCCTAGGAAAAAGCTGGGCCCCTAACTTTGCCACAAACACATTAGACGACTGCCAGAGCAGCACCTTCTTTAGTGAGAACATCAGCCGTGTGGTTTGCCTCGCGCCAAGTATACCCCCAAAAGAAATGTGTATGCTTGCAAATGCCAAAAATTTCGTAAAAAACTGATGCAAGTCACCAAGTGGAGGTGGCCTCTCTCGGGACCCAGGTGATGACGTTGTTGGAGTCGCCCTCCACTACAAGAGGAGCTCCAAGAGGGATTGAAGTGCCTGAGAGCTTCCAGGAGGGCGAGAGCTTCCACCGAGGTGGAGTCAACTCGGCCAATGGGTTTGGCTAAGGTAAAGAGGGTTTGCGGTTTTTGAAGATGCCTCCAATTGGTAAGGAAGTTCAAGGCTGAGATGCTCTTGAACCTGTTGTGATTGGTTGCCCAGAAGATCACTGTGGATTTGATGATGTCCCGCAAGGCCCAAGGAGAAGAAGATAGGGCTTGGAAGATTCTGCTATTGCGCTCGTTCCTAATGGTCCACAGGGTGGCTGCCATTGAGGCCCTCCAAAGCATGGTTCTTGATTTGGGCCAAGGAAGGAATTATGATCGCCGAAAGAGATGTGGGATAGACTGAGGAGTGACCCAAGTCCAGTTGATGAGGCGAAGTAGATCTTCCCATAAAGGCATGCAAAACTGCGATGGCTGACGAGGTGCGAATATGTCTCTTCATCGGCCTGCACAAGGTACAACGGTTGGGGGTGATCATACCTCTCCTTCGGAGCTGGTCAACTCTTAAAGCCCTCTCCAATAAGGCAATCCAGTTGAATACTTGAATTTTGGGTGGAATCAAAGTCATCTAGGCGTTTGCAACAATAGGCTGAGGTAAGGGGATTGTTGGGTGTCGGAAGGCTAGACAGTGGTAGAAAGAGGCCATAGATAAAACTCTAGAAGGAGTAGGAGACCAGATGATTTTGTCCTCTCCTAGTGGGGAGAGGTAGAAAGAGACGGAAAGTTCGAGAAAGGATTGGACCTCGCTATCACGGAGTTGTCTGCGGAAGCATGGGTTCTAGGAATGAACAAGGCCAATAGGCTCAAAAAAATTCGCGATTGTGGCATATGGGTCTCTTGAGGTGAAAGAGGTTGGGAAAGCGATCCCTTAAAGGTGTGTGCCCAATCCATAGATCGGACCAAAACTGAATTTTGTTGCCCACGTGAGGGTAAAAACGAATGCTAGATCTAAAGGGGGAGAGGAAACGAATAATGGACCTCCAAGCCCCCAACGAGCTACTGTTGACTCTAGCACAAGGCACCCAAGGCGAGCCGTGGAGGTGGTATTTGTGGCTTGCCAAAAGTGACCACTCTGAGTGGTCAAGCACCACTACCATTTACTGAGTAGGGCCACTTGTTCAATTGGAGACTGCAAATTCCCAAACCCGCTTGCGCCTTGGGGTTGACACACAAGTTACCAGGAAATAAGATAGTACTTTTTGGATTCCCCTGAACGCTATCAATGGAATTTTCGCATCAATTGTTCGAGTCAACGGGCAACTAAGACGGGCATGTGGAAGAGGATATTTGGAAATGAAGACATTAGAGAGAGTGGCCTTGATAAGGATGATTCTACCTGTTGAGGATAGAAATCTCCCCACCTAGCCAGTTTGCGATCAAGCTTGTCGATGATGTGACTGCATTGGCTCAATTTGGGTTTTCCAGGACAAAGTGGTAAGCCGAGGTATTTAGAGAGGAGGGAGTCCATCCTACATCCCTACTTTTTGACACAACATTGAATGGTGAATGGGTCGAGGGAAATGTCGATCATCTTGATTTAGCCATATTAACCTTGAAGCCCGTGGCCAACTAAAAGCATTTTAGGAATAGGAGTAGGGAATCCACCCCCTATTTCGAGGCACCACAGAAAATAAGGGTGTCGTCGGCGTATTGAAGGTCAGAAATAGTTGCAGCGATGTTACTGCTCTTGAAGCCTTCGAGCAAGACATGGTGATACATTATGGAGAGCGATCTGCTGAAGACCTTAGCTGCGATTACGAAGAGGAAGGGGAAAAGGGGGTCTCCCTGGCAGAGGCCCCTAGATGAGGCAAAGTAGCCCCTCGGAGAGCCGTTTAGGAGAATGGTAATAAAGAGATGACAGATGTGGCTGTTGATCCATTTCCTCCATCGAGCTTCGAAGCCCATTCTGACTTTGGTTTCTTCCAGAACCTATCAATCAACATGGTCTCAGGCCTTTTCCCAATCTAGGTTAATGATAAGGCATAAAAGTTTCTAGTTGTGTTTAGAGTGGATACACTCATGGGCGATGAGGGCACCATCTAAGATATGGTGGTCTTTGACGAAGGCACTTTGTTGGGGGGAGATGACCCAGTGTAGGATATCCTTGAGCCTGGGGGCAAGGACCTTAGCCAAGATTTTATTGGAGTTGTTGATCTAATTGATGGGTCTGAAGTCTTAAGTTCATTGGCCCCTTTGACTTTGGGGATTAGGACTATGAAGGTGGCATTCAAGCCCTAGTGGATCACTCCTCTATCATGGAATTCTTCGAAGAAGGACAGAAGGTCTGGTAG
This sequence comes from Amborella trichopoda, assembly GCF_054954075.1. Classification (NCBI taxonomy): domain Eukaryota; kingdom Viridiplantae; phylum Streptophyta; class Magnoliopsida; order Amborellales; family Amborellaceae; genus Amborella; species Amborella trichopoda. The sequence goes on along the minus strand of NC_142338.1, from coordinate 48,115,770 downwards.
AGGAGGTCCTAGAATTGTTTGAACAAGGCAATAGGGAAGCCGTCAGGGCCCGAGGCATGGTCTTGGCCAAGGTCATTAATTGCTTTGAGGATCTCATCCTCAGAGAACGGACGCTCTAGCCAAAGAGCCCGATCGGAGCGTAGAGAGAGGAAGTATAAATTGGCCATTGTGGGGGTGGGTCTACCAGGGCCTAGAAGAGTAGTTGGCAAAAGTCTAAGATTGCCCTCTCTACTGATTGAGGTTGGTCGAGGATCAAGTTATGGACCTTGATCTAGGTGATGGTGTTGTCCCTTCTTCTGCATTTTGCAATACAGTGAAAGAAGGCCGTGTTGGCATTTCCTTGTTTAAGCCATTTGATTCTGGACCTTTGGGCCTAGTAGATTTCTTCTTTTCTGAGCAAGTTGTGGAAGTCAGCTTTGAGTTGGGTTCGAAGAATTTCACTGGGGTCGAGAGGGCAGGAGTCCTCGGAGCGATCAAGCTCATGGATGAGGTGCAGAAGTTGGGACTTCTGGGTTTAGAAGTTCCTTGGGAATTAGCTCCTCTAGACTTTGAGAGAGTGTTTGAGGAGTTGGAGTTTCTGTTGAAGTCAGAAACCAGTCCGACCGTCGACAGTGAAGGAGGCACACTAGGGTGAGACCAACCAGTGAAAATCAGGTTCTTCAAGCCATGACAGTTTGAACCTGAAGGGTTTGGGCCCACCAAATGTCGGCAAAGTATCGAGGAGAAGGGGTTTTGTGATCGGAGGCAGTTTTGGGGAGAGCTGATACAATGCCAAGGAAAGAGGAGTCCCACTCTAGGCTACAAAGGTAGCGATCCAGTTTAGAGAGAGAGAGGGGGGAGGTGAAGTGGTTGGACCAGGTGAAGGTGGCCCCTGCAGTAGGGATGTTGAAGAGTTCATTGCGAGAGATGAAGTCAGAAAAGTTTAGCATAGCTGGGGACATTTTGTGATTAGAGTTTCTCTCGAAAGACCACTTGGTGACGTTGAAGTCACCGCCTAGGCACCATCTCAAGGGGCGACATGCAGCTATGTCGTCGAGTTCCTCCCACAGAGCATTCTTGGAAAGGTCCTAATTTGGCATGTAGACGGTTGTGAGTTTCTAGGGGAAGCTATCTGACACCCTGGAGAGGGGATCTGTGATTGAAAAAGAAGTGATGTGAGAAGCCGTAAGAGAATGGGTAACAGGGTCTCAAATGACCCAAATTCCACCGGAAGCTCCAACATCTATTCTAAAGCAACTCATACCTCCCGGCTCATGTCTTATACAACTCATGTCTCTTGTCTCATGGCTTATATGACTCATGCCTCATTGCTCGTGTCTTGTATGACTCATGCCTCATGGCCCATGTCGGGTGTGACTTTTGCCTCATGATCAGGAATTATATGACTAGTTCCTCTTGGCCCACGTCCCATAGGACTTATGCCTGATGGCTAATGTCCTTGCGACTCATGCCTGATGGCTCATGTCTCGTGTGACTTAACGCCTCATGGCTCATGTCTTATATGACTCATGCCTCATGGGTCATGTTCCATGTGACTCATGCCTTCATAAGCTTATGATGAAGACAAGTGGAAGGCCCGTTCGTGATAAAGAAGGTCTACTCCAATGATGCCTACCTCCGCACAAATCTGTATGGGGAGGATCTCTTGCCGTATTAATGGTCGCTTCCTGAAAGAATAGTACCCGTGATGGCCGTCATAAGGTTGAATAAGCCGCTTTCAGTTATCTAATACTTGGTCCATCCCGCATGATCCTAAACTGCTTGGTATAATTGTTCTTGCTCAAGAGTACTGATTCTTACATGTGGCTCATTCCCCATTAAGTTGCATTGTCCATACGTGGTCAAATCTGTATGAAGTTAAACTGCTTGTTGCTACCTAGGCAAATGTTCCTAGGACGGCTCCATGTCATATTCCCTTCAGCATAAGAGCATAAGAAGAAGCCCCCTTTTTGTCTTTCAAGCATATGCATCTTTGAAGTCCTCACAAAGTTTGGAGGGATATGCCGGTCTTCGAATTCACATCTCTTATTTGTGTTATTTTTCTTTCATTGTTTTAAAATGCGGCCACATTGCTGCATATGCGCCCTGAAGCGCATTGCATAGGGGTGCATGTGCGCTTTGGTGGGATGCGCCCACATATGCGCCACATCCCACCACATAGCGCATATGTGCCACATAGCTTGTGGACAAAAATAGTGCCCACAAGCATGCATAGTTTTGTCATTTTCCCCCTGAAAAGGAGGGGAAAGGGTTTTGGGGGGTATTCAAACCCCCCCCCCCCCCACCCCCAAACACAAAAAAGAGCCACGAATGTGGCTGTTTTGGATCAAACAAAGAGGGAAAAGTTTTTGGCAGAAATGTATTTTGAAAAAACAGTGTCGATTTCGGTTGGATTGTCGATTGGGATTAGCTTGGGCACTGTTTTGCAGAAGTTTGATAATATGATGTCATCTAAGTTCTAGTTCTAATGTCTTCTATAAAGTTGGTTTCAAGTTTCTACTTTCTATTTCTAATTTCTTCTATCAGGGGATTCAGAGTCTCCGACGACTAATAATGTTGGAATTAATGAATAAATTAGATGCCTACTATCACATAAATCACCTTCATGTTTTTTCCATGCATTAACCAATTTTTTGGGATTTTTTTAAATTGTTTTATGTTTATTGATCACATCGGGGTGATGCACCCGCATATGGACCGCATTGGAACCACATCCCCCATTTTAAAACACTATTTTCTTTACACACATTTTAATGATCTTTTGGCCATGTTAAGTCCTAAGATCAAGCATTTATAAGGGAATGTTAAGTCCCATCATTTCATATTATGTTATGTAACATCCTAGCAACATGACATTAAACTGCAAGCTTACACTCAACTTTATAACTTGAAGGATGGCCATCCGCTCCATCCTTTTTGGTAGCCGATACGGAAGGCCCAGAACTTATGTTTCAGTCTTACGATGTTAAACCATGTGACTTATGGTCTAAATCTCATGACTTTAAACTGCAAGATATAGTGTCAAAAATTCACACCTCGATGAAATGGTCACCCGTTTCTCGCCTTTATGGTAGGTGATTCTGAAGACAAAACTTACCCATATTATTTTCTTCATTGACTTCACATCCCCAGTGCAAAACTCACCCATATTATTTTCTTCATTGACTTTACATCCCCAGTGCAAAACTCACCCATATTATTTTCTTGCAGCAAGTTTGCTTAGGGATTTTTTTGCTCTTGGTTATAGGTATGGATTATAGAATCCAATCTAAATTAAGATTTAAGAGTTAGCCATTGTTTTATTGTCTCACTTTTTGTTTAATGCTTGCATAGGACCAATATAAGATGCAAATATGCTGCAGAAAGCATACGGGAGGATTTCTCTTCCACCCCAATAGATGTTGTTGCTGATGTGAAGACTGAAAAGGTGAGAATTGGGATAAGTACTTTGTTCCTAGAGTTTTCTTTTCTACTTCTTTAAAGGGTACCGGCAAATATTTTGTTTCAATTGATTCTTCTTTTCTTAATACATGTTAATTTGTATTAATAGACTTTAGTCTTGAGAGGCAACGGTGACATTTTGTGATAAATTTATTCACAGATCATAGTCTTAGGAGGCAGTGGTTTTGTTGGTTCTGCAATATGTAAAGCTGCAGTCTCCAATGGGATAGAAGTTATCAGCCTGAGCAGGTGCATTTAAAGCTTTTCCCGGATTGAGTCTCTCTGTCTGTATCTTGATTGCTCATGTTTTTCCACAACCTCGTAATTTTTCACATTGGGGAAGTGCTCTCTTCTTGTGTAAGTGTTATACCATGATGGGACACATACTAAACGGAATTGGAAAACATGGCTTATCTCTTATTTGAACTCATCTGTCATGCTTTACCTATTTGAAACTTACATATGTTTTGGTATCACAAATTTTGGACAATTTTTACAGGTCAGGTCGACCTTCATACTCAGAGTCATGGATAGATCAAGTCACCTGGACCACAGGCATGATATATTCTCAACTTGGTTTTCGCGTCATGATATTTAGATCATATTGTTTTTCCCTAGAGAAGTATTCAAATTTATCCCCTCTCTGTTACTTGCTCTGCATGTATGTAGTGTTGCATAGTAATCATTTGTTATCTTATTTATTGCAAATTATGGCTCATAAAGGACAGTCTGGTCATTTACTTAGTAGTCCTTTTGAGTCTAGTTTTTTTTGGACATGCTGATTGCACAATGAGGAGCGATCAGTTCACTAGAAAATCTCTCTTGGATTGAATACCTTTCTTCATATACAATGTGGGTGTATAAGTATCGTGGGTGTCTTGAAAGGGAAATGAGGCTTGGGAAGTGATGCTCTCATGTTATACAGATTACTCATTTCCTTCAGGTTATATGGCGCACTTCCATAGTTCTGTTCAGTCTCATGCTTAGTCACTTTAGAGCCCTAATACTCAATTAGTTAATTATGTGAAAATTATTTTTCAGTGTAGTGTTACACATACATGGTACTCTTAGTAACCGGAAATTTATGCATGCTTCCAAGTTTTTTAAATTTTTATAATTAATGATTTCTCTAGTTGTATCAAACCCCAAAAGTGGATGCTCTCTCTCTCTCTCTCTCCCTGTCTCTTTCTCTCTCTCTCTCACTCATGTGCATGCACACACACACACACCCGTGGTACTGAAGCTAGTGTTAGGCGTCTTGAGTTACTTAATGCTTTCTCAAGTTTCAATGCTGATTCAAAGAACTTGAAAAGCTAGCCAATATCAACCCTCCTGGGGCCTAAGAGAATTCATGAGAGAGAGGAACCATGTCGTTCATATTTGAACTTCACCTCATCTCATGTTGAATCTGAGGTTTGATTATTGGGCCCCAGATACCAAGGGCATTCACCCCTACTTCCAAGTTCTTTGATTTGTTTGTTTATCTTGTTGGTGTTTGGTCAATGCTGCTCTAAAGATATGATACCCCTATATGTTTTTGAAACATGTCATTTCTCTGTTAATTTATGTGTGTGTGTGATTTGTATGTTATGTGGGTCCTCTATGGCATATATGCTTTTTATTTAATATTAGAGAATATAATGTTTTAGGTTATCTACTAATTTAGGTTTATAAATCTGTAGAGGTACATGCACGGCTATCAACTTTGATATATACAACTAGAAAATGTCTTACGATATAAATTTATAAAATAGAAAGAGGAATGTTTTTTACTTTACATGGAAAGCTTTCAGCACGTAAAATCTTTCTTGGGTAATGTAAAATAGTTATATTATGTGTATGATATTTAGATCAAATAAGCAGATTATGAAAGAAATTTTTAATTGAATTTTCTTATAATAAGAAGCCCATACCTAGAAAATATTTTAGAGTTATTTGTTATATTTCACATTATCAAATGGTTATATAAGGAAGGGAGTTTCTACAAGCTATTGGATCGAAATATAGGTCTTGGAAGGTGATTTTTAAGGATAATTATGAAATTTTAATGCATTAGTGTAGCCTTCCTGAAGGATAGGAGTTTCTAAAAGCTATTGGATTGAAATATAGGTCTTGGAAGGTGATTTTTAAGGATAATTATGAAAGTTTAATGAGTGTATCCTTCTTGAAGGATATACCTCTTTCAAAGTTTAACTTCTATCTCCTTTGTCCCAAATATATAATTTTTTGAAATGTTTGTTATTTAAATTTTCATTTTAGGCACCCTATCGTGACATGTATTTTATTAACAAATTTATGAAGTATATAATCTATGATAGCTATATGATGCATGTTCAGGGTAGTGCAGCTACTGAACTTTCTAATAATTTATAACTTCATTGTATTTTTTAGATTTTTTTTTATAAAGCTCATTTTATTTTTTAGATTTAAAAGAAACTCTTAGAAAATAGAGATTGTAAATTATCTGTTATTAGAATGATGGTTGTTCCTGGTACTTGTCATGAACTTTTAAAAGATGGTGAATTCCAGATTATAATTTTCTAATGTGCCCGCAGTATTTAATGTGTGCAATAGAAAATAAGGGTAGAAAAGGGTGGATCTTATCACATAATTAGTGTTCTCTAACCGCTCCGATCTTACCTCTAACAGAATGAAAGGTAAAGATATCGGAGAGTAGACCCTCCATCATCCAGGCTATTGCCATGTCCGACCCGAATAAGCTCTGAGGTATGCTCGCTGATAATCAGCGGGAAACGCATCAGTTGCTGACTTCAGGTCGAAACTATGACCTTGCCACGAATGAAGCGAAGAGGGGCTTCCTGATCGAACGTCCCATTCATGGGGATTTTTTTCAGGACCCTTTTTGAGAGCGAGTTGCACGTGGAAATGCCAAATGAAAAATTCCAGCTATCAGATTGAAATAACCTTTCGGCTTTTCCCAAATCTATGAATTGCTTAATCCCAATCTACGAGAGAAATTTGAAATAAGGAAATTCTTTTTTCAAGATTCCCCGAAGAGCATGTGTTGGAAATGTATGCGCGGAGGAGTCAATCTGAACTAGCACTGCTATGGTTATGCATGCCCGACAGATCGCAAATAAATGTCATGATGGGCAGATGGATATTTGAATGAGATTGTATGTAGAATAATATGCAGAATTTGGACATGTTCTTCTGATAAGTGATTATGCCTTAATGTTTTTCTATTGCTTTTCTTATGAGACTAGGGTTGGTGAACAGCTTCATGATGATTCCTTTTTAATATTTGGCTTTATGACCGTGAGTTAATGCTGTTCTCCTTAATTCTAGGTGATGTTTTCTATGCCAATTGGGAACAATTACTGAATGGTGCTACCGCCATGGTTTCTACTATTGGAGGTTTTGGAAGTGAGGTGCAAATGAAGAAGATAAATGGGGAGGCCAATGTTACAGCAGTAGATGCTGCAATGAAGTTTGGTATTGCTCCTATACTTTTCTAGCCAGAGAAATCATCCTTTAGGAAATGGTTGACAAAAGTAATTAATTGACTTATATCATTTCGTTGTTTCCGTCATGCTCCTTGACGCAATCCTTTACTTGTTGTAACATCTCTCTCTCCTCCCCTCTGCCAACCCAGCCCCCCAAAAAAATTTAAGATAGATTTTTAAAAAAAACACCACCACCATGCAGGTGAGACACTATTATAATACGGAGATAAAAGGAAAAAAAAATGAGTACTAAGTGTTGTTTCTTTGTTTTATAGGAGTTCCGAAGTTCATTTTGATATCTGTGCATGATTACAATTTCCCTTCATTTCTTCTTTCTTCGGGATACTTCACTGGAAAAAGGCAAGCAGAATCAGAGGTTCTCTCTAAATTTCCAAACTCAGGTAATACAATATCCTGTTTGTCTGCATGCATCATCAGCGTTCTTTGCTCCGTCATTTGTGTGCTTATGACCATTTATGACTTATATACCTACTTCCTTGAAAATCTCTTTACATAATATCTGGAGATTTTAGAAAAAAATTATTTTTTTTTTGGGGGAAAAGTATACAAAGAGACCATTTACTTTCAGTACAAAGAGAGAGGTCACAATCATTCATGTCCATCAGATTTCAAATTGTGTGGTTGTGTTATTGACTACACTCAAAGTTCAAGAAACAAAGCCATCCAATTTGACATCTAATGGCTAATAGCAATTGTGAACTCCTTGTAACAAAGATAAATAGACTCTTTGTATACAATCCCTTTTTTTTTGTAGCGTAACTTTTATTCTTATCTTGATAGTTTTAGTAAAAAATTTTTGAGTTTTATAAATTATAATAAAGGTATAAGTTTATAAAGACTGATTTACAAAAACATTATAAAATTAGAGAACATTGTGTTCCTTAATTTTCAATTATTCGTAAAATTCTTTTGATAAATTTTTCATCATTTGTAAGACTTGTTTTTTATCAAAATTTTGAAAATCTTTGTGACAATTAACTCATCATGAAATTGGCTTTTGACCAAAAAGCAGACCTGTTATTTCAATTGTAAAATAAAACTACTTCACCCACACAGAAGTAAAAACTAAAGCTTTTATCATTCTTCAGGAGTTGTGCTAAGGCCAGGGTTCATATATGGAAAGCGCAGAGTGGATGGCTTTGAGATCCCCCTTGATTTGATTGGCGAGCCATTAGAGAAGTTCTTGAAAGCTATCGAAAACTATACAAAGTCTCTGAATTCACTCCCTGGTTCAGACATACTCTTGGCACCACCTGTGAGTGTGGACGATGTAGCATTTGCCGTGATAAGCGCAATCAAGGATGATAATTTTTTTGGGGTTTTTACAATTGAGCAAATCAAGGAAGCTGCTGCAAGTGTAAGAGCTTAAATGAGGTGTGCTTTCTGAAATTCTTGTGTTAAGAGAGTGGATTTGCTTGTTTTTTTTCTTGGTTTCTCTGTACATACTTTTCTAAAGTATTAATTGAACGCAACTTTTTAGATGTTCCTTTATACGTTTTATTTGTTTGTGATTCTTTCCCTTAAGTAATTCCGTCTTTCATAAGATTGAAGGGGAACCCTGTCATAACTAGTGATTCGCAGTGTATGGTACAACATGGGTGTTGTCCACCATTAATTCTCGGTGGGCATTGGAGATAGCCGTAGTCCTGATGACTAGCACTCGCCCAGGTATATTAAACCACTCATTCCGACATTAGGAATAGATGGTGAATGCTCCCATGTCTACCACGTATATAGTATACAAATGGGATATGTGTGCGCGCTCATCTATATATACCAAGATTGTATGTTATGAAACTATTTATTTTCAGTACAAGAAGGTACGCAAATGGGATGTGTGTGCGTGTACATCTATATATACCGGGATTGTATGCTATGAGACTATTTTATTTTTAGTACAAGGAAGTCACAATCACCTATAGCTATTAGGTGTGAAAACCAATAAATGAAAGTCACATCAATTGAGAAATTTTATTTTGAACTGTCTAAAAAATGACACATTTTCATGACCCGATTTTATATCTAATTGTCAATAATGATTGTGATCTTGTATTAAAGTAAATAGTCTCATTGTATATATTTTCATATATATGGGGGAATGATCTCATGTTGATTATACTATAATGAAATCACACTCTTAGAAAACTATGTTTGTGGCATTTATATGACTCCAAATTGTGCACAAACACTTTTCATCCCAATAATCAATTTCAAAAGGGATAAAACTCATTATGCACTCCATATGAGGTCAAAATGAGTCCCCTCTAATATTGAATTTAGGTCATCCATGATAAATCTCAAGATCTAGGTCTCTGTGAATTCAAAATCAAATTTCTTTTTGAACATTGTTAGTCTAATAATAATAAAGCTATCAAAAAAATTTGAAAAGGAAAAAGATTCTTCTGAGGTTTGAAACTAAGTATATCACTAAGTATATCCCTAATATGGCCTATGTTAATTGGGCTTAAAAAAAACACTTTTTTGCTTAAAAAAAACACTTTTTTGGGTTGTGTACAAATTTTGTTTTTTTGTGATTGTTTATTAGAATGGAAATAATATATACTTAAAATTTAGGATCAAACAAACGGCTTTAAAATGGTTTTTGAATATTGTTTTATCATATGGATACAGGTAGCATGCAGCCAAGCCTACACATATAGCAATGAGGGCTTGGCAATAAATATATATTTTAAATATAATTTTATCCTGATTTTTAGTCAATGTATAATCTTTAACACGAAGCTCATGAATATGAAAAATAAATAATTTTTGAAAACTAGAAATAATAATATAATAAAAAAAATAGGACCGTTGGTTATCATTTTAGATGGATCACCTATTTGCATCCATTTTAGATGGATGCTTTGTACCTTTGGATCGCATATTGTACAAATGCTGTCTCGTCCGCGTGAAACAATTGTTATTATATTACTATAGAACTGTGAAATCACTGGCACGAAAATTATAAATATACTTGTAGGCAATGCCCATTCACAATACTTTTAAAACTACTAACTTAATGCTATTTAGTTTTTGAAAAAGTTTAGATAAGGTCGCAACCTTAAAATGTAGAATGATAGGTGCACTTAAAAAATCCATTAGAAATGACAAATGTTGTTTTGATGTTGGAAAACCCTATAATTGATCATCTCGATATCATGATGTATGATTATATGAAAAATAAAGATTTCGTGTCCTAAAAATACTACATCTTACAACATATCATCTGGACCGTTCATTTTCAAGATTTTTATGTATTCATAGATATACTTGATATGACCATTTTTAGAGTTTATAAATTGATAATTAGAGATGAAAATGGATTACAAGTCCATCCTAAGAATTTTTTACACCAAAATTATATTTTATGAAAAAATTTGAGGGTGCACCTTAAAGGTTGAAACCTTATACAAACCACACTTTCAGTTTTACATCCAACCCCATAAATGAGAAAGTAGTTTACTTATAATGAAAATACCCCCAATACATAAACCCACATTCATGCCCATTCCTTACTCTTTCACAAGGCTTTCAAATTTTCAAATTAGAAACTTGAAATTTGAGATACTCCCTAAAAAAAATTGAGATCGTTTTCACTCTCTCTCTCGGAATTTGCTATAGTTTCTCTTTTCAATTTTGAGATAATTTTTTTTTTAATTGATATGTTAATTGTAAAAAATTTGCTTTAATTACCCTATCTAAATTTCAAAATTTTAGAGAGACATATACGTGGGTATTTTCATCCTAAAATGTAGTGTTTCTATCTCCACTTTTCAACCATCTCACTCTATACCTTTGATGCCAGAAAATTTCTTCCAATCTTTAGCACTGGTGCATATTGCCCTTCCACAGATTTGACTTTCATTTTATCTGACGACATCTTGTTCCCTTATTCAAAATACGTAATTGGCTAGTTATGTTTTCAATCGTAACTTGAATGTTACCTCAATTTTGAGACCTTCATTGTTAGATTTACCCTTTAAGAAGCTATAATTTCTTTGCAACTCTAAACCCCTTGTAACCAGGAGCTTCGATATTGACCCAAAATATTTTGTGGTATCCACATGTGTTCTCTCCGAAAGCCATCCGAGTTCAAAGCCAAAGGAGAATGGGCTGTATCAAACAGAATTGGGATACAATTTTGGGAAATGCCTTGACATAACATTAGGGGAAAGAATTTTCCAGAGATGGATAGAAGATCTTGGGAGAGGATAAGATCTTTAAAAGTCCGGATGCATGGGAACACAAATACTCAAATTGTCAAACTGAAATCCTACCTCCTAAAATATGCAACTTAGATGGTTCTCTCAAAACCAAGAGAAAGATGAAAGTATATCATAAATCAAAATACAAATGTGTAAAACCTATAGTCGAGGAAATCATCACCATCCAACCAATGGTTGGAACGTGACTCATGTTCTAACTGGTCGCTTTCTCTCGTCATCATCCAACCATTGATTTGATGGTAATGATCCTCATTACTGTGGATTTATATCCTCTTGTTTTGGGTTACACAATCAAAACATTGTGGGTGGTTTTAAAATTGGTTGGCCAAACTAAGCCCTTCAAGGGATAGCAATGTATAATATAACGACGTTTATTAAAATACCCATAAGAGATGAACCACTTAACATTCTACCCATTTGCAATTATTCCAGCACAATCATGTATTTTTATGGGTATCTTATAATTAAATAATGTGTTAAACTATTCACCTTTCATGAATGCTTCGATAAATTTCCCTATATAATATATACATCAATAAATAGCCTGGGCTTAAGCAAGTTTCTAAGGGCAATACAAAATTCTCATTGAATGAGATGAAAAACTGCATGTGAGAAGTAACTTTTTGTATACAAAAAAAGGGACCATGGTCTTACGTTTCATGGCCCTATCAATTTTTAACGTTCATGGTTCTAACATTTTTATATTTGTAAGACAAAAAATTATCCGATCACAGAACCGATATTGGGCCATTCCTATACAACTGATTGTGTAAGGGAAAACCCCTATCATCCAAAATTCTTTCAAGTATCTTCCTTCTATGGAATCCTCCAAAATCGAAAACACACACACACACACACAGAGAGCAGAACTATTTAAAGCAAAGGCATTCCACCATCAAGAGCAGAACTATTTAAAGCAAAGGCATTCCACCATCAACACAGTATTAGGGTTGGCGCCTCTTTGTTGACTGCTCTGAATAATACCTGTATATCATTAAATGGGCAAGCCATCAGATTTGATAATCTAGAACGAGTAAAAGAGAGAGAGAGAGATGATAAAAAAAAAAACAGAATAAACCCTAATACCCATCTAGGCTTGCAATCAGTCCAATTGTGAGACAAACCATGCACAGACATGTAATTTCCCAAAATATTCTAGGTTCATATTATCATCTGTATATGGGAAAGACTACTAAAACTCGAGCATATCATAATCAACATTAAATTTCATAAAAAACTATTCATAATTCCCCTATAGATAAGCTAAAGAAAAAGGAATAATTGCAATAAATCTTACTTGCCAGTGTAGAAGCCGGCGGCATACCAAGCATTTATGACTACAGATATGTCGGTTTCTGAATTATGATCCTCCCATTCTTTATCCTCCAATTCTTCAGCTTTATGCTCACCTAAATATAAAGTAAAATTATTCAGATACAAATGGTAAAACAAGCAGCATACCGATAACATTTTTGTACGTGTGTGCATGCATGCACGCGCATGTATGGGTTATTTTAGATTGCACCAGTTCAATGGCAATTTGTTAGGCCATAGGAGTGTTCCCAGTTCATGGAGATATGCATATAAACAAGATAAGATCAGAGAACTCGTGAGCTTAATAGAGCCTTACCTTCATCATATTTCTTGAGAGAGATATTACAAAGTAAATACTCCAGCCCATGCAAGAAGGGACCAGAGACTACACTTCGTACAAGTATGGCATTATGCAACATGTATCGCACAGGTTTCCATGAGTAGCAAAGTTAAGTAACCCTTCCCGCCAAAAGAACTACGCGGCTATTAAAGTGGGCAACAGCTTATCACTCACCGTCCTTGGAAAAAAGATGGTGGATGCTGGGTTTGAGTACCATATCCGATACTTTTTTTTTTTTTTTAAACTGTTAACATTGTATTGGATTAGAAAGGGGAATACAGTGAACAAAAAATTGGCAATCCACACGCGGACCCTATATACAACAGCCCCCAAAGGCTAAAAACTGTAAAAACTAAACAAAGGCCATTTTTACAAAATTACAGTGTTAAAATATAAGGGGCGATAAAAAATGAGCCATCAAAAAGTCTGCATGTAATCCAAGCATGCTGCGTCCTTAGCTAGGGTGTCGGCTTCCTGGTTTGACTCCGTCCAAGTATGCTTCCATGAGACACGTGTATCCCTGCAAAGGTGTTCAATTTCATCAAAAATGTGAGCTAGAGTCCATGGGATAGGAGAGATTTTAGACGCCCAACCAATACACTCTTAGAGTCACCCTCAATGTCGATCGAGGAATTCCTGAAAGGGTGGAGAAGCCTAACTTCTTCAAGCAAAGCAAGAGCTCCAGTAGTATTGGAGTCGGCACGGTCGATATTCTTGGAAATTGAAGACAAAATGACTCCATTATGGTCTCTGATAATTGCCGGGGTTACCTAAAGAGCAGCCATCGAAATTGAGATTTAAATGTCCCAAGGGGGAGGGCTCCAAGCAGGAGCCCAAGGAATGCGATTAGGTACAAAAGAAGAAGGGCCTCCCAATTTTGGAAAAAGGCAGAAAGTGGGACACCTGTGAAACTCTTATGGTTAGCAGCCCAGAAAACTATCAAAGATTTGATTTTGGAGAATAGGTCTTCCCCTGATAAGTGTTCTCCCCGAAGAATTTGGTTATTACGTTCAATCCACAGGACCAAAACTGTTGCTGCCACCGAAGATTTCCATAGGGAGATGCCCGCTTAAGCCATGGAAAGGTTAAAGGGAGTTGGCGAGCAGGACCCATTGGTAGTGGAAAAGGCTTAGGACTTTACCCCAAATCTTACAAGTGAATGGGAATAAAAAGATGGGCATTGCTTGCTTCTGCAGCCACACACAGAACACAACGATTTGGAAGGGCAATGCCTCTCCTTTGGAGGTGGTCCACAATAAGGACCCTCTGAGAGAGGGCAAGCCACATGAAAACCTAGAATTTAGCGGGGCCAAAAGACGCCAAGGCTTGAGCTACATGGAATGTACGGGAGACAGTAAAAGTGGATGGCTCAATGAGTTTTTGATAGAATGAAGAGACTGAGAATAAACCCCAGGGAGAGGGGGTCCAGATAATACGATCCTCACCATGGACGATCAAGAAACAAAGCTGGAGGGAGGCCGCTAGCTCTGAGAAGATCGAAATTTCTGAATTTGTGAGGTCTCTTCTGAAGACCGGGTTCCAAGTTCGAAGAGCAGTGGCTAAGGTCATCTCATCAGCCACTGAAGCCTCTTGGCATCGAGCAAACGCAAAGAGTTGAGGACATTGGACCCCAAGGGGTACTTGGCCAAACCAGATGTCATGCCAGAAACGGACCTTATTTCCAGTTCTAGGGTGAAAACGAATGAGGCTCTTGAACGAGGCTAGAGAGGAGGAGATAGATCTCCAAACTCTTGAAGCTCTAAGTATTCACCCTAATCTCCGGAACCCAAGAATAAGATGCTAGACCATATTTGTGTTTAAGGATGTCGATCCAAAGCTGGTCCGACTGGGTAGCCAATCGCCGCCACCATTTCCAGAGTAGCACCAAGTTGTGCTATCTTAAATTATGGATACCAAGACCTCCTAACCTCTTGGGTTGGCAAATTTTCTTCCAACAGATCAGGTGAAACTTGTGATTCGTAGTATCACCAGACCAAAAAACCCAGCGAAAGAGTTGTTCTAATCTTGCAGAGACAGTTGCAGGCATATGGAATAATGACATATGATACATAGGGATATTAGTCAAAGTAGCTTTAAGAAGAGTACGCCTTCCAGCCGAAGATAGGAATCGGCCTTTCCAACCTACTAGCTTTCGATCTACCTTATTAATAATGTGCGATACATAGGGATATTAGTCAGAGTAGCTTTAATAAGAATAAGCCTTCCAGCCGAGGATAGGAATCGGCCTTTCCAACCTGCTAGCTTTAGATCTACCTTATTAATAATGTGCGACCATGATCGTTTCTTAGGCTTGCCGATACAAAGACGAAGACCAAGATAATTGGCAAGAAGATGCTCAGCCTCGCATCCCCAATTATCTGCAAAAGACTTGATAACTTCGTAGTCGATCGCAATCCCCATCATCTTGGACTTGTTGTAATTGACTTTAAACCCCATGGCATACTCGAAACATCTAAGAAATAGGAACAGGTTATCAAGTTCAAGGGTGGAGGCATTGCAGAATAAGAGAGTGTCACCTGCATATTGGAGGTGGGTGACCACATGGCCCCGATTACCACACTTGAACCCGTTCATACTACGCGCAGCAAACATTTGAGAGATGGATTGGCTGAACACTTCCACCGAAATAGCGAAGACGAAAAGGGATAGCGGGTCCCCCTGCCTCAGACCCCTAGAAGAAGGGAAGAAGCCTTTCGGTGTACCATTGATAAGTATTGAAAAGAAGGGTTGAGAGTAACACACTTTCATCGAACTCCTCCATTTTCTCCCATCCTAGAAAGGGTTTCATCCAAAACACCCCAATCAACGTGGTAATAGGCCTTCTCCCAATCTAGTTTAATAATGAGACCCGGTAATTTGGTTAGGGGTCTAGAGTGAATACACTCATGGGCCACCAAAGCCCCATCTAGAATTTTCCTGTCCTTCACAAAAGCACTCTAGGAGGGGGAAATGAGTAGAGAAAGGACCTCCTTCAAGCGAGAGGCTAGAACTTTGGATAAAATCTTGTAGGTAGAATTTACACGGCTAATAGGCCGGTAGTCTTTAAGCTGCTTTGGTCCTTCAATTTTGGGTCACAAAAGTTGCATTCATAGCTCTGCTAATGATTCCTCTCTCATAGAACTCAACAAAAAGATATCCAGCCCAAAGGCGTCCCAGAAGATTTTAAATGGAAGCATCGAGTACCATCCGGTTCCAGAGCCCTGTCGAAAGCCATTTGGTCAATGGCAGTTCGAATATCCGCTTCCGAGAATGGACTTTCCAACCAAAGCACTTTATCAAGAGGGAGGGAAGGAAGGAGAGCTTGTCCATCCTGGGACTGGGACCAATAGGAGCAGCAAATAATTGTTTAAAGTATGCGAGGATAGCTTCTTCTATCTCAAAAGGTTGGTCGAGATGGTTAGGTGAGAGATGGTGTTGTCTCCATGCCTACAATTGGCAGTTTTGTGAAAGAAGCCAGTATTAGAGTCACCACTCCAAAACCACTTTCTTCTTGATGAATTGACTCATTGTATTGATGTAGATAAAAGAAACACATATGCCGCTTACGGGCTACAAGGGCTACAAAAAATGGAACTAAGCACCCCATTCCACACTCATATTGTGTATGGAAAACTTTTATGGGTGAAATACCATTTGTAATTCTATGCTTGTGATTTAGCTCTTGTACTTCTTTTCCTAATTGGCGAAAGTAATGAATGCACTTCAATTCCAAAATGCCTATAAGTACTGCTTACATCTGTAACCAGTGTTCTCTAAACCTAACCAAACCTGATGGATCAACTAGAGAAGAGCACAAAACATAATAAACCAAACTAGAAGGATAAACTAGAGGAGCATAATTGGTAATAAATGGAACCAGCTCAACTGAATGAGGAAAGAATTTAAAAACAAACAAGCAAAAAGTATCATACTAAATCAAACAAGTAATTGAGCCCATAAAAACATGAGGAAAGTAGGTGGATCAGGTTGTTGAACTGAGGGAACTCTTGGGAAAAACTTGAAAGGCATTTTGGCCCTCAAAACTCTTAAAAAATGAACAAAAATTTGCCTGCCTAGGGAATCCCATGGGGCAATCTGAAACAAATGAGTTTTTTGACATTTTATTAAGATTGGGTAACTCAATTCTAAAAAAGATATCAATAAACTCGAGCATGCTAGGGTTTTGTTCTACTTTATTAGGTTTTAGTCGTTCAATTCAAGTTTCAAAGTCATGTATGTCTAAGTTTGAACTACATAATAAAACAATACACACAGCAAACTGTGAAACAATGTTTTGAAATAAAAACAAATGTTCTATACACTCAATCATGGGCAATATCTTCAAGGGCCTACAACCCCACTTTTTATGTGCAAAACCACCCAGGTATCTGGGCACCCTCCTCGCCAGCCAAATCCACCTTCTTGAACTAAATTTTTATATCTTGTTCTGATAAGAAATCTTACTGTCACGATATAGAATAGCATTCAGTACAGTGAACTAAAGTATCCTTCAAGCATTCAGTACAGTGAACTAAAGTATCCTTCAAGTTTATGACCGTTTTTTGCACCTAAAGATTTGTTTAAAAACTACTGCTCAACAACCGAAAACCTCTACTATGACCCTTTATACTCAACAACAAAAGAACAAACAAACAGATCAATTAGGTGGGCATGCCTAGTTGTATACGGGTAGAGAAATATGCTGATTTTTACGAGGGAAACTATACAATAAATTAATTGGCTATGGAAATCCATAGTTCCTTGGGGTCATCACAGTCTAGTGAAATGATGGCCAGCAATGGAAGAGCGATCCCACCAGGACAGGATAAAAACACAAAGGTGGATCCCATTATTTCTTTTCATCAATGTCCATTTCATGAGATGGTGTTGACCACAACGGAATATGGCTTTCCATGGTCCAAATGACTGTAGTATGCTTTCCCTCATTAAGAAGCAGCTAATAGGTATTACACTTGAGAAAGAATCTTTCGTGTTTCTGATATTTTCATCAGAAGCTCATATCTATAAAAAAAATGGTTCTGCTGGTACTCTAAATGAGATGCACATCTATGACAAACACCACAAGTAGTAAAAACAAGCAAGAATAATCAGTCTCACCTTCACAAGCATTAGAGGGCACAGAAACCTTTGTTTTTGTAGATGGAATCACCTTTTCAGCTGCCCCCATCACCTTCTTTACTACATTATCATCCATAGGAGGTGATGGCTTCAGAGCGTTTTTTGTCATCATTGGTTGACATGAATGAGTATTGCTTTTACCAACAGATTGACATTGGATATAAGGCGGGCTCAAAGGCCAATAGGCACCAAGACAGTAACAGGAACAAGGCTGCTCTCCTTGAATGGTAGCATAATGGGACGAATCACCTGCATTCCATAGCGTAGAAGTACGAGATTCCTGACCTGACACTGAATATTTCCAGTAATTTGAGTGATAGAGCTCATTTAGAACCTCGTTCATCTGTTTATCAAGCTCCAAGTATTGATTATACAACTGTGTATAATTTTCAGCATGTGAATTTGTATACTCCCCAGCATTTTCAGGCACAGGAATGCCCCCTGAACAATTCATGGATTTTCTTTCGATGATAAGTAAAATACTAATTTATTGCAGAAAAAATGTAAAGGTTAGTAATGAAGTACCTGAATCATCTGCATTGGTCTCCGAAACACATGAATCAGGAACCTGAAGATGCTCGTCAGTGGTACCTATAGGTATGTTTGTTTCAGAAGGATTTTCTAACCCAGTACTTCCAGCAGGATGCTCCCCTTTGTTACCTCTATTCAAATAGAAACAATGGAGAGCATTTTAAGCAGCAATTAGTTGAAGGAAAACTATAGTATAATACAATAAACTGCGGACAACCATGGTGTATTGGACTATAATATACTTCCCTTGAGTGAATACAGTGTAGCTCAATGATGTAAACTAAAGAGGGTATAGCATGTGTGTAAAATGTCACATGATATCATATGCATGGCACTAAAAGTGTATTGTAAAAATCACTGCAAGATGGCATACATGACTACCAAAATAGTTAGAATAGTTATTATTGACAGAGATTACCCAGTAGGAATAGCAACTTCTCATATAAATAAGCAAAAGAGCACCAAGCCGTGTAATTGTTTTATCACAGTACTTTAGCGGAAAGGAAGAACATCTGTCCACTTAAACACCAATGATCAATTATATACAAGCTATAGGTCAAATGATTAAATTATCTCAAGAATCAAATGGTCACAGCTTAATAACACATGGTAAAATGTTCTTCCTCCATTCAATGCCACTTACTAACTAGACTAGCCACAAGATATGACATAAAACTCCAATTTGAATATCACACATCCCCTCTCAGAACTGATAATGTGGCAAACTTAATCAACATTTTGCCACCAAGAAAGTATGAGTTGATGGTGAGGATATGAAGAAAGATATTACCAGGCAGTAGTTTCTCTCTGAAAATTGGCTTTTGACCTCAATTTCATCACTTTGATGCCTTTGCAATTCTTTTTTTCTTTTTTTCCTTTATTATAATTTGCTCTAACACCACAGTAGATATACATTGTGTACAACAAGGTCAAGACCTGTGATCAATTACAGCATAAAGGCATCCTTCTACCCAATAGGTATGTTATGTGAAAGGCAGAGAATGAAACCACCGATCACCTTTTCTTGCATTATACCAAAGCCAAAAAGATATGGACCTCATTGCTTAATTGTTGGGGACTAGACTCACACCAATACCAATTGAACAAGTGTTTTTGGCCCATCTCTCCCCTCCTTATCCTGCTCCAGGCCACTTCTCTTGGCCAGTGTTCAAAAATGTGGATTCGGCCTAGGCGTTTTGGGTGCCTGGCCGCCTAAGCGCCCGCCCAAAGACGGGGTTCCCTCACCAAAATTGTAACCCCCTCTCCCCCCCCAAAAAAAAAAAAAAAACAAACAAAACAGGGGAGTTTTTAGGGCATGGTTTTAAGCCTTACGGAGTTTTTAGGGCAAGGCAATTTTAGAGCCCCAAACTCCTCATGAAATAGACGAAAATGTAATAGTACAATCACACAACAGATTTGATCAAAGAATAATAATTGATTTGAGTATCAATCAATTGAATCAGAACTAATCACCTAATCAACAAACTTGTAAACTACATAAGATTAAAGAATTAATACATTTACTATTACTTTACAAATTACAATAAGATTTAAATGACTATATGAGATCTTAGTTTCACTTTCACATGAAACTTAACTCATTAAGATATCACGTAATCAATTGTTTATCAAATAAAGTAAAATAAAAATAATAAAATATCAAAACATGACACGCTGTACAAAAAAGGATTCAACTATTTATAAAAGAATATGATATATGCTCAATTTCATCGTCCAAGTAAGAAAAATTCAATTAATCACAAAAAAAATCAATCTTTTAACTATGCACATGTAAATATATCGTAAAAGAAAAAAAGTAAGAGAAAAAACACATGATTCACAACATAATATATCGTAGCAAAATCAAATCAAAACCCTCTTTCAAATATGTTAATAATTTAAAAATAGCAAAATCAAATCAATGTCGGTGCAAACCTCATCTATTGGGTCGTCAAAAGTCCTCGAAATTAACTACTAGAAGCTCCAAATCCACCCATGAACTATTGCCTTTGTTTGGGAAGAAAACGAAAAAATCAAAAAGTTATCGATCTTTCGATAAATCTCAAAAGAGTGGTTTTGGGGGAGTTTTTCTCAGCCTAAAAACCACGGTTTTGGTTTTGGGGTTTAGAATACCCCCCAAAACCCTTTTTCCCCCTTTTTAGGGGGGAAAAATAGGTTTTTTTAATCGTAAACGAGACCCATTTTCCGTGCTTTCTCAACCTGTCATGAGGCAGCGCCTAGGCAGGAGCCCAGATTGTAGCTCCTAGGGGGCACACCTTGCCCGCCTAGGCCGGCACCAAGACACAAGACGCATAAACCCGGCCTAGCAAGTGCCTACTCGTTTTTATAAAATTTCCGCCTAGGCGGTCGGGCAGGGGAATTTTCGAACACTGCTCTTGACAAACCAAGGAAGTCCTAGAGGAAATATATTCCGAAATAACCAATCCCAAGTACTGCTCACTTTCTCAAGCCCCTTGGAACTGCCAACTACATCATGCTGAGACTCGTGCATTTTTTTTTTGGTTTTTTTTTTTTTTTTGAATGTGGAGGCTCATGCATTATTTAGAAGGCTCAAAGTTTGTTGACAACAATTGACGTCCTATATACTACAAAGGAGATTGCCAAAATGTTTTTTGGGTTTCCAATTCGGCCTCAGCCCCATGACATTTGCAAGCCTTCTTTGATAGTATCTCAGCAATGACCAGCCGGATGTGTTGTGCATTCAAACATGTGGAGAGAGAGGCTCACTCTGGGGCAGACAGTTTGGAAAAGAAAGGTGTGCTAAGTGCATAACTAGTGGTTCATAGACACCATCAGCAACTTACGATCTCAATTAACACAGCCTTATCCTCCCTCCTAACCTTTCCACACAAGCCGCCACCACCACCTCCAGCGCACAATCTACAATATCCAACTCCAAGCAAGGTGGAAAGCAAGGAGAGAACACAAGTTTTGCAGGAGTGCAAGCGACAATCTTGTAGATTCCTTTACATTTCATTATGTGCCATCTTTCTCAGCAATTATTGAGAATGCTGTTCATCGTACACAGCAGGCATTTCAGCCCACTTTTATACATATAGCAACTTTTGCAAGTTGCTACTATCTATATAGTGCGATCAACAATCTCCCGAAAAAACAAAAAAAAATCAATCCCATATAAGGGCAAGGGATTTTAGCATGGTGTAGTAAGCCTCACATGCTCTCTATGTTGCATACCCGGTCGTTCGCTTCTAGTTTTCCTTCGTGGCTAAACTGAGATAGGCATTTGATCCCCCTTGATGTGATAGACAAGCCCACAAAAGACATAAGGAATATTTACATATTGATTCCGCTCCCCATTTATCTCTCTTTAGAATTGCAACTAATTTCAACTTCCCATAATCTATTCTTTTCCCCTCCCTTGTCCTCTTCTATCTCTCTGTTTATGGCTTACAGCAGACCTTTCTCTTAAGGGTTTCCTTAACTACAATTATGCATAAGGTTGTGGAGATTATTAAGGACCGCACCACCAACTCACTCACTCTCTACAATTGTGGACAAATACTTGATGAGTTTGTTCTATTTGTTTCATCGTAGTTATGATTTTATTACAGGTTGGTGACAGAAGGCAAGGAAAATATTGTGAAGTCGAGTTTAATCAAGTGAAGTAAAGAATCTTGGTTACATGCCTTTTTTTAAGTGTTAAGATTGATTTCAAGTAAAGCATATTATTCAAGATTATCTGTTAACTCAAATAGCAGTAAATTCATTTCTACTAATTAATAGGTCTAACAATTAGTATTAAAGCAGCTTTTCTGTTTATTAAATTCCATGAAACTATTGTACAATTCAAGATGAAAACAAGAAGGTACCCGATAACATACTGTCCTTAAAAGAAAGCTTATGATAAATAGTTGAAAAATGAACATACTTGTAAGGGGTGACTTTGAATACTCTCTCACATAGACTCTATAAAGTGCCTGAACAACATAGAAATGCAAAAGAATTATGGCAATCGACAAAAAACAATGCAATGGCTAAAAGTAAGTTCAATGAATGCCATGGCCGAAACAAGTTGAAATAAAACCAATTAGTTTTATACAGTGCTACACGGATGACACAGGTATCGTATTTAGTACATGTTTCAAGTGTCTAGTATGTCATCCCAAAAATCCAGTAGAGACCCAACACATCTATACAACCTAAAAAACGCCTATAGGAGAAATGCTACAATGTTCCGCCTCGGTCACGGACTTGCTATGTCCGTGGCGGTTTATTGAACAGACCCACAACGGACGACGCCATTCATTGCAGTTCCGTGTGAATTTTTGGACCACCACGGACCAAGCATGTCCATGGTAGGCCCGTGGTGGTCAAAAAACAAACGCCGTCTAATTTTTTCGGATGGCGATTGGCCTATGGGGGAAATCACTGTAGCATTTCACCCATAGGTGTTGCGTAGATGCTTCCTCTATATATATATATATATATATATATATATAGGGTGCATTTTATATAGGGGGCATTTTGTATAGAGCCGAGGCTCTAAACAATCAAGTTGAGCCCTCCTTCAAATAGTGTCGAGAAATATGATTTCAATACCAAAACGTTTTGTGATAGCCTTAAATTATATTTTCATCTTTAGTTATAAAATTTAAAGCTTCAAAAATAGTGTAGATCGAGCAGATCTATGAAAACTTGAAAATTGACGGTCCAAAAATGCATTACAAGATGCATTATTTCCAAACTTGAAATCCATTTTTTTCTCATGCCCATGCATCTTGATGTCGAGATGATCAATTTGATGATATTTGGGGCATCAAAACAACCTCTTCTAGTGAAAATTTTGAGGTAGGCTCTAATTTGATTGTTTAGAGCCTAGGCTCTATATAAACTTTTCCCATCTCTCTCTCTCTCTCTCTCTCTCTCTCTCTCTCTCTCTATATATATATATATATATATATATATATATATATATAGAGAGAGAGAGAGAGAGACAATCCTTACAAAACACCCATGGGCAAATGATACAGTAATTTCACCCATGTGCCTAAAGGCTATCAACCATCCAATTTTGACCAAACGATTGCGATTACATTCTATGACTTTTAATTTTTTTCTACAAGTTATTTTGATCTGAAATCCGAAGCTTGCACACCCATCAAAAATATTTTAAAAAAAAAAAAAATCATACAACTAAAATTGACCAAACTGCCCATGTAACATCTAAGGGCACTTTTGTCATTTTGAACTATGGAAAATATTTTTAAATATTGTTATTGGTTGTGAATTGATGTGATCTGCACTGCCATGTTGATCAAAATTATATAAAGAAATTAAAGTTAAAATACTATTACATGATAACAAATACATATTAAATATGTCCATAAACAGTTGACAACATTCTACATATGTTTATGAACTTATACATGCGAATGCATTAACAGGACTTATCTCTTGAGTATTTCGACTTCTTTTACTTTGTACCTCTGATAAATGGACCACAAGCATTACTTCGGTCACACTTCCTATCATAAATATTACATATTCCAAAAACCAACATAATATAAACGGTGGTACGGTGGCTACTGATTTTAGCAGTAACTTGAATGGATGTGGGTCCAAACCCCGCGAACAAAGCACGTAAGAAATAGCAATGTCACGTGTCTGAACATTAGGCATTTCTAAATGCATGTTGACACGCAGTGTTTGTATACAAAATTTTCAGACATGTACAGCCAGCCAGCATGTGTAGGCGAGTCAACCCATGTGTAAGTGATACCATAAGAAAGAAAGAGTGCCTATGTAAAACTGGTTCTATATTCTTTAATGGCATGACTTTTATGGCAAACTATTTAACTGGGTATGAGGAACCTATATTCACCATCAAATAATGAAAATCATTAGAAACATCTATGCTTCTTGTCTCAGCCTGTATGTAAAATGACCTACATCCTATTCCACACATTAAATCACTCAATATAAGGAGCTTGTATTTCATTAATTTAGTTGATTTCCACATAAGATGGCCTTAGCACAAGTTCAACTGTTTTTGTGAATTCCATTTTCACTCAATATTAGCTTCAATCACATTTTCATCTACCCTTGATATTGAAATGAGAGATTATACATCATTAAGGGTATCCCACCATTAAGTAGTTTCACTCATGACATTGAGGTATTACCATTAGACAGCTTCTAATCACCATGTTTATTTTCTTTGAATTTGAAGTTCTGCACATTAGCATTGAGTCAGTGGCATGAAGCGCAGCACTAGAGTGTGGGCATGAGAGACCCTCCAACCACAAATATGACATCCCTATATGACTACTCTGGCCTCTATTGTTCATCTCAAGTTCCCTATGATCCTAGGAAACGCACCTGAAGTTCACAGATCCCTTAATTGGTTTGCTTCTATTATTTCTTCTATAGTTGTTGGAAACGCCTATGATTCCGAATCATTTCAAAAATCGGAATCGCGAATATTAGATATTTCCTAAACTTGGAATCGTTGTCCATACGATTCAAAACTACGAATCGTGATTTGCACGATATCGAAATCGCGATCCAATAAAATAGGAATCATGTTTCCTATTTGTAAGAATTGATGTCCTTTCATGTTGGAATCGAGTTTCATACCCCTATATAGAATCGCACCTGACCCCATATAGTTCAGTGGATTTTGGAATCGCGATCCGATGAGATTGGAATCGTGATTCTAAAAAATATAGAATCGTGTTTCCTAAAAGGCTGGAATCGTTGCCCCATCAACTTGGAATCAAGATTCTCACCATTTAGGAACCAAGATTCTCCCCATACTAGAAATGCACACCAATCCCCTCCGGTATATGAGATAAGTATTCAAAAAATATTCAAATTTTATCAAATATGACAAGATTGAATTTTGGTTTGTATATATTTAGTCCATTTACCAATGTCAACCTTTATGATATCTTTGTCAACAACCCCATACAATGGACTCGGTCTATCAACAACCCTTCGCCTACAAGACCAGGAGCTGGTCTACGGCATACAACTAGTGAGAACAAGGGCAAGCTCCCTCTATCTCCTTTCCTTGAATTATAAAATAAGTAGATGACAGATAAATTTTTCTTTGTTAGATGTAATTTGACTTTTGAAAATTGAGTTATTCAATTTTAAGTCAATTTCCGATATCTAATGATTAATTTAACTTAAAATGAAATGGTAGCATATCTTGGTACCCATCATATATTACCCAATATTACATTAATATCCACATCATTTACCAAAAACTATTAAATTTAAAGTAAAAAACAAATTTAATAATATTTATACTTGTAAGAGTTTTTTTTTTTTTGAACATTTTTATACTTGGTAAGAGTTGTTAAAAAGTAATATGGAATTCGAATACGGATAGAAATTAGAAAACAAGAAAATAAAAAATGTCACATATTCCCCATTTTGAAAACTTCGATTTTAATGCCGTGTGCAACAACTTCATATTCGCAATTCTTAAAAATTTGGAATCAACATTTCGCACAAGTAGAATCGCATTGTTGCGTAGGTAAGAATCACGATGTCTGCAATATAAAATCTTGATTCCAAACAACATGGATTCACAATTCCTAAAAATTTGGAATCAACGTTTCGCACAAGCATACTCGTATTGTTGTGTAGCTACTCCAGTGGGCGATTCGCGTACTATAGTTTCTTCCTAATAGTCATTTCCTTCCATCCTATGACATCATATAAGATCATCTAGGCATGGTTGGATAAATCTTATTCCATTGTGAGCTTTCTGTTCATGTCTTTTCAAGGAGAAGGTAACTTTCGATGATGTTTATTATTTGTTAAGAGCTTGTTATGCTCCTCATGCCCAGCTGATTGTTTGCCATAAAATATCATACCGTCAAAAGTATTATAAAATTGATCAATTTTCTTCAATCTTGTTTCGATTGTAATGGGAGCCACATCTTTTTATCAATAGTTATCTATAATTCTTTCACATTCCTATATGCTCAAAGACGTCATCAATGTTCAAAAGACGGATTCGATCACCTAGTTTTTAAAGAACATTGTTTCGTAGTTTCAAAGAACATTTAATTTCTTGCCCCTTTTAACATTCGGACAATCTAAGGAAGAACAAACCTAGCATGCTTGAGTTTATTGACATTCTTTTAGGATTGAGTTACCCAATCTGAATAAATGTCAAAAAAGCTCAAACTAAAAACTACACTTCAATGGGCCAATAATTGAAAACCAGAAGTGCAAAAGACAAAAAAAATTAAAAACTCTACATAAACATTAACCAAATTGAAAAAAAAAAAATCAATACCCAACATTCAAGAAGATCACCAAACCCTAAACCAAGAAATGACATACACTAACCTCTCAAAACCCAATCGAACCTGGCTTGAATCGGTTACCTTTAATTGTCGAAAGACCACTTTTGCAACCACATTAAGCCTCAAAAATTTTTGGATTGAATACTTTCTATTTTACAAGAATAAAAAAGTTCGAAAAATTTTTTATCTTCAAAAAAAATCACAAATTCTTGTCTGTTAAGGTGTTATCCAAGCAAGAAATGAAAACAAATGCTTTTTATGGGGCTAAAATGCCCCTAAAAACCTATCCCCCTTTCTTGGGGGGAACGTCCAATTTTTGCCTTGGCCAAGGGCCTTTTTCCAACCTCAGACCAGGGTATTTCATCTAGCCGTGTAGACGGCCCTAAGGTGCCTAGATGGGGCCTGAGCACCAACACAAATGGGGCCCCGCCAAGACCTCGGTTTGGCCGGCCTCCTGGGCCGCCTTGGGCCATGTAGCTGAATTTTCATTCACTGACTACAACAAATGAGCACCTCTTTGTATTGGATTTATTTTACCCCTTGGTTGATATCCAAATTACATAAATTTTAAGTCGCAGGTTGCTAAAACATTCCTCTATTCACATATACAATTCAGTCTTGATTGGAGGCCCTTAACAGTGTATCAAAAAGCGGATCGCTCAGTGCCTGGATGGCCGCCTAGGCAATTCTGGGGCCTGGATCACCCAGGCCTAGGCGCTCAAAAAAGCGAATATCCCTGGGCGCCCGGGAACCCGCCTAGGCGGTCGCCTGAACCCGCCCGAGTGGCCACCTAGGGCCTGCGCCTCATCCACGGGCGGAAATACCCCTCGTTGAGGGTTTTTTTAAGTCATTTTTTTAATATTACAGGTACAAAATTGTGAGTTTCAGATTCATTTGAAACCTAAAACCCATTAGAACCTATTTTAGAGAGAGAAAACCCAAAAAAAAAAAAAATATCTACTAGGCCACCCAGGTTTTGGGCGCCCGCCTAGGCGCTAGGCGGCCTGCAACCCCCCCGACTGCCTAGCGCTTTTTGAAACACTGGCCCTTAAGGTAACCTATTTGAGCATGTGCTCAACTCCATCTCAGCAGTGTGTTGCAAATTGCAATAGATGAGCATTTCTCAAATTTGGATTTTTTTTACCTCCTTCATCTCTAAATTGAAATAAATTTTTACCCAAATATTCTTCAAACGATTCTCTATTATCATATGAGGAGATAAAGGTGGGTTTTAGATTGCACAAGTTCCAGGAGCATGAAGGAAGCTCGATGGTACTGTAGCTTGTGGTTAGCTTAAAGTACACCCCTCAACCAACTTCAAACGCTGTGAAATTTGAAAATAAAGCTCTGAGTATCACTTTCAAATATTCCACCAAAATTGGGATCAATGGACATCATTTGATCGACTTTCCAAGAGTTCACTACAAAAGAGCTGTTCAAGGTACCATCAGCAAACTTTTTGAGCATTGTTCAAGGCATCTCCAAATCCTATATAAGCTTACAATCCCCTTTTAATATGACCCAAAATTTCAACTATTTGGAAGTTATTATCATGACTTACCAGTGCCAAGGACCATACAGTCATTAACGTTATTGTCTTTGCCTGGATTCTGTTCCAAAACACACCAAACGCTCACTCATGTGGCCAAGTCACCTATGCCATAGGTCAGATGAAGATTCATCCATGGTATTAAAATCAACATTTGGGAAGCTTTCAGCGTCCTTGATCAAACACTGAGTGATACCATTCATCAGTTAAGCATCCTCCTAAGATGAGATTTAGACAAAGATCACCACATCTCTAAAATCTTTTAACAATAGCTTCCCCTAGATGTCTATTTTGATGTGCACATCTCTCCTCTTCCCACAACCTTTAGGGCCTGTTTGGGTATATGGATTTTAAGGCATGGATTCTTAATGTCTTGGATATTGTCAAAATCCACCATTTGGATTGTTCAATGACTTGGATACTTAAAATCAGGAAAATCAAAATCATGGAAACAAGACCTAATTTTCTATGATTTCATTTCTACACCAAAACCTGTTTTTTTGAATTTCCAAGGCCCATGGATTTCACTCATTGGCTCCCCCGACCCGAAACATTGGGAGCATTTGGTAGGTATGAAAATTTCGGAAAGAGAATGTACTTAAATTTTTTAAAGATAGAAACTATCTCAAAATATTTAGAGAAAAAAACTGTCTCAAATTTTAACTTTTAGAGAGAGAAAGTATGTTAAAATTTTAGAGAGAGAAAGCATGTTAAAATTTTAGAGAGAGAAAGTACCAAATTTTGTTAGAGAGATGAACCATCTCAAAATTTTAGAGAGAGAAACTATCTCAAATTTTAACTTTTAGAGAGAGAAAGTATGTTAAAATTTTAGAAAAAGAAAGTTGGTTAAAATTTTAGAGAGAGAAAGTACCAAATTTTTTTTAGCGAGATAAACTATCTCAAACTTTTAGAGAGAGAAACTATCTCACATTTTAAGTTTTAGCGAGAAACTCTCATATTTTAGAGAAAGAAAGTACATGCAAATTTTTAGAGAGAGAAACTATCTCAATTTTTTAGAGAGACACTATTTCAAAAATTTTGAAGAGAGAAACAATCTCATATTTTAATTTTTAGAGAGAGAAACTATATCAAATTTTAGAGAGTACCTAAAAAGTTTTAGAAATAGAAACTATCTCAAAAAAAATTAGAGTGAGAAACTATATCAAATCTTAAGAGAGAAAGTATTCTTAAAATTTTACAGAGAGAAAGTATTCTTAAACTTTTAGAGGGAAACTATTATAAATTTTAGAAAGAGAAACGGCCAAAAAAAATTTAGAGAGAGAAATATCTTGGTTTTCAGAGAGAGAAACTATCTCGAATTTTGAGGTTTAGAGAGAAACTATCTTGAATTTTGAATTTTAGAAAGTGAAAATATATTACAAATTTAGAAATAGAAATTATGGCAAATTTTAGAGAGAGAAACTACCTAAAAAAATTTAGAGAGAGAAACTATTTCAATTTTTTTGGAGAGAGAAACTATTGCAAAATTTATGTTTTTGAGAGAAAAAGTATATTAAAATTTTCAAGAGCTAAACTATATCAATTTTAACTAGAGAAAATACATAAAATTTTTAGAGCGAGAAACTATCTCAAAAAAATTTACCGAGAGAGCTATCTCAAAATTTAAGGTTTAAAGAGATAAAGTATCTCAAATTCTAAACTTTAAAAAGAGAAAGTATATCAAAGTTTAGAGAGACACTATATCAAATTTTAAAGAAAGAAACTATTTCAAAATTTTTGAGAGAGAAACTATCTCAAACTTGGAAGTTTTAGAGAGAGAAAGCATCTTAAAATTTAAGAGAGTAGCTATATCAATTTTTAGAGAGAGAAAGTACATAAAAAATTTTAGAAAAAGAAACTATTGCAAAAATTTTAGAAAGAAATTATCTCAAATTTTAGCTTTTAGAAAGAGAAAGTATCTTAAAATTTGAGAGAAAAACTATACCATATTATAAAGAGAGAAACTACTTAAAAATATTTAGAGAGAGAAACTATCTCAAAATTATTGAAGAGGGAAACTATTTCAAGTTTTAAGTTTTAGAGAGAGAGTACATTAAAATTTTAGAAAGAGAAACTATATTAAATTTTAGAAAGAGTAAAGCACTTAAAAATTTTAGAGAGAGAAATTATCTCAAAAATTTTAGATAGACAATTTCAAATTTTAAATTTTGGATAGAAAGTATATTAAATTTTAGAGAGACAAACCATATCAAATTTTAGAGCGAGAAACTATCTCAAAATTTTTATAGATACACTATACCAAATTTTGAGTTTTAGAGAGAGAAAGTATATAAAAAAATTTAGTGAGAGAAATTGTATCAAGTTTTGTTACCAAACAATGGACATAGAAGTGATTGCAAAGAATCCATGAATTTTGTATAGTTTATCCAAACAAGAGATTTGAGGAATCCATGACAAAAATCCTTAATATTGAAAATCCATAGATTTCCCTGAACTTCAAATATCTAAGATTCCTAATTTCCTCCTCTCTAAACGGGCCCTTAAGGAATTATTCTTTCTCGTCTTCAAAGAGCCAAAATCTCCTGCATTGTAAGAAGAAAAGTAATGTTCAATGTAGAAGGATACTCATGTATCCACAACCCATTCAGAGTTGTGTTAAATTTAATCGATGAACCAATGATGCAGTAATCACCATCACGCCCACAATAACTTCAATGACCACAGCATTCTTCGTGCCACCATTCTTGGAATTATACTCCTTTTGTTCCCTTTTGAATTTTCTAATCTTTCTTCATTTGCCCATTCTTACCATAGTAATAGCAGGTGATCCCTTTTTTGGACTTTGATCGTTCTTTGGATTTCGATTAATTATTTTGATCTTGATTCAGTCATTCCTCCAATCATGACAAGAGCTTGTGAGACAGATGAGTCAAAGGATTTTTCTTCTCGTCTCTTCATTGAACAAGCTACATGAGATCTGACTTCTGGTCACTTTCCTATGAGGTGTAGAGTTGGTAAAGGAGATTTCTAAGGTCTTCCAACTACCAGTAGTGAACTAAGTATTTATAGAGCTCATAACTCATCATCTAGGATCATTTTCATTGTTCCGAGCTGGTTGACGATGTTTTGCATATCATTCCAAATGCTCTGGAATGTAACCTCCATCCTCCAGCTCTAGGTTTATCAATTTCCAGATTAAGAACATGTTGTTTTCAATGGTTTTCCTCTAGTACAAGTCCTACAGCTTCTTCCACAATGACTTGGTGGCAAGGTTTCAATAAACGCTAGGCAACCCCTAGGCACCCAGTGCCCAAGAGGGTGCCCAAAACCTCAGGTGCCCTTAGTATAATTTCTTAAAGATATATACATATATGTGCTGACCAAACACACATATATCCATATATTTATGTCAATTTTGTAATTTATTGCATTCGAAAATATTGTAACATACTTTTTTATATGCAAACATATGACATATCGCATGTTGATAATAAACTTGTTTAAAATTTCAAAATTCAAACCATACAAGATTTAAAAAAAATTTAAGTCTAATAGGCTATATATTCGAAATGGTCTCCAACTCCCCATGCGAGAAAATAAAAGTTTAGGGAGCTTCTTCAAACCATAAAAAATACTTTTGATTCTCAGAAATAGGTATAGCTAAGAGATTAAAGGCTCATGGAAGTATTCTTTTAACTTTGGGGGGTTGAAAATAAACCCCATAACCTATTTAAACCCTTTTGGGGGTAAAAATTACCCTCTTTTCCCTTTTGGGCATCTTTAAAAATCGAAAAATGGTCCACGTCCCTTGACTCCTGTGCAGGTACAGCCGCTCAGAATGGGGTGCCAAGGTCTAGGCGTGCACCCAGAGGTGTCTTGGGCACCTAGGTGCCGAGTGGACCTTTTTTTAAAACATTGCTTGATGGACATGGCACTCGACACAAGGTGGAAAACAACATCATCCAACCATTATTTACGAGTTCCAATTGCTTTTCTGCCAAGCTTCTTCCAATCTTCATCCCACAAAGTCTCAAAGCTTGTGTTTTACCCCCTCAATGGGCATATACAAGTACAGATCTCACATCTCCTATTTCCAAATTATCCATATACTCCTAGTATTGGAATCCATTTTGGATACACACACAAGAATAGGACTAAAAATCCAATTTCAGTTCATCAAAGGTCTAGGTCAATCCACCAATGGTGTGAGTTCAGTTCACTAGTGGCTTGATTTCACTGACGGTCTAGCTCATCGGCAGTCCAAACTGCCTAGAGTCTACTTTCATCACATTTCAATCTCCCCTCATCGGCATTGCAATTGCTACACCTACAGTCCAAGGCATGCAATGTCCAAAAAGGCGTAGGCGTCTGCCTAGGTGGGTGCCCAGACCCAAAGGCGGCCAGTGCGATCTTTTTTAGAAGTTGGATCCCTCACACCTCCCCCCATTTTATTGTATGTAGAATTGTCTTTTTTTTATTTAATTAATAAGTTTTGTATATAAGCAATTATTAAACTAACTACCTTTAAGCAATTATTAAACTAAGTAATAAAAAAATTATGGTTTATGAATCATACAAGTAAATTCATGTATAAAACTAAAAAAAACAGGAAAAAACAATATTCATTCGGTTTGGGTGCAATGGACTTTTTCAATGAATTGTTTTCCCAAAGACCCAAACTACATATCAAAATGGTAAAATAATAATCCAAATAGACAATAACATATCAAATATATATCACAAAGTATCACAACAAAAAATACAAATAGAAAAGAATAACATCATTAGACATTGTGGAAAAAAATATATATAACCTAATAAAAACTATAGAGATATACCAACCTTCTTGAAGTGGATTCGATATCGGGCCAAACCGAAATGTTTGGGTTCCCAAATCTCCTCTTTTACAACAACTATAAGCCTCAAAAAGATTGAGGATGAATATCCTTTAATATTGTGACGATTCAAAGAGATCGAAATTATTTTCGATCTCTCAACAAATCTTCAAATCTAGTTTTTTTAAGTTGTTTATCACTCTAAACTTCACTAAAAATATTTTTGGGAGCAAGAATGGCCCCCCAAAACGTTTTCCCCCTTTTTAAGGGGATGAAATTACAATTTTTGTCCTTTCCCAAGTTTTTTTTTGCCAAGGGTTGAGGCGGTGCCTAGGCGCCCGCCTTTTACACCCCTAGACAGGCGCCTAGCAAAAGCCACCT
Source organism: Amborella trichopoda (assembly GCF_054954075.1). NCBI lineage: Eukaryota > Viridiplantae > Streptophyta > Magnoliopsida > Amborellales > Amborellaceae > Amborella > Amborella trichopoda. Next base: position 48,082,259 of record NC_142338.1, on the reverse strand, counting down.
AGAACAGGCCACCTCGTCCACTACTAGGCACTTTTTAAAAAATGAAGCCTATGCAGCTGCCTAGGCAGTCCAAGGCTTGCTTCACTAGTGGTTCAAACTTCATAAAGTTTATCCAAGAGACTATTTGAAACTGCCAATGTATGAGTATATTCATCTTTCAAATATTTATCAGAAGTTCTCATAGACCTAAGTGTAATCTTGAATCACATACATTAGTTCCATGATATGCAATAAAAAGAAAAGTTTAACCTTCCACAAGAACAATGATACCCACTCTAACTTATCATCTTTAATAAATCGGCCAAAATTGATCTTAGTGCAACCATTATAATATCCCAAAGCAAAAACAGTAAGCTCTGATACCAATTATCAGCCCATCATTCAACAAAAATAAATTTTATGGCTACTCAATTTGACCAAAAATAATGGTCAATATGCTGCTGTAAATTAATTTTAACACTACAAAAGTATGCCATCAAAATTCTAACTTTGCCAAAATCATCCCAACTTCATAATATTCATCCTTACTACTTTCTCTTTTAACTCCAATGACATAACAAGAAACAAGATAGTCTAATGAATGAACAAATGGAACAAACCAAGCATCTGTCCGCAATCATAAAGACAAAAGAGGAGGTCGATAGAGAGAGAAAAGAATGGGTCAGATGAAGTGGGAATTAATTGCAGCTCTAGAGAGATAAAAATGGGAAATAGAGCAACTATAAATGGCCACGCGGAACTTATTTTTGTGTGCTCATGGTCACCCATGTCTATTGCATCAAGAAGGATTGCACTAAAACATAATTGAGCCACAATGGAAAGCAAGACACAGAAAGCTGGGTGATGCAACTTAGGAAAGAGTATGTGGCCGATGCTCTTTGCCAAGAATCAAACTCTTGCCCTTTTATAAGATACTGGACTATAAAATTTATATACCACAAAACAAAAGATTTCCAAATCCAAGGAGTAATATGGGGTTCCCATCATGAATCTTAAGCACAAAAGTCAACCTAAATGAAGCAAGTTTTAACCTGCAAGAGATCCTATAGTGGGCAATCGAGATGACAAGATTCCTTTTTAACATCAAATATAAAAATGCTCTCAAGTCTCCCTACCCCCACATCAATTAGCCTCATCCTCAAGCCTTAAACCTCCCTCTCGCAGATGCTCCTAAAAAAAGAAACAAATAGAAAAAAAATCCTTTGCAAACAAAATTACCCCTAATGAATTAAATCTCCTCTTCTTATCCACTTTAAGGGGGGAACAAATAAGTGTGGGATACAGAGAGCATGGGAACTAGGTCCTTTGAGAAAAGGGGCCGAGGTCTTGTCAAAAGAGAGGTTTCCACCAAACGAAGCAGCACTAAGGTAAAAGTAGCAGCAAATATCAAAATAGGAGTAAAAAATATTCCGCAGAGACTAAGCCTTTGAAATTCAAATGAAACTCTTCAATAAACATATCCACGAGAGCAATCAACCATGAACGAACAACCAGGTGGATAACCATCAAAGAGAACCTATATTGCCCAAGCTCTATTTGCATCTACCAAGAAGAAAAAAAATGTACCGTTTAGGAACTTCATTCCAATCTCAGGCATCACTTTTCCTTTTTTTTCTCTTCTTTACAAATAGCAATTCTCTTATTATTTAACCTTATAAGACAAGGTTTGGGAATTAATTTCACTGAATTTCAATTAAAGATCAAGAAAGTGCTATGGTGAGCCAGCAAAACATGTATATAATGAATGCCTCTAACTTGAAGGCCACCTATGCAAGTTTGAATACCTCTCGATTTCATCAATATCAGCCTCTTTATTCTTCATCCCATCACTCACAGCCTCTTTTGCATTTGTAGAGATTCTTTGACCGTTATGCATCACCTGGAAGGTAAATGAAACATCAGCATCAAATACTTCCTTAAATCATTAGCAAAATAATAAAATAAATAAGCATCAACTACAGGCACATGAGCACATTCAAAGATTCATGACTAAGGTGAACAACCAAGTGATAAACACTAAAACAATTTTTCAGCTACGCAATAAGCATCAAAACATTCATAACATTCTCAAGAATTGCTCCAAATTTCTTTACAAATGTTATATACAGAAATCAATAATGAACACGGCACTAAAATTTGTTTAGGCAACCAGTCGCTCTTTATTCTTTTCTTTAGTGATAATTAAGCTGATTAACAAAAAATTCTCCAGAGCATCTGCAAGGGGTCATAACCCTAGACAGATAAAGCAATAAACCAGAAATGGCGCCTCAAGCATCAAAAACAAAGAGAGACAACTAAGACTCCGGGAGAAAATCACCAAGAAAGAACAAACAATAAGCATTTCATTCCTTATGCCTTACAGTGAAAATGGAGTTGCAATGTTAGAGAGAGAAAGAGAGTAGCAAGAAGCATTCCTTCCTTATGCCTTAGAAGTTGAAACGTTAGAGAGAGAGAGTATAATTAAGAGGTGACCTTGAACTTGTTCATGGCGTCGTCGAAGGCCTGAATTAGGACAGAATCGTCCCAAATAGCAGTTTCCTTCCCCATGTCCTCTTACAGAGAGATTTGAGTGCAGAGGAGCGAGTCCAATAGCCAGCCCACCCTAAACCGCTTTCCATTTTATAGGCTTCCGAAGTAAAACCCTTCGGTATGACTCGATCACACGTGCATTTGTGCAATTCGCCCCAGCTCACATGAACAATATTTCAAATATTAAAAAATAAATGAAATTTATACATATGAGAGGCAATGTGCGTACGGATGCATCCGTAAGTACGGTTTGCATACGGATAGATGTAAAGTGAATGCATCTGTACATGAAGAGGTAAATGTGCACTTTCAAATTTTATCATGACGAATAATTTTATTGTAAAATGTTCGATTATTTCAAAATCTATTTTTATATCTAATTATAAATTTTTAATTTTAAAATTAATTACAATCAGGTCGATATATAAACATATGAAAATCTTGAAAATGAATGGTGTAAATAATATGTTGTAAAATATACTATTTTTTTGACTAAAATTTTTTTTATTTTACATGATCATACATCTTGATATTGAGATGATCAATCAAAAGGTTTTTCAACATTAAAACTATATTTTTCGATGGATTTTTGAGAGGCATCCGTAGTTCTATATTAAAAGGTACCATCCTTATATAAACTTTTTCCTATACGTATTCACATATTTTTTTTCATTTAAAATTGGGTGTGGTTTGTATAGAGGCTCTAAACAATCAAAATAAAGCTCACCTTCAAATAGTATCGAGATATGTGGTTTAAATACTGGAAATCTTTGTGATAGCCTTAAAATATATTTTCATCTTTAATTATAAATTTAAAGCTTCAAAAATATTATAGATCGAGCATATTTATGAAAACTTGAAAATCTTGAAAATTGACGGTCAAAAAATACAAGATGCACTATTTCCAAAACTTGAAATCCATTTTTTTCTCATGTCCATCCATTTTGATGTCGAGATGATCAATTTGAGGATATTTGGGCATCAAAGCAACCTCTTCTAATGAAAAATTTAAGGTGGGCCCTAACTTGATTGTTTAAAGCCTCGGCTCTATATAAACTTTTAGGAAAATTACACATATATCCGTTATAGTTCTCGTTATTACAGTTACACCAAATAGTTTCATTATTACATCTCTGTCCGTTTTTTTCATCTCAAAACAATTTTTTAAAAAAAATACGACTTTACCCTTTTTCAATTGTTAAACAACCGAATTCAAGAGTTTTTCGGTTGTTCAACAACCAAAAAAGGGATTAGCTCATTTAAACTTCCCACTATAGTTTTATCGAAATATATTTGAATTCAGTTTTTCAACAATCAAAATTACAATTTTCGGTTGTTGAACAACCGAATTTACAATTTTCGGTTGTTCAAAAACCGAAATTGTGCGGAGTGGTTTAAAATTCCTGGATCTGTTTCTTTTCCTTCACCGGTCCAGGTATTTCTCATTCCCCCCATTTCTGACTGTCTCTTACCTTTATGACAATCAAAACAGCATTTTTAGACCTGAATACAAGTATTTTGAAGGCATTTTACGAATTTCTAATCTGTAGTGAAGGTATGTATAATATGATTTCTTGTTCAATTTTTAGAAGTTAACATTGTATAAGATTGTGATTTAGGTTTTCATACTTGAGTAGAAGCGGACGATTTAGGGTTTTATTTGATATATTTTATAGATTCTTTATTGACAATTTGTTTGAGTGATAATTGGGATTTTTAAGAAGTGCAATTATTTGGGGTTTATAATAACGGTAAATTTGGGGTTATTTTTAGTTCTTGAATGTTATACATGAGTTATTGAGTTATGTTTATTTTTTATTTATTGTTTAATAATTTCTAAATTTGGTGAGAACTACAAATTTTGGGGCTTTAGTAAAACTTGAAATGAATTAACCTGCATTTTGAAATCAATAGCTTAAGATAGCTAAATGTGTTGTTGGATGTTGCCTTTGTGTTTAAAAATGTATAATTTATGCTATATTGGGTTTGCAATTTGAAATGAGTAGTATGTAACTAAAAATTTTGGAGTTTATTTGTAGTTGAATGGGTTTGCACTTTGTGACTGTATATAAATGAATCCATCTGTAATTTGAAATCTGTAGCTTTATATAGCACCCTATGTTATTGGATGTCGCATTTTTCTTTGAAAATGTATGCATTATGCTATGTTGGACTTGTAATTTGAAATAAGTAGCTTAATACATAATGTTGGATGTTACTCTGTGTTGTTGAATGTTGTTGTATGTATTTTGTTGTAATTAACATTTGGGTTATAATAAATGCAAAAAACAATAATTGAATTTAATTCTTTCCCTTTGAACCAATATCTTAGTTGTCTGAAACGGTGCCTCAGTTGTTGATTTCTTTGATTCCTCATAGTTGTATGGGCTTATAATGAATGGGTGTGGATTTTGTAAGTTGAAATTTCATATGGCATATATTTTGAATAGGTATATAGATGGTACAAAGATGAATAGGTGCAAAGATGGTATAGAACATTGTTTTGGTTATCATATAAGAACAAAAATTTTGTATTCATTACTTCATGCCCATTCCATTGTTAGTGATATATGATTTACTGATATATGGATTACATAAGAGATGCAAATGCGTTAGTAACTCCATTTATAGTTTGGCTTGTTATTTACCTTGAACATTTTGCAAATGCTTGTGGGTTTAGGAGTACATAGGTAATAAATAACTTTATGCATACTGTATGTAAATATGAGTCGTATTTGATATATAAATTTATTGTCATATTCTTTCGTTAAAGTAGTATTCTATATGCAAATACATGATGCAATTTTAAAATGCATGATGAGTTATTTTTGTCTCGATTTCCATGAATATGAATTGTGTCCATCTAGAGGGGGGGATACTCAGGAGGTCTTCAGGACCTTAGTTTGCTACAGCTTCACCCAGAACATTCATCATATTTCATATGGGAAGGACAGGTATATGCATATATTTATTTGCTTTTTCCATTAGTTTGTTATTTTTCAATAAATGATAGTTTGTTTCAACATCATATGGAAATACATGTGTATATTTATTGTGACTCATATGTTTTCTATTTGTTGTATTCCAGGAAAAACAGGAATTTAGAATCAATGAAAAGACTTTTCAATTGAACGATGGCATCTAACCGATGAGCAAGTTCAATTAGTGAATGTGTTTGGGTTGGTGCTCCATCTATCATCCGACCAAGTCGAATTGATCATCCTTTGATTGCAGCCAATGTAGAGAGATGGCATTCTGAGACAAATTCATTTCATTACAACATTCAAATTGGTGAGATGGCACCAACTTTATTTGATGTGTACGAGATTTTAAGACTGGTTGTGAATGGCAAGCCTATGACATGTCGTCCTATTAGTGACCTCTAGGAGTTCATAGAAAACAATTTAGGTATATTCCTCACTGAAAGCAACCTGACAACCATTAAGCATTCATGGTTGAAGGAAAATTTCAGGGAATTGCCACCTGATGCAAGCCTTGTGGAAGTACTCAAATATATTCGAGCCTATCGACTATTCCTCATCAGCGTTACCATTTTCACTGATGTGTTAGTCGCAAGGGTGCCAACGAGATAGTTGCAATTTTTTGAATATATTGAGGAAGTTGGGAGATATGCTTAGGGTGCTGCAGCCCTCGCATTTATTTATCGATCCCTTCGAAAAGCTTGTACATTTAAGCGAAGACATTATAATTTAGATTACTTAGAAATAATATTTATTACTTGTCATACCTTGATATAATGCAGTGCGGGTCTTATGCGCATATAAAGCCCATACCGTATAGTATCTCTCCAAATATGCCTATGGCAAAAAGATGGGAGCCACCAAATAACTATTATGGCAATCCATATAACCTGATGTCTCCCATTAGACAATAATTGGATAACCTCCAACCTAATGAGGTTAGTGTGTTCTTTGATATTAATTACTTTCAATTGTATTAAAGTATTTGTAGTTTTTATTGTTGACTGATTGTTGTATGTGTGATTGCATATAATATAACAGATAATATCAAATCCCTATTTCAAGCCTGATGAGGCCATTTCAAAAGATAGGCATCAGGCATTTGAAACTGTAACGTGCATAACGACACTTATCTTTGACGATATTATAAAGCTGTACATGTTAGATCGTGTTTGCCGGCAATTTGGAGCTAAACAGGGCATTCTAATAAAGCACACTTATGTTGGCAAGAGGTCTAGCATACATGTTGGGCAGCGAGATTGGCGAAATGTCAATTCAGACAAAATCCATAATTGGTTGTCTCGACATGATCACATGATAGTAGACATTGAACTTGATACTACCAATGGGTTGCCTTGAGATGAGTACAAGGCCTGGTACAATCGAGTGTCATATCCTATAATACATAATGTCTCTAATCCACCAAAAGACATATTGCAACCTCAGGACCAGGAACAATAAGAAGATGGTTCTTGCACATGAACCACAATATATAATGAGACCTCGAGGATATGAGGATCAATTGGTATGTTTATATTAACCTAGAAATTGTTTTCGTTTTGTACTTGCCAATCAGTTGGTATGTTTATATTAACCTTCAAATTATTTTTGCAGGTTAGTGCAGTTCAGGCCAGTACAATCATGTTAGCAGAGCCAGTTACACTTAGACATAAGTGGTATCCTGAAGTTTATAATAGCATTAACAACGCGTTTGAAATGTTATCTAGGTTTATGCATGTCGACATGGTTGATATAGAAGCCAGGATGGAAATTTTACATCAAGTTAATGACGAAGCTGTATAAGAAGAGGGCAGACAATATGTTGTAGGTGAAAGTAGTCGGCCTGCATAAGACGTGGCTCCATCCACACAACCTGCAGTTGAGGAGCCCAGAAGACATAACACCCGAAAGAAGCAATATCAGCCGAAGAGAAGGCGTCTAGTATAAATGTCTTTTTTGACAATGTAATGGTCATTGAATATATTTGTAATGTTATGAAACGATAATGCATTGGTCATTGAATACATTTGGTAATCCATGGTTCATGGTTCCTTGTGATCAGATTCATAAGTAATTGAATGAGTTTGCACCAGCATTGCTAAATATATTTCAAAATTCCATTCCAATGTGACTTGCATACTTGTGCTGAAATTAATTTATGTAGTTCATTATTTGGGTGCCCCAACTAGAGCTAAGACATTGATAGGTTTTGACAATTTAGCATTATATACATGTTGCGTGAACAATCTAAAGCAACAAATTTACAACCAAACTAAATGTGACGAAGACAACATTCAGAAGCCCATGAGCAGCTTCAGCCCTATGGACATGGCTGGTGATGACCAACCCAATTAATGTATTGAATGCAACCAATAAGTGCATGGCATAGTAACCACAAGAAGAACAAAAAAATTTAAACTGGATGCAACTCAAAAGACACAAATGAAATCATAGTAATTTCGGTTTCGGTTGTTGAACAACCGAAATTGGACATTTTCCGTTGTTGAACAATCGAAAATATCACCATTCGATTGTTCAACAACCGAAATTACCGAAATTGTCACCATTTCGATTGTTGAGCAACTGAAATGGTTTCTGCCCTGGATTTTCGCATAAACCATTTTGGTTGTTGAACAACCTCACTATTTCGGTTGTTCAACAATGGAAATGGTCTCTGCGAACATCCAGGGACCTTTTTTTGTTCGCATAAACCATTTCGGTTGTTGAACAACTTAAATTGGCATAATTTCGATTGTTAGAATTTCGATTGTTCAAAAACCGAAATCACAATTTATGTTGTTCAACAACCGAATTGTTGACTGCGAATTCCAAAAGGTCCCTAGATTTTTGCAGTCGGCAATTCGATTGTTGAACAACCAAAATTGGAAGAATTTTGGTTGTTGAAGAACCGAAGTAACAATTTTGATAGTTGAACAACCAAAATCACAATTTCGGTTGTCTTATATTACAGTAGTTTTTGATTGAATCATAGTTTTGTTTCAATGCTCTTTTATGTTCTACAGGAACTATATACACCACACCTTGAGTATGTGTAGTATTGCTTGAAACTACATTACCTTGTCATCGATTTCCATAGTTTTTGATTGCCTGAATTTCTAAAGCATTCTAATGAGTTTTAAACATCATATTAGTGGGATTTCCTTCATCTTAAAGGTTGAACAATACCTTGTATTTCCATGATATACAATGTGTAGTGTAGATTCAATCTCCTACGTCTACATCTCAATTTCTATAGACTTTCTTTGCTCGAACTTTTTGAGCATATTACTAAGTTTTATACATCAGATTCAGATCAATACCTAAATCACTCAATTCACACGAACACCAAGTACAATACAAGATTGACGACACCTAAATCACTCATTTCATTGATTCATCAAATTGTTAATTCCATACAAAAACACAAGATTGACAACAAATAATTTACTTTATTGGTTCTCTGCATGTCCTCCTATTATGACCCACTGCGCCGCATTGTTTGCACTTCATAGGCCTGGTGATGGGTTGTTCAGTCTCGGATATTTTTCGCTATTTCTTCGATCTAATGAGAAGGCGTGTCATCCTTGGCGGCAACACTGTCCGGTTGAACATACATGTCAACGCAATATCATCCGGGACAGGTTCAAAGGGAGTTTGAAAGGCCCTTTTAAATGTTTATACTGTGAAATACTGAAGGCAATATGCAGTGGGATCTAAATGCATATGGTTAATAGCCGCAATCGCATGAGTACACGGTATGCCACTGAGTTGTCATTTTCTACAACTGCATGTCCAATGAGTTAAATCAATAACGTGTTTCTTCCCAAGATAGTGGATCTCAAGCTCTGTATCCATGGCGGATAAAACTGTGTAAAAAAATCTAGCCTTTATCTTTCACAAGTCTAGTAATTCTTGGGCTTTTGATACTAGCAGGCCGCTCCAACTATTACATAACTCCCTCTTCTCTTCAAACCTAGTCATCAACTGTACCCTTATTTTTCCACAAATTGTAATGATTGGCTTCTCTCGAGCCGACATTATCCAAGCATTGAATGACTCGACTATGTTAAAGGTAAGATGATTGTATCTTGTCCCTGGAACATAGGCATCGGCCCAATATTTGGGAGGGATATTTTTAATCCACTCATATGCTTCTAGGTCGACACACTGTATGTCAAACATAATTTTTTCAAACCCAATAATGGTCGCTTTACGGGCAACCTTAAAAAACAACATCAGCAATCCTCAGTGTTTGCTGACTTTTTCATAAAACCCTTGAAGTTCTCTCCCATATGTCGCATGCAGAATGTTGGAAAGCATGTGGCAAAACATTTTTCTATTGCCTCTGGAAGGCTTTTCTGTCGATATGATATAATTGTTAAGGCAGGCAGATTAGAAAACTCACTTAATAGCTCACTCAGTATATTTAAGAACCAATACCAACTCTAGTAGTTCTCCTTCTCGACCACTGCAAATGTCAATGGATCATTATTTGCATCTATAGAAATGACACACAATAATATGCCTTGATACTTTCCTTCTAAGAATGTCTCATAAATACCAATTAGTGGCTTGCATCCATTAACAAAACGCACGATGCATGGACGATAACCAATGAATAGTCATTTGAATCTGCCTTCATCTGTGTTGATGCGAACTTTAGTTCCTGATTTGGTTCTTCGGTGCTTGTCCGCATACAAGGGGAGGTCATGGTATTGTTGTTCATGTGATTCATCTAGCATCTCTCTAACAACCTCTTTTCCCCTTCAAGCTTACATGTAGGAAATCCTGACACCGTGATCGTGTTGGACATCCTTTACGATGTCTTTAGCTTTAATTTTTGGTTGGTCAGTAAGGCGGGCTTTAATTTTTTTTGCTACCCAATCACTATGAGCTAGAGGCTGATGGACTATCCCAATTTGACCACTACATGTGTGCTCATTAACCATAGATTTCACTTTGAAGTATGTCTACTACTAACTCGTAAGTACCGCACTTGCCATGTGCATCCATCTACCTTACAACTTGCCCATACCTGTCCCAATTCACTTTTGTCAAACTTCAAAACAAATTTATTGTGGATTGCAAAATCAACAAGATGATGCCGACATTCATTTATACTTTCAAAATATTTCCCTATATTCAATTGAACATCGTTACCAACTCCTCTACATGGGCTCTTTAGTAGCTTAATATCCTCCATATCACGCTCTGGTACAAGCTCAGGGTCAGGCTCCACTTGAATGTTTTGATCTTGATCAGGTAAAGTGTTACGCCGACTGTTGACAAAAGATAGAGTGTAAGATGAAGTAACAATTTCTATACATAAAAGAATAAAGTAAAGCAAATTATAGATGAAAAAGTAAATTGTAGATACACATATTTCTTAAAGATGGACCATCACCAATAGATTCCCATTCTGGCTTCATTGTAGAGGTAATATATACAACAAGTTTCAAAGATTCTCCTCCCAACATAAATGAGACATCTACATCATCACTTACATCAATCAAATCAAGCCCACTAGAAAGACTTGTGTTGTGATACATAATAGCTTATTTGTTTGGATCACATATTGTTAAATTACCAAAATGACTTTTTAGTTCCTCCAACGAACTATTTTTATTATACTTTGTAACCTTCAATTTTCCCTCTTTGTAAAAGATACGACTGTCATCTTCATTCATCTCAAATGGCCCTCCATATCGGAATATCAGTTGCACTCCTTCAGTAACCATCATCAATGCTACTGTATTAAATGAATAGCAAAATTTGTATTACAATAAATTGATACAATAAAGAATACAAAAAATTTGGATATTTCTAACTACTTTAGGGTTCATAAAATGTGAGTATTACATAACAAATTGAAATAGTATACTACTATAAAAAGACAAATGATCAATAAACGACAAAATAACACATACTCGAACAAGCACTAAATAAACAACAAATATTAACACAAACCAACAAGTTGAACAATATTTAGCCAAAACAATAAATACAATGTATCAACATAATACAAACAATAAATATTTATACAAACAACAAATAACTACACCAAGAAACGACTTCAACAATATTTTAATAAATATTATTTATTAATCAACATTACATAAAAATTACAAATAGAAAACATAATATTCTATTAATTGTGACAAAATTAACAAAAAATAACCAACAACATAAGGCAAGAGTAAGAATGGTACTAATCATAACTGTGAGCCACTCTCGTGGGATACTGTATTGGGGGAAGTAAAAAGGGTATGATCCACGTACGATACTGTATTTGGCTTGTTTTCCCCTAACTTTATATATATAAAAAAAAATATTACGCTAAAACGCGGGAAATAATTTCAAAAACTGAAATCCACAAAATTTCGGTTGTTGAAAAACTGAAATCAAATTTTCTGTTTTTGAACAACCAAAAAACCTAATTTCGGTTGTCGAACAACCGAAACAGTAGCAGGAGAGCAACTCCCATTTTCGGGTATTGCAAAACCAAAAATCTATTGTTTCGATTGTTCAACAACAGAAATTAGATTTTCGATTTTTCAACACCCGAAAACTCCAATTTCGATTGTTGAACAACCAAAACCAGAGCGAGAAGGTTAAACGATCTATTCCCGTTTTCGGTTGTTGAACAACAAAAAAATTTTATTTCGGTTGTTCAACACCCGAAAAAGGGTAAAGTCATTTTTTTAAAAAAAAATCGTTATGAAAGGGACAAAAGGAACATCTTGGTAATAACGGAAACTAAAAGGTGGATCCGTAATAATGCATATTATAACGGATATTAGCGTAATTTTCTCTAAACTTTTTCATTTAAAATTTATGTCAATCGATATTCAGTCTAGATTTCTTTAGTTTATGCAATTTTTTTTTAATAGCTAAATTTTTATTGTGAGTGTAAAATCTATTTTTTATTTCTTTGATAGTGTTTTAGAAGCATGTATTTATTATCTATTATCTATTACTACATTAAAAGGAAATAACGAAAATTTTGCCACTTTTTTGTTTGTGATGATGTAAAATCTATCTTGTAACCTTTGATTATTTTAATAAAACTTTGAATATTGTAAAAAAAAAAAAAAAAAAAAAAGGGAAAAGAGAGAGAGATCTTTAGGAGCGTGGGAGTGAGAGAAAGGGATAGGCATCTCTAAAAACAGGAAAGAGATTTTGAGAAACAATTTGAAAGATCTTAGGCTAGAAGAGAGGAACATAATCCTTAGGGTTAAGAGAAAGGAAAAGTGCATAAGGACAACTTTTCTATCTATACGGATCAGCGTTTGTATAGCCAACTCTAATCAATTGGGAAAAGTCTTTGTCGATGATGATGAATCATTCTATTTAGAATATAAATATCGTCTTTCTTTCAAATAAAGTGGTAGAATTCTAAAGACGTAGAGATTTTTTAATATAATAGAAAGATATAGACGTGAAAAAGATATTGAAAGATGTGAGAAAGAGTAGGATTTTACAGGTTTTGAAGGCTCTAAAGGCCATTTCAGGTGGCCCAGAGCCCAGTGGGGTTTCTAAGGCCCAAGTCCTTATTGATGTAAACTCTGATTTGAGGGAGCAATAAGGATCTTCCAATGAGAAACCGACCAGGTCTTGCGGTCATGTTTACGCCCTTTTTTTTTTGACGATGTAGGTGTTGATATTGCCTTATTTTCAAGGTTTGCAATTATAGGTATTTCATCGATCTTCAAGGTTTATAATTTGATAGTCGTGTTCAATTATAATTGTATCTTATCAAGGTTTTCTTTGTTAGTGTTCTGTGGTATTGAATTTGCTCTTTGGTTGTAGTTTATGTTATTGTATATTGCTGATGCTCTCATATTTGATTATGCAATTCTTATTATCTCTCTTATGTTCTTTTTTTTTTTTTTTTTTTTTAGTATTTAACTTGGAATTGTAAGAATCTTTTTTTTTCCTTTTTTTCTCTGGGCTTTTCAAGTTGAATAACTCATTTTCAATTTTATTTTGTTTCATGGTTGACATGTAGAATTCACCCAAGAGGCATTTCTTTTTTTTTCCAATTTTTTTGTTCTAGGGTGTTAAATTTCCATGAATACAAATAGACATATTTTCTCTAAAATAACGATTCAAAAAATTCATTTCCTAGGTAATGGAATTTTTTACCTTTTCTTGTAATGCATATTGAAGTGGACTAGGAACGATGTTCTGTAGGAACTCAATGCTAGGTCGTCAAGGTGGTGAGAAGCTACAACATGACGTCTTGAATTTTATTCTTTCCAAGGGTAGGAGGAGCATTCTTCACTGAAATACCAAAAATTAATAATAAGAATGATGCTTTTTATTTTCTATGATGCACTTTTAATTTGAAGACATTTCAAAGCTTTTTCCATTACTTCACATTTGTTATGTCTAAATTAATTTGTTTTTTGATAGGGTTTGAAAATATTAACTTTTATTTATAATTTAATTAAATAACTATTGTGAGGTTTTATAATGCAAATATTGATTCTTATTTAATTAATAAGGTTTTGTTAACTAAATGGTGACAGATGAGTACTCAGGACGAAAACCAATTTTTGAGGGAAGTTTTGTAGCAAAGTATGGTGTTTAACGGAAATTCGAGTATGTTAGAATGCTCGAAAAATGTATTCTATCTCAAGAGGAACTCTTCACCGTAAGTCTTACTTGGAGAGGAATTTTAGAGTCGTGTTTAGGAAGGATTAGAATACTTTATTTCATCATCATAAATGGAAAAATGGAAGTGAATTAAAGTATAAGTTTCCACATGTTATTCTCAAAAGTGTTGAATCAACATAGCAGGGTAAGTGACATGGTAGATTGGAAAGGGATTTCAAATACTATGGAATGTTGCTTCCAAGTGCAGTAGAGTATCAAATTGTTTACAGAGGTTCAAATCCTCGGATCGTCCTCTGGTTTCTCTGCGGTATGAGGTTCCTATCCTCGGACCGCTCTTTTTTTTTTATTTTTTGAGAAAAACAACGGTATGAGATCGCCATCTTCAAATCGCGTTATATATCTTATTTCTTGAAAAAAAACACCACCTCAGACCGCTCTCTAGACTAAGCACAAATCAGTTCAAGGGCGGTCCAAGGTCTCCATCATTGAACCTCTCTTTATTTATTATTTTTTGAGATAAATAGCAGTCCGAGGATGGAGACCGTAAACTACTCAACATCGGTCCGAGGATTCTAACCTTGGACCGCCTAAGCGCTGCCCCTAAAGCTTGGGGCACTGCCTTACCAATGAAAAAACTAAAAACAACAAAAAAATATAAAAGTTAAAATACGGTCCGAGTATGCCATCATCAAAATGAGGGACAATTTTGAAATAAAAAATAAAAAAATTACAAGTTGGCCAACCTTCCTTGTAATTTCTGCTTATAAATAGACCATTCCATTTTCAAATCCGTATGTAAATCACTCAAATAAAATCTGTAAGATTGAAAACTGAGGAAGGTCAATGGTCGAATGGAGAAAGACGAGAAAAGTATCAGTTTTTCAATATGCTACTCATCTTTGGATATGATAGTTGAGGGATGGTGTAGGAGGCATGCTGCTTTTTCATGTATATGATCAAGCCCAACAATGTCTATATCCCATTCCAAACCCCTCTATCTCTATTGCTGACGATTATTAAAAACAAACTACAAAATGACATCTACAAATTACAGAGTATGAAATACTTAAGCCTAAAGACTACCCATGCACATATTTCTATCCATATTGAGAACCCATATTTGAGAGTTATCCCAAAATTTGACATAATTTTAAAGAGAGTAGAAGTTTTATATAAAACTGACGCAATGTCCAAAAGTACATTCCGATTAGGATCATTTAGCCTTATGATCCCACTGTTAGGAAAATCAGGCGATCTAACTTCTAAACACACGGTTAGATCGGAATCAGCGGTCGGTTTCAGTTTTGGGCGGTTTTAATGATCGACCGGTATTTAAAAACCATAAAAAAAAATGTATATAAATTCTCAAAGATAAAGAATTTGGTTTGTAATACATTTTTAAATATTCTTTACATATGGTAAAGATTAAATATTGTTTTGGTCATTAATACTCGCTTTTATATTTTTTCATCTTTTTCAGAAAATTTTAAAAATACCTCCAAACGTAAATCGATTCGTTAAAATCCATTTTTTTCATTAATTTTCAAGTTCATTTGAATGTATTTTGTTTTAATTATTCTTTATATGCTTTTTATATTTTAGTAGCTTTTCTTTTATATTTTTTTAACACCTTTTTGATAGCCCGGGACTTTTTTTTTTTTTGTGAGTAAGTGGGGAGAGGGCACAGCCTAAGACTAGCATTGCAAATTGTCAAGCACTAACCAATTAAGACCGGGCTCTTTTCCTAAAAAAAGTGGCAACTCAATGGGGATTTGGGCTCCTATCCTTTGGTGAAAATGAAGTCAGATACCTCATTATGGAGCTCCACAGAACTATCGCCCAAGACTTGCTGGGTTAGAATTGTTAAATCGGCCGGTTTATCGGTTAGGTAGGTTAAACCACTTCTGGTCCCATATCTGGTTAACTATTTTGATTCGATTTTGCGAACACTTATATAAAATTGCACATTCTTCGTCCCATCCTTTAAAACGTAGTCCATGAGGTGGGGGTAGGAGGTAGAACTATGTATAATTTCTTCTAGGCTGTTTCAATTGTTTGTGCACATGTAAATTGTATACTAGGTAATGGGTTAAACTAGGAAATTGCAATCATATTTATAAATTACTTGAACAAACTCCTCCCAACCAGGCCTATCATCCTCTTCCCTCCATCAAATCGAAAACCGGGCTGATTAAGGAGTTTTTTTACATCTCTATATATTGTCCTCAAAAATTTAACCCCAGTTTTGACCATGTCCACTCTACACAGGTCTACTTTCGAGCCGTTGCCTCTTTTTTTTTGTGATAGTTCCAAAATAATTCTATATAAGAGATGACAGATACCATCTATTTAATTCATTATGATAGAGAAGAGAAAGCCACAAGCCCACATCTACATTTTCTTGAGCAAAAAATACATGTAGGAAAGCCACATATATGTTCTATAATAATCTTTTCTCATAGTAATTTAGCTACTTTCTGGACAATTAACATTTTAGTAGAATTAAGGAGCCACACGACTTGGAGTAGTCCTATCTAGCTCAGACTTTTTTAAAGAGCCATAAACTATAATATATTTTCAAATGAAAAAAATAACTCCAAAGTAACGAAGTTTCATAAAAATCTTTATTTTCATATCCCGTCAATCATTGAGAAGTGAGAACAAGTGAGAAGAACTATGGAAATAATAGTAAATAGTGATTCACGTACAAACCTTAAAATTTAGGTGAAATACGAAATACTCTACTTATATGCATAAATTACAAAGAAGGTCGGTCATTTTTTTTTTTTTTTTTTCCGAAGTTCTCTCGGTAAATCACTCTATTGTATAATATATTTCCTCAATCCTAAGAATAAGTGAGAAGAAATATTCCGAATATAAAACCTTATTTTGATAGAATTTTTTTAAAAAAATAAGAACAACAAATTGATAGGTGGATCCAAATAACCGATTAACAAAAACCCATAAGTACACACGATATTTTTTTGACATACATCATCTAAAATTGTCCAATTTAAAACGCCACAACAACCTCGCCCAATATGGTTCACAGTGCCCCGTAGTGCCCAAATTGTCCAAAAAATAAAGGGAAAAAAAAAAAAAAAAAACAGATATTGAGTCAAGCGAGAAAAGGGTTTATTCCATTGCTCTACATTGAGTGAAACTATTCCCATATCAATCATATGAATACAATTAGAAAACGTAAAAAATTCAATGAGATCAAAAGTAAAATGACAGTTAACTTTAACTTTTTCCAACTATTTTTTTACCCTCTAAACTGGCTAGAAGGGGCAACTAAACATGGGCAAGCTTTATATGTTTCTCCTACAACATAAAACTTATATACTTCCCCTTAACCACCGTCCATTCGGAATAGAGGGCTAAGATTGCCACAATTACAATGTTACGTCTCTACATTATTTTTATTTTTAATATTTTTTTCTACAAACTATTTTAACACTAAATTTTGTACGTCCAATCCTCTATTAAACTCACACTAGCAAAAAATATAAAACAAATATTTTCAATAAAATAAATAACCAAAAAAGCTCTGAAAGTTTCAATGGGTATTTTGGTCATTATATTTGATCGATAAATTATTTTTAATATTTTTTATAGGTGCTACCCAATGAGAAGATAACACGTACCAAATTTCATATTCATACAATTTGTATAAAAAAATAAAAAATAAAATACTTTGAGACGTCGGATCTAAGATCAGACGGTGAATGGTTCTCTTGATCAAAATTTGACGGCCAGATGGTAGGGGAAGTATAGATCTTTTATGCTGTAGGGGAAGTATATAAATCTTTGCCACTAAACATACCCTTAAATATTTTTTATGTATTCATTTTGGGAATAGCATACTATAAATTTATTATTTGTATAAGAAAGTCAAAATCACCCCTTGCTATCGTTGTCAAATCAAACATCTTGTTACAAGGTTCGAGAAAATTTATTTTGAACTTTGAGCTTGGTCGATGGCGCACTCCTACCCACTTGATTTCAAATCTATTAGACATGCGATTGTGACCTTTATAACAACAAGCGTCTACTCTAGCAGGAGTATGTACTGTGCATTTTCTCCCTTTGGTGGATAACTTGGGAGGATTCGTCGATTTGAACTTTTGGGAACCATCTAAGATTCGCTAAATGATTAATTTCAAAAGAAAAATTTGGATTTCAAGTTGTCCAAGCCTTATATCTCATGCTCCAAAATTTGAACGGTTTATTCAATCTTGAGGCATTATTTCTTTCAAGCACATAGTGATTGTGATTTGGAAATTTTCTTTAATGAAGAGGTTATATCTCCAAATTTTGATATCTTGAAAATGCTCCTAGATTGTGTTTTAGCTTAGGGAGCAAATGAACAATTTACAACCTAAGGAGTACAAAATCTTTTGGCTATAAAAGAAATAAATGTGTATCATTTATGTAGTTGTATCATATCGTGTCTATGGGACTAATTTTGATGACAAGCGTTGGGGATTAACTTTTTTTTTTCTTTTTTTTTTTGTCAATTTTGAACGGTGATGGGGATTAATACCTCCTCACGATAAACATTTGCCCATGCTATCGCTTTGCACTCTGACATCGGTGGGAACCAGGGGTGGCAATGGACCCGGACCCGACCCATACCCGCTGAGTATACCCGACATAGGTCTCGGTATAGGTCCAAGTTTTGGACCCGTGGGTACCGGGTCCAATAAAAGATACCGAGATAGTTCTGGGTTTGGGTACTATACCCGACAAGGAGGGTACCCGGACTCGAATTTTTACTTTACCCAAAGGCTAAAGCCCCAACTCTAAAATCGTTTCAATATTTTTCATCTTCTTATGGTTCTCCATCCTCCCTCTCTTCAATTCTCCCTTTCTCAATTGCTTGGATACAACTCTCTCTGGATCTCAATCTCTCTCTCTCTCTCTCTAATCGCCCTCCCCTCAAAAATCAGTTATTTGTTGTTCACCATTGTAGGCTACAAAAAAAGAAACTCGTAGTGAAGGTGGCAATGAACTCAACCAGACCTGAAATCCGATAGGTATCCAGGTCCAAAACTTGGACCTAAATACATTCGGGTCTGGGTCTGAGTCTAGGCCCAGCCGGACCCGACCCATTGACACTCCTAGTGGGAACGGAGATGAATACCTCGGTGCTAAGAAACTAGGGTTAATATCCATAGTTGACAACAACCAAAATGAACGTATGTTCTCCAGCATTCATCCGTTGTCAAAATCGGAGAGTCGGATTCCCATTCATTCCTTTGATTCTTGCGGTTCCTAAGTCCCACTGGGTTATCGTCCACAAATAAAACTACAAATGGTTCCTCGAATTAGAACAGTTCACCTTCTTGTATTGGGTGATTGCAAGTCAGATTAGTACTCTTGTTAATTCCTCTCACTTCAACAAATTCGAAGTGTAAAAATCAAACTGGCGGCCCATCAGGTTCGCTCCGGTTTATAGAACCTTTGTGGGTTAGTTATTGGCGGCCAAATCAGAGGAAATTAGTCGCTAACTTGCCTAACATTAGAACTAGAATTACTTAATGGGTTTGGTTTCTATAAGATTGCAACCTTAAACAATCTAACTAAGGCGCACCCCAAAATTTATCATAACTTGTAATTTTGGTGTTAAAATTTCTTAGGATTATTTAAAAATCTATTTTCACATCTAATTATGAAATTTTAAATTTTTAAAATTGTTAAAATCAAGTAGATCTATAAACATATGAAAATCTTGAAAATCAACGGTCTAGATAATATGTTGCAATATACACCATTTCGGGGGCTCAAAATCTTCTTTTTTTTCATATTCATGCATCTCGATATCGAGATGATCAATTAGAGGGTTTTTCAACATTAAAACAATATTTTCTAATGGATTTTTGAAGTGCATCTATAATATGGTTGGGACATTCAATGGTCCTATTCCACGTTAGGTCTAATCTATGAATCTGAACCAAATTGAAAAAAAGAATCAGTGAGTAATGCAGATGTTCACATGACTAAGAGAATTACAATGGAAAATGGATGGATGGAAGGAAAACTCTATTTTGCTTCTCCTGACTCATGGGTTCACCAATTTTATGGATCATCATCATGAATTTCGGATTTATGGAAAGTTTTGACAAAATTTTACATTGGTTGTCTACTTAACATAATCTACCCTTTTTACCTGAGCTTGAGACTAGTTAAAAGAATATTTAAGGTCCTCTTGAACCATCACCACTTACATGGATATGAAATACAAAAAATATCTTAAATTGCTGAAGATATATTTTCTGCATCTTTTGCAACTCCAAAACTCGTGTAGATCAAATGATTTACGATTTTCAACCCTTAAAAACTGTGAATTGAAGATGAATTTGTCTCAGAGATGGACTTTAGAAGGGGGATGAATATGAACAAATGGATCAGCTCGTACACATCATCTGACGAACCAAAACCTCTTTTGAATTAAAATGGGCGAAGTTAAGGTCCAAAACCAAAATATTTATTTTGTGTAACTCATTAATAAAAATCAAACTTGAGATGTACCAGCGCAAATCCAAAATTAATGGCAAAAAAATATTGTCGTTAGGGCTGACAATGAACATAGCAACATAGCTCGAAAAACTGGGTCTAGGCCATAAAATTTGGCCTGAAGGCACACTAGCTTGATCCGACCCTTTTTCTTCTTTATTTATGGCCCATTTTTATTAGTTCAACCCGGTCCATCCTGAAGAAGGCCATGGTCAGGCCTAAGCAAGGATTATTTTGCCCAATCCAAGACAGGTCAGGCTCGTGCCAGCCCTATAGGTACTAGGACCATTTTTATTTATTTTTTGGTAAGTAATTCAAAACGGTATGTCTGTAGGAATTTGAGCCCCTATTTTTTGGTAAGAATGACGTCAAGACATCTCATCATGGAGCTCTGCAATACTACTGCCAAGGCCCCAGGCCATTTTTAAAAGTAGTAAGTCAAACATTCATCATGGGACTTGACAATACTACCGCTAAGGCTCCAAGCCACTCTCAAAGGTTGTAAGTCAGACACCTTACCATGGAACTCAGTAATACTACCGTCAAGGCTCAGGCTATTCTAAAAAGTGGTAAGTTAAATACTTCTCCATGGAGCTTGGTAATACTACTGTCAAGGCCCCAGGCCATTCTCAAAAGTGATAAGTCAGTAGGAATTTGAGCTCCTATCTTTTGATAAGAATAAAGTAATATACCTTGCTATCAAACTCGACAATACTACTGCCAAAACCCAGACCATTCTCAAAATAGAAGGTGAGTCAATATGGATTTGGGCCCCTAAAATTGACACAAGCGTGAGCTTGAAATAAATAGGGGCGCTTGTGCGTGTGAACTCAGGGAGGTGGAGATGTCATTTCGTATAGATCCGAAATGATCCAAAAGATCAACCACGATAAAACAAAATCGAGCCGGTTTTGCAGCACCAATAATAACTTGACGAACAAAGACTAACACAATATAAAACTCGGTATCCTTTTTTTTTGGTGAATAAAACTCGCTAACCTTTCTATAAGAAAGATACAAAACCAGCTAATATAGTCCTTCATTAATCATTAACTTAGTATAGAAATAGGTATTGGGCATGTTTACATAGGGGGACATCAATTTCGTTGCCTTTGATTGGAAAAACTATGGTGGACCTTTCACTTAATAATGTCTTTTTGGATATTGCACTTCATAATCACTGCAAATCAAAAATATATATAGATGCGAATAAGTAAAGCCAAATCCCGTCGAGTGTACTTGACCTCATATCTAGATATAGGTTCAGCAGTTAAACCCGATAGGTCGGATCCGGGTCCAATAGTCTAGACTTGATTTGGGTCCAAGTCCAGGTCCGGTCCAATTAGTTCATCTCTTTATTTTTTGAGGGGAATATACATTTTATTTTTTCTATAAAATTTGATTTTCAAATCCGGTCTAGATCTCCTATATTCAATTTAGATTTAGTCCAGGTCGCATTCAGGGACTTTGGACTCAATCGGAACCAAACTTGGACCTGGACCCTACTCGTTGCCTCCCCTAGTGATAAATCATTTGCACCCCATAAAATAAGGGTTGGGATAGAGTATTGTGCACCCAATAAAACATGGGGGTATTGGAATGTTGAAATTCATGAATACTACATTTATAACTAAATGGTGGTCGAGGCGCGCTAACTTTTGAGGCCGATTTAGGATTGATCGTTGGGGATAATTGATTCAAAGATGCAGTTAGCATGCGGGCCATGGACTCATGTAGAAATGCGGGCCCCTAAATGATATATTTTTGAAATAAAAATTAATCATAATTTTTAGGGAATATATAATTTCGAACATGGAGATTATTAATCTATACAAATAAATATATTTTAAAAACTAAAAATGATATTTTTTTTTGAGAAAATATTATAACCATCAATTTTACTTTTTCTTTGGAGGACTATTATTTAAAGGACTTTGTTTGGGTGTACGGTGTACATCTCCGGCCCACATAGTATCATACGCAGGCTTGGCCACACCAACCAATTTTCCTTTATTCAAAGCCCACGCGACCAATCTAACCTTTCTAGGATCTGGGAAGGTGGGACTTATGCACACTCATTTTCTTGAGAGAGCATAAAACCCCACTATTTGATTATGAAAAACTAAATTTTGATAGGAGCTCTTGAGTTAACTTGCTAAATTTTGATAGGAGCTTCTTAGGTAACCTTGGGATTAGAGCATATAATAGGACTTTCTTTCCAACTCAGGCTTGGGTATGTACTACAAATGAGGCGGGGGCTAGGGCTATCCTTCACGACCCGGTGACTGAGGTTAGGGCTATCCTTCAAGACTTTAATCTTATTGGTGGTGTTTTAAAGCTTGTATCAGTTGGGTGAACGGCCCACTTGTGAAACTGACCTGAATTGGCAATCCGATTGATTCTCCCAAATAAGAATTGGTAAATATAAAATTAAAAAAAAAAACAAAAAAATATGAAAAAAAAAAGTAGCAAAAATGAAATGCGGGAACCGAGCCATCTGTATAACCTGGATTACTAGATCACCTTTAACAGAACTGCCCTAGTTCCCTAACATAACAGCTAGGTTTCCTTATAGGACAGGGCAGACCCTTGGGAATCGGATCGATTTTTGTTCCAACAATGAACTGGGATGGTCACCTCCTATTCCCGATCGGAGTTTGTCGTTTTTGACCTGAATCACCAGTTTTTTAAACAGTTTGGCCTTGGTTCACTTAATGCAAAAGGCTTTAGCAATGTAGTTAATAGGCATAGAGGGGAATTGGAGATCCAGGGAGGATCGATCCTCATATTTGGATGAAATTAGAAACCTCATGAGCAATTTGGCCAAATAGTCTATGCATTGATACCGGGAGAGCAATGTGGAAGCCTATGCTTCTGCCAAAATTTGCACACTTGTTGTTTCAATCTCCACCTTTCATTGTCGGAAATGGGTGGTGAATGTCCCTATGGTGTACAATGAACCATCCAACATTGTCCATACATCACTAAATATACTGAACTTTCCACTGTTTCAATTAGTGGTTGAAAACCCAGACTAGGACTACGACTCACAGGTGTCCCGATCAGAGGCTCACTTGGTCACTGGGGACTGGCTATAATTGAGAATATTGAACTCATTCAAGCTCATCAAAGTCTTAAAGTTAGTCATCTGGCCTTGACCCTGCCAAGTCCTATTGACTCGAGAGAGTCCAATATTGAGTGAGCGATTTTTTTAACACCCATTTTCCAAATGGTATTTTGAACATTGAACCATTAAGATGGGTGCTTTTTTTTGTAGTTTAGTGGAGAAGTGGTCATCTACCTATGGTAGGAATCGAATTTAAAACATCATGTTGTGACTTCCCATCACCTTGACCACCTAGCTATGAGTCCTTTCTTAAACCATTAAGATGGGTGACTTGAATTGCCCAGGGAAGCGAATAAACTTAGCCCATTCATTTCAATAAAAGTTATTTATTTATTTATTTCAATTGTTAATTTACTTTCAAAGTTTCAATAGAGGAATCAAGTTTGGGCTTGAGTGGTTGGTAGCTGATGTTTGACAATGCTACATCTCAACTTCAATTCCTACTACTGAACTAAAAAAAACAAAATTGGTCTGCAATCCATAACAAATGTGCGGTTGGTATAAGTGGAAAAAACAAGTTATTTCAGCAAAAAAAAAAAAAAAAAGCGATCAAATTGGCCAATTCTTCACAATTGCTCGTCAAAGGTAGAGAGAGCACGATTGATAACTACTTAGGATGAGAATTTAAATTGGCCAAACTTGTTCAGTGTCTATCGTCCTTGAAACCGCACATTCATATGAGAGTAAAAAAGCATCATCGATATAGACTCTTACCAAAGATATCCAAGACAATTGTAGTGTACCCATCATGCTAGAGAGAGAGATCCAAGTCAACACACCAAATATGCATAAATCTCCCTTGAAAGAGAAAGGATTTCTATAAAGAAGCCATTTACCTCCTGTACAATGAAGTCACGACTATTTCAATCGTTAAATGTCAAATTGGATAGCTTGAGCTGAGTCACAAAGTTCGAGAGTTTTTTTTTATAATTGTGTCTAAACAATGACACTCTTACAATAACCTGTTTTGAAATTTAAGGGACTATACTGATTGGAACATCCTTGTACAAAAAAAAAACAGACTTTTTGTCGAGAAAGAAATATGATTTCCAGAAAGAGAACCCAGTTTGAATTGGTAATTTCACTTTTCGCACAAAGAGAACCGACATCGATGAGAGAAAAGCCCCAATAACAACTAACTCCATCTATTGGATGGGCCCATAAAAGGTAGGTAGGGCCAGCAACGGTTGGGCGGCCTGGCCCGACCTAAGTAAGGCTACAAAATGTGGCATGACGGTTGGGCTAAGGCCAGTGCTTGCTTGATTTGCGGCTTGGCCGTTTTATTCCTATTATATAAATGATATTTTTTCCTCGGCCTGGCCCTAACAGAACTGGGGGCGGGCTAGGGCTAAGGTTGGCCGGGCTAAGGTCACGCTGTTGCCACCCTTAAACGTAGTAAACGACGGGATAATCTAACAAGTGCCTGACTTTACGTAAAGAGCTTATTTCATTTCAGTTTATCAATTAGGGTTTAATCGAAGTTAGAATGAGGGTACGTTTGCCATACCTAATATTTTACCAAATTCCCTAAAATCGAGTTTTAAACCAAAATCCTTCATTGTCATGTCGAAAAGATCATGATAATTTTTATTTTTGTTATCTATCTTTTATCTTGGGAAACGAGCGCACTCATTGTGGTGGGGTTCCCCAGAAGTGGGGTTTTAATGCCCAAAAAAGCCAATGAGAATCAACAAAATAAAAGTGAAAATAATTAGGATGGAGAAAAACAAGTACAATTAAAAATTATTATAAATACTTAAATAAAAATAAAAACTCTCTTGACATAACACTTACCTACTTCTGATTGGATGAGAAGTTGTTATGGCGCAGAGTAGGCCACCCAATCTCATCAAAAGATTTTATTTATATGTTTATTCATATTTTTTAATTGCAAATGGGGAAAAGTTGATGATTAAAGCTGTTGACCCTTGTGTGACGTAACAGTCAACATTGAGGAAATCGCCAAGCGATTAACCTAATCTCATGGTCCATTAAGACCTTCATATTGGAACAAGTCACACAATGAGTTGCTAGAAATTTAGAATGTTAACTGCTATTTTATTTTTGGGTGCGGAATAGTGTCAAAATATATTGTTTTAATATCGGAAATTTTTATGATCACTTGAAAATTTATTTTTTATATCTAATTATAAAATTAAAATATTAAGATCGAAGGGAAGATTTATAAACACTTTAAAAACTTGTAAATTAACTGTCTAGATATTACATTACACTGTGCACGATTTTCAATATTCGAAATCTACTTTATCTCATGTCCATAAATCTCGAGGTTACGATGATTCGAATTGAAGATTTTTCGGCATCGAAATAACTTTTTATTGTAAATTTTAATGCACACCATAATTTGATTGTTTAGGGTCTTGCCCTTATATAAACTTTTTCATTTATTTTAATGATAATGAGTGTTTTAAAGCGATTGTATGTAGAGAGACTATTAATCTTTTGTATGTGGAGACCACAAACATTTTTATCCCTTAATTTTCATAATGAGTGGTTGTAAGGGTGTCATTTAATAGATACAAAATTCCCAAAAAAAATTCTTGGACTCCATAATTCAACGCAAGTCATTTACGTTAACATCTAATGAGTGGGAATGATTGTGGATTCTATGTATGAAATCTAAATGGTTATTTTCTAAACAATCCTGACTTTAAAACCAGAAACAATCCATTTATGTCCTGTATCATATCATTAATGCTGATTCGAATATTTGGGAATAGTATGGTCCGATCTGGATTGCTGGTTGTTTTCACCAAATTGCTTGGTTGAAATGAGTTGAGTTTTTCTAATTTTGATTCCCAATTTTTCAAATGAAGCAGTGGAATTGGATTGGTCCATTGTCGATTATGATATGTACTGGTGATTCCTGATTGGAATTGACAATATCTAAAACCACGAGGTGGGAAGTTTGATGTGAACTTTAGATGAAATATTAGTTGTGAAATTCTATAATGTGTCCAGCATTCACCTATTTTAATGTGTTTGTCTTTTTTAAAAAATGAATATTTGAGATAGGTTACTATCTCGGAGGACGCCTTTTTCCCTTTAGGCACCAGATTTGTAGCTAATATATAAAGGATACAAATTATTAAGGTTGTAACCACCTAAAAATTCGATGGAAAATAGTTGTTTTGATGTTAAAAACCATATAATCGATCATATATGAAAGATTTTGAGTCACAAGTTATTTGGATCGTCCATCTTCAAGATTTTCATATGTTTATAGATCTACTTGATTTTCACCAATTTTTGGAGTTCAAAATTTTATAATTAATTATACAAATGGATTATTTGGTCATCCTAATAAAAATTGACACCAAAATTACTTATTAGATAAAATTTCGAAAATAAAACTTAAAATAGTATATTTTAAAAATTGGTGCGGTTCCTATAAGGCTGCAATATTAAACAATCCAATTAAACGCACCTCCAAATTTTATCATAACATGTAATTTTGGTGTAAAAAATTAGTAGGATCATTTGAAAATCTATGTTAATACCTAATTATAAAATTTTAAACTTCAAAAATAGTTAAAATCAAGTAGACATATAAATATATAAAAATCTTGAAAATAGATGGTCTAAATAATATGTTACAAGATGCACTATCTATTATTTTTTTTTCAAAATGAATTTTTTTTTTTTCATATTCACACATTTCGATGTCAAAATGATCAATTAGAGCGTTTTTCAACATTAAAACAACTTTTCCCGATAGATTTTTTAGGTGCATCTATAACTCTACATTTAAAAGTTGCAACTTTATATAAACTTTTTCCTTTTAAGATTAAAGATCTATTTGGGATTCATTATTGTGTGGGCTTAAATTTTATAAACATACGAAATTCTAGATCCATATTCCATTTGTACGATAAAGTTTTAGATGGATATCCAATTTCAACAGGTCAACAAAAACGCCATCCATTATAGGTTTTGCCAAAATTAGAGTGGGGCAATGCACGCATACACATGCGGATTGGGATAGAGTACGGTGCGGCAATGATTATTTGGGTCTAGAATGTATAATGTAGCATGCCATCCTAACATTTTATCCAAAAAGATATGCTGTTTGTGTGGGACATACCTTCCATTTACTCCCTTGGGTAAAAATTTAGTATTTTTGGATCAATTTTAAAGGTTTATCTTTTGGGAGAAGTTTATATAGAGCCCATGTTATAAACAATCAAATTCGAGCCTACATCAAAACTTTCATTAGGAGATGTTGTTCTGAAGCTCAAATATCTTCAAATTCATCATCTTGATACCAAAATGCATGGACATGAGAAAGAAATGGATTTCAAGTTTTGAAAATAGTGTATTTTTTGACCCTCAATTTTCAAAATTTTCAAGTTTTCATAGATCTGTCGATCTACACTATTTTTCTAAGCTTTAAACTTTATAAATAAATATAAAAATATATTTTAAAGCTATCATAAAGATTTTCAGTATTGAAACGACATTTCTTGATACTATTTGAAAGTAGGCTCTAATTTGATTGTTTAGAGCTTTAGTTCTGTCCAATTCGCACCCTCATATTTTTTAACCTAAGGACCAACCTTAAAAAGAAGAGAAAATCAATTAACTTGAAAAAAAAAATCTTTCCAAAATTAAACGGGCTCGTCCTGTAGGGTATGAGCTTTGATGTACTCAAATTTTATTTTATTTTTTAAAAACAATTATCTAATAAATTTTAAGTGGATGCAAAAACTCTAGATAAAAAAAGTCCTCCCAAGTGGCTCTTTTTTTTTTTTTCTAAAAGGAGTTAATGTGAAATATAATGCCGAATTAGCATATGATAAACACTCTCAACAATATTAACTTTCATTTGCCCTTCCTATTAGAGGTGGTTTTGCCGGAATTGAACAAACGAATGCTTTCGTCTCCATCTTCTACTATTGAACATGAAAGGTGGAGCTGACGTGTGTATCATACTGTTGTGATATATGTTTTTTGGAAGTTCTACTATAACTTTTTATACTTTATCATCGTCATAACTTTTTTTCAATTTATAATAATATAAAATACATATCTATTTAGGTTTCCAAATTCCAAGTTCCAACCAATGGAAATGCAACTCAAATATTCAAATGAGAAATGCAACTTGAATACGTCATCTTGCTATTAACTTAAATTGCTTAATTAAGTACCTCGTCAAAGCCGACAAATTCAACTTTTTTGGCCGCAAACGTAATACTAAAATTTTACTTAATTTAATTACTCGTTAATTTTAGGCTACAAAACCAAGGTAAATGACCCGTGAAGGCGTTGGAGAAACGAATGACAACGATATTTTGTCAAATTTCGCGAAGTTTCGGCACATACGAATAAGACAAAGTACCCACGTGCCGCATTGATCGAAAGCCGATCTTAGCCAAGCCACTTAAAGGAATACACTTCGACCGCTCTCTGCCTTACTACTAGAATTTTAATATAGGAAAAGTTTTTATAAGGTTGCATATTTAGAATGTAAAAATAAAGATGTACCTTCAAAGTTTATTGGAGAAGATTGTTTTCATATTGAAAAAACTCTTTAGTCTATCATCCCGATATAGAGATGTATGAATACGAAAAAAAAAGATTTTGAGTCTTAAAAATAGTGCATCTTATAACACATTATCTAGACCGTCTATTTACAAGATTTTCATACGTTTGTAGATGTACTTGATTTTAACTGTTTTCGAAGTTTATAGTTTTATAATTAGAAATGAAAATAGATTTTCAATAATCCTAATAATTTCTTACACCAAAATTACATGTTATGATAAAAATTGGAGGTGCACCTCAATTGGATTGTTTAAAGTTGCAACCTTATATAAACCATACCCTTTTAATAAATAGACCGGTGACTCGAATCGGTCACCCATAGCTGTGTTGGATCGAAAAAATCAATGGATCGGATTGAAAGAATCGATGGAATTGATAATTTTGTCCCATATTTTTTATAAAAATAATTAAAAAAGCAATTCATCGTTTTTTTTCTCATTTGACTCGATGAAGAATCGGCAATTCCACGAAATTGACAAGTCTACTACTATGAATCGATCGAATCTCAATTTTTATCGGATTTGGGACGGGCTTGATGATTCTTGATCTAGAAGCAATAGATTCCATATTGGGTCGCTCTAATTTTGAAATCACGGTGATGTGGCGTGTGGGAGCGAGCCTAAACGGCTACGATCAGTATAATTTGAGCCGAGCCGAATGGGGGGAGCCGAAAAGTTTGAAGTGGACTTTTAACTTTTCGCCCCTCGAAGCCGCCCTGAGCGCCGTTTGAAAACCAATGATTGGTCCAACCTCCGCGTAACAAAAAGCGAGTTAAATAAGGGAGAAAAATGTGACAAAAATATTACGAATTAGATGTCGATAAAGGCATGTGTGCCCTAATAAAATTCAGTATTTATCTTTCTACCCTCGAACATTTTTCCTCTTTCACCCCT
The DNA here is from genome assembly GCF_054954075.1 of Amborella trichopoda. Lineage (NCBI taxonomy): Eukaryota > Viridiplantae > Streptophyta > Magnoliopsida > Amborellales > Amborellaceae > Amborella > Amborella trichopoda. Next base: position 48,052,026 of record NC_142338.1, on the reverse strand, counting down.
ATAATGTAAAGTCATCCATTTTTAGGAAATACTTCATAAATAAATACTGTCGCCTTCAAACAGTTGGAAAAATATTATAATGTCGATGATATTTTATAAAAATAGTAATTTTTCTCTTACCCACATTAATAAAAGGATACCCCGCTTTTGGAGAGTTTAGGGGACTTTGGAGTTTGGGGACTTCAAATACTTGGACATAACTACCGAACATTGTTTTAAAAAAAAAGCTAAGAAATTTTTTAAAAAATTATCCAATTACTTGTAAAAGTATTTAACATTTGACTTTTTTTGTAATTATTCCATGTCCTTATGGTGGACTTTTTTAAGGTTTTGTGAAACTTAACCAAAAGATATAAGTAAAATGTTTAATAGTTCATATCTTGTGGTTATTTCAACAATTTTTCTAAAAACTTACTTGGTGCTTCCCCAAATATAAGTATTTTATACTATAAGCCTATTTATTTAAAATTTAATATATATAGTATATACTATAATATTATTCATTTTTAGTTTAAGAAAGTTGTAATAATCTATAGTTGTCAAATGTAAAATTTGACAATATGAGATGTATCGTAAGTTTGAAATTTTAGACTTCAAGCTCAATCAATGATACCCTCAAACCACTGGATCTCATATCTAGTGACGGCTGAAAATGATGGCTCTCTCTTTGTACAAAAGTTAAATGGTATTGCAGTGAAATCGTTTCCAATAAAATAATATCCTAATGGGGGTATCTAATATTTGGATAATTAGATCTAAAGCTTCGAAACTCATAATTTGTTTCCCCTTTCCCGAAATGCGGCTTTAGAGGTATAAAATATTCCTAAATATATATTTTAGGAGTAAGTGTACAGTCTGATCCCACTGTACATCTTAAGAACACCCCATATAAAAAAAATTGGGCCTCTCACTTGGTCCCCGGATTGTGATCAAAGAATCATGGCCGTCATATAAGCGGGACCACGCCATCATATGTTTCAGCGTAGAGAAAAAGAAAAGCGTTTAGACATTGGGGCCTGCAACCTAATATATTATCATAATCATTTTATTATATAATTTCATTACTCAGTATGTTTTTATCAGTGAGTAGTTAAGCAAACTCCAATTGAAAGCAACATAACAGAAAAAGTCGGTTTTTTAAAGTTGAAGAAATAAGTGATAAGATTGAAAGTTTCACAACAAAAAATGGGTGCGGCTTGCATAGAGCCGAGGTTCTATACAATCAAAGCACAGCACACCTTCAAATAGTGTTGAGAAATGTCGTTTTAATTCTGAAAATTTTTGTGATGGGCTTAAAATATATTTTTATCGCTAATTATAAAATTTAAAGCTTAAAAAATAGTGTAGATTGAGTGGATCTATGAAATCTTTAAAGTCTTTAAAATTCACGGTCAAAAAATGTGTTACAAGATACATTTTTTCCAAAACTTGAAATCCATTTTTTCTCATTTTCATGCATCATAATGCCGAGATGATCAATTTGAGAATATTTGGGCATCAAAACAACCTCATCTAGTGAAAATTTCGAGGTGGGCTCTAATTTGATTGTTTAGAGCCTCGGCTCTATATAAAATTTTTCCAAAATAAAAATGCAAGATATTAAAAAATGTTCATCAAGTATAAATAATAAATAAGAAATTCAAGCAAAGTATTCCCAATGCCTCCATAATTTATCGATATGAAAATCCAAATACCTTTTCTATTATATGCAACTAATTGTTTTTTTTGGGATTGAATACAATAAAATCATTTATTTTTTGTTCATGGAGGTCACAATCACTTATAGCTGTTGGATGTGAAATTCAATAATGAAAGTGTGTTACAATATTCAAGAAATCATCGTTTGGATTATGTGCCTGAACAATAACAAACCTCAGTCCACCCATATCAAATCAATTGTGACTGGTATAAAAAACAAAAGGTAAAAGTTAATATAGAGCTGGGGCTCTAAACAATTAAATTAGAGCCTACCAAATAAAATTCACTAGAAGAGGTTGTTTTGATGCTCAAATATCATCAAATCGATCATCTCGACATCAAGATGCATGGATATGAAAAAGAAAAAATGGATTTCAAGTTTTATAAATAGTGTATTATAACGCATTTTTTAACCGTCAATTATCAAGATTTTAAAGTTTTCATAGATCTATCGATCTACACTATTTTTGAATATTTGAACTTCATAAATAAAGATTTTAAGACTATCACAAAGATTTATAGTATGGAAACCACATTTCTCGATACTATTGAAGGTAGGCTCTAATTTGATTGTTTAGAGACTAGGCTCTATACAACCTGTACTCAAAACAAAATGGTCTCATCGTGTATATTTCTTTTGGGAAAAGTTTATATAGAGCAGAGGCTCTAAACAATCAAATTTGCGGATACCTCAAAAATTTCACTATAAGAAGTTGTTTTGATGCCCAAATATACTCAAATTGATCTTCTCACACCAAGATGCATGGACATGAGAAAAAAATAGTTTTTGAGTTTTGGAAATAGTGTATTTTGTAATGTATTTTTAGACCATCAATTTTCAAGATTTTAAAGTTTTAATAGATATATCAATCTACACTATTTTTGAAGCTTTAAACTTTATAAAAAAGAATAGAAAGATATATTTTAAGGCTATCACAAGTATTTTCAGTATTTGAAACTACATTTCTCGATACTATTTGAAAGTTGGCTCGGCCTAGGCCTATACAAACCGCATTTCATTTTGGATACGGTTTATTCGAGCCGGTCTACTCATACTGTACACATACGGACCCCCACTTAAGCCTATCTTAAAAATGAGTTTTTATTTCAAAATTTTAGAAATGCATGATCTAAGTTAAAGACGGCCAGGAATATGAAAAAAAATTAATATTTGAAATATATTTCTTATAAAAACTTTCTACATCGTGTATATTCATTTTGGCCCATGGGTTTTTTATAACGTCATCTGAAGTTGGTGAGAGAGCACCCGCTGACTCATGAATAAAGTTTTTTTTTTTTTTGTTTTTTGGTTAACAACTTCTTTCGCGAGGTGATAAAATAATTGAAATTCATCAATCATGGATATTTATAACTTCTCAGGGGTATTTTAGGCATATTAAACTGAAAAAGATAACAAAAAAAAAGGGACTGTCCTTAAAAACCGGTCACGAAAACCAGGCGGTTTTTATCTCTCGTGAAGGCTAGCCGGAAAGCTGGCGTAAAACCTGCACTCGCACCCTAACTTCCTCCCTAAAAAACCGCCAGCAAATACCTAGCTGGCGGTTTCCCTTATTTTCCCACGAGCGCACACAGTAAAAGTGCATTAAAAATTACTAAGTTACCCCTCAACTGCCGCTTCGAAAACCCAAAACCATCCCAATCAATTTCGGAAATTCCACCCTGGATTGCATAATCCCTATGTTATCTTAATGTACCGGAAATCACCTGGTCAAATCATCGGCTCAGATCTTTTGATGGAAAGGGCGACTTCAATGGCTCAGTCTAGAGCAAATCGGACCGTCCGATCCAAGATCTGTCCAATGAGGGTCATGGAATCCACGGCTCTCATTGGTTGAGTGCAGGAGAATCACACCGGAGCCAGCGTCAGAAACTCTGAGCCGTCCGATCCAAGTTTCAGCAAATACCCAAAGGACAGATTGGGAATCATCTGGGCAAGACGTGACGGTCATTAAATGAATGTCAGGGGCTAGGATTTGTGTCTGTAAAAAAGCGAAAGGCGCCGCCACGTGGCACTTTGGCACATCAGCTATCGCCATAACCTCATTCGACCCACGTGGCGGTCTCGGGACCATCGACCGGCAAGTACGGACGCCGGAGATTCAACCGTCGTTGGTAATAAACAGCCGGCGATTGGTTGAACCAACTACAACTACCGCCCCTGACCTTTTTCTCCCAAAAATGACGTAAACACCCCCAGATAGCCCGAAATACCTAACATGCCCGTGCTTTTTCAGATTGGCAGTTACAGGAGGGCCCAATCATTTCTAGTTATGACAAAATTCGCTATGGCATTTACAATCGACACATGTTATATCCTCTTTCCAAAAATATGACCCAACTAATTACCGTTAAATTAATCTCTCCCAATATACCTATATTTCAACACGTTTAAAGGGAGAAAGAGAGTTGTTTAGTCATCTCAATATTTTCATATTTCAACACGTTTAAAGGGAGAAAGAGAGTTGTTTGGTCATCTCAATATTTTCATATTCGACATGTTTAGAGAGAGAAAAAGAGTTGTTTAGAGAGAGAAGGAGAGTTGTTTAATGTTAAAAAAAAAAAAAAAACTCTGAACTTTTCCCAAGTTTGGTCAAAGTTAAGAGAGAATTTTGTGTTTGAATGTTGGTTGATTAGGGGGCTTGAACATTGAAATCTTTGTCAAATTAAGTCGAAGCATATATCCAGAGAGAGAAAGAAAGAGAGCGTCTAAGCATATATCTAGAGAGAGAAGTATTTGGTCAAGCTTTGGATGAGTAATTGGAAGTTCTAGTTTTTGGGTCCCATAAAACACGATTTTGATCCACAATAAATATTCTATTTAGTTTTGTCTGCAATATTTAAGAGTCGTGACTAGGTCATGGGTCAAAGACACGTCGTTTTACAAACAAGACTTATATCCGTCATTTCACTAGAACCATGGGGGTATTCTCGTCATTCTTGAAAACTTTAGAGCGCTCTCAAATTCGCACTGGACAATTGACCATTCAGCCACTGTACGAAAGCCACTTTGACCCGCTTTAGCCCATTCCCGCGTGCCCCGTACGAGGGTAGAATGGTCATATCTAAAAAAGCGCGGCGGTTCGGTACTTTCTCGGAATCCAAGGTCTGCCCGGTCATTGGATAAACGATCAGGGGTATATTCGTACTTTTTGTTTTTATTTCCCGCCTATAAATAACTCCCGGTCTACGGCATTCTCGTTTTCTTACGTTTCTGTTTTCTTATTCTCTCTCCGGTGATTGTCTGTCCTCGATTTCACCCTCTTCCTTTTCCGGTGCCGGATTTTCCTTTCCGGTGGTTCGCTGGCCTCTCCTCCTCCCCTTTTCTTGGGAAAACCCTAATTGTTTCTCATCCTTTTTGCTGTGCTTCCTCGCCTTATTTGGCCTGGATCTGCAATTTCTAGCGTATAATGCCAGGCCATTGTAGAAGGAAGAACATGCCTTCTGGACATTAATGGCGAGAATTGTTTTCTAGGGTTTTGTCTTGTAGGGTTTCAGGGATTCTTTTAGAATATTCGAAGCTTCTCATGTGGAATATTGTTTCTTGTTCTGCGAAATTGGAGGCTTAAGGGTGAGAGGCATGATAAATGGTATGTGTTCTGATACTTTGATGCATTGTCCATATAATTTATATATTTTTATTTTCATGATTTCTGGTGGTAATGCTTGATTTATTCTTTTGTTTTAGTGGTCTATGGTTGATTTTGTGGATCTAGATGCTGGTTAGTTTTTGGTGATTTTGTGGAAAATGAATTTTGTTAATTTCCTTGTGCAATGCTTCTTCTCCTTTGATGTCATTAATGGTGAAAAATGTGATCCAGCTTGTTATAAGTTAGGTATTTGTGTCATTAGTTTTTATTTTTCTTTCATGTGCTTAGTTGTAGATGAAATTTGGAATGGATTTATGTTGCTCCTTATGCCTTTTTTTTTTTCTTCTGAAAAAGATTTAACTGGCTCTCTAGTTAGCAAGATAATATTGCTCTTGCTTCCTCTTACCTTTTTTTTCCCGTCTCGTTTGTTCTGTATATATATTATATTTCTGTATATATATACTATATTTCTATTAATATTTTCCCAAAAATTTGTTATGCCTTTGAATCACGTCTTATTTATGAATGACAGTACTATCATAAAACACAATTTGGGTTTTACATTTAATTTTGTGCTGTTCCATTATATAAATCCTTAGAAGATTAAAAGATATATGCTTTTAGTTTAGGCATATAAATCCTTAAAAGATTAAAAAAGATATGTTTTTAATTTATGCAAATGAATGAACTTATAACTTTCTGACAAATAGAAACCAGTTTCCAAAAGAATATGGCACTATAATTGAATGACAAAACAGGAGTGCTAGTCGGAAGTCTTGTACGCTGTTCTCTTGTTTGGTAAAAATGGGATAAAATCCAGCAACCTTATTGATGAGGCAGAATGCATTTCCTATATGGTGCATGCAGAAATCGATTGGAGCAATTTAAAAGAAATAAATAGATAGGCATAGCCATGTACATGTACCCTAGTACCCATCCATGGTCAACATAAGTTGAAATATAAGTTGAAAAGTATATTGTAGTGGGTCGTTTGGGTCCCTGGAAATGCAAATCCTTGATATGACTCAAAACCTGGTTATGCAGATTCTAGTATATGTAAAAGCTGATTTTGAAAATGTTGGCTGTTGGAAGAACCAAGTATATGAAAAATAACTTGTTTGCCACCATGAAGATGAAAACCAGGTTTGGCTGTTTGTTGTTATATCCATAAAACCGTATCTTATTAGGTAATGTAGAAGTTAAATACAACGAGCACCTTAGACGGTTCCAGTCATATTTTCTTATCTTTTTATAGGTTGAATTATGTATCCCCCTCTCTCTCTCTCTCTCTCTTTACACACACACACACACACACACACACACACACACACACATATATATATATATATTTATATATCTACACGACCCACGATAAGTTATTCCCTAATTGCATCATGTCCATAACACTGCATCTCAATATATAATGAAGAAATTAAATACAAAATCTCCAAGAAGTCCAAAATTACACTTCATGGGTTCTGAAGTTAGGCTTATGATCATAATGAAATTAAACTGTTCCATAGGTTGCGCTATGCCATGTCCTATGCGAAAGCTTGATCCATGAGCTGCATAGGAGGTACAACAATGCTGAACTGCTTCCCTTCAATTCTAAAGTTTGAATAGTTGTCCCTGCATGTTGATTTTAAAAGTAAAAATTACACCCATATTTTAAAATTATCTAAACATATTCCTCCTAACCGGGCCCAGTTATTCTCCTAGTACCTTAATCAAATTGGAAACCAGGCTGATTAAGGAGTTGTTTAACATTACTATAAGTATACCTCAAACATTTAACTCGCTTTTTTAGCCTTGCTATGCAAAATTCTGGTCCATACTCACACATGACGGAGGATACTTCTCTCCAATCCTTCTTCCGCAGGTTTGTAGCACCCATTTCTACCATGCTTTCGAACAAAGTTGTCATGTTCAGGAGTCCATTTGACATACCTTATTACTTCGCCTTTTGGTAGAATAACATGAACGATGGCCAAGGTTCCCTAACAACCCACAAGAGTTGAGTAATAAAGATATACTGGTGTGTATGTATGCACATATTTGTACCACTAAATTAGAAGAGAAGTGCAATGTGATGGCAAACTGACATTGGTTACGTAGAAATAGGCATTTTCGCAATATAGGAAAATAAAATATAATGTGAAAGAATATTATTTAAATATATCTTGTGTAGCGTTATAAGAAACAAACTAGTTGCCTAATTGGTGAGAGGTTCGGTCTTGTTAAAATTACTAGCTGCCTAATTGGTGAGAGGTTTGGTCTTGTTAAAATTGGTCCGACCGCCTGTTGAACTCGTCGGACCAGATTTAACAAAATAAAGAAAAATAATAGTACTAGCTTAAAGTAAAAGATATTTTTAAAATTGCCCAGGTTTGTGTATCAGTCCGAATTGGCTGGTTCAACTGCCTTAAACCAGTTAAACATTGATTTTGACTAGTTTTGAGCCAAACTTGGTTTTTGCTTTGGGCTATACCATCCTAGGCATTGGTAGGCGGTTCAAACAATTCGACTGGATCCTACGCATTGGTAGGCGGTTCAAACAATCCGACTGGCCGGTTTGGTTCAGTCGTGATAATTATGATGCTATGTGACATTTGCCAGATTTGGGAGGTGAATCCCTTGGGAAGTGGGAGATTACACTTAATTATTTGGGCATTTCTTGGAAATGCATAAATTATTTGTATGGAAAGTGGGAGAACGTGTTAAAGTTTTAGCTTCATTTAGAGAGGGGTTTATTTGATGGTTTTATTTGGAAATAAGCAAAAAGCACTAGGGGTATGTTTGTCTGGAAAATCTAAAAAGGCAAGTCATAGAGTATAGAAAGGCTCTTTTATCGTACATGTATTTTTGGAAATTCCACACACATTGAAAGTTGTATCAGGCAGATAACTAGGCATACATATGGGGATTTGAAACTTGTGGATAACTAGGCATAATGCTCTGGGGTTTGACACTTGTTATGATGTATTCAACAAAAAACTGATAATGGAAGATATAAAATTTAACCAGTAAATAAAACCAAACTAAGCAATATATGGGATATTTACAACATCTTTTAGATGCATGAGGGATTGATTGCCAAACTAAGCAATATATGGGATATTTACAACATCTTTTAGATGCATCAGGGATTGATTGTTTTCTTGTACCACAAATTCGTCATCATTATTTTTTTTTTGTGGGGGGGTTGGGGGGTGGTGTGGGAGGGGAGTGCTCAAGACTCGGGTCAACCAAGCTATTGAGTCGAACAAGGCATGGTGTGTGACCTTTAGACCTTACAGTCATGCGAGCACACAAAAGGATTGTCACTAAAGCAATATACAAGAAATTTGCAACAGCTTTTAAATGAATCAGGGACTGATTGTTTTCTTGTACCGACAAATTATTATTATTTTTTTTGGGGTTGGGGGTTGGTGTTGGGGTTGCTCAAGCCTTAGGTCAACTGGCCATCATGGTGGACAAGGCTAGCATGCAGCATGGTGCATTTGGGCTTAAACCTCACAGCCATGTGAGCACACAAAAGGATGGTGGGCTATAAATTGACTTGGTGCACTTGAGCCTTGTTGGCACCAAGCTCAAACAAAAAATGGGCTTGCGCCATTGAGAGCAGGGCTGATTGTTTTTATAGATGGCAGCATCTAGTTGCATTCAGTGCAGTCATTCAGGATGCATACACACTGAGCGAAAAACAGAGTAGAAATGCGAAGAAAGACAAAAGTGAGGGATGCTAATACCAGACAGGGGTGGGGTGTTGGGGTTGGATATATTTTTTTCTCTTTACACTTTGCTGATGTATACCTTTTTCTCTTTACACTTTGCTGATGTAATTTGAAGTACTGTGAAACCGATTTTAGTCCATTTTGTTGATTCTTTCTTTCTGGGAACCTAGCTAACCATGATATTCACGGACCAAGACTAGTATAGGTAGCAAACGAAGTATGTATTTATAAAATGGCTGGTATGTTCTCTGCAAGGGACAACTCCATCTTAATTGTGGACTGCATTAATGGAGTTGACGAAATTAAGTACGTGGCTCTTTACATTTACTTTTTATGTGGGCTTAACCCCTAAAGATATTATATCGGTGAAAAAGGGCTATAAATATGGAATAAGTAGGGTGCAATCTAATCCATACACGTTTGAAACCAGCTATATTTTAGATGTCATTACATTTAAGAAGATTTTTTGGCACAAGCGAGTTTATTTAGTAGGTCGGATTTAGAGTTTATACCTATTTTAAGATCTCTCTGTAGATAATTATTTTGAAACCATTCTCTTAATAAGAAAGTTCTAGCATTGTCTTTTCCATTACCTTGCCATGAAAGTGTCTTTTGGCATAAACTCGGCATGACCTTATCATAGTGGCAGTTTACTAAATATCCTCCCTGAAATATGTGACCAAAATTTGTTGCTTTTTGTTTTTTAGTAGATCTTCTAAGATATATGATGTTTGATAAAAGATTTTGGTTGTATTAAAGTTTGAGTCTTTCTGAAATATGTGACCAAAATTTGTTGCTTTTTGATTTTTAGTAGATCTTCTAAGATTTATGATGTTTGATAAAATATTTTGGTTGTATTAAAGTTTGAGTCTTTCTTTTATTTTGTGGGCATGCAATATATAACTCTTTTATTTTGTGGGTATGCAATATATAACTCTTTTATTTTGTGGGCATGCAATATATAACAATATTTTGGTTGTATTAAAGTTTGAGTCTTTCTTTTATTTTGTGGGCATGCAATATATAACTCTTTTATTTTGTGGGCATGCAATATATAACTCTTTTATTTTGTGGGCATGCAATTTATAACTCTTCACTGTTTGAAGGCATTAATGTGTCTTTATGTGTATACATAGGTTTATCATGGTCAACTTGTTATGACTTTCTACTCATTATTATTATTATTATTTTGAATTGTGCACCCACTAAATATTCCACTCTTGAATGTCTTGATTAACTTTTGCACCTGTTCTCTAGGTTTTTCTCTCTAAGTTAGATTCCTTCAACTGCTAGTACCATCACTTGGTATTGCATGTTTTCAAAGGTGGCATTTACATTGTTTTTGTCTTTTGACAGGTGAAAGGAAGGCTTTGTGCATCTAGAGAGGTCAAGAATGGGATTGGTAAAAAGCAGAACCTGATGAATTTGGGTGTTGTGCCCGAGGGGGGAACTTCCAGTGCAAATATGATGTCCAGAAGTGGGGGAGATGCCTTGAGAGTTCGAGCATCATGTGGGATGAGCTTAAATCAAAGAGCGGAGTCTGGTTCCAGGGTCCCCGGTGGATCCAATGTAAAGGATGTGTTTGCAAAGCATAATGTGAAAAAATTTGCTGCACATGATTCAGACTGGATTGGCAAAGTACCAGTTTGTCCTGTGTACAGCCCCACAAAGGAAGAGTTTAAGGACCCATTGGTATATCTTCAAAAGATAGCTCCTACAGCTTCAAAATTTGGTAATGCTTGACTGCTGGGAATTGTTTCCTTGAAAATTCACAGAATTTTATATTATAAAATGGAACATATTTCTTTGTATCCTATGAGTTTTGAAGCCGATTTAGTCAGCTATTTATTTTTGCCTGGTTACTCTGATTGAATTTGTATTCATTTGATGACTCCTCATTTTCTTTGCATTACTTTCTGGGGTTCTTTTGCTCCTCTTTTAGCATCTGTAGAATTGTCTTTTAGTTATGGATCTAAACATTATTTCTCCATTGTCACTTGGACATTTTCTTCTTGGGGCTTTTTTTCATTAGGGCTTTTGATACTTCAATATAGACTAAAGGTGCATCTTTCTTATCAATCAATTACCAGAACTGACATTAAGAAAGAATCATTTGAGAAACAACTTTAACTGCTGAATAGATAAAGAGTATAAGTGATTGTTTATGATGAAATTACAATGATGGCTGGACTCATGCACACTAAGACCATTCACTGGACCATATTTTGGGCTAATGTATTAGCCACTTCATTGTCTTCCTTCTGCACGTATTGAAGGGAGACCAAAAAATGTTTTGTATTTTAGGATTTGCTCTAAATAGCTCTAAATAGTGTGTATTTTAGGATTGGCTTATTAGATTGGAAACAGCATTGTCTATGATATTTGTTGCTATTTTAGATGATGAAACTGATGCCATGTTGATGAAACTTCGTACATTGCTTATGGGACATCTGTTAACGTTAAATTGCAAGATGCCGCATTTTGGTTCTGAAAACTGTATCCTCTGTATTTTGTTTAGAAATATTGTTTCACATAATGTTGTATGCATTTAATAACGGAAATATTCATTTAATAAGGGAAATATTCATTTGCCATTGATTTTAAAGTCATTTTTTAAAATAGTTACAAGATTACCACCAATTTTTTATCTAATTCCAAATTTTTAAATGATACGCACATAATCTCATAAGACTATTCTCTCTGAAATTCATCTCTCCCTGTCCTTGTCCTTCCTTGCAACTCTATGGCTTTTGACATTTGCAGATAGATGGCTGGGACTTTTCTGGGGAATTATTAGATCTGGAAAATCATGATTGTAACTTGTAGGTCTATGTGATGAAGCCAGTAGAATATGGAATTCCTATTCATCCCTCTCCCTGTCCTTGTCCTTCCTTTCAAGCCAGCTCTATAGCTTTTGACATTTGCAGATAAATGGCAGGGACTCTTCTGAGAATTATTGGATCTGGAAAATCTTGTTTGTCAACTTCTTGTAAGTCTAAATAACTTTATCATATAGACTATGGTCATCTTAGGATTTTGTTTCTGGAATTCCTTCTTTGAATTTAATAGGGATTTTGTTTATGGAATTCCTTCTTTGAAAGTAATAGGTTTTTCACCCTTTTTTGAGTTGTGGCACAAACTGAATTGGAAGTGATGTATCCGTAGTTGTTTTTGTCGCTTTCCTCTTAAGACACAGTTATTATAACAGGACCAGACTTGGTAAAACTGTTCACTATTTGGTCTAACTGGTTCAGTTAGCCGGTTCTTGGTGAACTGGCCCTTTCAGTTTTTGCCTTTCTTTTTGTGGTCTTGTTCATCCTTTTCCAGCATATTGGTTCTGCTATTTCTGGCAACTCATTTTGGGAATCTTGGCCCCGTGTGGCCCATCTTCAAATGGATAGGCTTGGCCATTAATTTGGGCATGTCAAACCTGACTTGCTTTATCATGTCTTAGTATTCATGGCAGCTTTTGTTAAGGGGGCTATGTTATTTATCAGTACTAAGAGGCATAAGAATATTTTACCAAGACCATGTAGGACTATTTGACACCTCTCTTTCTCTCCATGTGAGTTTAGTATCTATTCCTGTGTGGCTTTAATGTTTCCATCTCTTTCTCTCTCTCTCTCATAAGAATCATCTGTGTATAAGTTCTGATTATTCTTATTCATTTATTTAATTCCTTATTTTTTATTATTCTCATTGTTATATTTCTTCAATTTAACTAAAAATTTCTTGAATTTAGAAAAATAGATAGAAAGCTGATCTGGCCAGTTGTGACACTGCAATGCATTAATGCTCTTCTGTACTTAAGTTCTCTCTCCATTTCCTCTTTGACATATAGATACTGTGCATATGCTATGTTGAAGTAAAAAAATTGAAAAATTGCCATTGTTGCATGGCACTCGGTTTTTTTCATTTTATTGGTCATTCTACTTTAAGTTTGGTGCAAATTTGGCCCAACTATGATTGGAACTCATGAATAAAAAAATCACCTTGTTAATTGATTTCAATTTACGGAAGAGAAATCTTTGTGGTGGAACAAGATCATGGGATAAGCCTTGATGTAGCATTGATCCCTTCATCAGATTGATGTTCTTTTATGGCATGTATTGCTGGAACTTGGATTAAATAAGTGCAATTTTATTGTATTTGATATTTATCTGATCATCAATATTTGCAATTTTATTGTATTTGATATTTATCTGATCATCAATATTTCTTTTATCTTCATAACTCATGCTTGTTTGAAATTTTATGTAGGTATATGCAAAATTATTTCACCTGTGAGTGCTTCTGTTCCTGCTGGTGTGGTGCTGATGAAGGAAAAGGCTGGTTTCAAGTTTTCAACTCGAGTCCAACCCCTAAGGCTTGCTGAATGGGATGTTGAGGATAAGGTCACCTTTTTTATGAGTGGAAGGTCGGTAATTGGAGCAAATTAACAGAGTAACATACAGATTTTCTGGAAGGGTTTAGAGTTTTTGAGCGTTTCTTCGTTTCTTTTCAGAAATTATACTTTCCGTGATTTTGAGAAGATGGCAAACAAGATGTTTTCACGAAGATATTCTAGTGCAGGATGTCTGCCTGCTAGGTATTTAGAGGAAGAATTTTGGCGTGAAATTGCATGTGGGAAGACAGAGAGTGTTGAATATGCTTGTGATATTGATGGCAGTGCCTTTTCCTCTTCCCCAAAGGATCCACTAGGAAGCAGCAAATGGAACTTGAATGTGAGCATTTCATACTGCCCTTTCTTGTGATGTCATACTATCCTTTCTCATTCTATGTTGACATTTAATCATATTTAATGGCCTGACACTCTGTTCTAGTTCTTCTTAAGACAAAATGCCTGCTTAAATACAATTATTTTTGAGGTGACTGACCCTTGGATTTTTTGGGGATTTATTATTAATAACAATATAACATTTGGTGATACATATACTGGGAATTAGAGCACCTTCTCTGGACAGGGCACTATCAATTATTCATTTTATTGTGTGTACTGATTCTTATGTCGTGCCTTTTTGGAAAACAAGTGACAGAATATGCAGTTTTACTTGCCGATATGCAGTTTTATAAGCTGGAAATCTTGTTTTTGATATCTTTATTGCTTTCTGGATGCGTTGCATGGGCTCCATTTCATACTGAGCTTTGTATTTCATTTATGTGGAGCCATGTATTCAATATTTATCTCATTTATATGGTCTCTATATGTCTATTTTCCTCATTTCATAAGCAAATTAATGTGTTTCTATCCACCTTTTTTAATTATTTACAACTATTGTTTTTACCCATTTTATTGATTTTGCAGACACTTTCTCGGTTGCCCAAATCAATATTGCGTCTTCTGGACAATGCAATTCCGGTATTACCTTTAATTCCTTGTTTAGATTAGATTTTAGATGCAATAGCAATTTATTGCTGCAGCTTATACATGTTGGATATGTTATTTAACCATTTCGTGGTGGTTACAGGGTGTAACAGATCCCATGCTTTACATTGGAATGTTATTCAGTATGTTTGCATGGCATGTTGAAGACCATTATCTGTACAGGTATGTCTTGGGTTCTAATGCTAATTTTTGTCCTTTGTGAACGAAGGAGAATATAAATATTTATTATAATTCCAATCTTAACTGTGGATTTGCAGCATTAACTATCACCATTGTGGAGCATCAAAGACATGGTATGGGATTCCCGGTCATGCTGCTTCTGACTTTGAAAAAGTCGTTCAGGAGAATGTGTACACGAATGAAATTCTTTCCCCTGGTGAGGATGCAGCATTCGATGTGCTCTTAGGGAAGACAACCATGTTCCCTCCAAATATTTTGTTGGATCATGGTGTCCCTGTGTATAAAGCTGTGCAAAAACCTGGAGAGTTTATCATCACCTTTCCTCGAGCTTATCATGCTGGCTTCAGTCATGGTAATTTTTTAATTCTCCAGTCATGATGATGTGTTCATCAAGTGTTCTTGCTTTTGTTTTCAAGTGTTATATCTATTGTCTCTACTTGTTATCAAATAGGTCATTATTTTTTAGTCATGATAAGGTGTTAGCTAGTGCTTGATTCCGTTTTCGGTGTTAAGTAGGTTAAGTTCATATGTCTATTTTCTGCTTATTGTTAAATTGGTCGAATTTCTTCAGTCATGATCCCTGATAATGTGTTCTGTGTCGTCGTCTGTACATCACTTATTATTAAATTGGTCATTTACTCATTTCACTGTGTTCATGTGTATTTGTTTTATGTGTTTAGGTTTTAACTGTGGTGAGGCTGTGAACTTTGCGATTGGTGACTGGTTTCCACTTGGGGCAATTGCTAGCCGGCGCTATGGGCTTCTCAACAGGGTGCCTCTTCTTCCTTATGAGGAACTTCTCTGTAAAGAAGCAATGCTGCTTTCCAAGGGCAAATCTTCTAGTGGAGATGAAGATCCAGAGTATTCATCCCTAGACCTGGTTTGTCAACACTCTGTAATGGCTTCCTTTGTGCATCTAATGCGTCTTCAGCACCGTGCTCGCTGGTTGCTCATGAAGGCTGGAGCTTGTGCCTCCCTTTTGCCAAGTTCCCAAGGAACACTTTTGTGTGGCCTTTGCAAACATGATTGCTATGTGGCATTCATCAGATGCAACTGTTATGATCATCCTATTTGCCTTCGCCATGGTACAGATTTCATATATTCCTATATATACTAACATGGTGCATGATGAAAATAACATAGCAAAAGTATACAATGAGACCATTTATCTTTGGTACAAGGTGGTCACAATTAATCTTGACCATTGGATGTGAAATTAGATGGCTGCATATATTCCATTGACCAGGCTCAAAGTTCAAACTAAATTTTCTCGAACTTTGTGTCACACCCAAGCGACCAGGTTTCGCATTGGATGGTTGCAAATAATTCTGACCTTCTTGTATCAAAGGTAGGTCTCATTGTATACAATCCCAGTAACATAATAGATATCCTAATATTGTGCAGATAGCCCAACCTCACTTCTCTATCTAAGAGTATTACTGCTAATAGCCTTTTGTCAAATTTCTTTTAAAAAAGTGCTTGGAGCTCAATTGTTTGGCATAGCTATGAACATTGTGCTTGGTTTCTAAGATGCTATATTCATTTATTAAGCTTTTTTCCCATGGCTTTTAAACACAGAGGTTGAGGCAAGGTGTTGTCCATGCAAAGGAAATCGTGTTATACATATTAGGGAAGATATAATGGATATGGAATCTGTGTCTCAGAAGTTTGAACAGGAAGAGGGAATATTGGAAAAATTTTACGGTCTGTTGCACCATGGTGATGGTTCTGTTCTACATGGCCTATATAAATCCACTGAGGATGGTTATGTGGCATATTGTGCTATAAATTGTGAAACCAAGCTGGATGTTGGGCAAGGTGATGAGCATTCAAAGGTATTAGATGTTTCTCAGAGCTTGCCTTTGCAAAATGGTGATTCAATGACATTCAATGATGTTTGTGAGAGCTTTTCTGTGCAAAATGGTGGGAGGTGTAAGGATTTTACTGAAGTTGAAGCTCAAGAGCAGGCACACTCATGTGGAACATCAACCTTGTGTTCTTCCTACAGGCCTCAAGAAAATTCATCCTTACCATCAGATGTGAGCCTTTACTTCCATGACATCTCTATATATTTGAGTGCTGATTTTGTGATAGCTATATTTGATTGCTTATTCCATGGGGAAAAGTATATTATAATCCCATGGATTGTGGAGGAACTGTGTCCATTGGGTCATCTGTGTCCAATGAAATGATGGACAAGGATGAAGAGGGGGCCTTTGCAACCCACCAATGGAATCTTCTCATTTCCTGGCAGGCCCTCTCTGGCCATCTATGTCGTGGTTCATTTCATTGGACAAGAATGGCCAGATGGACTATGGTTTCTCTGATGTCCTTGATTAGAGTATGCTTTTGGAGCTGTAGTAGGATGCTCAAATGTCTATTTTTAATGGTCTATAGGGTAGTGGGAGCACATATGTGATCAGGGTAACTATGGCTGCTGAATTTCCAGCAAGTGGAGACATTACAGACAATGCAGATGAAGCTCCTCTAGAGCGTAAATGCTTGTCTAAGGAGCAGAGAGATTTATGCGGTGGCCAGTTAATGGATTTTAGGTTACAAGAGAGTGATGACTCCGATTCAGAAATATTCAGGGTTAAACGTCGACGTGTTGTTAGTGTCGAAAACCAAACTGCAAGCAATTCAGTAAACTCAAAGGTTCCTCAACAGCAGGTATGCATGGTGGTTTGATTATTCTTGATTGGAACTGACAATTTTTCAATCCCATGTGTTTTGCTTGGTTACATAATATTGTTACCTTAAGCCTCCATAATCCAAGGCCTAAGGTGTATATGGTATCACGTCTTAGTACAAAAATATCTTCTTTAAAATGTGAAGTATTGTTTGGAAGGCATATGTTATCGCATCTTGCTACAATAATACATCCTTTAAAATGAGTATTGTGAGAATTGTTGTTTATCGTTGTGTATTGCCTCACCCTCAATTGTTTAATATTTGCAATTTTTTGTTATTCCGTGTTTTTTAATTAGTGGGTGTATCTATTTTTTTGAGTGTCAATGGGTTGTGATCATCAATGGATTGTGGGAACTTGTATAGATGCAGGCATTGTATCTATCCGAAAATATAATTGTAGGGCGTCTAGACTTTCTAAAATTGATTTTTGTGGAGTTGTGGTTGTAATATAATTGTAGGGAGTCTAGACTTTTTAGAATTTTAGAATTGATTTTTGTGGAGTTATGGTGGTGTGCTAAGTGCCATGCTGTATAGATGCAGGCAGTTTATCTATCCGAAAATATAATTGTAGGGCGTCTAGACTTTTTAAAATTGATTTTTGTGGAGTTGTGGTGGTAATATAATTGTAGGGAGTCTAGACTTTTTAGAATTTTAGAATTGATTTTTGTGGTGTTATGGTGGTGTGCTAAGTGCCATGCTGTATAGATGCAGGCAGTTTATCTATCCGAAAATATAATTGTAGGGTGTCTAGACTTTTTAAAATTGATTTTTGTGGAATTGTGGTGGTAATATAATTGTAGGGAGTCTAGACTTTTTAGAATTTTAGAATTGATTTTTGTGGAGTTATGGTGGTGTGCTAAGTGCCATGCTGGTTGTCGGGTTTTTTTGAACTGTTCCAAATGTAATGTCATGACTGGAAGACACGTTCTTTTGTAACTAAAAGCCCATGTTCTTTTAGAATCTTATTTCCCTTTTCGTATTTTTTGCTTTTTTCTTTTCATTTTGGTTTGTTGGCTTGGTGCAAACCAGGTGTCACACCATTAGGACGTTCTGGATATCGTACTAATAAAACGAGGCTCTCTGATTCATCAAAAAAAGAGAACACCTTTTGGCATCTTATTAGAATATTGGAGAAGCCAGCATGGATGGCACATTATCTCCTGTGCCAGGCCACCTCATCAACCATTCTGAGATGAATGGGCCATCTCAGATGACCCTGGGCAGTTAAAGCGCATCATATCATCTGGTGTAAAACCTACATTGTTGAACCCGAACAATGTCCGTTCAGCCTAGTTTTTCTCGGTATCTTTAGATTCTCTAGGTAGGTTGCCCTATAAACTATGTTACAAAATTTGAGGCTCTCGGTATTAGATTCTCTAGGTAGGTTGCCCTATAAACTATGTTACAAAATTTGAGGCAACTGCAACTATGGGTTCTCTCTGCTGAGTTTGTATTACACAAATCGACAAGTGTTATTAAATTGATCAACAAATGAATTGGGTTCCCTGTAATGCACAAATCAACAGGTGTTTGGAAATTAATCAAAGAAAAGAAAAGAAAAGATAATGACAGAGGAAAGTGTTAGGAAATCACACTGACTGGCTCACATAGTTTATGTATTAGTAGTTAGTGGATGTGAGCCCCCCACACCTGACAACAAGAAACAAAAACAAAAAAAGATCTACACTGGGAAGCTCTTTGCCCGCCAATTCAATGGTCGGCTATGGGGCCTTCCCACTAAAACGCTGATCATGGTTTACTATTTGTATGATACATGGTGTTTGAAAAGTGCACTATGTGCTTGGACGTGTGCACACACGCACACATTATATATATATATATATATATATATATATATGAGAAATGATCATATAGGATCTTCCACCCATGTGTGTAGGACTCGAAAGGATCATCATTAAATTTGGCACAAATCTATAGAAAAGTCAAGTCCCACACCAATGATAACTTTTTAGAGATCCGTGTCAATTTTAGTGGTGATCCTTTGGGGTCCTATACACATGGGTGGGGGAGGGTCCCTTATAGGATCATTACTCTCTCTCTCTATATATATATATATACAGAGAGAGAGAGAGAGCTACTTACTGGAAGTTTTGGCTTTTGATTTATATAAAATATGTAACTGTACCCTACAAAGATTGTTGATAATCCCTTACTGTGTATCAAAGATTTGAGGTTTACTTTATCAGATCTTAGTCTACAAGCGTTCACATTTTTTTTTTTTTTTGTTGGCAATTTGCAGGCACTTAAACGACTGAAGAAACTTGTGCCAGAGGGACGGGGCCCACAAACTCTTCCACTAGGAAGCAGCTCTTCTCACAAGCTAGACACTCGACCCCAACATCTTTCTAAAGCATGTCCTCATTCCCTCAAGCTCAGAACAACCTCACCTGATACAAAATCAGCCATGGATAAGAACCCGCATTCAAAGACCCAAAAATTAAGAGAAAATACCTCCAAGGACTGTAAGTGTCAATCCAAATACAGGGAAATTTCCAGTACAGTAGACAGCTATAGACCAACCCCAAAAACCAGAGAAAATTTCAGCAGGGATGATAACAATTATTCAAAATTTAGAGAAATCCCCAGTAAAGAAGAAAGCCATCGACTGGTCCACAGCTTCAGAGACAGCTTTAGCAAGGATGATTACTATCATGCAAAAGTAAGGGAATTTTCGAGGAAAGAAGATAGTTGTCACTCTTCTGAGAAATCTCTTGAAGTGGGGCCCAAGCGTATTAAGGTGCGGGGTCCATCTTTTTCAGCGGAGGCGAGATTCCGGCTCCCCGATTCCCGCAAGGGGTCAGAAGTGGGCCCCCCTAAAGCCTGACACCACTAATTAATTAAGACCTAAGCAATCCAGAAAGAAAAAAGAAAAAAATGGGGAAAGCTAACTACTGATGATAACATGGGGGCAAATTTGGCAATAACCAATTCTTTGCATGCAAGCCTTGTAAAAAAAATGAAAATTAAGGCTTTGGCATGCTCAGATTCTTGGGGTTTCTTCCCGGTTTTTTGTTTTCCGGTGAGGACACAAGCAAGGTGGTAAGAATCTGTGTAATTTTTCAGGGTTAATTTTTTTTGTTTAATCCCTTATTCTTCGAGAGATGCCGGGTATTTTACCTGGCTCTCTGATCAGTCTGCTGATTCCCCCGACCTTTTTTCTCTTTTTGGCTTTAGTTTTCTTTTTTTGAATATTCTTTTACAGCAATTGATCCTGTACTCTGGCCTGGCCTTGAATAAAAAGAAGTAATGCAAAGATTATAGTTCATGAGCGTGTGCTCCTTTTTTATTATTTTTCTTCACTTTTATGTTCTTTTTAATAACTTTTGCTAAACGAGGAAGCTTTGCTTCTGTCGCATAATTAAGGGGTATACATTTTTTCGATCTTGGACTTAGCCTTAACTATAGAGTGTTACCAATTTAGATGGATTTAATGGATTTAGTGTTTGTTGGGTTCTGAATGGTTAAATGCAGTTTTTGGATGTGTAGGATACTGGTAGAGCCTCCACCGTAGAGGCTACCTGCTCACAAAAAGAACAAATGAAAAAGAAAATAAATCTTGGGTCTGTAGAATACCGGTAGAGCCTCTGACGTAGAGCCTACCTGCACAAAAAGATCTTTCCATGGGTGATGCTATTGATTCTTGCCAACTAATTTCAAGTTGAATGGCTGGGTCATGATATTGATTCTTGCCATCTGATTTCAAGTTGAATGGCTTGGGATCTATCGAAATAATTTTTTCATTGAACTTTGAATGCCACGCACAACCACCCGGATTGAAATCCTACCGACTGACAATAGTAATTGTGACCTCACACCAAAAGTAAATGGTATTTTATATACTTTTCCATAATAAATAGCATTGGCGTAATTCTAAAGTGGATCTCAACATTTAGATGAAGAAAATTAATTGCCTAAACCCTCTTTCCATTGGAAGTTCTAAACCACGACGAATTTGCTATTCTTTCTAAACTATGTCAAAGTTGGTACCTACTTGGTAATGCATCTTCCATCTGAAAACAGACGCACTCTTCTTTTGCGATACTTTCTAAACAATGTCAAAGTTGCCTCTAGACTTTGTCATAGTCAAACTTGCCTATTAAGTTGCCTCTAGACTTTGTCATGGTCAAACTTACCCTTTATGTTTCCTCTAGACTTTGTCATAGTTGATAATCTGTCTGACCTTTGTTTTTTTTTCTCCTCTTGATATTAGTTAGCATATAATCTATTTGAATAAGTTTAGGGCAGCCAATCTATACTTCTCTCATTGTATAAAACTTATATACTTCTCCTTGTCCATTCTGAATGGTCAGCTGAGATGACTCCAATCACAATGTCACCCCTCTACAAAATATTTTGACACCAAATTTGGGGCGTCTATTTTTCTCTTAAACTCGCACCGGTAAAAATATATTTTTAATAAAATTAAATATAACCCAAAGGCCTTTGAAGGTTTCAAAGGTATTTTGGTATTATTTTTAAATTATTTTTTAGTATTGTTTATAGTAAAATTAAATATAACCCAAATTTCATAATCATATAATTGATAGAAAAACTAATAGTAAAATACTTTAAAGACGTCAAATCTTAGATCAAATGGTCAATGGATCACTTCATCTAAATTGAACTGCGAGATGGGCAGGGGAAGTATATAGCTTCATTACATAAACGTTTCCTATAAGTTTAAGCAATTCCTCGAACTAGCCTCCTCCTTTGTGAGCGGTCTTTCATTCCGTTATATGCTTCCGAACCAATGATTGGAGAGATTTTGCATTACATGTTGGTAAGCACATCTCTTTTTTTTTTTACATGGTAACAACTTTTATTATAGGGAAAATATCCCAATATCCCCTATTTTTAGGTTTCATTTATTGATAAACCCAATGTTTCAAAAGTTATATTCTAACCGCTTAGCCACTTTAAACCTTTTTCCTATTTTTTAACCTAAACAAATGTGAGAAACACGTGCACTTTCTAAACCCAATCATTTCTCTCTCTTGACTTATATACCACAAACTTCTCTCTTTTTTGCCTAAAAAGCATGTTTAAATTAGCTCAGGGGTTAGAAGAAATAAAATCTACCATTTTTATGCCCCAAGATATGTTTTAAAACCTTGAGTCTATTGTGCAATGAAACTTAAAAATAATATATATGTAGATATTTTCTCTTTATTACATTAAAAAAAAATTACAATAATTAAATAGTTACAAGTGATATTACCAAATACGCAAAAAAAAAAAAAAAAAAAAAAAAAAAAAAAAAAAAAAAGTTAGACTCTCAAAAAATCCGTTGCAACGACACTACAAAGTACAATTAAATCTTCCCCCAAAATCAAATGCTAAGGAGCTTCCCACTATTTATTACTCCACTTCACCACATTCATCAAATTGCCTTCAGCAACAGTTCCTTTTTCAAATTCTAAGCCAACTTCATGCCCTCCAACATTGATCTCGGCTCTGCTTCATTTGCTGTCTTCAAACCTAGAGGGCCATAAGATTTTTTTTCAATATATCACCATTATGGCCACTCATAAGACCACCCATCCTAACCTGACCCTGATTGTCAAATGAACTCCTATCAAAATTCAGCTTTATAACCCTTCACTATACATTTCCGATATAGATGATCTTTTTATCTCCATTGATCCCTTTATACATTTTTTCTTCATATTATACATCACTCTAATCTTTTCACACACTTCACCGTTTCTTTCACTACATTTTCAAAACATCCTCTATTTCTCTCCATCCAAATTTATCGTACCACTGTATCTTTTGCCCCTAGTGTGCCCTGTAGTTTACATGCACCGTTTTCTCGCACGTATCGCATCGAGATAAAACCAGCATACGAATATTGCAAATAAGGATGATTACTAGATTCCCCACTTTCTTTACATAATAGACAAATATTGGTTAAAACTTTTCCCCATTTCATCAATACATCACTAGTAAGAATCTTGTAAGGACAGTAACGAAATAAAACTCCTAACCTTGTTAGGGCCTGGCAGCTTCCATATTCCAGCAAGATTTCATGCTACATCTTCTTCTTCTTCATGAAAAAGAACTTTATAAGCTGATTTCAATGAAAGTCCACCATTTTTACCTGGCTCCTAAACGACTATATCTCTTCTCACTGGGTTGTAATAATGCTGCTGCAAAACCTGCAAACATCTTACATATTCATCAAAAACATTATTTGTTTGTCTATTATATTTGCAATCTATACTCCATTCATCCTTGAATCTCAAACATACTGAATAAGCGACTCAACCTTATATATGTAAAAAATACACCTCAATAAAAAAAGTTCAATTTCTCCCCCAACTTTCAATGGTTATTGGGTGAAATAGAGTTCGTCTATTATATTTGCAATCTATACTCCATTCATTTTTTAATCTCAAAATAAGCGACTCAACCTTGTATAGGTAAAAAATACACCTCAATAAAAAATTCAATTTCTCCCCCAATTTTCAACGATTTTTGGGTGAAATAGAGTTCTCTTTTATTTTTTTTCTTTAGTTTTTTATTCCTCATGAATTTGTATAGAAGATTTGTGAAAAGGAACTCGAAATTGATTAAAAGAGAGGTGAAAGTTTCAACTTTATCTTTCCATACCGAATTCAAGTTTTCTTATTTCTCTCTTGTTTTCCAAATTTTGAATGTCAAAGGCTTTTCTACACTCTATTTATATGAGATTTAGTCCAATTCAAACAAATTAAGTATGTGAAATTTGTGATTTTACATTTTAAGCTAGATTTTTTATCAAATTTAAATCCATTTTTATCTAGAGAAATTTATCATAATACACTTCAGGGTATGAACTATTAACAATTTACCTCATCTTTTAATTTTATTTTGAAGGATATATTAAAATACACACAAACATGAGTTGGAATCATTGAAAATTGGTAAAATACTAAATAATTTATTAATTAAGCGTATTTTGATAAATTTTATTTTATTTAAACTAACTTAAATCATCGAAAACCTTTTTCATAAATTGTAAGCTCTCATGTGTCATTCCTCTCAATTGCTCCTATCTCTTCATTTATAACATTTTTCGACACTTCACTTTTACATGCTTCACCAAAATAAATAGGATCAAAATCTATATAAAGACAAAGTAATGTGAGATCTTCATCCTCAACATCGTGTCCACAAGTAACCAAATAAATTTCTTAAAGGCTTTTGTATATTATAGGCCTATGAGAGGAAATACTTGTTAATGAAGTAGATTGGCCACTAGAAGATGAATCATGCATAGATTTGAAAGAGTTTTCTTGATGCTTCACTTCTTCCTTTTCTTCTACTTCGTCAACCTCAATGGTTTTCCTTTCTTGATTATTTTTTCAATCCTATACTCTATTTTCATAAAAAATTAGATCTCTACTCAATAATACATTTTTGGTGATGGGATTGTACAAGATGTAACCCTTTGCATTTTCTCCATAGCTTGTGAAGCTACATTTTTTCCTTTGTTACTAAGCTTTGCCATTTTTTCTTCAAGAATTTTAGCAAAAGGTACACACCTAAAGATTCTTAAATGCTCCAATTTGGCTTCTATGAACTCCAAGCTTCTCTAGCTATCATATATCATAAACTTTTTATTGGACAACTATGCAACAATACAGCACAAACAATGACCTTGGTTCAAAAATTCCTTTGGCATTTCTTTATCTTTTTACATATATCTTATGATATTTAAAATAGTTGTATTTTTTTCTTTTTGTAATGCCATTTTGTTGTGGTGTGTGGGATGTGGTTAGTGACAAATTTCATGTTCCTTATAGAGTCTATGAAACCATTTTCCATTTGTATCTGATCTTATCACATTAATTTGAAACTTGTTGAAAATCACCGTGTTTCTCAACAAAAGATTTGAATTCTTCAAATACTTCAAAAAAATTGCAATATTTTTTTAAAAAATAAACTCATGTTTTTCCACTATAATCATCAATAAAGGTTAGAAGACATATACTCTCTCTAAGTGAGATGTGTTCAATTGGTTCACATACATATCAGTATCCACGATTTGGAGAGATATTTGCGCTTTCCTTGACTTTCCACTCTTAAAGCTTTCTCGGTGTTGCTTTGCAATAATACACCATTCACATACACCATCAAGTTGCTTTATCCATGGTAAGCCATTCACCAATTTCCCCTTTGACAACAATTTCAAGCCACCAAAGTTAAGAAGCCCAAAACGAAAGTGTCATAACTATGAAGCATTACTTAAAATAGTTTTGAGGCAATTCACATTTTCATTTTTAATATTTATTGGAAACATTCTATTTTTAGTCATAATCACAAGGACAGACAATGAGTTGGGCCTCGGTTGGGCCACCCAAATAAGGCTAGCCCAGGCCTACTTGGGCCAAAGAGGCCATGTCCCAAGCTTGCCAATGGCCTTATTATGGCTGAATAAAATTAAAGCAAACAACATTTAATAAAAAAAATAAAAAAAATAAAAAAATGGTTGGGCAAGACCGACCTCGTGTCCGGGCCAGGACCTACCCTCAAGCCACATTTGTGGCCTAGGTCCTAGTTTTTTTCCACCCCTTTAATCACTCTGGCAAATTTGTTTGGTCTCTTATGGAAAGTGTACCATTTTTTTATAAAAATATTTTAGTATTTATCTAAGAGTGCCCCACATTCAAAATATTACTTTTGTATCAGCACATAATATACATCGAAAATAAGTTGATAACCACCATTTTTCATTTGAATAATTTTTTTTTAACTTTGCCTTTTACGTTTTTCTTATATAAGTCTCCAAATGTTTCATGCCCATGAGTTAATTCACTAAACTCTACAAATAACTTATTTCTGTCTTACAAGCATCGTTATAAGATAATAACAAGGGCCAGAAAATGAATTAATAGTATTTAAGGCCTAAGAATTCCTGGAGTAGCATAAGAAGACTATCAAGGAATGGAAGGGGCTATTGTAAGGCAATTTAAATAGGCCTTTACAACAATTGATACACAAGATGCACATCAAAAAGTTGTTGGAAGAATCAACATTTAGACTTGCATGATACAAAGCATCTGGACAAATGTGTTTCCTTTGGCCTTTTTTCATTAATATTGGGAAATACTAAACGAGAATATGTGTTATACAATAAAGTTATTATTAATAAGGATATAGCCTCTACCTTAATTGCTTTGATTCCAAAAAATGTGTTATGGAAAGTTTGAATGATATAAGGCCAATTAGCCTTCTTATAAGTTCACATAAGATTATTTCTAAAAGCTTAACAAGATATGGGGATGCCATTTTGTCCATTCTTGTTTATTATCATGGCCGAAATGTTTAGTATAATGCTGAATGAGATGGTGCAAGCTGGATTAATTAAAGGTTTTGAGGGCAAAGATAGAGGAACCAAAGTATCACATTTGCAATATGCAAATGATATTTTAATATTTCATGGGGCACATGACAATGAAGTAATGGTGATGAAGAGGTTCTTGAAGTGCTTTGAGACAGTTTCAAGTCTTAAAATTTAATCTTCAAAAAAACAAGTAGATAATCACAAAAACTAAAGCAAGTCTCTCTTTCTCTCTCTCTCTCTCTCTCTCTCTCTCTACATAAAAACACAAGCAAAATCTCTCTCTAATTCCCACACATGATTTTTTTGGAAACTAATACAATGGATGGAGCACTGCAATGTTGTTCAAAACAGATTGGAGAAGGAATTTGAGCAGGTCTATCCGGACAATATAAGTGTGTCTTTTCCATCGTTCAGCTTCTTTACTTGATTGTATCCAAGTTTGATTGTAGATTAGGGTTTTGGGTGACATTTCATTCGAAGTGGTCAAAGACATGATCGATAGGAAGCATTTGTTAAGGTTTTAGTTGTAACAGTGATCTTGAACCTCTCTCATTCTCTCTCTAAGTGAATATTTTTAGTAGAAAATATAGTACTGAACGATGGAGATTTTGAGAGAAATCTAGAGAGGGATTACGTTAGTGACAAAATTGTAGGGGATCTATGGCGTGGTGCTAGAGATGCTTCATTCTTTAGTTACGGTTGATCAAGAGGTGCAGAACGATGGCTTTTTGTTGGTAAAAAACTATGTGGTGGGTTCTTTCTCGCCTCCTTCCAATGGCATCTTTGGTCTTGGAGATTGGGTCAAAAGAGGGTGGTCTCTCAACTATGTTCCGAAGGTAAAGATCATTGGTGAGAATAAAGTGGTTTTCATGCTTTATTCTGAGGAGGACGTTTGTCTAGCTTTCCGTGCTAGATTTCCCAGAGTCCGAGGTAAACTTCTTTCTTTCAATCTGTGGAAACCCTTTGATCATTCGTCCTTTGCTCAGAGAGTTTGTACATGGGTGAGACTTTGGGTATTCCTTGAAATGTGTGGAAATTGTTTGTTATCAAGAGTATTTCTAATAGTTGTGGCGAATACTGTGACTTGGATTGGACATCCTTTGTAGGGGCTGACCAACGCTCTGTCAGGGTTAAGGTTTGGATGGTATTGGGTCAGCCTCTACAACTATCTGTTCAACTCCAGGTAGGGAAGGATACTTTTGTTATTAAAGTGGTGGCTGATGATGGGTTGGTTCGGTTTTACCCCGAAAAAGAAGCATTGCCTTCAGATATCGTGGTGGAGGGATTGCAGACAGGGTTAGTGGCGAAAGTTGTGAAGTCAGGATTGAGCTGTAATGGTGGAGATGCTCAGTACAAGGAAACTACTCAAAATCTACATGTTATTGGGAATCTCGATGGCCGTCGCCATAATTGACACCGGAGGCAGCGCTTCAAAAAGAAGAAGAAGAGCGACAAGATTTTGAATTTGCCTATTTCAAATTTGAAAAGAAAATGGGTGCCCGTTGGAATTTTTTCAGATTTTACTGCTGATTATTCTAGGGAGTTGCCATGCATTGAGACTATGGGTATTAATACTTCAGGAGTGGTCCCTGCCTCGTGTCCACCTATCGCGGTAGCTGGTACCATTTCTAGGATGCTTGATGAAACTCTTCTTGGGGAGGAACCAGCAGATGTTAAGGGTAAGGCGGTTCCCATGCAAAATTCAAATTTGGATATTGCGAAAGCTGAGTTTACAAATTTGGTGGTCTCACAGGTTCACCAATTCCATGGGTTGTTAGTTGTAAATCTAAAGGCTTGAATGTCAGTGTTGTTCTGCCAGATGGGATGGGTGGGGATACTATGGAAGGCAACACCTCTTTGTACATGGCACTTCCCCCAGTCCAAGGTAAATCTCCATGATGACCTGCCTTTGGAAAGTGGTCGCGAGATTTATACAGTGGATTTTTTGCAACTGCATTTTGTCAAATTTAACAAGGAGTCTTGTTGAAATCCGGTGGAGGAGAAAATGTTTTTTGGTTGGAGTCTCATTTTTCTCTTCTTGGCAAAGAAAAGAGTGTTGTTGGATCTGGTTCTCAAAGTTTGGGTGGTCGTGTGGTTTTTTTTGCAAAAAAAAACCATGTATCCCCTGCCTATCGGTGTGCTACTATTAAAGGCCAACCTCCCAAGTCTAGAGCGAGGTTTGATTCGCTTGTCATTAACCCTTTTGCTGTGATGGTGGTAGATTCTGAAGAAGAGGATCTGGTTTTGGCTTTTGGAGACCAGAAGTTACCAGCGCAAATTGAGGGGGAGCTAGAAGATGATGGTTCTTTCGACTCGAATATTGCGTTGGCTATTTATGATGTTGTAGACTCTTTGAGAGTTATTCCCCATTTGGAGGCATCCCCTCTACGGCTTTTGGGGGGACAATCTGTAACTGATGACTCTTTATCAGAAATTGAGGTTTTTGAGTCTAATCCTGTTGATATTGACCCTGAAGAACCGAAGGTTGCAGCTATGGTATCTGATATGGGTATGAATTTTAATATCCCCATTAGGATGTTATTTGATGAGGTTAAACATATTAAGAAGGCTAGATGGACTGTGGAGTCCAGGCAGATATTGCTCAGAGCAATGTGGGGAGGTGTGAGAAAACCCAATCGTCAGCAAGGCATCTAAGCATAAGAAGTTTTCTTCTTTGGAATCGAGGTCTTCGGCTCGGCTGGAGGCCCGTGGCATCATCAAGAGCACTGCGAAGCCAAAAGCATTTTTGGGTAAGGAACCAGAAATCATTAATCTCTCAGAGGTCTCCTCTGCTTCTCCTGTTTCAAACTCTTCGGAGTTGTTGAATTATGTTGCGTTCAATGAAGCATTGATGCTGGAGGAGCTCTATTTCAGAGCAAGACCTGATGGGCCAGGTTCTACCTCTAACCCTCCTTTTTAATACATATTATTTCATGGAATAATAGGGGTCTTGGTGACCTAGGCATAAGAGGGATGTTTTATTTTTGGTTTCTAAGTTTAAACCCTGGATTTTAATTCTTCAAGAGACCAAACTTCTTAATCCTAGTATTTCTAGGGCTAGGGAGGTCTGGGGCCTAGGGGTTGTTTCTTTTTGTGGTATTGATGTTGTTGGAGCATCTGGTGGCTTGTGGGTATTGTAGGACCGTCTTTTTCTACAAAATTTTGAAACTTTTATTCGAGACAGATTGTTTCTTATTGGCTTTCATGGTCCTATCCTGAGGTTCTCTTGGGGAATTATTAATGTTTATGGTCCTAATGACCCTGCTCTTAAGGAAAGTTTTGTCAATAATATGAATGGAGTGATTCAGCAATTTCATTTCCCTTTGTGCTTAGGGGAGATTTTAATCTTATCAGATGGCTAGATGAATGTTTTGCAGGATCTTCTATTAATTATTCAATGAGGTTGTTTAATAGATTTATAGAAAGTAATTCTTTCTTTGATCTACCGATTGTTGGGGCTAAATTTACCTGGTCGAATAATAGTACCATTAGTCTTTCAATGTCGAAATTTTGATAGATTTTTGGTATCTGTAAATTGGGAGGATGCCTTTCCTCTTGCCTCTGTTAGAGCTCTTTCACGTATATCTTCTGATCATATCCCCATTTTGTTATACACTAGCATGGAGAGAGGTGGGTCGAAGCCGTTTAGGCTAGATATTAGGTTGTTGGAAGAGAATGAAGTGGTAAAAGTCATTAAAACCACCTGGCAAAATACAATTTCTATTGGTTCCTTAGCTTTTCAATTGCACAAAAAGCTGTTTAATATTAAATATAAGCTCATCATTTGAAAGAAAGAGAATAATTTTAATGTTCAGTCTAAAATCGATGAGGTTATTATATGAAATTGAAGCTTTGGACCAGCACGTTCAATCTATAGGTGTGTTAGCCGAGGAGTTGATGGGTGAAAGGAGTTCGAAGTTGAAATCTCTTCATGATCTTCGTAGAGCTGAGGAGTTATATTGGAAGCAAATATCAATGACAAAATGATTTACGAATGGTGATTTGAATACTAAGTTCTTTCATTCTATTGCGAGTGCAAGAAAAAGGCAAAATGATATTTCTGGTTTGACTATTCCTGGTATTGAGGCAGATAATAGTGTGGTAATGGAAGGGGTTATTATTGACCATTTTAAGAATTTTAAGAAGGTTTTTTTGACGGAGGTGAAGTTCACTCCAAAACTGGAAAGGGTACATTTAAAGTTTTAATAGTAGATATGAGATATTATTTGGAGCATAACATCTCTATGGAAGAACTGAAGGGGCCGTTTTTTGGTTTACCCGGTGATAAGGCTCCAGGCCCAAATGATTTTCCTCTTTCTTTTTTCCATATAATGTCAAACTTGATTAAGTCCGAATTATTAGAGATGGTTAGAGTTTTTATGATTAAGGGTCAGATATGCAAAGGGGTTAATGCCACTTATATAACTCTTATCCCTAAAAAATCAGTGATAGCAGAGTTATCAGATATTAGGTCCATCAGTCTTATGTCCAATCTTTATAAGATTGTGGCAAAAGTCTTAGTTGAAAGATTGAAGTCAGTCTTACATTTTCTTATCTCTAACACTCAATCTGCTTTTATTCAGAATCGTCAAATCTCTAATAGTATTTTGGTGGCTTAGGAGTGTATTCATTCTAGAGTGAGAGGTCAAATTCCTGGAGTCATTATTAAACTTGATATGGAAAAGCTTATGACAGAGTTGAATGGGGGGTACTTACGAAAATTCTTAGGAATTGGATCTTTTGATGTTTATCTTCTGCCCATTTCTCAATATTTTTTAAGGGAAGCCCTATTGGTTTGTTTAAGGCTTCCAGGGGTCTTTGCCAAGGGGACCCCATGTCACCATTCCTTTTTTCTGTCTATGCAAAATGTTTTAGCCTGATGATTCATAAAGTGGAAGGTTGTGGCAATTTCTCTGATTTTAAAGTGGCTGAGATGGGTCTAAGAGTTTCTCATTTGCAATATGCGGATGATACGTTTATCTTTTATAAAGCATATGAGACGCAAGTGAATAACATTGTTCGATTTTTAGATTGTTGTGATGTGGCTTTGGGTTTCAATGATAGGTATTAACTGTTCTCCGACCTTGATTCAATATTTGACAAATCTTTTGGGTTGCTTGGTGAGCTCTTTCCGCTTTATTTATTTGGGAATGCCAATATCAAATTATAGGCACTCTATAGCGGTTTTGGATAAGGTGTTAGAGAGAGTCCAAGTGAAATTGGATATTTGGAAACCGAAATACCTGTCTATGGGTGGTAGGGTTACATTATTAAGTTTTTGTTTAGTTAATTAACCAATCTACTTGATGTCTCTTATTCAAATGCCAGCCTCAGTGATAAATAAAATATAAAGAATGATGTGTAATTTTTTGTGGGGGTCATTTGGGAAGAAATGAAGTATCACTTACTTAGGTGGGATCGTGTTTGTACCCCTAAGAGTGAAGTTGGTCTTGGCATTAGAAAGGTAAAATACATGAATGAGGCAGTGTTGTGTAAGTGGTGGTGGATAAGTTTACAGTATACAAATCAGCTTTGGTCTCAGGTTTTGTCTTCGAAATATGGTGTGGATAGGCAGAGAATGTGGTTAGGAGGGGGTAGAAATAAAGAGATGTCTTCTCTGTGGACGTCTATTTATAGATGTAGGCCGATGATTGCGAGTTATTTTCGTTGAAATGTTGGTTGTGGTGATAACATCTCTTTCTAGCATCATAAGTGGATAGGTGATGCATCTCTGAAGCTTACTTATCCGAAACTTTTTGTTAAGGTTTCGCAACCTAATGCTAAAGTTTCTGATATGGTTGAAGTGAGAGGTAATCGTGTTGCTTGGAGTATTAATTTCCCGTATAATAGCCTGAGTGAAGATATTTATCTTCAATGGAACGATTTGATGAGTATCTTGAATTCAATTTATATTTCCCAAGGGGCAATAGATGAAGTGATTTGAGAAGTTAAGTGCGATGGGGTATTTTCGGTCAAATCTTGTTATAGGCTATTTTTTCACGATTGATGGAGATGGTCTTTACTTGCCACAGCCAAAGTGTGGAAATGGCCTATTCCTCATAAGGTGCAGGTGTTTTTATGGTTAGCTATCCAAAATAAAATTATGACGGTGGATAATTTGATTAAGAGGGGTAAAATTTTACCTAACATATGTTTGATGTGTAAAGCCGATGAGGAATCTGGAGAGCATCTTCTTATTCACTGCCACGTTACCTCAAGAATTTGGCACTGGTTATTTGAGCTACTTGCAGTTCAAGCTTCACTGCCTCAATCTGTGATGGGTTTAATGTCACAATTAGCCATTAATCATTTACCTTCCGGGGGTATTTTGGTGTGGCAACTAGCGAGATGAGCTACTTTATGGGAACTATGGAAAGAAAGAAATCGACAAACTTTTGAAGGAAAAAGTTTATCTTTTAATAGACTGCTGAGTAAAGTCAAACTATCTATTTGGTCTTGGCTCTCAATTACTAAGGAGAGTTGGATGATTTCACAACCAGATGTTCTGTTGAACTTGCCAAATTTGTTTTTGATGGATATAATAAAGATGAGACTAAAGAGTATTTGGGTGGCACCAGAGAGTGAGGAATTTAAGTTAAATTTTGATGGGAGCTATCTGGGCAATCTAGATTTGGCAGGCAATGGGGGTGTGGTGAGAGACTGTTTTGGAGAGGTCATCTTCTCATATTATGACCCTATTGATATAGCCACGGCTAACCAATCGAAGTTATTGGCTTTGTTGCAAGGGTTAAAAAATTTTATCTTCAGAAACATCGGGAATAGCTGCATTATTGAAGGACATTCAATGAACGCAATTAATTGGTGCAAGAAGGAGCAGCGTATTCTATGGGAACTAAGGTTTAGCTGGTTGCAGATTATAGATCTGGTGGATCCACTTTCAATTTATTTTTGTCATGTCTTTCGCGAGGCAAATTCCTTGGCTGACTTTCTGGCAAAAGGGGGGCCACTTTGTCCGCTCTAGCTATCTCCTCTGAAGTAATTTCTTTTGAATAGATTTTATAAATAAAGTAAAGAATATTTGTCACAAAGAAAGAAGGTGTGGCATGTGAGGAAGAAGAGGTGGAAGAATTTGAAGGAAGAATGAGATGTGGTGTATAAAATTTTCCAATAAGGTATATTGGTGTTACCTTTACTGAAAAAAGAATGACAATGGTATTATGCGATTTAGTGATTCAAAGAATGCAGTACAGATTAGATCTCTGAAAATCCAAGTTTTTAACTTCAGGAGGTTGTTTGACTTTGATTAAAGCTACATTGTGTAATTTATGCATATATTACATGTTTGTTTATCAGACAAACCTTTTAAAAGTTAAATTTATGGCTATGTTTGAAAAGGTGGCTCGAAAGAACGTGATGATTGATGAGTGTGTTAGAGAGAGTGGTTTGACTACATCGAAAATCCCTTGATATAAATATGATAGAGTTTAAAAATGCATCTATCATTAAAAAGTTGAAAAACAACGGAGAAATAAGAAAGGTTGAATTAGCTATGGAAATAATTAATTGAAACTCTCACCTCTCATTTCATCGATTTGGAGTTCCTTTTCACAAATATTTTGTACGAATCTAAGAGGAATAAAAAACTAAAGGAAAAAAAGAGAAGAGAAATTTTCAA
Source organism: Amborella trichopoda (assembly GCF_054954075.1). Lineage (NCBI taxonomy): Eukaryota > Viridiplantae > Streptophyta > Magnoliopsida > Amborellales > Amborellaceae > Amborella > Amborella trichopoda. Next base: position 48,017,744 of record NC_142338.1, on the reverse strand, counting down.
ATTTCACCCAAAAACCATTGAAATTGGGCAAAAAATTGATTTTTATTATTATCAAGGTGTATGTTTACATATGCAACGTTGAGTAACTGATTCATCGGGAAAGTCCATGGCTGAATTCAATTTGGGTAGAAGATTCTCAATCCTACTATGAACATTTTTTAAACATTGCTTAAGACCAATTATTTTTTATTTTAGGAGGTCATATATAGCTGTTAAATATGAAATCTGATAGTTTGGGGTATGTCACAAAGTTTGAAGATTTTATTTTGGACTTTATGATCAGACAATGGGAAAACCTTAGTTGCCTAATTACTGATCTAATGGCCAAGGTCGATAGTAACCTCTAAATGGAATGACCCCAATCACCCTATTTCACTCTTTAGAGGTCAAATTGGATAGCATGGGGTAAGTCACAAAGTGCAATAAATTTTTTTTTTTTGGAACTTTGTGTCTATTTAATGACACTATTACAACCACCCATTTTGAAATTTAAGGGACAACAATGATTGTGACCTCTATGTACAAGACGTAAATGATCTCTTTATATACAATCTCTATTTTTAGTTCTATCTTGTTCCCATTTATATTAGTTTATCATTCTCTCTCTTTTTCTTCCTAGCAAAATGCATGTGTACAAAGACCATTTACCCTATAGTCCCCATGGGCCTGTTTGATAACTGAAAGGTATGCCTATAAATTGGAACTTCTTCTTTGTTGGGAAGAAAAAAGTTATTTAAGGAAGTAATGATTGTATATGTTTGATAACTTGCTAGAATGTTAAAGAAGTTCTAGGTAACCTGTGTTTGATAACATGTTGGAATATAAAGTCATTTTTATTTAAATAGTGAGTTTCAATAATACCATTGTGACAGTTACAGATGTACGAGGGTGGGTGGTTTCTTGGTGCTCCGCGAGTTCTTGTGGGTTCAGAGGCATAAGAAGAGGAACATCATTTGTTGCTCAAACCGCAACAACAAATGTTATTCATATGGTAGTGGATCATCCCTTTCGGAGTCCTATATATGGATTGATTCCTCTACTGACGAGGTTAACTCTATTTGTTGGAACAGTTTCCTTTGATTTTCTGCACTTATCCTTTCCTTTGATTATCGCTTTCTAGGAACCCTTGTTTTCTGTAAACAGTAATTGGCTCAGGATTGCCCATTTCTCATTCCAGATGGGGAATCTTATTGCTATTACTCAATCAAGCATGAAACGTATGCTTGCATATTCGTCCATAGGTTAAATCAGATATCTAATTATTGGAATAATTGTTGGAGACTTAAATAATGGATATACAAGCATGAAGTCTATCCATCGAATATATGCTTCAAGGGACACCATGGCATAATCGTCGTGGTGAAGTAGGGACCTAAAAGATCGGATGGAATGGTACATAGACAAGTAAATCCCTTATGAATTCCAAAGTATTCTTTTATTCCAAAGTATTATTTTAATATATATTAAATAATCTTTTTGTAGATTTTTATATTAGACATAAAACAATATAAATGATATATTATATTAATTTAAATAAATATATAATAGTATAAACTAAATAAATGGTAATAATTTAAATATAAATATGTGATATCTATAGCACACTACAATATATATTATAGTGTATTTTATATTTATTTTTTAATATATGTAATAAAATATATTTTATTACATAAATATGTAATTTATATATATATATATATATTATATATAGTATATATAAATATATATTATATTATATATATAACATAATACAAATATAATATAATGTATTTTATATTTATTTTATTATATAAAAAGTGTGTTTTATAATTATTTTATTATATACATAGTGTGTTTTATAATTATTTTTATTATATATATATATATATATAACATAATATAATATATAATATAGTGTACTTTACATTTAACATAGTGTGCTTTGCATTTATTTTATTAGATAATATATAATAAAATATATTATAATACATAAATATATATACTATGTAAAACAAATACATTAATGATATAAATATAAATATATTATATATATAACATAATATAATATATTATATATTGTATTTTATACTTATTCTATTAATATTTATTGTATAATATAATATATGTTGTATTTTATATTTATCCTATTAATATAAATTTATTATATATAATATTATAAATATCTATTATATAAGTATATAATAAAAAAATATATATACTATGTAATACAAATACATTAATAATATATATATAAATATATAATATATATAACATAATATAATATATTATATATTGTATTTTATACTTATTCTATTAATATATATTGTATAATATAATATATGTTGTATTTTATATTTATCCTATTAATATATATTTATTATATATAATATTATAAATATCTATTATATAAATAAAATCTATTAGATAACAAACTATATTATATATTATACAATGAAATATAAAACATATATTCTATATAATGTAATATAATATATTTTATATTTATTTTATTAATATATATATTATAATATCATAAATTATTTTAGTAATATTTATTTGTATTATTTGATATATGTAAAATAATATAATATAATACAAATACAAATATAAATTAACAATATAAATATAATGAGGGAGGCAAAATAGGGTTTGACGGATAAAGTTCCTATTTTAAGTTCCATCATTTTAGTTGGAACTTTTTTTTTTAAGGGAGTAAGGAAGTTCTAGGGTGAACTTCTTTACTATATAAGTTTCGTGCTCCAAACACAAAACTTGTACCGTAATGGGGAAGTTCCTTCTTCCTCCCCCCAATTATCAAACACGTCCCTACAAATTGAAAACTTTAGTCTATTTTAGAAAACTTAGAAGAGTTGAGAAAAGGAAAAAGTTTATATAAGGTTGCAACCTTAAAATGTAGAATTAAATATGTACTTAAAAAATCCATCGAAAAAGGTTGTTTTGATGCTCAAAAACCATTTAATTGATAATCTCAACATCGAGATGTATAAATATGAAAGAAAAAAAGATTTTGAGTCCTAAAAATAGTGCATCTTGCAACACATTATCTAGATCGTCCATTTTCAAGAGTTTCATATGTTTAAAGATCTACTTGATTTTAACTATTTTTGGAGTTTAAACTTTTATAATTAGATATGAAAATTGATTTTGAGATAATCATAAGAATATTTTATACCAAAATTGTATGCTATGATAAAATCTAGAGGTGCATCTTAATTTGGATTGTTTAAGGTTGGATTATTGAAAATTTTGATACGGATTTTGAATATTTGAAAAGGAAAAAATATGCAGATTTTTAAATCATCTTAAAAACTACCAAAATCATCTTAACATATATTTCCAACAAATATAGTGGTGTTTCTCAAAATTTTCAACAATTTTTTAATTTTTTGTATTTTTTAATACATTTATGAGGTTGGACGAATTGCCGTGGAACTCGCCCCAATCCGGCCTCGCCATTGGGACGACTCCGAGTGACACGCCCGAGTCGGCGTGGCCTTGGGCGAGTCAAGGAATGGTGTGTTCTCTAGTAGAGAGAGGAAAAGATAGAGATTAATATATAAAGGAAATCAATTACGAGGAGCCAAGGAGTCGTCCTCTTCCTATTGTTTTAAATCAAAACGTTGGGTAGCATCGTAATTTATTGTAGTGTAAGGGTAAGTCTGGTCATTTACCTCTCCTTTTTATATTTTTGCTCGTTAAAGTTGGAAGGACTTGTAGCACAAGAAAACCAGAGTGAGAGACGAGGGTTTCTTGCTCCTATAGCAAACCCAAATCATCTGCAAAATTTCTCCTGTTTTTCCTTGAAACGGCCGGCTATGTCTGCTTTGAAGTATCTCGAGTCTCAGAGGAATGCTCAGCCCGAGCTCGCTGAATGGTACAGTTCACTCGCAGATTTATATCAGAGGAAGCTCTGGCACCAGCTAACGTTAAAGCTCGAGCAGTTTGTTGCCCTGGCTGTGCTTCAGGTACCGTCTTTGAATTAGCGTTTTATCATGGTATATACTTACTATTGTATATTCATTCGTTGTGCTGTTTCAAAATGAGGGTTTTTGTATTTCTAGTTTTAGTTTAATATTTCATGTATTCTCCAAAGGTTTTCCCGTGCAGCTGTTTTTTCTTTATATTTAGATGCTTTCTTACGTTGATTTTTTTTTGTTTTTCACTCTCATGGGTTTGACTAATTAGGGTTCTTATGTGTTGTTTTTTAATGTTCTGAGAAAAGTGATTGTGTTTGGTTATGATATAGATCTAGGGATTGAGACACATGTTAGGTGTGGAGTTTCTGTTTGATTAGATACACGGGTTTTCAGTTAGGAAATGGGAAAATTGGAATTAATTGCTCAAACAGCGTTATTTTGATATTGGTTTGTGAACATAGATTTTTGGCATTTCTGGATCTTCGAATTGTGATGATATGTGACATGTTGTTTGGATTAGATACAATGTATATAATTAGTTGGGTGTTTTTTTTTGGGATATATGGACTGAAAGATATTTTTGTATGACTGAAAAATGTTTTTTTTTATTTTTATATAATTTTATTAGAAGAAATACCCGGGTTTTAGCACTACAAATAAGTGCATTGATATGTGTGTTGAATCAGGTTTTGGGGGTGTTGAGTAAAACGACTGGATGCTTGTGAAATTAAGTGTTTTAGTGTTATTCATTGGATATGGGGATTGAATTTATTTGGGTATTTTAACTTAATATTCAGGCTTAGGAAGCCCCTTCGCCTGATAACAATCTCCACCCTGCCCTCAATTCAGAATCATTTTTCACATAAGTTGAAACATGGTCTTTTCTGTTTGTCCAATCAGAAACCACACTCTATGCCCCTTCTATAGCAGTCTCACCCTTAAATTTCCTATCCGCAGTCCTTTCTATAGCAGTCTCGCCCTTAAATTTCTTTTGTCCATAGTGGTTACCAGGCAGTTAATACAACACTCTCTGGTGCTTGTCATAGTTGGTAGTTGGAAGGAAGCTTGGTTGCAAGTTGGAGCGTTGTTTCATTCTAAACATATTTCAGAGACCAATGTGACTCTCTCTCTCTCTCTCTCTCTTCTCTACCTTTAATTCAAGGGAACAAAATTTCCCTTGTGTAGCACCCATGTCTCCCATGTATTTCCCTTTCATCAGCTGCGTTTGTCTGCTGCTTGTGATGTCCTCTAGTTTTCAGTGGAACTTCCTTAGATTTTCTATGTGTGTTTCCCATTAGATTTTCTATGTGTGTTTCCCATGTGATTAAATTGTTTTTTCATGCATCTCTTATCACAATTCCCCCCATCTATATTCTTTGTGTGATATGCCTGTGTGTGTGTTGTTAGTGTGATGTGCTTCTGTGTGGGTGTGCGTTCCTGTGTGTGTTAATGTATATTACTTCTATCCATTTGTTTCTCAACACTTCCCTTCCACGTGCCAATTTCCCGAGTCCTTTTAAACTTGTTTTTTTCCCTTTTGGAAATTATGGCTTGTCTAATGGATCGCCTCTAACTCATTACCCTTTCAAACCTCATAATACTCCTGATGTTCACCCTTCACTTGTATGAAAATCACTAGCTTTACACTTTTACTCCTCGTTAAGTAGGTCATTTGACCCGTCTTGATTCTTGTTGAGCCTTTAGCATGGAGTGACATGTCACCTGTAAGGCACGTCATCACCAAGTTCAAAGGTCTAAGACAGGTTTGATTGTGTATTTTATGTAGTCAAGATTAGTGTCTTTGATAAAAGCATGTGTTCATCAAGTTGTACTCAAGGTGGTTGAGATTCAGATAGATTTTTCATTCTTAAGATGCTATGCTTTTTTGGCTTCAAGTCCGGGTGACAATTCACTTTGCTTTCCTGCCTCATGGTAAGCATGAGTGGTTTGTTGCTGGGTGGATGGCAATTTTAGTCAGTTTTGCCTGGCTGATCAAAATGGCTTTGAACTGTTGAAAGTTGGCATGGAATCAGTTTGAGCTTAGACCGAACTGTTTTCTTTGATATAAATTAAATCTCACGGAGGATGGTTGCAAAATACTAGGTCTTTTTATCCCATCTGCTTTTAACATAATGAGGATGTTGCGCATCTATTTGAGTTCTGCTCATATAAATATTTCTTGCTTAAATGCTTAATTCATCTTGGACTTCTCTTTTTCGCAGGCTGGGGATACTCTAATACAACTGTACCACAATTTCATAACTGATTTTGAGACAAAAATCAACCTTCTGAAACTTGCGCACTTTGCTGTCATAGTTTCTCGCCAATATTCAGAAAAGGAGGCTGCTATTAGCTACCTTGAAGGGGTGATTGAGAAGCTCCGTCCTTCTAGGCAAACACGTATAGAGGAACCCATTCTTTATGTCAAGATGCAAATAGCGGCATTCAAGCTTGAGCAAGGAGACCAGAAAGAGTGCAAGAAACTTCTTGAAGAGGGAAAGAGTACTTTAGACAGTATGACAGATATTGATCCTTCTGTCTATGCTAGTTATCATTGGATCTCATCCCAATATCATAAATCTCGTAAGGAATATGCGGAATTCTACAAAAGTGCTCTTCTTTATCTTGCATATACGAATGTGGAGTCTCTTTCAGAAAATTTCAAAGTGGTAAGAATTTCTGAATGCATCTTTGAAGGAGAATGGATGAAGCTAATGCAGATTTTCCATGGTTTCTTAGTTTTTGTTTTCCTTTTCCTGCTGGTTTATTTGATTGCACTTGGTTGCTCTCTTGTGAATATTGGATGTCTTAAATGATGCGAATTTAAGCTTATGCAAAAAGAGGAAATATGGAACTTATTGTGTTTAACTTCTAATAATTGATGATGATGATGATGGTGATGACAATGATGATAATAATGATCAATATTTGAATGCCTGGCTTCCTCTGGGACTTGTCAAGGGCCTGGAGTGTGTTAGCTCGCACCAAGTGGACTCGCTGAGTCTAGTTAGAGCTGGTTGAGTTGCCCATGAAAAATCTCTCAGAAAAAAGGAAAAAAATAAGAAATTCCAAAATACAAAGATAAAAAAATTAAATATATATAAAATTGAAAGAATATGAAAAATTGTTTTATTAGGATTCGAGCTTGGATCTAGTTGATTTGAGCTTTGGAAATTGTCAACCAAATGGTGTTCAAATGTCAAAGTCTAGCAAATCTGAGATTTTGAGAATCTTTTGTGAAAAATAAGCCTATGATTCTATGTAGAACTCAAAAATAGGCTTAAGTAACAAATATCAACCATGATCGAGGTGGGATTGTGAAGAAATCATAAATTTTCCTACTTCAGCCAAACCCTAGTTTGAAATTACAATCCCACTAATCCAAGAAACCTGATGTTTTTCTCTCGAATATACATTTCTAGCAGCTAGAGAATGTGAAAACGACCCTAAACACTAAATTTGAAACCAAATCGGAGCTTGGTTGAGTATAAAAAGTGAGAAAGCAGAGGTTTACACCCCCACCACCACCACCCCCCTCTTGTACTTGACGAATTCTAATAGACTTGGTATGTTTTTTTGATAAAGAATAGACTTGGTACGTTAGGAACTCATTGAGTTTGACAGCTTGCCCTAGTTATTATAGTAACTGGGGCAACTTCAATAACCTGTCAAATCTGAGTACTTCGGATGAGTCCACGTTAGACTCACCTTTTTTCTAATACTGATAATAATAACGTCGAGAATTATAATGGCGATTATACAGATCCGAAAAACAATAATGATGATTTGATGAGGTTGAATGGCGACAATGATTATGATGTTGATGATGCCCAATGCTTTAAAAGGACCACCTCGGCAAACAACGGCCTTGGTCACCAAGGCAGCGTCTTGGCCTCTGAGGCAGGCTCCTCATAATTGAGGTGCCCCAACAATAGTGGGAAGGGGTCTAGATGGGGGTATTGGGGTTGGGTTGGGTTCGATACCAAACCATTGTTCAACAAACGGACCGCCCAGCTCCTAGGCGGTCTAGAAGGCTTGGGCGCATCGCCTAGGCCTAGGCGGCCAAGTTGGGCGATGGTCCCTGGGTGGCTGCCTAGGCGGCCGCACAGCGCCCACCCCAGAGGCGGAGAAGTACTTTTTTTTTTTTTTTTCTTTTTTTTCAAGATATAAAGTTTAGAATGATGGGTTTTAGGTTCATTTGAAACTTAAACCCACAAGAACCCCTTTTAGAGAGAAAGAAACCTCCAAAAAACTACATTTCATTGGATTGAATCATTAAAGTGTTTCTCAAAGTTTGGAGTTCGAGCAACCAAAGTAAGTGTATTTTTTAGATTGCTTGTTTTATTTTGAGATGTCTTCTTTAAGAGTTAGTCGGAGTGAGATTCAGGTTGGAAATATGGATACAACCCGAATCCAAATGACAAACATTGCGTTAAATACAATTTTTGTGAAAAATACAAAAAGAGGCATAAACTAGTTTAAAAAACATCTTACCGGTATTAAGGGGGATGTTGCCCCTTGTAAAGATGTTCCAGAAGCTATCTGAGAGGAGAGTAAGCAATTTATACGTTATGGAAAACAAAAACAAGAACAAAATCCTTGCCATAGATCTATTTCTATTTCTGCTGCTTCTAGAAGAAGTGATCCGGGTTGGAAGTATGGGTACAACCCAAAACCAAATGATAAAAATTATATAAGGTGTAATTTTTGTGAAAAAGATACCAATGGGGGTATTAGCTGATTCAAAAAACACCTTGTTGGTGTTAGAGGTAATGTTGCTTCTTATACAAAGGTTTCTGAAGCAGTTCGGGATGAGATTAGACATTTTCTGAATTTTGAAGAACCAGAAAATGATGAAAATAAGCCTTGTTCTATGATGTATCTTCTCCAGGTTTTAGTCGGAGTGGTGATCCGGGTTAGAAGTATGGTTATATCCTGAATCCAAGTGATAAAAATCGTATTAAATGTAATTATTGTGGAAATGATACTAATGGGGGCATTTATCTGTTTCAAAAACACCTTACCGGTATTAAGGGGGATGTTGCCCAGTGTAAAATGTACTTGAGGCTATCAAGGGGGAAATTATACAATATTTGAGTTCAGAGAAGCACAAAGAAAATGGTAGAGCAGCCAAGACTCCTAGGACCTCATCTGCACAGACTGCACATACTAGTAAGAGGAAGGTAGAAGAAGAGGAGGAAGAGGCAGATTCAAAAGAAACAAAGGAGGACAAGCGTTATGTTGAAGAGGGAGATGACTCTGATGATGGTGGCCTCGACTCTGATGCATATGATGAGGCTTGCCCTATTGATATTCCCTCTGATGATGACGACGACGACTGAAGACTCTTGCCTCTTGCTGCTGAGTGTTGAGTGTTGAGTCTGTCGGCTGTTGTGTTGAGTCATGAGTGTTGATTTTTGTTAGACTGTATATTTTCTAAATTTCTGTATATTTTTGTTGTGTTGAGTGTTGACTTTTATATCCTACACTTGTATGGTTTTGCAGTTTACTATTTTAACAATACGGATTATCAAAATTCTCTTCTTGACGTCAATTTTTTTTTCCAACTTGGAATATGGTATATTGGTATGTTTTTTACTTTTTTTCAATTGGGCAGCCGCCCAGGTTGTGGACGCTCCCCTAGGCGCTGAGTGGCCTGGACCCCTCAGGCCGCCTAGGATCCGCCTAGCGCTTTTTGATACACCGTACCCAACCTCCCTAATTATGATTATTTATTAAGTCAAAATTATGGTTGTTTATTAAACAATAAGAAAATTGACTTGTAGAGTGTTTTTTGTGCTTTTGTTATATTGTGTGTACATACATGAGTTGAAACTTGAACTGTTGAGACTCTGAGTGATTGAAACTTGTCCATCTTGAACTTGAATTAAAATTACAATTACTTCAGTCATACAACATTGTGGATATGGATTAAGGGCCATACATCACATAGACCTTATGGACTAAACAATGACATGGGACACCTTACGAACAATTATAATGTCTCAGAAGGCCTCTGAATCCATTCTCATGTCCCAAAAGTTAAGAGAAGAAAAGAAATGTTAAGTTGTGAATTAAGATTCATGGTGATCATCAGTTCATCACCACTAGGTCCACCACCATCATCACTATCGTTTGCATTTGATTCCTAGGTCCACCACCATCGTCACCATTGTCACTATCAGTTCATCACCACTAGGTCAACCACCATCGTCACTATCGTTTGCATTTGATTCCTACTCTTCATCATCGAAGTCATTCCACTCCTTAATGTATTATACCCCTTACTCTATCTCCTCTAAGTCAGGCTCCTTTATTGTTCTCAAGCTCTTCCTTGAAGATCTAGTAGCCTATGTTGGCTCGATGTGCTTCCAGCAGCCTCACGAGCTTGGCCCCAACTCAAACTCTTATGGAAACTCTTGATCATATGTATGTCTCTTAGCAATGGGTTCAATATGAAAGCACTCTGGACAAGACTCTTTCAACCTTTGTTCAAACTGAACATGTACAAGCTCATTATGTTTCTTTTGCTCAAGTTTGTTTGTCCTTTACATAAGGACATATTGGATAATGCATGAATGCCTGATTTTGAATAAAGTTAATCTATGTTGGGATGCCTTGTTAGGCATATGAGGAGTGCATATGAGGAGTGATAGGAGCAGGAACATGAGTTAAGAAATCACCAACTCAAATGAGCTAAAGTTGTGCTCACAACCACATGAGCTACAAGTCAGATTCAATACACAACTTCTGCAATTGTCTTAGCTTTTCCCCCTGGTGTGGCCATCATAGAGTTGCATTACCTAGCAAAGATTTATAGTAGATGCTTAGAATATAGAGTATGCTGTAAACTAGTAATGTAACTCGCAATAATATCCTTACTTCGCTACTATAGAAGTCAAGTAATCACAATTTTATGATGAAAAAGTAAGTACAAAGATTACATGGATGGATTTTGGTCTTCTGCCTTAACTGCAATATCTGTCCCAAGTGACTCTATTGAGAACTGGTACATATTCGACTCCATTGTTACTAGGTCCTCAGTTCTGTCATCTTTCATTTTGATATTGAATCCATCCATGATCCAACCTTAGTTATCAATGTCATAATCAATGGAAAAGTAAGCAGGGCATGGAAAATGCTTTGTTGCATGCAAGGGCCTGTATAGCTGGTTGGGACACTTATCATCTACAACCTTTCATTGTACCCATAGTTCTCTGATTCACTTCCTTAATAAGACCCATGAGTTGTTCTTCATCACTATCTACCATGCACAAGACCTTCACCGGTGGATCAAATGCCTCAAGGGAGTAGAGCACCCCATTCCAAAACTGAGGTTGCAAAATAATTCTAAACATTCAATTCTTGGTCCATTGTTTAGAAACAAACATATCCCTGAGGTTGTTTATATAAGAAGTGGCAAATATTGTCACCCATGGCCTCACAACTCCCTCTTCTATGTGAACTTCCTTATCATGCCAGGACTTGTGTGCGACACTTTTGCTTTCTTTATTTTGATTCCACAATTTTCAATTTTCTTATCGCCTCAACCTCGTGGTCGATCCAATGCACCTGCAGTATGCCCAAAAAATACGTGACCTTTTTTCTGACAACAGTGTGGCAGTCAAAATATTGGCTACAACCATATATTTAACCACTCGAATGACATATTGCTTCTCACCTCCTTTGAACTCTGTCTGCTATTACTGAAAATAAACTCTGCATTTTGAGTTTGCTCAAATGCTTCAATGGGCTTCGGAAAAATTCTCCCCGTTAGATAATTCACCATGAATTCATGCTGATTCCCCCTCCTACAAGTCCATGATCAAGCTTTATTGTGACCTCGTGGTTCCTGTGCACTGTGTGGGTCTTAAAATACTTGTGACTTGTGAGCTCCACTTCTTCATAAGCAAGGGCTCCTTGAACTCATAAGGTGTGGGGGTTTTTCAACCTAGGCCCAAAGTGCCTCATTCCAACATAACTTGGAATCTCCAAGTTAGTGGCATTAAAAGAAATGCTTACTTGGTACATCTGTTATGTATCAACATACCCGATCCTTGTCTTCCTTCTTGAAGTCGTTTTCTGTGGTATCCTACTTCTTGTCTCTAACCACAATCTCATGATCAAGGAAAAATAAGAATCAATAGGCCGCTTTGTGTAAGGTTTCTTTAGCCCAAACTCCCTTTGCCTACTAATTTCGGGGCCTACCTTAGACTCCCCTCTTCAGTATAATAATATTCTTCTTCTTCGTTCTTCCCAAAGACCTCATATTTCTTCTTCTCTTCTTTCTGCTTTTGGCCTACCTCAAATTGGTCAATGGTTCTTTCCTGGTGCCAACTTTTATGTGCCTATATCACTTCTAATATTGGCCTAAGGTTTCTTTACTCTATGTATGCTAGCATAATAAATATTGTTGCAGAACTTGCATTCCGCCCTATTTCTGCCCTATTTCAATGTTTTGGATTGGGCAAAGAGTCATATTTTCAACCTTGATCACTTTATTTATTTGAACCTGAAGATGACATTGTCAACTACTCAAAAACGAAGTAACGTAACTAACATCCAGACCTGAAAACTCCACAAAACCGAAACCCAATCTTGAATATATATAGGATGCAATAAATCAAGCTTCAGTCTTGAATAAAGTAAAGAAATGAAAATCAAATATTGAAGGAAGTGTTAAACTCAATCTTGACAAATGTTATCAAGAAACTTAAGCCCATACTAGACAAAATTTACAAAGCCAAAAGGTCTAAAATTGAAAATCAAAACTAGGAAAAAAATCACACAACCAAAACCCAAGTATTGGAAAAGGTCACTCAACCAAAACAAAATATTGAAGAAGGTCATCAAAAACCCAAATTGATACTAGAAAAAAGTTGCAAACCGAAAGGTCCAAAATCAAATTTGAAAAAGGAAAAAATTCACAAAATCCGAACCCAAATTTGAAAAAATCTCAACAATTCCAAATTCAAACCCTATCTTGAGAAGGGCTAACAGACCCAAAAACCCAAACTTGGAAAAAAAAAACACAAACATAAAACTTGAAAGGTCTAAGCAAACCCTAAACCGAAAATTGACATAAACTAAGCTTTTGAAACCTAATTAAATTTGCTCGAATCATCGAGTTTTAGTTTCGAAGACACCCCGTTGGATACCGCTTAAGTCTCTCAAACAATTGCTTTCTACCATTTTCGGTTTTGCAATATTCACTAGTCCATAATTTCTCAAAAAAAAAGAAAAGAGAAGAAATATTCAATAGTCCATAAAAAAGTCCCTAATGTTGCTTTTAGAGGGTTTTCTATCTCTACTACATGGAAAAAGGACCCCACTCTTGGGGCTATTTCAATCCTCAGACGGGGAACTTGGAGCCGCTCGCCTAGGCTGCTAGTATGTTCCCTTCCTAGGTGCCCCTCCTAACCTTAGCGGGGTACTTAGGGCCTCAGCTCAGACGTGGCTGCCTTTTGTATTATTGGATGTAACTAATAGTTATAATGGACTGATGTTGGTAGTAGTACTAGTAATGGTCTTATTAAAAAAAAAAGTGCTAGTAATGTTAGTAATAATGTAACATTCATATTGGCATTTATATTTTATTATGTATTATTATTGTGATCAGTGTTTCAAAAAGTGCTAAGACCTAGGCGGTCGGGGGGGTCCAGGCTGCCCAGCGCCTACCCGGGCGTCCAGGGGGGCGCTTAGAACTTGGGCGGCTCAGTAATTTTTTTTTTTTTTTGGGTTTTTCTCACTAAAATAGCCACAAATGGGTTTTAGGTTCATTTGAAACCTAAAATCCACAATTTTGCACCTTTAGTATTAAAAAAATGACCCAAAAATGGCCTCAACGAGCGGCATCTCCGCCTCTAAGCGGGCGTTTAGGCGGGCGCCTAGGCTGGTTCGTGGGCGCCTAGGCGGGCACCCGAGGATACCCGCCTAATTTGGCAGCCTAGGCTTGGGCAATGCCCCCAGGCCTTCTGGACCGCCTAGGCGGGCCGCCCAGGCGCTGAGCGGTCCGCTTTTTGAAACACTGATTGTGATAGAATGATTATAATAAAGTTGATGCTTTTTATGGCCTCCTATGAGATCTAGATGATGAGACGTGGTCTTGATCTTGAAGACATGAACTAGTTTTGTGATTATTGAGACTTGTGCAATGGAATTTGTAATAGAGCTACTCTTCTGGTATCCCTTGTTTGGGTATCTGCTTCTGGAATGTATGATTGTTGGCGATGCCCCATCGATAATTGGCCTTCTGTTTGCCCTTTCATTTTGAACTCTAAAGAAGTATTCAAAATGATCTTTGGAAGAAAATGATCTACTTGACCATTGGGGAAAAAAGAGAATTGTTGGTGAGCTAGTAGATTAATGAAGAACATTTAAATGGAATTAGTAGATGGAATTAGTAGACTTTAATTTCTATTGGTTGTTAAGAGTTTTGCATTGTAGTAAAATTATAGCATGAAAATTAAAATGGAAGATTTGTTTGTTCAGTTAGCACTTCAATGAGTAATTGACCTCCCTATCTTATCATGATCACGAGTTTTTGTATTTTGAATTCCTAGGGAGTAAACCTTATGTTTTTGGCCTACTTGTCATTTGTCTTGTGAGGTAGGGAAAAGGATCTGGAAAAATATTCATTCGAAGTCCAAATTATCGAACTTCTATTCTTTTCTCTATTTTATGTTTATTGTCGTTTGGTTAAAGAAATAGGGTAGCCAAAACACGTTTATTTGTCTTGGGAAATGAAGTACTTAGAATTATGAAGTGGAAAGGCATGGAACATAAATCGAAAATAAATGAAAAATAAAAATTTTAAAACTATTTTTCTATAGGTACGGGGATCAACCACTATAGGTGGTGATTTTGGTTCGGAATTGCGACTCTATTTTTCTGTAAAGGAATCACGACAAATCCTGATTCTTGAAGTTAGGAATCGCGATTCCACATTTTTTGAATCTCGTTATGATGTCTTTCGAATCCAGATTCTACTTGACCAAATTTTGTGATTCATAAGTGTACGAGACTTCATTCAACCAATATGAGACCTCGCGTCCAATTTTTAGTAGCAACAATCAGAGATATTTGGAATCTAAATCAACAACATCAAAATGATTGCTAGAATTTTATGTGTTTCTTAAAATTTTAAAAAAATTCTTTGAAAAATTTTGTAATTTAAATTTATTAATAGGTAATATAGATATCCAAAAACTCTAATTATCACAAAAAAAAAAATCCAAAAACTCTATAAGCGTGTTTGCTAATGGGAACCACATCTAAAAACTCTATGAGTGTGCTTAGGGTTAATAGTTTATATATATATATATATATATATATATATATCTAAAAAGCCTACACCCCACATGCCCAATTCCATTTCTGCCTTTTAATGTTCTCCAAACCTCAATCATGAAATCCTGGTCTACTACTTGATGGTCCAAAGCTCCATTTCCCCATATACTTTCGCATTCACTCACACTCTCAAAATATGCTCTCTTGCCCCAAAAAGGGAAGGAATGCATGCATGGTCAAAACAGGTTTCCAATCAGATATCTTCTCTCTAAACTCTCTCACTCACATGTATGATCTCTCTAGAGCATTGTTCAAAAAAAGGGACCGCCCAGTGCCTAGGCGGTACGGAACCCGCCTAGCCCCTAGCCCAGGGCGGTCGCCCATGGCTAGCGCCTTGCCTAGAGGTGGAAAAAATGAATTTTTTTTGTTTTTTTGTTTTGTTAATTTGAAAGATTTAAAGGATAAGAATGATGGCTTTTAGGTTCATTTGAACCCTAAACCCACAAGATGCCCCTTTAGACTAAAAAAACTCCTAAAAACTACATTTCATTGGATTGATCATCGAAGTGTTTCTCAAAGTTTGGAGTTCAAGCAACCAAAGTAAGTGCATTTTTTAGATTGCTTGTTTTAATTTGAGATGTCTTCTTCAGGAGTTAGTCGGAGTGGAGATCCGGGTTGGAAATATGGATACAACGCGAATCCAAATGACAAAAATTGCGTTAGATGTAATTTTTGTGAAAAGATACAAAAGGAGGCATAAACCGGTTTAAGAAACATCTTACCGGTATTAAGGGGGGTGTTGCCCCTTGTAAAAGTGTTCCTGAAGATGTCAGAGAGGAGATTAAGCAATTTTTAAGTTATGTAAAATAAAAACAAGAACAAAATCCTTGTCATAGATCTATTTTTGCTACTCCTAGAAAAAGTGATCCAGGTTGGAAGTATGGATATAACCCAAAACCAAATGATAAAAATTGTATAAGGTGTGATTTTTGTGAAAAAGATACCAATGGAGGTATTAGCCGATTCAAAAAACACCTTACTATTGTTAGAGGTAATGTTGCTTCTTGTACGAAAGTTTCTGAAGCAGCTCGAGATGAGATTACGTCTTTTGAATTTTGAAGAACCAAAAAAAGATGAAAATAAGCCTTGTTTCTATGGAAGTATCTTCTCCAGCTTTTAGTCATCGGAGTGGTGATCTGGGTTGGAGTATGGTTATATCCTGAATCCAAGTGATAAAAATCGTATTAAATGTAATTATTGCGGAAATGATACCAATGGGGGCATTTACTGGTTTAAAAAACACCTTATCGGTATTACGGGGGATGTTACCCCGTGTAAAAATATTCCTGAGGCTACCAAGGGGGAAATTATACAATATTTGAGTTCAGAGAAGCACAAAAAGAAGGGTACAACAATCAAGACTCCTAGGGCCTTATCTGCACAGACTACACATACTAGTAAGAGGAAGGTAGAAGAAGAGGAGGAGGAAGAGGTAGATTAAGAAGAAACAGAGGAGGAAGAGGCATATTCAGAAGAAACAGAGGAGGATGAACATTATATTGAAGAGGGAGACGACTCTGATGATGATGGCCTCGACTCTGATGCATATGATGAGGCTTACGCTATTGATATTCCTTCTGATGATGTTGATGATTGAAGACTCTTGTCTCTTGGTGTTGAGTGTTGAGTCTGTTGACTGTTGTGTAACTTGTGTTGAGTCATGAGTGTTGACTTTTGTTAGACTGTATATTTTCTCAATTTCTGTATATTTCTGTTGTGTTGGGTGTTGACTTTTAGATCACTTGTATGGTTTTACAGTTACTGTTTTAACAATATGAATTGTCAAAATTCTCTTATCGACTTCTATTTATTTATTTTTATTATTTTTTCAAGTTGGATTGTTGGAATATGGTATATTGGGATTTTTATTTTTTTTCAACTGGGCAGCCGCCTATGTTTTGGGCGCCCACCTAGGCGCTAGGCGGCCTAGGACCCGCCTAGCGCTTTTTGATACACTGCTCTATAGACTTGGGTTCTGCCAAAGTGTTTGACACCATCCCTCAAAGAGATGTCGTCTCGTGGGCCTCAATCATATGTGGGTTTTTGAGGAATGATCTAGAGAAAGAAGCTGTATTAACATTTTGGATATGTGAATACGAGGCCTACTACAAGGACACTAATGAGTTTGCTACCAGTATGCTCAAAGAGTGATTGCAACAATGGGTTTGAGATTGGAGGGTCGAGAATGGGGAGATCAATTCATGGTTTTAATGTGAGAAACATGATGATTGACTGGGAAAGGGTGTTATGCAATGCATTAATGAAGATGCATGCCAAGTGTGGGGTTGTGGAGATTGCAAGGCTTGTTTTTTAATAGCATGGTAGAAAGGTGTGGCTTCTTGGACCACCATGATCTCAGGCTGTGCATATTGTGGTTGCATTGGGGAAGCTATTGGGCTCTTTGATGAGATGCTAAAAGCAAGGGTGGAGCCTAATGAGGCCACCTATGTGAGTGCTTTGCATGCTTGTGCTGTGTTAGGTGCTTTGGGTCTAGGGAAATCGGTGCACCGATACATGATTGATAAAAATGTAAAAATGTGTCTTTTCTTGGAGAATTCTCTAGTGGACATGTATGCCCAATGTGGGGACCTTGACATGGCCACGAGGATCTTCAATGCAATGGCTCATAGGGATGTAATCACATGGAATGCCATCATGTGTGGAATAACCATGCATGGCATGGTACAAACACCCTCGAACGTTTCTCTGTTAGGGCAAAAGGAGATATTCGCTTGTATGCCATTACTTTCATCGGATTTTTTTTCTGCAGTAGCCATGTAGGTTTTGATTGATAATGCAAAAAAAAAATCTCGAGTGAGTTACTCAAAAAAAAAAAAAAAAAACTAACGTAGGAAGTGGTTTGACGTAATCAACATCAAACTGCCACAACAAGAAAATTAAAAAAAAGTAATTTGATGTTTTCAACATCGAACCGGTGGTAAAATTGAAATAAATAAAAAAGTATGACGGTGTAAGTATGAGAAAATATGGATCTAGAAATAATGAGGGAATAAAATTGATAGTAAAAAGTGCTAATGAAGTTTCTATGAAATGGTTGGGCTACTTATTGTATTTTATTACCTTTTGGGTTGGGTCTATATCGTTCTCCTTTTTGATCTATTGTGGATGACTTGATACATTCTCATGCAATAAACTAATATTGGAGCCCCCCACCCTCCTTACAAATTCTGCAATGTATGGGTTAATCTAGTTAATTGCCGTGTCTACAAGTTTGATAAATTCTAGGTGGTACCAAACACTGGTTTCCAGCCTCCTCTTAAATTCCAAACAGGTTACCAAACACAATATTTTCCTAGATCATTGAGCTTCACAGGGAGAGAGAACTTCTAGGTTCTAGATAACAACATGCTTCCATTTGTCATACAAGCCCTATGGGTGTTGATAAATTCTTGTTTGCATCATTCCGAAATTTCAAGAATATGTAATAAATGTCTTATTTTTAAAATACATTATTTTTGGGGAAAGGGTTAACTTTATATTTATAAAATAAAGTATTACAACAAAGAATAGAAGTCGGCATCCCACAAATTGGTTGCTCAGTTTACAAAAGTATTTTCATTGATAAATAGGGATTGAGGAGAAGAGAGAAAAACAGTAGAGAGGTAGGAGGGTGGCTTCATTACAGAGCCTGATACACAAAATAAGTACAAAAATATGCGAAGTTACAGAGTGCTGTATGTGGATCTGTCTTCAGAGTAGGCTTGGATGCTTGTGTCCTTACTGGCCTTGCTGCAAGAGGGAAAGGCGGGGCGAGGGCTATTGGTGTGAAAGAAAGAAGGGATAAGAGGGAAATGGGGTATTGGGTAGATTTGGAGGGGTTTGAAGAAAGAGGGGATTGACAACAGTGGGGAGGGGCTTAAGAAAGGAGAGAAAAGACAAAAGGGTTAAGAGGGTGAGAGAGAGTTAGAGAGAGCAGCAGAGAAGGAGAGTGAGAGGGGAGACGAGACGAAGGGTTGCGAGAGTGAGAGAATTAGAGATAGTAGGGAGCAACAGAGAGAGAGGGTGAATAGTGCAGTCTGTTTACTCCAAAAATGAACTTTCATAGATATACTTTTCTATCTTTTTCCTTTTCTCTTCCTCTTGTTTTTGTCTCCTTTTTTTTTTTTTTGAAAGAAATAGGAGGTAGAGTGGGAAGAGGGGTGAGAGATGGGAGAAAGAAAAAAGATTAGAGGGTAAGGGGTGCACATGTGAGCTTCGATTCTGTCATCCTCACTGGCCTTGCTGTTAGAGGGAAAGGAGGGTTGAGGGCCATTGGTGTGAAGGAAAGAGGGGGTAAGAGGGAGATGGGCTAGATTTAAAGGGGTTTGAAGGAAGAGAGGATTGACAACATTGAGGAGGGGCTTAAGAAAGGAGAGAAGAGGCGAAGGGTTGGTATGATGAGAGAGAGTTAGCAGTTATGGGATAGCAGTAGAGTGGGAGAATGAGAGGGGAGACGAGACGAAGGGTTGAGAGAGTGATAGAGAGTTAGAGATAATGGGGAGCAGCAGACATATGGTGAATAGCAGAGAGTTTGTTTACTCCAAATTGAATTTTCTAGGATATACTTTTCTTTTTTTCGTCTTCCCTTTTTTTCTCCTTTTTTTTTTCCGAAAGAAATAGGAGGAAGAGTGGGAAGAGGAATGAGAGATGGGAGAAAGAGAAAAGATTAGAGAGTAAGGGGTCTCAAGGAATAAGGGGTGCACATGTCGTGTTATGTGCTCCTTGGCTAATCTATATGCCTCACAGTTGGCCTCCTAGGATGTGATTGAAAGTGACATGTGGATGGAGCTGCAAAGGAAGGCAATATGCTAAAAAATGATCATGTTGCTAGAATCTAATTCTACAATCAAACCTTGGTATTGCAACCAAGATTGAGGTACGAGCTTGAGGCCTTCTAGGAGGGCCTTTGCTTTAGTGAAAGTGGAGTCTGAAGTCCCAATGAAGTCTGAAAAAGAGAGGAATATACCGGACAAATTTGGTAGGGTGCCTTCTATTCCAAAAGGTCTCGGGTTACCAAGAGAAGAGCCATCGATGTTTAGCTAAAGGAAACCAGTTGGTGGGGGAGAGGTATAGAAGGGACTTCCAACTAGCGAGTGGCTAATTGGGATAGATGCGAAAATGGGGATGAGCTTTGCTCAGAGAGAGATCAAGGCTGTGATGGTGTCTAAAATGGAGCTTTGACATTTCGATACTCCTGTGAAGGTTCCAGAGTTCCTCTCGAGCTAAATGCTCCAGAGAAGTGCAGCAATTGTTGGCTGCCATTGTCCAACCATCGTGGTCTGGAGGGGGACGTTCATGGCGGTTGGATCCTTGGATTGAGACTCTGATGTGCTAAGAGAGGCCATTACAATGCAAATGTAAGAGATAAGGGATTAGATCCAGTGCTTCACAAGCAACCAAGATTTTGAGATTCCTAAGGGAAGGGAGCCTAGGGACTTCCAATGAACCAAGATGAATTCCCCACAGTAGTTTCCTAAGGTTTTGCATACCTGGTGCGTCCAAAGGTAAATTGGGGTATCGTCTATCAAGATCCAAAACTTACCGTTTTGTTGAGCGTTCTGCAATTCGTCTCATTTCTTAAGAGATAAGAGTCCTCCATGAAAGATGAGCTTGGACCCAGTTCTATTATGAGGGGGTGAAATATGGTCCGGTAGAGAGATGAGGTACGAACTGCTATGCAGAGGTTATCAATTGCAGAATTTGCGAGGTGTTGGGCAAAAGCAACAAATTGACAAATTGCCTCAACTTCCAAGGGCATCAACTCAGCTTCTAGGAGCATAATATCATATTGAGTTAGTTGTTTTACCTTGAACTCTTCCAACAAAAAATGTTTTTGAATTTCTACTATTTCTTCCAATATTTGTTTGCTAATCTAGGGCCCCAAACTGCACAACCACAAAGGACAGTTGGCTGTACAATAGTGCGAAAAAACTGAACATCCCAACATAAGGTGGTGTCCTTTTTGCATTTGCTTCTCATTGCAAAGAAGGCTTTTATACCTCTTGCGATTCTTTATGCAATGCATTTATCCCATTTATAATTGTTGGAACATTCAAAATCTAAATATTTATATGATGAAACAATCTCAACCTGCTCAATTCCTATCTGAGAAGCAAAGTCAGTATTTCGTGTACCACATACCATAATTTTAGTTTTTTGAACATTAATATTCATTCCAGAATATTGGCAAAATTCATCCAAAATGTGAAGCATTTGCTGCTGACCTTGAGTCAACTTGGAAATTAAAGCCAGATCATCTGCAAAGAGCTAGAGATGGATGTGAGATTTTCCTAACCGAATAGAATGACTGAGAGGAATTTTTTTCATCCTTGTCTCTAGTTCAACAATGAAAATAGCGAATAGTGTGGGGAAAAGAGGGTAACCATGGTTAACACCAACAGAGCTATGAAACATCACACTTTCATGAGAATTATCATCTTTGAGGTGGATACATACCTTTGATTTGAGCATTTGGATTGCCAACATCAGAGGCATTCTGACCTCAATATTTTGTAGTCTTTGCTGTGGCTTTTTTCTAATTGAGAGAGTCATATGCTTTAGATAAATCCACAAAACATTTGAAAGTCTTCTCGTTTTTGGCCTTTAGCATGATCAATGAGACATTTCAAGGTGATGAGATGATCTACTGTAGAATGATGTTGTCAGAAACTTGCTTGAGAAATCGCTCGTAATTTTTTCCTCTTTGTCCATCTACCAATCTTTGATTCCGGAATAGTTTCCAAAAGCTTTTCCAAGATATTACTGATTACAATCAACCTGTAATTGTTTAAATTTGTTTTACTTCCCTACTTAAACAACATTACAACTTTCTTAATACACTACTCTTTGTCTAACCCAAATTCCAAATCATGACTGTGGTTTCTCCACACAATTTCCCAAACAAGAGGTCCATGCCATTTTAACATTTCTCCATATAAGCCTTCCTAAGGCTAGTCTTTGTAATTCTTCACATTTTCTTTAAATGTAAGAGATAATTTGGTATCAGCATTCTTTAGTGGTTCCATTGCTTTATTATCCTTGAATAAATCTTGGTAAAAGTTCTGAACTTTTGTGAAAGAGGAATGTTTTGTGTTTTTTGCCATCTTCACGGTAGCCTCCAAAAACTTCTTGGTTCTCTTTTGAGCAAATGAAGTAACTCGGTTTGGCGTTCTCTGACGTACTATATCGTCTTGTTGCGAATTAAATTTTTATAGGATTTGATAGAATTTTCATAGTGTTGGAGTGTCAATCTTGCTTTTTGACATTCATCATTAAACCATTGTTTCTTCCTCACACTTTTACATCCTGATACATGATGAGCAGCAACTAGTATAATGTTATTAAAGTTTCTATCATAGATAGGAGAGCACCATGTTTTTTGGACTTTAGCTTGAAAATCCAGTTTAGCTTCCTTCGTCGGTCTATGCAAAAAATATTCTTTTCTGATACTAAAAAGAATGTAAATTTACTGACATAATAAAATATAAAGGAAATTGGAAAAATTCAACCAATTTGTTACCTACTTCGAATTTTTTAATGGTTGATAGACTCACAGTATTTGTGAGCAGAAAGTCAATGCTAGAACATCCTTGGGGGCCTGCAAAATTAAAAGTATTTGACCATGGAAATCACTCCATCCCATTCAACGCTATGAGGTCTAGTGCTTGTCCCCATTGTGGCAGTTATTTTCCCCTGTAATTAAAGGCTTTGTCTTGTTAAAATCTATTCCATTCAACTTTGTTTTCTCAATCCAGGTGCCCCTGAGCGTCCTATTGAATAGTTTGAATTTGCTCTGGCCCAATTCTGGCATTAAGATCTCCACAAATGAAGATTTTCCCAGTTTGAGCAAAAGTAGTTGCATCTCTACCTAAATATTGAAATGGACAGTCTCGTGAAATACCTTCTCTATTGTACAAGGTAGCTTCTCTTGGAGCAAAAGAACAAAAAGCTAAATGCATCACTGATGTGTGCTGCTTAATTTTAAGCAAACATACGAAGTGTTTTCATCCACCTTTCCAATTTGAACTTGCTTGCATAAATGGTTGCGAAGAAGAATAGCCAAACCTTCGAAAGATCTCCCTCGCTTTTGTTTCCTTTTGTTAGGAAAAGAAGTAGCACGAAAAGCAGGAACTATTAAATCCCGGAACTATTAAATGGGGGATTCCTCATCGTGCCATGTCTCAACAATGCCAAAAATGTCAAATTTACTGAAAAAAGAAATATTATACAAACTAAGAACTTTATCTATTACAAAGCCCACACTATTAAAAAATTCACAGTGCAAGGACCAAAAACCCTATTTATTTTTATCTTTGATAAATGCACTGTATTTGACATTCTAGTATGCAAACCTACCTTCTTCTCTTGCTTGTTTAAGTTTAACTTTTTTCCATTCTTCAGTTTTTTCGCAAGTTCCTTACATGAAAGGTCTTCATTAATCTTAAGTTTTTCCCCTTTGAGATTGCATCGATTGTCCCAAATCTTTTCTTTTGCACATGTATCTCTGAAGTCTGAAGTTAATAATGATATGACGAGGTCGCTCTCCTTTGCGGCCTGTCCTGTATGCCTCTAGAATAGGCTGCTTCAGAACATGCATTTTGCTTCCAGCAATTTCGGAATTTCTCTTCATCTTCTTGTTTAGAACCCCCAACCAATCGAAGATTGAGGGTTTTTTCTCGCTTTTCCTCCTCGTCTTTAGGGTTTTGGACATCACAACACCGACATCGAAAGTGCTACCATCTGTATGTCCGATCCTCGAATCAATTACTTCTAACTTGTTTTGAAAATCTCGAGTAGTAGTTGTTTCAATTTTCGCATCTAGCTCTTATATTTTCTGAAGGACTTTTTTATGCTGGTTCTTTAAGAGATTCTAAAGGAATTTCATCTGTGTAATGAAAGTTTCCACCATGGTTTCTAGATGTTTAATTTTTGTTTACATCGTTCTCCCATTTAATCTTTGGAATTGTAATCATTTTTATTTATTCAAGGGTATTTTTCCCAGTTCATCTGTCTCCCCAAGAAACGACTCAATCTGTTATTTGTGTTGCAATTTCTTTCTTTGTCTGCTTCTAGCGAGGCATATGTTAATAGTAGACAAAGACTTGAAAGATAAAGTAGTTGATGTCAAGAGAGTAGGCGATAGGTTTTAGCTAATTAAATTTGTGTTAGGGTAGGAGATAATTAATGTTATTAGTGCTTATGTGCTATATGTAGGACTAGAGGATGGAATTAAGAGGCAATCAGTGTTTCAAAAAGCGCTAGGCGGCACTTAGGTGGTTGGGGGGTCCAGGCCGCCCTTTGCTAGGTGGGCGCCCAGAACCTGGGCGGCCTAGCAGAAATTTTTGTTTTGGGTTTTCTCTCTCTAAAATAGCCTTTAATGGGTTTTAGATTTCAAATGAACTAAAATCCATAATTTTTCCCTTTAGTATTAAAAAAATGACTTAAAAATACTCTCAAGGAGCTGCATTTCCCTTCTTGGGTGGGGCGCAGGCCCTGGGCGGGTTCAGGCGAGCACCCAGGGATATCCGCCTTGACGGTCGCCTAGGTGATGGGCCGTTCGCTTTTTGAAATAGTGGTGACAATTATGGGAAGACATGGATGGGCTAATCCAAGGGATGCCAAATGGAGAGAGGAGGTGGAAGGGTACATGGAGGATATGGTTTTGGGGAAAGAAATGAAATCAGTGATGCTATTTTGGATTGTGCTATGGCTTACGACTTAGAAAAGGAAACATCTACACTAAAAAGCGAGATGAACATTTTATAACTTATAAAAGTGGATCATATAGAACCTAGATAGACTTCGTTCTAGTTAAGAAGGCAGGTCGACCATGTAAAGTGTTTTAAGGTTATTTAGGCGAGAGTTTGACCACGTGACATATGCTTGTGGTTATGGATGTCTGCATAGAGAGAGGAACATGAGTGAAACTAATAGGTGTCCAAGAATTATGTGATGGAATTTAAGAAGGGGGAAAATAGACTTATTTAGGAATCAATTGGTAAAAGAAGGAAATGGAATTTTGAGCATGAAGTTAATGTCATGTGACTAGCAAAAGAAGTTTTAGGGGAATCTAGAAGGAAAAGAAATTGGGATAAGGAAACTTGGTAGTAGAGTGATGACGTTCAAAAGGTTATTAGTGAAAAATAATCATGTTATAAAGCTTGGCAATATGACAAAAATGATCAAAACTTAAAAAAATATAAAAATGCTAAGAAAAAGGCTGATAATATAGTAAGGCTCAACTTAAGGCATATGATAATCTATATAGTAAACTAGTGGCAAGAGAGTAAAAGCGATGTGTTCAAACTAGCAAAAATGAGAGAGAGGAAGTGTATGGATCTCGATCATATTCAATGTATGAAAAGTAATGATCAAAGGTTCTTGGTGAAGGATGACGAGGTCAACAAAAAAGGTGGAGAATTTATTTTCAAAAATATTTAAATGATGAACATTGTAGGAGCACAACATTAGGATGAACCTTTGACATAGATGAGTTTGGAGGTCATAGCTTTGAGAAAGATGAAGTTAGGAAAAGCTTTAGGATCATATGGTATCCTGATAGAGGTTTGGAAGTGCATGGGAGAGATTAACATATTGTGGTTTACCTAGCTGTTCAACAAGATATTGAGAACAAAGAAAATGGCAGACGAATGATGAAAAAGTACTATGATACCTATCTAGAAGAACAAACGAGACATACATAATTGTACGAACTATCGAGGAATTAAACTTATGAGCCATACTATGATTTAGAGAAAACATATGATATGGTATCTAGAGAGTTAATTTGGTGGGTGTTGGAAAAGAAATGAGTCTCTAGAGCATATATTGGTACTGTGAGAGATATGTACGAGGGAGCTCCAACTAGTATGAGGACAATGTGGAGAGTAGTGAGTTTTTTTAGTGATACTAGACCTATATCAGGGGTCAACATTGATCCCATATCTCCTTGTTCATCTTATGAATAAGTTAACTATGCATCTATAGGATGGGGTACCGTGGTGTATGTAATTCGCGGATGACATGGTTTTGATTGATGAGACTAGAGGGTCTCAATGCAAAGTTATAACTTTGGAGGGATGCTCTAGAATCTAAATGTTTTAAAATTTAGTTGGACTAAGACAGAATATATAGGATGCAAGGCTCATAATATTAACAGTAGAAACAAGGAAGTAGTTAAGATTGATGGCAAGAATACCCAAAAGAGATTATCTTGTATATCTTGGGTCGATAATCTAAGGGAATGGAAGGATTGAGGAAGATGTCACGCATTGAATTAGAGTTGGGGCGAAGTGGAGATGTGATCCGGAGTTTTATGCGATCGCTGCAATACCATTGAAACTGAAGGGAAATTCTATAAGACGGTTATAAGATTGGCCATGTTTTATGGAACAGAATGTTAAGCGACCAACAAACAACATGCCCATAGGATTGGTTTACTGCGATGGGATGTTGAAATGGATGAGTGGGTTTACTACGATGAGGATGTTGAGATGGATGAGTGGCAAGACAAAATGATAGAATTGAGAATGAATACATCTGAGGGAACTTAGGGGTGGCTCAAATAAGCAATAAGATGACGGAAAGTAGATTCAGGGGACTGACCATGCGCTATGTAGACTTAGAACAACATTGGTTACGAGGGGTGATTTGGTTCAAGTGGGAGGTTTTAAAAGGGCAAGGGGAAGGCCCAAAAGGATATGGATGGGAGTAGTGAGAAGAGATATGGTGACGTATGGTTTGACCGAGGCTATGGTCTTTGATAGAGTAGAATGATGGAATAGGATTCGTGTAGCCGACTCCAAATAGTTGGGATAAAGCTTTGATGACGATGATGATACTCTTCAGGGGTAATACAAAAGATAATTTTATGTTCTATGCAAGTGAGCTTAACTTTTTAATTGGGTTCTCCCTCGATTTTTTCCTATCATTTGGAGGTTAAAAATATCACTAAGATTAACTTGTGAATCTTTCCCTTAAAAATAAGACCAATACATGGGCATTTTATGGTTAGAGTTTATGAAGTAGGGCATTCTAACTTTACCCATAGAATAGTGTACTGTAAAAAGTCCAATAGATATTGAAAAAACTGTAAACAAGGAAAACAATTTGCAGAAATTTGTGAATTGTTGAGAATTGAAAATTATAAGTACATAGGACAAATTTTTCTTCAAAAAAAAGTAGAGGAAAAAAGTAGTTAGAAATACTGAAAAGATTCAATTGCCAAATAACTTAGAACTCATATTTTTGTATCAAATTGGAGGGTGGAACAAGTTCTTTGGTACCGTCTTTATGTCTATTTTATGTTTTGAGCTGCTTGGCACAATGATAGCGTAGATCATGATATTTTACATATTGTCCATTGATTTTCTGTCTTAAGTATTTGTTTTAATATGGTTTTTAGCTGGCTAATCATTTTGTTGAGTTTTTGTCTTTCAGGAGTTGGCATTTGATTTATCTCTGGCTGCTTTATTGGGTGATAACATTTACAACTTCGGAGAGCTGCTAGCACACCCAATTGTAAGATAAAAATTGAAAATACTTAGTACCTTGTTTGATTATTTTGAACATTTTTTTCTTGGAGTAGTAACATCTCCTATTGTTTGATGCTCCAATAGCTTGCTTATTTCAGTGGGCATGCTTGCTGTTATTTATTTGAAGTGTTTTCTTTCTGTTGTCTGTGAGCGATGCATGGTTTTCCTTCTCTGGTTAGCTTGATGTATATTTTGATCCAATCAATAGCTCAACTTTAAAAGCAGCATATCTAAAGAGGAAGATTGGAGCTAGTTTCAATGGAACTAGTCCAGATGTCTCCCTTGGTGGCTTGGCATAATGATGGTAATTTTGGTCTTCCCAAGGGAAAGGCCAATCATATTTTAGAGGCTGACTATTGGAAGAGCATAACATAATCATCAATACTACAGCATGTTGGTATTATAGAGGGCATCAAGGAGGGGCTCTTTTGTGGGTATTGGCTCTCAAATTTGAGAAAAAATGAACTTCCTTGATTCAGAGTAGGGGTTTAGATCCCTTTATGCAAAATTGCAAATACTCATGTTCAAACAACTAAAGTACCCCTTGTGGGGAGCATCCAAGTGCATGGAGTGACAAAATGCTTACAGGAAAATAGTCTTCCCAATAATTAAAAAAAAAAAGAAATTCCACATCCTGCGAAAAAGTGGGGCATCAATAGAAATGAATTCCAGTTTGTTAACCAAGCCTTTTTTGGCATTTGGGTCCAGCCAATACCTTGTAGGTTTGCCGGTGGGAGCAAGTGTACATTCTACTCCGGGGTAAGATACAATATTTCCTTTTTTTATGGTAAGGGCTTAGTGAAAGAAATGAGATGGGTGAGGCTGTTCTAGATTTTTCTATGGCCTATGACCTAGTAGCAGCAAACACTTTTTACTTAAAAAAGAGAGATGAACATTTAATAACCTATAAAAATAGATCACATAAAAGCCATGTGGACTTCTTTTTATTTAAGAAGGTAGATCGACCATCATGTGAAGACTTCATGTGAAGATTGCAAGGTTATCTCGGGAGAGAGTTTGATTACCAAACATAGGCTCGTGGTTATGGATGTTTGCATAACATGCAAGAGATGGGGTGAAATTAATAGGTGACCAAGAACTAGGTGGTAGAATTTTAGAAATGAGAAAATAGACTTCTTTATGGATAAATTAGTTAAAGAAGGAAAATGGAACTCTGGACATGAGGTCAATGTTATGTGGAATGAGATAGTTGACTGTATTAAGAAAGTGGAAAACGAAGTTTTAGGAGAATATAGAGGGAAAGGAAATTCCAATAAGGAAACTTGGTAGTGGAGTGATGAGGTTCAGAAGGCCATTAGCAAAAAATGGTCATGTTATAAAACTTGGCTAGAAACGATCAAACTTAGAAGAATATAAAAATGTTAAGAAAAATGCTAGACAAATAGTAAGGCTAAACTTAAGGTATATGATAATCTATATAGTAAATTGGGAGAAAGAAAAGGTGAAAATGATGTCTTCAAATTAGCAAAAAATGAGAGAGACAAAGTATGGGGATCCAGACCATATTAAATGCATTAAGAATGAGGATCAAAGGGTCTTGGTGAAGGATGAAGAGGCAAATGAAAGGTGGAGAGTTTATTTTAAAAAATTAGTAAATAATGAATACAATGGGAACATAGTGGTAGAAGGAACTGTTGACATAAATGAGAGCAGAGGTCATAGATACATTCACACGATTAAGATATCAGAAATGAAAGAAGCTTTGAAAAGGATGAAGATAGGAAAGGCTTTAAGATTAGATGATATCTCGATAGAGGTTAGGAAATGCATAGGGGAGATTGACTTGACTGGCTGACCAAGCTGCTCAATAAGGTGTTGAGAATAAAGAAATGCTAGATGAATGGAGGAAACGTACGGTGCTACCTATTTACAAGAACAAAGGAGATGTACAAAATTGTGTGAACTATCGAGGGATCAAACTTAGGAGCCACACTATGAAGCTCTGGGAGAGAGTGATTGAGCAACGACTAAGGAATGAAACGAGTGTATCAGAAAACCAATTTGTTTTATGCCAAGGAGGTCAACAACTAAGACTATTTTCCTACTTTGGCTGCTGATTAAGAAGTTTAGGGCGAAGAAAAGAGACCTCTACATGGTCTTTATTGATATAGAGAAAGCTAATGATAAAGTACCTCGATATTTGATTTTGTGGATGTTGGAAAAGAAATGAGTATCTAGACACTACATTGACTAGGGTGAGAGATATGTACGATGGAGTGCTAACTAGTGTACGACCAACTTGTGGCGCGATGAGCGAGTTTTCAGTGACAATAGGTCTACATCAGGGGTTTGTATTGAGCCCGTACCACTTTGTCTTAGTTATGTACGACTTAAGTAGGTACCTACAAGATGAGGTACCGTGGTGCATGTTGTTCGCAGATGACATAGTTTTAATTGATGAGATCCAGAATGACGTCAACACAAAGAACTTTGGAGAGGGGTGCTCTAGAATATAGAAGTTCTAAAATTAGCTGGAAAGATAAATTATATGAAATGCATTTTTAGTAATAGTAGGAGTAGAGACGAGAAAGTAGTTAAGATTGGCGGTCAGGAAATACCAAAAAGAACGCACTTTTGATACCATTGGTCAATAATCCAGAAAGATGGAGAGATTGAGGAAGATATCGCACATAAAATTAGAGTTGAGTGGGCAAAGTGGAGGTATGCAACCGGAATTTTATGTGATCTCCGCATACTAATGAAGCGGAAGGGCAAGTTCTATAGGACCACTGTGAGACTAGCTTCACTCTATGGGGCGGAATGTTGGGTGATCAAAAAACAATATACCCGTAGAATGAATGTAGCGGAGATGGGATATTGAGATGGATGAGTGGCAAGACAAGAAGGGATAGAATTCGAAATGAATACATTCAGGAAAATTTAGGTGTGGCACCAATAAGCAATAAGATTAGAGAGAGTAGAGTTAGGTGGGCTAACCATGTGTGGCGCAGACCCAGTACAACACCTATTAGGAGGTACGAGTTAGTCCAATAGGAAGGCTAAAAAAGGGCAAGGGGTAGCCCCAAAAGGACATGGTTGGAAGTAGTCATAAAATATGAGGATTTATGGCTTCACTTAGGGTATGACCCTTAATAGAGAAGAATGACGAACCATGACTCGTGTAGCCGACCTCAATTAGTTGGGAAAAGGCTTTCATGATGATGATGATGATGGTAACTGTTTTTCATTTTTCGTTGATTGTATGGTTGATTTACAAAATTGCATTTTTGTAGGATAAACACAAAATTTACATCATGAGTTTGGAAATTGATGTTTGATGGTGCCACCTGGTTAAGAGTGCATTTGATCAAGCATTTTGAATCACTTCAATTATGTTTTTGAATTCCTTCATTTGCAATTGCGATTTCATTTGACTCTCATCATGAGCGTCTTCAAATCTCAGCAAATTCATCTGCCAAATGCTGTGTTCAACTGCTACCATCTTTTGCATGGAAAAATAGTGTTTACTACGTCACCCTCAACAAATAAAATTCTGAAATCTAACTAGAAGAGTTGAAATCCTGTTTTGGGGCACCCCCATTTCAGCTTCATTTGCTAAGAAATATCCGCTTGAGAGTATGTGAGAAGCATCCATCTGTGGTATCGTGGATAATACCCCCAATTCCAGCAGGTCTATGGTTGCCTGTGAAGCTTCCGTTGAATAAGTTTAAAGACCGTTGTTGGTGGCAGCTATCTGCTGCGTCTTAGTTTGTTAATGTATTTGGGCCTATGCCAGTGGTGTTGTAGGTCAGTGATGGAGGACTATACTCCTTTTCTTGTGAGTGCCCAATGGGTAATGTGACTTTTGAGTCTGCCGACAATCTTGACATTGTTTGAATGAGTTCCATTTGCAAACTACTATTCCGTTCTACCATGTGTGCTGTGCTGTGCTGTGCTGTGCTGTGCTGTGCTGTTCTTTTGGTAGAATGGTGAAGAGGATTACTCCTTGCAGTGGGAGAGTACAACTCATTGATTAAGTCTTCTACTGAGGATGGAGTGACCCAACTCAAGCAATCTCTGGAGCGGATTGGGCGGGTAGCCTTGTAATGTAGGAATAAAATGAGGTGGTACTGTCTAAGTGTCCTCTATGCACATTACAATCTATTCATGATTAGTGCACTTTGGATTTGTAAATGGCTCATTCTGAGAATTTTATCAGATACCACTAATCCAAAAGCTAGAATTTTTTAACTTTTCAAAAAAGAAAGGTGGTTTTGGGATTTTCCAAAAAGAATGCTTATCTTATATCCCGGATCAGAATTAATGTGAGTTTTGGAATTAGTTGAGCATTCAATCCGTATTATGTAAGTTCAATTAAATAAAATTAAAAGATCCACCGGAATCTTATTTGTTAAATAGATATTAACTAGAATCTCACAACCAAACCTACAATGAATACAATGCCCCGTGTTATGAAAATTGTACATGCCTTTATCAATTCCTTTTATTTAGGCATGTCACTTCTAGGCATGTACTTTACTTGATATGATAACCATGTTCTAAGTAAGATCTCTTCACATCCAATATTCTGATGACAAGATTGAATCCCAATATTATCTAATAAATTTTTTTTCTGTGATTATATTGAAACCCTACAATCGCAGTAATTTCATTTTACTAGGATAATATCACAGGTATCATTGGTTAGATGAGTTACCATCTGGTGATGCTGAGGCAATCTACAAAAATTGTGGTCAAACAAACCCACTAAGACCTCGTTCCAACACCGTTTTAGAGCAACCGAAATGGGCAGTCCCATTAGCTGCATTTTCTCTCTTTGGTGGGGTTGATAAGATAAACATGGTCTAGCGTCTGTCAATATTTCTTACTAAGCTTTGCCAGACAAACAGATTGATTCTGCCTTCGTTAAATGGTACTGGGTAATATGATTCTAGTGTCATGCGACTGATGCATATTTCCCTCAATATTCCTCTTTTACCATTGGATAGTGATTTCCATGTTATAACTTCCTTTGTCTGATTTGTGCAGATGAGGAGCGAGAAGAATGTGTTGTGGATTTATGAAATATTGCAGGCATTTAATTCTGGTGATTTGGTCCTCTATCAAGTACTTTGCAGTGTCCATAGAGATCGTCTCATTGAGCAACCTGCATTAGTGGAAAACGAGAAGAAATTATTAGAAAAGATCAATATCCTTTGCCTGATGGAAATCATTTTCAGGTAATCACTGTTATGGTTTGAAGGTCTTTACTCGCCAAGTTCTATTGGGAATTGCCTGGGGCCTTGGCGGTAGTATTGCCGAGCCCCATGGTGAGGTCTCCGACTCCATTCTCACCAAAGGGTAGGGGCTCAAATCCCCACTGACTTACCACTTTCACTTACCCAAAAAAAGTTCAATTGAGTAGTTGTGATATTGCATTTTTATATTGATTGTTACTGAAACATGCCTTTATCCTGTTTTGTCCAAGTCGCCCGTCGGAAGACCGAACGATTCCACTAAATGTCATTGCAGAACGCACAAAACTTTCCATAGAAGATGTGGAGTATCTTCTTATGAAAAGCCTCTCTGTAAGTTTGCATTAGAATGTTCTCAACTTTGCAAGCTGTAGGCATTCTTACCATGTATTTTGTTAATATCGCTTTATATAGGTTTTCTTTAAAGTTTTTCAAATGCTGATGCATTAAGTCCAAGGTGATAATGTCGCCCATGCATTTTTGCTGACCTCTATGTTTTGCTATCGTTACTGAAGGATCCAGCAATGTGAATATTTTTCATTCTTTATATGCTAGCATTTTGAAGTTTTGTGATGGTGCTGGTAGTTATTATAGCTTGAGCTTTCTTTTATTACAGTAGTCTCATTTTCCCTTCTAAATTTGGTTCGACATTTTGTTACTTGTG
Source organism: Amborella trichopoda (assembly GCF_054954075.1). Lineage (NCBI taxonomy): Eukaryota > Viridiplantae > Streptophyta > Magnoliopsida > Amborellales > Amborellaceae > Amborella > Amborella trichopoda. The sequence goes on along the minus strand of NC_142338.1, from coordinate 47,984,062 downwards.
GTTCATATTTTTGTTTTTGATGAGAAAGATGGTCTCTAGTATTCTTTGTAAGATATCTTTCATACTGGAATTACTTTCTATCTCATCTCTTGCTGCAAAAAGCTCAGTAAAGTTTGAAACTTAGAATTGGTTAATTTTTTCTGACGCAATATTTTGCCTCTGTCCTGATTCTTTTCGTATATGATATAAGTATTAAGACTGCCTTGAGCAGTAGGTGCTCCTGAATATGGGAAAGGTACGGCATTTACCAAAGTTCCTCTTATCACTTTTCATAGTTTTGCATGAATTGGGGAGCTTTCATGCGACCTACCTGATTCATCTCAGCTTGCTAATAAGTAAATCTTCCATGAGTCGCTAGGGGGAGACCTACTTGTTAACTGCAAAAGCAACTTTTTTGGCTGTTTTGATTCAAAGGTCCTAAATATTTTATGTACTATTGTTTCTAGATGGAGATCCAATAGCCAAATCTAGTAATTTGGTTTAAAGGCATGCTAGCAATGATGCAGTCCATACACTTTCATCATCATCATTGTTCGAGCATTAACTATTTGAGGTCGGCTACACGAATCTTGTTTCACCGTTCCACCCTAAGGGCCATGCCATCATTCAGATCATAAGTTACTATATGTCTTCTCACTACTTCCATCGATATTTTTTCTACTTCTCCTTTGCCCTCTTAGAGCCTTCCACTTAAAACGAAATCAGTGTTGTTTGAGGTCGCTGCTTCATATGCCTAGACGACCTAAGTCTACTTTCCCTTATCTTCTAGCCTATTAGAACTACCCTTGAGTTCCCTCAGATGTTTTCATTCTGAGTTCTATCCTTTCTTGTCTTGCAATTTCTCCATCTCAACATTCCCATCTCAGCTACACTCAGATTGTGGATACATCGTTTCTTGATTGTCCAACATTTTATCCCTTAAAGTATGGCGTTACAGCCGCCATCTAGGACTTCCCTTTTAATTTCATTGTTATGCAACGACAACATAAGACTCAAGAAGCACAACTCTAATTTGGCCACCCAACTCTAATTCTATGCGCAACATCTTCTTTAATATCTCTTTTTTCATGGATTATTGACCTAAGATATCGAAAGTGATATCTTTTCATCAATCTTAAGTAATTCCTCATTTCTATTTATATTATTTACTAGATTTGCATTCTGTATTTTTTGAGTACGTCTAGTTTTAAAACCTTAGGATTCTATAGCATCCATCCAAAGTTCTAACTTTGAGTTGATGCCATCTCTCTAGTCTCATCAATCGAAGTTATGTCATTCGCAAACAATGCCCTGCAGGAGGACCTCATCTTGTAGATGCTTAATAACTTGTTTGTAACCAAAGCGGGCAGAGATATGGGCTCAACACCAATCCCTCATATAGGCCTACTGTCATTGATTTCAGGGTGTGCATGTGATCCATAGCCTTTACTCACTAGATTTCAGGGTCCACATGTGATCCAATTGCTGATTGGAATTCCTGCAGCTTTATTGTCACTACCGTTTGGAAATTGGGCAACTGATTAACATCAATTACAAAAGAATATGTATATAAGTGTCAAAACTATTACAGAAAAATTACTGAAGATAGCTTAATTTACTTGGGTGTTTTATCAGAAAAGTAATTGGGATATTTTTTTCTTATTTTGGCTGCAGGTTCATCTTATTGAGGGAATAATCGACCAAGTTGAAGGTACAGTGCATGTTTCTTGGGTGCAACCAAGAGTTTTGGGCATACCACAAATTAAGTCATTGCGTGACCGGCTCGATAGCTGGTTGGATAAGGTTCATACCGCCCTCTTATCAGTGGAGGCAGAGACCCCTGATCTAGTTGCTTCATAGAATATTACGAGGTTTTCTTTATAACAGTTAAGGTCCTAGGCCTTTTACAAAGAGAGAAGAAAAGAGATATGCTTACAATTTAAAGAGTGAATACGCTCTCTTTGTTTTTTTCCCCCCCTCACCCACCTGTTTTTGCATGCTTTACCATTTTTGTGATGGGGGCAGCTTGTGTCCCTTGTTCACTATGCGTGTGAGGGCTGTATTTTTTTATTCGTGAACTTTTATATGTGCTAGACTGTTAAGGCGGATGCTTAGCAGACCTGATGAGTGGCAGGCGTTAACGAACGGCTGTTCTTTCCTTTTGGGTTTTCAACTTAGAGAATGTTAAATGATCTCTCGCTCTCCATTTTTTTCCTGATTGATAGCTGATATTGGTTGCTGGAGTAATGGATATATCGGGTTGTGTGGAGAGACAAACTGGAACAAGTGGATGGGAAAAAGTGAGAAAACTAGGGGCACCAGAGGGAGATTCCGGCAAACTGCCCACTTCTGATCTACTACTTGGGAATTTTAAGATGAAAAATGTCTCTCTCTGGAGAACCGTAAACTGTCACATATTATGTTTATAGGGAATGCTTAGCGTTTTTTCTGATCTACTACTTGGGAATTTTGGAAAACTAAGGGCCCCAGAGGGAGATTCTGGCAAACTGCCCACTTCTGATCTACTACTTGGGAATTTTAAGATGAAAAATTGTTCTGTCTTTGGAGAACCGTAAACCAATTAAAGGGTTTTGTTACGCTTATACTTTTAAAGTACTCAACATTTTTGAACATTTGGATATCTTTGTTTTGTAATACAAGTTCTTTTTTAGATGAGTGGCAGTTTTGGTCATTTAGAGAGGTATAATGGATATTTTTATTAATAAATAGCAGCATTTTATAGTAGTTTATGTATCAAATCAGGTTGGTGATGTTATTATCTACTATTTTTTGTAAATGCTTTTGTTTTTATTAAGAATTTCCATTTTATCTTTGACTAAAATATTTTTAGACAAAAAGTTACTATATAGTTTAAGGGTATCATAGTGTCAAAAAATGTTGAGGGCTTTAAGGGTATACATCATAGTGTAGAGGGTTTTAAGGTTATGCATCACAAACGGTGTAGTGGAACAAAACCCATTATTAAAATGAGAGCTTAGTGCATATGAAGCTTCCTTGATATCAATGAGAAAGCTCATCTCCGCCATCCATCGATCACAAAAAACGGGAGGCGGTAATTGAGTTTATGGACTATCAAAACTTTTGACGTGATAGAGATCAGCTTTTGCATGCATGTGAAGGATTCAAGTATGATATGCTTTATATTAGTCGTTTGACTCGAATTCGTTGGCTTCTAAATTTATATATTGGAAAATATCATATGAGCTTATAACCGATAGAATTATAGCCAATAGAAATAGTATAAGCTTGACAACTCGACGCTCACAAAAATGAATAGAATCACAAATTTGGGACTTTTCTAAAAACATATCTAAATTTTGGACACGTTATTCCTCATCTATGTGGTTTAAATGTAGGCAAAAATAGATGAGCTTAAAAATGCAGGCAAAAATATATCGCCGTTTTGGTGAATATGGACCATCCAGATCACTTCCTATCCCTCAACATGGGTCATCTAGCCTATGTTGTTCCATAAGCTGGTCAATTTACTTGGACAATAGCTTAGGATGGGGAAACTCCCTCACGGTTGGAAATCTCTCTCATGTCAAATTGCGACCAAGTGAGATATCTGCCTACAGCCCATTGTTTTCTCTCTCTCTCTCTCTCTCCCAACAATGTTATTCCTCTAATGTATTTTAGAGGAGAAATAATGGACCGGTATATTTTTGCGAGGGAAAAGGTTTATACAAGGGTGAGGTGAAAAACAATTAAATCAAGGTGCACCTCAAAAATTTTCTAGAAAAGGTGGTTTTGATGTTGAAAAACCCTCAATTTGATCATTTCAATCTCAAGCTGTATGGACATGAGAAAAAATAGATTTCAAGCTTGCAAATATTGTATTTTGTAACCGTCAATTTTCTGGATTTTCAAGTGTTCATAGATTTGTTCGATTTATACTTTTAAATACTTCTATTTATAAATTAGAGATAAAAATAAAATTTTAAGCTCTCACAAAGAATTCTGATACTGAAATAACATGTTTATGCACTACTGAAGTTTTGCTTACTTTGATTGGTTAGAGTCCCAGCCTTATACAAACCACACCCTTTTGTGAGATACTAGAGCCAATTATACCCCTTGCAACTTTGCGATATTGGGATATGGTGAGTCACATGAATCATGCTGTGTCAGATCCATAAGCATATATATGTCATCTCAACTATGTCATCTTAACCGATCCAAATCTATATGAATGTCATTTCAACTGTCATCGTTCTGGAAAGCTCTCGTTATGCAAGTGATATATATGCCAACCTTCTAGCCATCATGCCCAAATACAATTTTATTTTTAATTTTTTGTTTTACAATTACATTGACACCCAATTTGGGGTTACTATCCTCTCACAGTGCTGCACCTGTGATAAAATAAGATGACCAAGGTTTCAAAAGTAGTATGGTCATTTAATTTTGTCAAAATTATTTTTTATATTTTACCTTGGGAGAGGAAAGCTTGTGTACACCCTTCTCATCCTGCATAACGGTGGATTTTCCCTTTCTAATGTGACGAACTTAGTTCTACTTTACATGAGAACAATAAACTCTCAACTCTTGCGACTGTAATCCTTCGATCTCAATGTTGTACAAAATTACAGATACAGTACAGAATTTCCCTCTTAGAGAACGGCCCAGATTCATTGACCATCAAGAGGAGTCAATGGAGAACTCGACCCAAATAACATAGACCTGCCAGATCAAGGTTGAGTGTAGGATTTCTCACCTCTGTAGAGAGAGAGAGAGAGAGTTTCTGAGACCTACCAGTTGAGCTAATGGGCAGGAGGACATCTAGAGGAGATACAACTCCACTACAAGAATATTGACTGCCTAGAATAAATAGTGACATTTTCTCACTCTTGCCTAACAAATGGTGAAGAACTAGTATCCGTGCTATAAAATGAGTCATCCCCGAGCCCCCCACCATAGCAGTTCCCCTCTCTCTCCTCTTCCCACCTCAGCACCTCCCTCACATACCTAAACCCCTCGGCCACATTGGCCCTCTCTCTAGCCTTAGCCTGCCATACAAACAGCTTCCTCCCAGTAATGGAAGCATACAAGTCCTTAAACTTCATGGCTACATAGTAGTAGGCTTGGTGAGCCAGTGATTGGTTTGTATGGTGGGTTCGCACTGGGCTAAAGTCGTTGAACCAAGGGCATGTAGAAAGTGGGACACTGCTGACCTTCTCTTCGAAAGAGTCATATTTGTTCAGGATTAAGACGAAGGGGGTGCTGGTGAAGCACGGGTGGCTAGCAAGGGTAGTGAGGAGCTCCTTAGCGTGGAGCATTTTGTTCTTGAGTGGGCCAGAGGGCCCATCGGGAGCCCACAATTGGTCATAGTCACTTAGGGCCACGCAGAAGAGGAGGGCCCGCACGTCCTCAAACATGGACACCCATTTGCACCCCTCGCTCAGGCCCTTGGCGCCCATCCTTATCAGTTGGTATCTGCATGAAAACAAATGCCACATATAAATACCTCAAAAGTGTTTTACTTTTCTTCCCAAGTAGTCCTTTGCCTTTTCTTTTTTCTTTTTAGTTTGTGAGGGTGGCTAAATAAAGCAACTTGGGATGCGGTTTAGTTATGTCAAGGGATAAACTTTTTCAACGTCTTCAGTGACACCGGTTTGTACCACGAAAAGTACGCATATCAAAACGAATGGTGTTTTTCTATCCTTGAGCTGTTTCTTAAGAGATTGTTGAATTTTTCTAAAATGCTTGCAAACAATTTGGTATTAATGTTAGATAGAAACATGTGTTGCGTGCTTTTTATGGTGTATAAGTACACAAATGGAAAGAATAATGTAAGAACTGAGAGGAAAGAGAGGGGCTTACTTTGGGGGAGGTGAAGATTCAGAGTTCTCATTGAAGGGCTCTGACATGGGACTGCGGTCCTCGAGAGCAAAGTCAATGAACGTGAGCCCATTTCCTAGGGTGACTCCTTCGGCATACAGGATATCCCTTTCAGATGGTCCATAGTCATTGCTTGATACCTCCACAGCCTGTGATTGTTATCAGAGAAATTAATACTGAACATATCAGAATAATTTCATCTTATATCACCAATGAACAGTCAAACTTCTATGAAGGGTAATGCAGACCAGTTTCCTTTGAAAGGTATTTAGAATAGGCAGCTCAGTAGGTTACATTAATTCAAGCCAATCAATCCTCCCATGAATGGCAAAGGTATTATTGACATAATATTGGATGAAAAAAAGGAAACATGTAATACCACTGGTATGGAAATCGGGAGAGGAGGAGGATGAAAAAAAGAAAGCACGCAATATGTCTGGTATGAAAGTATGAAATCAGGAGAGAGAGAGAGAAAGAGAGAGAGAGAGAGGCGGGGGGCGAGCGCTGAGGTACCTTTTCTAAGAAATAGTTGGCTACATCAGGCAAGAAATGAAGCTCATCCCTTCTCTTGAAGGTTTCTTGGATAGCAGCATCTTTCCAAACCTCCTCTACAAGGGGAGCATACTCTCGTGTTGCAGCGGGAAAAAAAGCATCAATCTCTCCCATGGCAATAATCTCAAGAAGCCAGTCAGAGAAACTCTTTAGCCTTGGGTTGATGGAGTAGGCACATTGCCTTGAATTATATTCAAGTTCCCCCGCTTGGTTTCCAGAACCAACTGCTTGAGACATTTAAAGTCTTTAACTTATCAATATGCCTTAGCAACAGAACCTCAAATTTAACGATTCCATGTATGATATCGAGATTCAGGATGAAAAAGAATGGTGAGGCTATGTAAGCAAAGATATTGTCAGTCAAAAGTGAAGGTCCTAAAGAGGAATATAAAGAAGACAAACCAAATGAACCATCGATAAATGACATAATTTTTAATATATCTTTATATGTAGATGTGACCATAATAGTCGTCTTTGTATTGCTTTGCTACAGAAAATACATTTTAAAAAATATTCAGCAGGAACCAACCCACATTGACTATTTTGGACAAAGCACCAAAACCAGGTTCCTCAGACCAGTTACCTGATTCTGAGACTGTTTCATCAGGACCATGTGTTTTCATCATAGACAGAGCCTCCTCTTCAAAACGCTCTCGACCATCAAGTAAAATGCTCAGGTATTTGTATAGATTGCTTTGAATCATTAACTTGATATTCTGCAGTTCATCAGCAGAAAAACTGTCCCCATACAAGAACTTAGCCTGTTACATTGCCAGCAAAAGTGTCGTTAAATAGAAGGATAGAGGACATCGTATAGAAGAGAAGTAAAGAAATTATAACAACTTGGACAATGGAAACTCAGTAAAATACTATGGTTTATGGCAACAACAAAACTTCGGAAAAACAAAATCCCAAGATATTCCACCAAAGCAAGAAAGTTTGAAATAATTTGTTGTTTTTGACACATGCCCCATGTGAAGTTTTGCAAATCCAGACACGACTAACTTTAAGATACAAAACAAGCAAATTGGCTACCAAACCCATAAATCAGAACCCATGCAGATAGACCGTCATCCCTAACAATGGAAGTACGCAACTGCAAGAAATGATCAATTGGAGTAAAGAGAAAAATAAAAACAGATTGCAAGGTACAAGCAGAGGCTACACACACTCATAGCACTTGTTTTCTAGTACCTACAAATAACATAGATAATTGGATCTCACATAAGAGCTGATAGACAATCAAAAGCTTTGACATTATCAAGAAATCAAGAAGTAAACAAACAAATTCAATTGTAAGAAATTGGATACACGCCTTCTTTAGCTGGTAAAATATAGCAGCGTGATGCTATCCTATGATACCAAAGATGGAATGCAGCCAAATAAGCAATGACTTCCCCCGAAAAAAAAGAAAGAGTACTGAGCAAACCTTTCATAATTTACCAAAAAGAAGAGAATACATTCCATCTAAGCAAAATCACGAGAACATATTTTTCATCCAATTACAGAATCATATAAACCAGCAGAATGAACTGTAAGAAGAAAACTCTAGCCAGTACCTGCTTGAAAATAGTGCTGCTTCCAGAGCCTTGGAGGCCTATGAGTAAAAGCTTCTGAATTCTTTTCTGCTCTAAATACTCTGGAACAGTTCCACCAGAATTATTAGCAGTGTCGTCCTTTGACCCGTGACAGTTTCCAGGTGGTACAGGCAATGAGAATAAAGAACAGACCAGCCGGGTTGTTGCCTGACTAGCAAGGACCACGGACAAAACTTTTTACACCAATTCTTTTTAAAAGTCTACAAGGAAAAGATAACAGAAAAACATCGAAAGGTTTGTCGGGTTTGGTAACTTAATGCAAATTTTAGCCGCGGAGAGTACCTTTCCCCATATGTTCCCTTTTATGTTATTTTGGCCTTCCTCCTCATAGCGTCCATCTTCATAGACCCAAAAATGAGTGTCGCGTGGACATTGCACCTTTGCCAACTGAAAATTATAATAATAATCGCATAAAAGTCTTCAAATGATAATAATGAAACGGATAAAGTAGCAGGCAATTGCCCACCAATCATAGAAAATCCATGTAGTTCATGTTCTATGATGTTAAGGTAAATACAATTAATGAAGTATGAAGAGTGAGAACATAGAAAAAACTACTATGTCCAAATGGAATTTCTATAAGGCATCCAACATAGAGGAAACCAACCATACACATTTGGCCTTTTGGCTTAGCATTTAAGGCACAAGCAGCACAGCATTATGGCCTCCACACCCATGATCATAAAAAAGAGATAACTAACAGTAGTTTCAAAGGAAAGAATATAATTCACTTAGAATTTCTCAGAAATTTCTTATCTGCAAGTACTATAAGAAAGCAATGATCAAGAGAATCTTCACTACAATATAATCCAAAGTATTCACCAAATATCAAAACTTAATATGTTAAACAAAATTCGTATGACATGTAACTACAGAAAGCATTGTAATAGAGAGAATTTCCATGACACCAGAGGAGACATTAAAGATCAAAACTTGACATGAACATTTTATGAAGAGAAATCCTATCAAATCAAGATATTTATGGATTTTAATGGCCAAACTGTTCAAGTACATCCACATTCTTTTACAACGATATACTTCTAACAACAAATAACAACAATTATGAAATATAGTCTGTGATATCAACTCCCAGAAACTTTGGGGAAAAACAAGTGATATAGGGAGCTTTAAGCAATGACCAAATCAAAAGAATGCAACGGTTACCTATACAAAATATTTTCACGAAAATGCCACATAGCAAAAAACAAGCAGTAGACAATAATAGGAATCAGTGAAAAAATTGGGATAAAAGCCCGTAGAGGTACAGCTTCATGAGAATCATGTGGTTACCTTCAACATCCTCAATTCAATCTTTGTAATTTCCCGATTATTGATGTAAACCTCTGTATTCCCTTTGCTTGCATTAGGAAGAAGCTTCCCTCCTATATGCAGATTGGAACTAATGATTCTTTCTGGTTTTTCTCCCTCCTATACAAATTAGGAAGAGGCATAAGTAGGGTCAAAGAAAAATGTGCAGATAGACACAACACCCAATTCCTAGAGTCAGTATCAAAGAACATAAATGAAAATAGTGAGTGGACACTGGACAACACTTATTTGTAACAAGATTGGCAGCAAAATGACCAGAACATCTGAACAATATGAAAGTATCGCTGGAACCGGTATAACTTCGCATAGTAAATTTTAAGATGATTATATAGCCTGACCTACTTGCCTATGGGGATGCAGTACTTTCCGAGCAAGTTGCCACTTTTTTATCATTTTACTAGGCAGTGTTCAACCACCTTATTTTTTGTTCGTCGCACTCATTTCTTGTTCTGGGCACATATGATGTCTGTTTTAAACATTTTCCTGTTTTTTTTTTCAATCTCCATTTTAACTGTTTTCCTGTTCCATATGACCTGGATTGACGAAGGCGGGGTTCTAGCTCATTCTCAAAACAAATAAGAGAGAGAATTCCTCAAACAAAGATTTAAAACCACTAATAAAATTAACTACGAGTAAACAAATGTTCATCTTTAATTGCAGATATCAGACATTTCAAATTAAGGAAGGAGGTAGCAATTTTTCTTAAATTAAGAGATCTTTACCTTTCCCCAAAGCCCTGATTCCTTGTCATACCAATACCTCCCAGGCTTCAACTTCCTTGGAGGCCTTGCGCACCCAAGTAATTCGCTGAGTTCTTCCTGCCTCAGTACCCTCCCATTCACAATAAGTTGCTCAGGTCGAAGCTGATTTGCAGGGCATTCTTTCTCAGCCTTCATGATTTGCCTCACCTCCAAGGGGTTGAGAAGGCGACAAAGCATCCTTGAGCATTTTCCCAATACCATTCTCTTAGACTCGTCAATAGGCAACCCAATGCAAGTCACACATTTTCTTCCTTCAGGCATAGAACCCATTGCCCGAAGCACACAATTGCAACAATATCTTGCATCACAAACCAAGCAAGGCTCTCTCTCTTTAAGCCTGCTCTTTCTTCCACACCTACTACATACCCCTTTCTTCCTCTCCTTCTCTAAAGTCCCAAGCTGAATACACTGTACAAATTGCTTCTCTCTAAAATTCAGATGAGAAGGAGCATCTTTCCTTCCAGATGCATTAATAGTATCGAACGTGACAATTGGGTTTTTCTTAACTTCGTTCATGGTGGGCATAGATGGGTGAGTTGGGGGACTTTGGGTATGGTCAGGCGACGGTGAACATGAGTTGGATAGAGAGTTTGGACTTTCAGAAGATCTAGTGACCACCGCCATGTCCCGAGAATGGTTAAGCGAACCCACAAAGTGAGGTGAACCCAAATCCCTATGACTCAGTGAAATCTCAGAATGAGATGAAGCCAAACCCCTACAGCTCAATGAACCCACAAAATGAGATGAACCCATATCCCTATGGCTCAGTGAACCTACAGAATGAGGTGAATCCAAATCTTTAGAACTAGTGAGTTCGCCTGATACATGATGAAAATTGTTCTCTATGACTGATTCAGAGGTTTGACCAAGGGGACCAATGGTTACAGCAATATTTGAACACGGTAAGTGAATTGGTTCTACAATGGGAAGAGCAGAAGAGCTCACAAGGGTTGCATTCGATAAAGGTTCAGCCAAGGCAGCAGCAGCTATTCTCAAGGGCTGTACTTTTATGGGATCAATTTTGGGGACCTCATATGACACTGGTGGTCCTTTGTACTCAATGGCAATGGAATAATCAGGGTTTAGTGTTTCAGGGAGTGAAGAACCAGACGGGAGCATATCTTTGAGTACTTCTTGATACGTCTTCCTGTCGATGACCTCTGCCATAGCTCTCTCCACTATATCAATAGGTGTATCAAACCAAAACCTCATAGGAGGAGGTGTCTTCCATGGAGTGATGGATATTTAATCGTCAACCTGGAATATATTGCATAATATGGCAGGAAACAGCATAAGTTTCAATATGAAGAAGCTTAGGTAACCCTGACAAAGAAAATCTCATTTGAGAAGTATGAAACAATAAATGGATTAGCGAAGTACTAAAAATCTAATAAGTAAGACAAAAACAAAACCAAAAACAATAAGACAAAAACAAAAACAAAAACAAAAACATCCACACACACACACACACACACACACATATATATATGGAACATCATATTTATTACAACATCCTGAAAATTAAAAGCTCAAAAACCATAAAATATTATCTCATGAATCAAGCAAATATCCATTTCAATATCTTAATTAACACGACAAGTTTTGATTCCCAAGGAAGCATAACCCTAAAAAGCATAATCACTTCATAGAATCATGAGCGAAACCTGCAAACCATTCCTATTGCACAAAACTAATATTTTTTTTAAGTAGTCTATATGCCCCTTGTTATAAGCCCAAAAAATCCTAAAAATGTGTTCTTCATATACTAACGACCTAAAACCCTAAAACAACCACTACACCAAGTTTCCTAAGCAGAGGAACCTTAAACCACAGATGATATTCAAAAAGCTAAACCTACTGGTAGGGTAATCTGTACTTTCTGATGGAACTCATCCAATTTTATGCGGCGATTCTATCAAAAACACATTAAATGAAAACTTTCATCCCTAGACCAAAAATTAAAGGACAAATAAAATAAAGATGAAACTTTTTGGATCCCTAGTAACGCGAAACCGAAAAATCCAGCTTCTACTCTGCAATTTCACAGAAAATCCCATTTTTGCAGTCAAATGAATCTTTTCCAAACCATATGTAGCCTCAAATTTATATGCATATGGAATCAAGATCGAAAGCCTTGGTGACTTGGATGCTGGGATGTCCACTCGGATATATTACTGTCCCAATAAAAAAGAAATTCATTTACAGTCGAAATGGACACCTTTTATGGTCTAAAAATCTAAATGATCCATAGAACGTTATGTAAGAAAACGAAAATAAAATATCCTAGCTTCTAATCGTTTTACATGAATATTTTATAAGAAAACAACCATAACAGAAAAAGAGAAGCTTTTCATTAGCCTCTGATAATATCACAGAAATTATAGACATCTGAATAAAAGATTTTACGCTTCGCGATAGCTCAGATACTATCTGATGAGCTTTCTAAAGTTCCACGATGAAAAACCAATCACGAAACCACCATTTTTTAATTACAAAATGAAACAAACACAAGGGTTTGGAGTTCTTAAACATCACCAGACCTAAATTCAACATAAAACTTCCAGCTCAGGATCAAAATTAAGCAAAAGCTACGGTATCTTCGCGCCATGGATCATATTAATAGATTTATACAGTTCACCGCCAAAAGTTCATTAAAAAAATGTCATTTTAACAATCAAAAGAAAGGATTTCTCAAGAAAAATCTCAGATAAACGGGATTTTCAGAGAAAATACCAGGAAATGAAGAAGAATTCAAGGACGTCCGCGGTGGAAATTGGATAGGAGGAAACGATTTGGTAAAAAGAAGCTCCAAATAATCAATCAAAGGTATTTCTGCTCAATGACTTTGGGGCGTTTTAGACAGCAAAGCATGCCCTCGTTATTTAACTAAAAAGGTCCTAGTCGTTAATCCATATGACCATAATAACCTTCATCTTCTTAAAAATTCAAAAAATGCGACGCGGGATGGCAATGCACCGGGACCACCGGTAGACCCGATCCGGGTCCGGGCATCTGGGTGTCAAAAAGGGACCTTCCGGGTCGGGTCGGGTCGTGGTCCCGGCCGGATCCGGGTCCGGGTCCGTCCGGACCTGACCCATTGCCACCCCTAATGCCAAGATCAAACTTCTTCCAAATTCCTAAACCTCCCGTTTCTTATTCTATTTTTGAGGGGAAGATTTATGCTGATATCCTTCATTTTTTTGGAATTAAAAATGGATAAAAGTTTATATAAGATTGCAATCTTAAGATGTAGAAATAAAGATGCACTTCAAAAATCCATTGAAATTTTTTTTTTTAATGTTGAAAAACCCTTTAATTGATCATCTCGACATTGAGATATATGAAAATGAGAAAAAATAAATAAAAAAATTTGAGTCCCAAAAATTGTATATCTTGCAACACATTATCTAGACCGTCCATTTTAAAGATTTTCATATGTTTATAGATCTACTTGATTTTAACAATTTTTGGAGTTTAAAATTTTATATTAGATATGAAAATAGATTTTCAAATAATCTTAATAATTTTTTACATCAAAATTACATGTTACGATAAAATTGGGAGCTGCGTCTTAATTGGATTGTTTAAAGTTGCAACCTTATAGAAACCACACCCATTAAAAATATATCCCTAATTTACGCTTATATCTCTACTCTTTTATTTGTTTTCCATAATGCCATCGGTGTGAAATATCAAAATCTGAACCGGAACTATTGATAAAATAGTTCAAAAATTAAAATTCTGAACCAATTTTTTTTAAATCAACCGGTTTGGATTTTGAAATTATGAACCGGTTTATTTGAGTGTTGGGCTTGCAATTTCAAAATCCAAACCCCACTCATCACCTGCTTAACTTGATCCCTTCTCCCAAAACTCAAATAAACAAGTTTGGGATTTCAAAATCCGAATCGATTGGTTCACAAGAAACCATATTAGAATTTAATTTCCAAACCAATTTGTTCATGGTTTTTGTTTGGATTTTGAAAGTCCAAACCAATATCAAATTGAAAAAATAAAAAATTCATAAAGCAAGGAAATTACAAAGGGTGATTTTTATTTTTTTTAAATATATATTGGCATAAATTTCCTCTTTTTGTTTATTATGAGTGAGTTGGATATATTCGTGCTTTCTCAAAAAGATATGAGAGTGACAGGAATAGATCCTTTATCTTCACAAATGTCAAAGGCAACATAAATATATGCACGAAAAATGCCCAATTGCTGTGGATATATTTATCGTTTATCATTGGTATTTAAATAAGTGGGAAATGTTGAAATTAAGTTATATGTCCTTTTCAAAACCCATCAAGATTCGAATCACATTTTAAGTCAATCAAAATGCATTTTTGCTTTAGATCCATGATTTTGTCGCTCACAAAATACTGCAGATTTGATGAGCTTTAAAAAATTAAAAATAAATTGTGAGGATAGGTCTAGAAGTATGGTTTAAAATAAGGGATTGCATACAATGAGAGTATTTCTCTTTAGTAAAAGGAGGTCATAATTACTTACAACCATCCGATATGAAATCTGATAGTTTGGTTGCATTATAAAGTTCAAAAAAAATTCTTTTGAACTTTGAGTTTGGTCAATGAAATAAATGCAACCACCCAATTTTACATCCAAAGGTCAAGATTAATTGTGACTACTTTCTACAAAAGATAAATAATCTCATCACATACTTTCCCTTAAAAATAATATATTATTAAGGTTCAGAAATTTATTTTGAGATATATGTCATGCCGATCGCGTGATCGACTTGTGACATTTTAAGTACAAAATCCCTCCCTAAAATAGATTTTTGAAGGAGATTGTATTTGAACAAGTGTGTTGGCTAATATACGAAAACCCCATTTTTAATAAATTTACCATCGATACTATCACATAATATGTCAAATGTTAATGAAGGAAATAAGGATAAACCATTTCGCCACCTCGTTAAATTTGGAGCATTTTTGGCGTCACTAAAGCTTACAATTTTGATTTTTTTTTTGGTTTTTGAATTTTTTGCGATTTTTGAAATGTTTTTCTACTCCAATTGTTGGTTATGATGAGGGAAAGGAATGAAGCTTTCATTTATGTATTTTATGCTAACCACAATCCTATAGCATTTAGTCCTGGAAGGATTCATGGGGTTTATTTTGTACTTCACAAAAGGTGGCCATGATAGTCGCACATGGCCGTTATTTCAGCTTTCCAATTTGGTTACTTGCTATTTTGATATTTTAAGGTCACCTTTGTATTGTTATAAACACATACACTAAAGCGGTATTGTCAAATTCGCTTCGCTTTCGCCGCAGAGGCCAAAGCCTTCACATTTTAGGCTTAGATTGAAGTTAAATGAAGCTTGGTGCTATCGGTCAGATTTGGTTTGCTTCAGTTAGGTTTAGGTTTGTTTCGGGCCGATTCGGCTGAAGCAAAGAAATATCTCTATAAAACTTTTTTTTTTTTTGAAATTTTTAATTTTAATTTTATTTTTTTCATTTTTTATATATTTTATATATAAAATTTTAATTTATTTATATTAATTTTTTTAAAAAAGTATGAAATCTTCCCCCGAATTGATTGAAGCACCGAATTGCTTCATTTTTCTCACCGAATGAGAAGACTCCGAAGCGAATCTAACGACATTGCTCTAAAGGTTGATTGTGTTAACTATAAGTTATGGGCAAGCTTTCTATGCTTTCCCCACAGCATAGAAGTTCTATCCTCCTCCCCATTATCCAACCATCCATTTTGAATGGAAGGTTAAGATTGCCCCAATCACAATGTCACGTCTCTACACTATTTTATTTTTAATTTTTTTTCTATGAACTATTTTGACACCAAATTTTGGACATTCATATCTCTATTAAACTCGCACTAGTGAAAAATATAAAAAAATATTTTCAATAAAATAAAATAACCAAAATACCCTTGAAAATTTCAAGGGATATTTTGGTCATTATATTTTATTGAAAAATTATTTTTAATATTTTTATAGGTGCGCCCCAATGCGAAGATCGCATGTACCAAATTTCATATTCATATAATATGTATAAAAAAAAACTTAATATAAAATACTTTGAGATGTCGGATCTATGATCAAACGGTGACTGGCTCTCTTGATCAAAATTGGACGGCCGGATGGTAGAGGGAGGATAGAACTTCTATGCTGTAGAGGACGCATAGAAACATTTCCCAAAAGTTATTATCACTTGTTATTTCTCTATTACCACCCAACACATGTGGGAACTTTGTTTTTCTTTATGATTAAAGTAGCATCCATAGCCGACCACAAATACTTGGAAAAAAAGGCTATAAAGATGATGATGATGATAATGATTAAAACGACATCCAAGTTTTTTAGTATTGTTAGAAAACTAAGCACGAGAGGTAATATAAGTTCCATGCATAGAGTTTTATTTTTTAAGTGATTTCATATAAGAGTTTCATTCACGTCTTCAAATGAAAAAAATCATATTAGGGACATTCATATTACCCTAAATATTTAATGGCAAAGTATATAACGAGAACATTTACCTTTGGTACAAGGTAGTCACAATTAATCTTGACCATTGGATGTGAAATTAGGTGACGACATTTATTCATTGACCAAGCTCAAAGTTCGAAAGAAATTTTCTTGAACTTTGTGACATACCCAAACTATTAGAATTCACATCGGATGTTTGTAAGTAATTGTGACCTCTTTGTACCAAAATTAAACGAAATGGAGGTTTCCCATTTGGTAGATATTCATATTTGGGCCTTCAAGAGATGAAATTAACTCTTTATTTTTTAAACCATTTGTCTGATAAACAAGTTGCTGCACAAGGATCAGTGATTCGTTGAAATATTGTTTTGACAAAAATGTTTTCTTGTGGGTTTTTGGGTGCTGTATTGTATTTTTTCAAGTGTTTAGGTGCGTGGTAGTGAATTTTGTTCAGTCTTTTACATGGTTTAGTAGGATACTGTAGAATTGTATGAGTTTTTTTATTCTTCTAGTTATATGCTTTGTAACAATTGAATTGATGTAGTTCGTTCTTAATATAATTAAAATCTTGTTATTATTGTAAAAAAATAAAAAACTATTTTGGGGATATATTTTCAAAATATTTGCTTTTTTATTTAATAGAATATAAAGAATCTATCTTTAGAATTTGGAGACAAACAATTGTGGCAAGCATAATATTTGAAAGAGGATGAAATTCTTTCATTAAACAGCTCCTCTTTATAACGAGTATCTAAAAAAATTAGAGAAAGTTTCATTAAATTAGTAACAACATTAACTGTGAGGACATATATGCTTTGGAAGATATGCTTTAGACGTGTGCAAATCTTGACAAGCACGTGCACAAGTAGCTAGGTGCCTCACTGTTTCTCAATAAACTTGGGGTGACAAAAATGAGCCAAAAAAAAATCCTGAGGCACACCAAAATTACACATTTTTTTTAAGGGAAAATTATGGACATGTAGCACTTAAATATCACTAAACTGACCTTGCTTCAGAAAAGGTTTAAGATATAGGTCACACCTATTATTAAAATAAATTCCTGAGGACCCCATCAGCGTTGATTTTCAAGAGAGTGACATCTTATAACCGCCTAGACTCCTTGATGAATACTAAACTCTCTCTCTCTCTCTCTCTCTCTCTCTCCCTTGAAGTATTAAACCGCCTTTCTCTCTCACATACATTTTGGAGATATTAAATGTAAGGGTAGCAAAGGATCTGGGTTCTGACTCGGACCCAAAAATCGTATGGGATCCAGACCCGGACCCGACCCAAAAATTAATATATCTATATATTTAACTATATTTAAATATGTTTGATATATTTAGACCCATAAAATATTATCGGATCCAAACACGGACTCAGACTCTAACCCAAATAGTATTTCAATCCAAGATTTGGACTTGAACATGATCCGCCGAGTGTATATCCGGACAGGGATTGGATCTACCCCTCAGGTCCATTGCCACCCCTAGATATTAGAGTGGGGAAGAGTGAGTTTGATGGATTTTGCGTAAGGGAAATTTCCCTCTTGCTGTAATAAATTTGTGGACCCTCGTACCATGGAGAGTGAAGGCAAAGCTGAATTTTACTTGGAAGATGCAACTATATTTTTATTTTTTCGTTTTTTGGGTCATTTAGTGGGAAAGACAGACGCCTACCCGTTATTTTAAAATAGATTAAAGATTACCAGACAAACACTTTAACGAGATTCTTGCACAAGACATATAACACAACGTGTTGAACATAAATTTGCACAAGTTGTAGTAAGTGCCCAATAACTAAAGGTTAAGTATCCTTGGATTGGTTGGGTGAACTAGCTATCTAGGAATCTAGTTTGAAATGGCGAATTGCCAATCTACACCAGCAATCTGGTAGAGAGAATTGATCAACAAAAAAAATAAAAATAAAAATAAAAATAAAAATAAAAATAAAAATAAAAATGGTGAGAACTGAGTGGTCGGGTTCCTCAATAAAACCTGCTGGTTTTGTTAGAGAACCAAACAATTTTGTAGAGAATCCGTTGATTCCCAATTCTGACAAAAAATCAAATAAGTTCCTATCAATTTTCGATCCAAATCAGCCGATTCAAATCGAAACAAACATTTTTTTCAAAAGCTACTTAACTACATATTTTGATGGCTGGCACTACTTTCCCAATCCTGCATGCATCTAAGTTTTTTGACGCTTCAAAATCTGACCATCTGCCTCTGACTTTTGACATTTTCTTATCTTTGAACGCCATTAGGTTTATATAAATAACATAGGCCGGACGGGCACTTTATTGGACTACTTCTTGAGTTGAATGTTGGTATTCAATTGTAATTCAGGGTGAAATGATTTTTACGCGTAGGAATAGGTTACATGGACCAACCTCAGCCCCTTAAAATAATGAGGCCGCCTGTGAATTGGTTGCCGCACCCAAAAGTCATTTGCTATGTTTTGGGATATTTTAAGAGCCATTGGCACTTGATGAATCCATGTATAGAGCCTACTTGCAAATAGTATCGAGAAATGTGGTTTCAATACTGGAGATCTTTGTGATAGTTTTAAACTATATTTTTATCTTTATTTACAAAGTTTAACGTTTAAAAAATAGTGTAGATTCACTGATCGATAAAAATTTGAAAATCTTGAAAATTGACGGTAAAAAAATACATTACAAAATACACTATTTCCAAAACTTGAAATCTATTTTTTCCTCATGTCCATGCATCTTGATGTCAAGATGATCAATTTGAGGATATTTGAGTATCAAAACAACCTCTTTTAGTGAAATTTTTGATGTAGGATCTAATTTGATTGTTTAGAGCCTAGGCTCTATGTAAACTTTTTCCTTTTTATATTAGGGTGCGGTTTGTATGGGGCCAAGGCACACCTTCAAATAGCATCATGAAATGTGGTTTCAATACTGAAAATCTTTGTGAGATCTTTAAATTATATTTTCATCTCTAATTATAAAACTTAAAGCTTAAAAAAAAATGTACATCGAGTAGATCTATGAAAACTTAAAAATCATAGAAATTGATGGTCCAAAAATGCATTACAAGAAGCACTATTTCCAAAACTTGAAATCCATTTTCCCTCATATCCATGCATCTTGAGGCCGAGATGATCAATTTGAGGATATTTGGACCTCAAAACAACCCCTTTTAGTGAAATTTTTTAGGTGTGCCCTAATTTGATTGTTTAGAGCCTCGCACTTATACAAACTTTTCCCTTTATTCTTAGAACCATTAAAAAAAGGTAAAATATGTTGTGCTTTATCAAAGAAGGCACACGAGATGGTGGTTTTAATATATGACTCAGGGATGCCTTTGGACCTCATCGCTTACATTGTGTGAAAAAATATATTATATTTGAAAAAACATAGATAATTTGTAAAAAATTGACTAAAAATATTAGAATTCGTAGGAACATACATGCACAGATATTGAATGGAGAATAAAGAGAAGAAAAACAAACACAATATTTACGTGGTTTAGGCTGAAGCTTTACATCCACGGATTCAAAGCCCCAATGGATTATTTGAAAAAACATAAATAATTTGCAAAAAAATCGCCTAAGAATGTTAGAATTCGTGGGAGCATACATGCACAGATATTGAATGGAGAATGGAGAGAAGAAGAGCAAACACAATATTTACGTTGTTCAGGCTGAAGCTTTACATCAACGGATCTAAAGCCCCAATGGATTATTTGCAAAAACATAGTTAATTTGCAAAAAATTGACTAAAAATGTTAGAATTCGTGGGAGCATACATGCACATATATTGAATGGAGAATGGAGAGAAGAAAAGCAAACACAATATTTACGTGGTTCAGGCTGAAGCTTTAGATACACCGATCCAATGGAGAATGGAGAGAAGAAAAGCAAACACAATATTTACGTGGTTCAGGCTGAAGCTTTACATCCACCGATCCAATGGAGAATGGAGAGAAGAAAAGCAAACACAATATTTACGTGGTTCAGGTTGAAGCTTTACATCCACGGATTCAAAGCCCCAATGGATTATTTGAAAAAACGTAGATAATTTACAAAAAAATTACCTAAAAATGTCAGAATTCGTGGGAGCATACATGCACAGATATTGAATGGAGAATAGAGAAAAGAAGAGCAAACACAATATTTACATTGTTCAGGCTGAAGCTTTACATCCACGGATCTAAAGCCCCAATGAATTATTTGCAAAAACATAGATAATTTGCAAAAAATTGACTAAAAATGTTAGAATTCGTGGGAGCATACATGCACAGATATTGAATGAATAATGGAGAGAAGAAAAGCAAACACAATATTTACGTGGTTCAGGCCGAGGCTTTACATCCACCGATCCAATGGAGAATAGAGAGAAGAAACGTAAACACAATATTTACGTGGTTCAGGCTGAAGCTTTACACCTATCGATCCAATGGAAAATGGAGAGAAGAAAAGTAAACACAATATTTACGTGGTTCAGGTTGAAGCTTTACATCCACGGATCCAAAGCCCCAATGAATTATTTGAAAAAACGTAGATAATTTACAAAAAAATTGCCTAAAAATGTTAGAATTTGTGGGAGCATACATGCACAGATATTGAATGGAGAATAGTGAGAAGAAGAGCAAACACAATATTTACATTGTTCAGGCTGAAGCCCATGGATCTAAAGCCCCAATGGATTATTTGCCAAAACATAGATAATTTGCAAAAAATTGACTAAAAATGTTAGAATTCGTGGGAGTATACATACACAGATATTGAATAGAGAATGGAGAGAAGAAAAGAAAATGGAGAGAAGAAAAGCAAACACAATATTTACGTGGTTCAGGCTGAAGCTTTACATCCACCGATCCAAAGCCCCAACCGGTCAGAGGTTCACTACTTTGGATGAATGTTTAAAATCAAGAAGTACCTCTATATATAGATGACAATCTCTATATATAAATGACAATCATAAAATTAGAGGAGATAATTATGGTATGATAACATGATAATTAAGTAACTTGGTTTCTGGTATCTATCTTCTAGATATCTAATTATATATATATATATATATATATATATATATATATATATATATATCATAACTAATTATGTATATTAATTTGAACCCGATATATCCATATCTTAACAAAAAAAAAAGCAGTTATGATAGAAGTTTCTCTTTAGCGTGACCCCCTTATCTCCTCTCTCATAAAGCCCAACAATTTCTTTCGAGTCAGTCTCTCTCTCAACCAATACAAACTCATTCGTCTAAGAACAGGAAGAAAAGATCCTCAACAGAGACAAATAGAGCCTAAGCGGTACAAAGAGATAGAGGATTGAACAGTATCATATTTATACAAATACACAAGTACAATAAGATCTAGAGCAACAAATTTCTCTTCTTTCAAATGACATAAGAAGTGATATAAAAGCTACGTGCAAAATAACGTTAAAAGAGAGAAGTCCTTTTGGACTCCTTATAATTTCTAGAATTGATAATTTCTTTACAAAATTTGGGCACCACAACGTCCAAAATACTTCTCATAGTCCCTCCAAAAGAGGTCCCAATCCGTACCTATGGTATGGGGGCCTTATTTCTTTATCTTCCGCCATCAGAATGAGTGGTCGGATGCCACAAAATGTAGAAGACGATTGTATTGCAACGAATTTGTTGCGAAAAATCCAAGATTTAAGGTACTTTTAATCTATTTTTTGATTTTTGGAGTTTTATACAATTTCCCTAAACAAATTTCGCTTCATCACATCCAGATATTGTTATACTTCTTTATTTGGAGGCCAGATAATTGAAAGACTCACTGTCTCAATCGATTTGCACAAAAAACCAGCCAAAAACTTGCCCATTTGATCTGGCTTAAACCTAAGAACCATGAAAACCAATCCAAGGCTTTATGAAAACATGATAAAACTTCATCTCAAATCCTTGTCCGGAAAGCCCCATGACAAATGAAATTACCATTTTTGAACCGTCAATTTTCAAGTTTTCATAGATATGATCGATCTACACTATTTTTGAATCTTTAAAATTTATAATTAAAGATGAGAATATATTTTAAGGCTATCACAAAGCTATCTCAATGATTTCCAATGTTAAAGTCACATTTCTCAATACTATTTGAAGGTGCGCTTTACTTTGATTGTTTAGAGCCTCGGCTCTGTACAAACCGCATCCTTTTGCTGGGTTTTAAGAAGATAGAGACAAAATATCTAGTAAGGATGAAGAATTATCTCATGCAAAAGCCTGTATATTTTTTATGAAGGGCCTTTATTGTAATACAAGGAGAAGAGAGACAGAGATCCTTTCCTCACATTCGACATACAATATGCAACTTTTAAATATAGAATTACAGAAAAATTCATGGGATAAGCTTGTTTTTATGTTGAAAAAACTTTTAATTGGTCATCTTAACATCGAGATGTATCAATATGAAACAAAAGAAAAGATTTTGAGTCTCAAAAATAGTACATCTTGTATTACATTATCTAGACCGTCCATTTTCAAAAAAATTATATGTTTATAGATCTATTTGATTTTAACCATTTTCTGAGTTTAAAATTTTATAATTAGATATGAAAATAGATTTTGAGATAATCCTAATATTCTTTTTCACCAAAATTACAATACAATTTGGAGGTGCGCCTTAATTGCATTGTTAAAGGTTGCAACCTTATAGAAACCGCACCCATATTAAAAATTATCTTCTACAAAGAGACAATTTACCTTTTGTACAAGAATGTCACAATCATTCTAAAAATAGTTATCGGACTTCGTGAATCACCCCAGGCCATCCAATTTGACATCTAATGAGTGGGAATAGTTCAGACCTCCTTGTACAAAAAGATAAATGGTCACAATTTTTGTATGCCAAATTTCCCGAAAAGGAGAGAAAGAGAGAGATCAGCCAGCAGTCTTTGCATTCAAGTACAAATAGTTTTGTTTGGCCATTCCATGGTAGGGAATGTTTACAACTTACAACTAATGTCTTATAACGGATCGGCAACTTAAATCATTGGGACACCGATTCTGATTTCTCGTGGTTCAAACCAGGGATCCCGTTTCGACTTGACGTATAGGATTGCATTTAAAGAAAAGAAAAAGGAAAAAAAGAAAGAAAAGAAAACACTAAGAATATGAGGAATTGGGTAGGTTTCGTCCCTTTCGATTCACAACACTGTTTTCCTAAACACTGGTTATAGAAGGCCTCAAAGTTATTGTACAAAATCATTAGGGGCTGAAAAGATCCCAGTTACCACAACAGGGTTTACTTTTTCTGGCTCATTTCATAAAGTTGCCTCCCCAAAAATTTGTTCAATTATGTGGAATTGGGAACCCTAAACAATTAAGAACATATTGGTAATTTGACTCTACTTAAGTGACTCGAAATATTTTACAGTAAGACTACTGAATGTTCAAGGCTGGAAAAAACAGAACGAGAATTTAAATGAAAAACAATATTGCTGACTATGAATAACTAAGAGTTTTTGCCATTTTTCATAATTTGGCTTGGGTCATGTTAGTGGAGCAAAGTTATCAAAATGCCTTAGTTATTCACGGTTTTCAACACTAACATGAGTAATTTGAGAATTTAAAATAATTTTTTGAGGACCTTTATGAAATAAAAGTTAAAAAGTACACCTTAGATTGATAATCAGATATTTTGAGACCTTTAATGATTTTGCAAGATTGTTTGTGCTCTTTAATGGTACTTTGCTGCTCCACGATACATTTAAACTTGCCTAACAACCTAATTTTGAATTGATTTAGGGGCATGAAACTCCTTTTCCTTAAATTTATTTTTCATACTAAGTTGTGAAGTATATGTTGCTCTTATTTTTTATATTTATCGTGCTTCGGTTGTGAAATGATCGTTTCTATCCAATATCCAATGTCAAGAATGTGCACACAATCTGTCGTGTTTGGGTTGCATCATTGGTAAACCATGATTTAATTTAGCAGCAGTTTTCAATTAATTTATCTTAAAATCTCTCATGTGGATTCAATGGTTCGACACTTTGTATATTCTTGCGGTTTAATTAATGTCAAGTATAAAGAAATCATTTACTTTTAGTACAAAAAGATCATAATCATTATTGTCTATTGGGTTTCAAATCGGGTGGGTGTGAATGTGTTATTGATTAGACTCAAAATACAAAACAAAAATTCTCGAACTTCATGACACACATGCCATCCAATTTGATATCTGATGGTTATGAATAATTGTGAAATTCTTGTAACAAAGATAAAAAATCTCACAATATATAATCCCTTCTGTAATACAATTCACATGGGGATGAGAACAACATCACTTGCATATATCTCTGTCCAAAATATAATCCCTCCTATGATACAATTCATATGGCCATGAGAACAACAACATGACTTGCATATATCACTGTCCAAAGTTTGGGTCGGTTGGAGAGTGAGAAATAAGTATGATTTAAATGGGATTTTTGGTAGGAGTAGCTCCCTCCATCATGGTCCAACGGATTAATGGGACCGTGATAATCTCATGATCATGATTTTGTTACAACCACATGGATTTTATTCTGATTTCTTAATACATGTCGAAATACAAAACTATATGTTTAAATCCAAACACGACTCGCAATGCCATCCGAGGTCAACAACTAGCAATTGTGGAGTGCATCCAGATCAACAATTGATGGATGAGGGAGTTGTTATATCCAAGCATGATATAATCACTTTGTAGAGTAGGTTTTTTCTTTCATAAATAAAAGTACGTTATATTTACTAGGGATTGTTTATAAAGAGACTATTTATCTTTTGTACATGAAAGTTACAATCATTATTGTCTTTTGAATTTTAAATTGGATGGATTTAAAAGTGTCATTGAATAGACACAAAGTTCAAAAAAAAAAAAAAATTCACATACTTTGTGACTCACTCCAAGCCATCCAATTTGACATCTAATGAGTGAAAAATGATTGTGACTTCCACGTACAAAAGATAAATGATCTATTTATAGACAAAAGAGAAGATCAAATTTTCTACTTACCCAAAAAAATAAAAAAAAACACAAAAGACAAAAAGAAGAAGACAAAAATGGAAGACCAACCTTTTTTTAGCATAGAAAAAAGAAGACCAATCTTTGATATCACAATCACTCTCAGGAACAAATGAGAAACAATTCCATTAAGAATACAAATGTTCTATGCCAATCGACATTACAGAGAAAATACTAAAAATTAAATAACAACATTACGCCAATTTGGCCTTCAATTCCTTCCTAAGAATCTTGCCGGAGGGGGATTTAGGTATTACATGGATGAAATAAACCTTCTGTAGCCTCTTGTAGAACACCACCTGCACGTCAAATATCCACAACAAATAAGTATATGCCAAAAATCTCCATGGATTTTTCAAAATGACAAAATCCCCAAGAGAGATATAGAGAAAATGTTATCGAAATGGCATCAATTTGGCACTGGGCGAGTGATCCATGCATTTAAGGTCACAACACAAATCCAAGATGAATGTGAAGTGAAATCATCGGCTTTCGTCATCATCAAAGTCTTATCATAATTATTTGGGGTCGGCTATTCATGATAAGATTTGAAAAAGTTTTACGCTGACTCCTTATTTGATGCAACCCACCTCTTTTACCTAAGTTTGGGATGGTTAAAAGAAAGTTTAATGTCATATTTATTAGACCCAAATGAAATCAACCTTAGTAACTTAAAACTATAGTCTCATTAATAACATTTCTTAGGGGATAAAAGCATCCTTGTAATGCATCATAGAATATGTTGATTAATAGGAAAACATAAGGAACTGTACTCCAAGGACTACGGAGAAAATCATAGTATAAAAAATGGCGTGGCGAATGATGTTTTTTCCAGAGTCTGTTGGAGTATAGTTCTAAGTTAGGTGAATACCCCTAAATGCTATGTTTCCACAGCACTAGGTAAAAAGAAAATCGATCAAAATACTATAAGAAATCAATTATTCAACATTTTATCCATTTGCAACTATTCCAACTCAGGACCATGTGTTCTTTTATTGTTACCGTGTAATCAAATCAAAAGGCATAGGTAAAATATTTATTTGTTCATCTATTATAAATATTTTGATAATTTTTTTTAAGTTGTTTGCACTAGACAAAAGTAACCATCCCTAGCAATATTAGGTTTTAAAATTGAGCAAAATCTGCCTTTATCTATCTATCTTTTTCAGCACTTAACTGTATAACCCTCATTGCATATGAGAAAGCAAGCTAATTGGGCTTTTTAGAACCCACAGAAGAAGTTAGGCCTCATATCGTATGGCATTTTTACGATCGAATAAACTTTAAGTCCAAGAAGGGTGAGGACCTAAAACTTTCCTTTAAACTGTCCCAAACCTAGATAAAAGAGATAGGTTGTGCTACGTAAACAGTAAATGTAAAACGTTATTAAAACTTTTCCTGAATTCTTTCCATTAAACTTCAAGCCAAAACATATTTTATGAAATGAGTTACTTTTTATTGATTTTTCTTATTGATCGAATGTAAGTAAACATAGTTTTTACCCTGCTCAAGGTGCCTTACAAAAATCGTTCTATGAAGAATTATTATACAAATCGGCATCACCTACAGAATCTAATTTATTTTTTAAAAAAATAGGAATTTTTCGCTAAGAAAAAAAAATAGTATTCACAATCTACGAGCTGAAATTAAGAAAATGAAAATGCGGAATCTCACCTGCTTTGCTATGAAATCTTTCACTACCTCCTCTGTGAGCTCGAAGCCGTTCGATCGAACTATGAATGCAACTGGAACTTCACCTGCAGCCTCATCCTTTTGCCTGCCCATATAAATTTATATGCATGAATTTTAGTTACATCTAGCAGCAAAAAAATTGTAATAGCCAAAATACCCCCATTTTGCTGAATCACAACATCTCAGTTTTGTGCCCAAAATACCTAGCATGCGATCTGAACTTACCATAATTACTTGTTTAACTTTCAATTTTTACTAAGGGATCTATATTAGCGGACTATTTACTTTTTGTACAAGAAGGTTACGAGCATCCCTAGTTTTCTAATGTGAAATCATGAGGCTAGAGTTATTTTTTAAAACAGGGCGTGGTTCGTATAAGGTTGCAATCTTAAACAATCGAAATAAGGAGTACCTCCAAATTTTATCATAACATGTGATTTTGATGCAAAATATCCTTAGGATTATCTCTGAAGATCTATTTTCATCTCTTTGTATAAAATTTTAAACTTCAAAAAAATGGTTAAAATCAAGTGAATCTATAAACATATGAAATTCTTGAAAATGGATGGTCTAGATAATGTGTAGCAAGATGAACTATTTTTAAGACTTAATATCTTTTTCTTTTCTTTTTTTTTATAAAATTTTAAACTTCAAAAATAGTTAAAACCAAATGGATCTATAAACATATGAAAATCTTGAAAATAAATAGTCTAGATAATGTGTTGCAACATGCACTATTTTTGAGGTTCAATTAAATTTATTTATTTATTTATTTATTTTAATATTCATACATCGTGATGATCCATTAGAGTAGGAGTTAGCTTTTTGTACGGGGTGGTGCTACACTTTTCCATAAATTAATCACCAAAATCCTCCCAAACCATAAGTAAGGTGGAACCGATGTCCCCTAAGAGTTAGACACTTCAAAACGGCCAAGAAAAACTGAAAGTGAAGTCCATAAATTTATTTGATCCTTGAAACTGAAGTCCATCGTGATGAAACAACTAGCCCTTCAATTGAAGGAGAGTTTGGTCCTCTGAGGCATAAACGTCCATCCCAAAGATGGATGTAAATGGTGGTCCCTCCAAAAAAAAATTAAAACTAATGGTTCAAATATTTCCTGTTATTTCATTTTTTTAAATTTATTTATTTTCATACTCCTTAAAAGTTAGGGCCAAAACCCATTTCAAAAATGGATTATTAATAGAGTCAACATTTCTACATATGAGTCCGGGGACTCATAGAAACCATGTCCTTAGTTATTTGCCTATCGAACACGACACATCTAATAATCTTGTCAAATTGAAATGTTGTTCATCTTTGTTATTTATTGGAGCTTCTGAAGCACGTGGAGTATTTTTTATTTCTTTTTGGTTTCTTTTTTGAATATTATTGTTGTGTTATTATTATTAATTGCACGGATCAAGTTTCTTTTTTAAATATTATTGTTGTGTTATTATTATTAATTGCACGGATCATATAAGTGAAGCTTTCCAAAATGCTTACGGCACAACGGCGGCATCAGCGATTGATGGATGGCTGAGAAGGAGGGCCTCAATTTCTGCAGGAGGCACCTGCAAAAATATTAACAAAAAAGTGTAAAACCTACTAATAATAATAACAACAACAATAAAGTCGTCGTTTTATTGAAGCCTTATGATATAAGAGTCCATGAAAATCAAACTGCTTGAGCATCCTCATACCCTTTTTAGAATTGGTTATCTTGGTTAGGATTTGTTTAGGATTGCCTCAAGAGGTGGTAGAGATCAACCATCATGGTTTATACATTAGATAAACTTCAATTACAATATAATCATATTTTAACTTTCATAATAACACTCATAAACAAATCTAAGTTTTTCCTTTTCCTTTTTTTGAGCGAAATCTAAGATTGTTTTAGTAGAAAGAAACCCATAATTTTATACATTCATTTTTCTTATGTTTTAGCTATATGGTTGGTAATATTGATTCATCGGAGGCAAAAAGATTGGGACATTTTCTACTTGAATGAAACCGTTACTAAAAATAAATATAAATAAGTTCGCAGTTAGGAGTCTTAGGACCCTTTCAAGGTTTAGTGATCATGTCCAAGGTTTAGGGCCACCTTCTCCCCCGGAAATACCATTAAAAGAAAATGATAATAGTAATTGATCATTTTGTTAAGCTCATCAGATTCACCACCATTTTTTGTTTATTTATTCAAAATGATTTTGTTTCATTACATCTTTTAATGAAGGATGCGGTTTCCATAAGGTTGCAACCTTAAACAATCCATTTAAGGTGCACCTTCAAATTTTATCATAACATATAATTGTGATGTAAAATATTCTTAGGATTATCTCAAAATCTATTTTCAAATCTAATTATGAAATTTTAAACTCCAGAAATGATTGAAATCAAATAGATCTACAAACATATTTAACTCTTGAAAATGGACAGTCTAGATAATGCGTTGTAAGATGCACCATTTATGAGACTCGAAATCCTTTTTTTTTCATGGTCATGCGTCTCAATGTCGAGATGATCAATTAGAGGGTTTTTCAACATTAAAACAACCTTTACTGATGGATTTTTGAGGTGTATCCGTAGTTCTACATTTTTAAGGCTGCAACTTTATATAAACGTTTCCCTTTAATAAAAGGTGTGGTTTGCATAAGGTTGCAACCTTAAACCATCAAATTAAGGTGCACCTCCAAAATTTATCATAAGATACAATTTTGGTCTCGAAAATTACTAAGATGGTGCAATAATCTATTTTTATATCTAATTATAAAATTTTAAACACCAAAAATGATTCAAATCAAGTAGATCTATAAATAGATCAAAATATTGAAAATAAACGGTTCAAACAATGTGTTGCAAGCTTTATTATTGTTTGTATTTGAAATCTCATTTTTTCTTTGTTTTTCCAACGTCAAAACAACCTTTTTAAAAAGATTTTAGATGTGCACCTTACTCCTACATTGTAAGGTTTGAACCTCATATAAACAAACTTTTTCCTTTAGTAAATGGGGAAATTCCTCAAAATACTCATTAAGAGATTAACTATTTAACATTGTACCCATGGGCAACTATTCTAAGTCAAGATGACGTGCTTTTTTATGAGTTTTTTAAAAATTAAATCAAAATATATAGGTAAGGTATTAAATTGTTAATCTCTTATAGGTAAAAATGAATAAGTTTCCCTTTTAATAATCTACCTACTATCTCATTTAAGATCCACATTAAAGGCTTATATTTATGAGTTGGTCCATCACAATCCATGTGAAGATTAGAAAATAATACCTAATCCTTTATTGAAGAGACAGAGACTTATGGTCTCACACTGTCCTCTACTCTCTAAAAATCAGAAACATTCACCCAAAAAAAAAAACTGAAAGAGAAAAGCGTTGATCTGTAGGATGAAAATGAGGTCGAAAAAAAAAAAGAAGAGCAAGGTTTGGCAGAGAGTAAGAGAGGTTGCCTGGAAGCCCTTGTACTTGATGAGTTCCTTCACTCTATCTACTATGAACACTTCCTCCTCCTCATCCACATACCCAATGTCGCCTGTGTGAAGCCACCCTTCACTATCGATGGTTGCGGCCGTAGCCTCCGAATCATTCAAATATCCTACACTCACTCGCATCAAACCCAATATCAAAACGTCAACCTCATGTCATGCTACTTTCACTTTAGTCTTATATCTTTCAGGACTTGAGCCCCTCTGTGTATAGAGTACACACATATACTATAGAGCTCTATGGACGAGGTAACTCCATTTTGTTGGAACAACCTAGCCTTGGCGCCATCCGATTTTTTCATATGGTGTGGATTCAAGATCGCCACGGATGTAACATGTCTTTCATGCAAAAAGAAAATTCAGGCAACTGCCACAACTCCCGTATATTAGTGATAGGGCAAAATACTATTCAATTTCGCCTATAGACGTTTTTAAGAGTTTTCTTATATATATATATATATATATAAATTGAATAGTGTTTCGCCCGGACATGCTATATCTGTGGCGTTTTACCTTAAAAAACGTCACGGATCTACGGGAGTGGCGGTTGCTCGTGTTTCTTTGTGCAAAAAAATACCATCGTGGACATGCTATGTCTGTAACAGTGTTATGATCCATGCCGTCCAAAAAAATCTGACGCCGCCAAGCCTATGGGTGAAAACATTGTTCATTTTCACCCGTAAGTGTTGTATAGTGGCTTTGAATCCGGTCAATTACATGCCTACAACCAACCGATTTCACATCCAACCATGGATAATTATAACCTCCTTGTATTAAAAATAAACAATATTATTGTATATTCTTCCATATATATGTATATATATTTATTGGGATTACACGCACTGCATATTTGTACAATTAGAAAGTGGTGATCTCACCATCACGATGTAGTTTTCCGTGTACGAACACAAACTTAAACCTTGAGTTTTACAATCAGTCATTAAGATCATTGGTGATGCCCATCCCTTTCAACCTAAACGCCAAAATACGCTCAACAAATGACCGACAACACACTAATGCATGCCTACAAAGTTGGTTGATCAATTTTCAATATTTTGAAAGATCCTTAGAGTTAAGCAAGCTTAACGAAGTTCTCAAGGTTTAGAAGGTTAGATGCTCCCGCGGGAGCATCCCTTATATTCACTCCCTTAAGCATTTTCCCCCCCTCAATCAATTCCGCAACAAACTTTAGAAAGAAAAGAGAAAATCATTTGCACTTTTGTACTTTTTCCAAAAAATAATATTTCAAGATGAAAGGAGACTACCTATTGGAATATTCTATTGGGCTTTAAGTGTTGATGAAATTAAAATCTTTCAAAAAAAGAAAAAAAACTCATCGTGATCTTAAGGTGCGTCACAAAATTTCAAATGGAGAAAGTCCTTAAGTATGTGCTTTTCCCTAAAGGGGTGCAATGGACCTGGACCCCGACTTGGGACGCAACAAGACTTGATGAGTGTACCCGACATGGGTATAGGTATGAGTTTAAAAGCTAGACCCGATGAGTGTACCCGACATGGGTTTAGGTATGAGTTTAAAAGCTAGACCTGATAGGTTGGATCCGGGTCTTGGTCCACATAAACCCCAATTAGACCCAAGCTTTAAATATATTTTTTATTTTTAGGTAGGGTCCAATGGTGGCCCATAAATGTTTCCATATGGGGTTCCATACGGCAAGCCAGACCCGGACCCCACCACTATTTTGCCCGAGTTAACATTAAAAAAAAAGAAAATTTGTGCTTTTACAGAGGGAGTCAGTGTACTATATGTGACCCTACTGGAGTGGGCTATTACCTTTCATGACTTGTGGACCACGGATGCAAATCTCGCCCGGTTGATTGTAAGAGAGAGAGGCGCCAGACTCGGTGTCTATGACCTTCAGCTCCGAGTTCCTCACAACGGTGCCACAAGACCCAGGCTTGGAGGGGAAGGGCTTCTTTGCAAATGCCAGGCACATAGACAAAACTGGCCCCGCCTCTGTCATGCCATAGCCCTGCACATTTTTTCCAACGCATGAAGGCATTTTAGTAATTTGACTCCAGGCCGATCTTGCATGCCTAATTTATAAGGGCAATAGGATAAGAGCCCGGACCGGAGTTAATTGGTTAACAGGAAAACGGCCCGGAGTTAATTGGTATTGGTTGATACATTGCTGTGTTGGTATGGGCCCGCTCCCCTTCATCCAAAAATTGCCATGTTCGTATGGGCCCTCTCCCTTTCATCTATAAGGGCATTTTAATAATGTTTAAGAAACAAATTTTTAAGTAAAGGTATGACCACTACATTGATCTATTGATTTATTGAATTGGTGATTTGATGGGTAGGATGATTAATTCAGCCTTGTATATTTTAAAAATAAAAATTATAATTAATTAAAAATCAATCAAAAGAAGTGTTCAATTAAATTTTACCCACTATTTTCGAACTTGACAAACAAAATTAGATCGCATTTTTTAAATATATTATATATATTTTAAATGTTTTTTAATTCGGCCGAACGAGTTGGAACAAGTCAAGTCCCTCACCGATACGGTGAAGACGCACCCTGACAATATCGGGATAAAATGTATAAAAGGAGCAATGCAAGGGTATTTTCGTGATTTCGGATCTAATGCCCAACTGCATGACTGCGACAAATTAAGTCATACGAGAGATGCACACGTGGGGAGGAGAGGCTCAAGAGAAAGTCCTAGAGGGACACTCAAACCACCGCCCTCAAAAAAAAAAAAAAAAAAAAAAAAAAAATCTACAGAGAGAAAGAAAGAGTTTTAGAGAGAGAGAAAGAGTTTCAGAGAAAAAATCTAGAGAGAGAAAAATCTAGAGAGAGAGAGAGAGAGAGAGAGAGTGTGTTTCAAAGAGAGAAATCTAGAGGGAGAAAAAACAGAGTTTTAGAGAGAGAAAAATCTAGAGAGAGAGAGAGGGCAGGCTACCTGCCCGAACACTGCCTGCGGCACCCTGGTCCTGAGCGCCTCCTGCAGGTCCTTCCCGAGCGGCGCCGCCCCCGACAGCACAATTCTTATCGACCTCAAATCGAACTTCTCCACCGCCCCATTCTTTGCCAAAGCCAACACCAATGGCGGCACCACAGGAGCCACACTTACCCTGTACTTCTCCACCACTTCCAGCATCGTCCCTATCTCAAACTTGGGCATCAACACCACTTC
This sequence comes from Amborella trichopoda, assembly GCF_054954075.1. Classification (NCBI taxonomy): domain Eukaryota; kingdom Viridiplantae; phylum Streptophyta; class Magnoliopsida; order Amborellales; family Amborellaceae; genus Amborella; species Amborella trichopoda. Next base: position 47,950,127 of record NC_142338.1, on the reverse strand, counting down.
CGCCCCCACTCTCAGTGAGCACAGCAGAACACTGTTCAATGAATAAATGTGAAATAACGGCAAAACACACAACACAACGTCCTGTGAATGTATGTATAAGTTCGGGTTTTCGCCATCCACTTGTTGAGCTATGCTTGAGACGATGGTTTTGTGAGTTAAGACTACTCCCTTCGGTAAACCTGTTGTGCCGGAAGAGAAGGGGAGAGCGACTGGATCTTCGGGATCAATGGTAATTTCGGGTGGGTCGGATTCGCCGGAGTCCGACAGCACCGAGAAGTGGAGGCAACCTTCCGGTGGGTCGTCGACTGTGATTACGCGAATGTGGGTGGCCTGAATTTGAGGTTTTACAGGGAGTTCATCCCAAGAAATCTCAAGGACGGGTGGTTTATCGGCTAGTTGGGAATCAGGCCTTTGGTTCTCCAATTCACTGGAGAGTGGTTTTCTGCTGAGTTGGGATTGGTTGATGTGCTTTTCAGCTGATCCTAATTCACTTTCTTGGGTCTTGGACTCGCCAGAAAATGATCTTTCGGTCAATTTTCCGGCTACACCATTGCCAGGACAATGGTCTTTGAGTTTTACAACATACTGAGACAGAGTGATCACAATCTTTGGATTACAAGCCTTAATCTGCTTAGAAACCTCACCTGGAGTGAAGAATGGATTGCAAGTAGTGGACACAGCTCCGATCATGGCGGCCCCAATAAAAGAGATGACAAATTCCGGCGAATTATGAAGCAAAAGCATGATAATATCGCCTCTTCTTATGCCTAATTTGAACAAACCAGAAGCGGTTTCCTTGCAACAAGTGTGGAATTCCAAATACGAGAGCCGTTGTCCGGTTACCGTTATTAGGCAGGGGCGGTCCGAGTGATCTGCAAGGTTCTGGAAAATGTATTTTGTCAATGGGAGAGAAGCAGGAATGGGAATGTCCGGGAGTTTGGACCGAAAAATGTGGCCGGTTTGGGCCGGTTCATGCCGGTTTTCGTGCGGCATAGGTGGTGCAGGCGAATCACGCGCCGCTACCTTGATCATTGTGCCTGCACACAAAGTGGAAATCATTTTAATAAACATAATGATGAATTACTTTTAATAATAAAAGATATGCGTGCTCCGGCGCGACCAAATTGTGCATGTCATCCCATAGGGAAAATCTTGTCAATCCTTTTTGACACGAACTTTTTAAATTTACTTTTATTTAATACTTCCAATAAACCATAAAAAATAATTTTGATCTTTCAAATCTCAAAACTAAAAACCCAATATCTCATAGTCCATAGTTTGGACTCCAAACTATGTAGTAACTTTAGAGCATCTCTTTGAGCTCCATAATATAATATAAATATGTATTAATGGGGAAAGTATATAATGGGATTATTTACCTATGGTACAAGGCGGTAACAATTAATTTTGAATGTGAAATTAGGTGATTACATTTATTTAATTGACCAAGCTCAATATTCAAAAACAACTTTGTGACACACCCAAACTGTCAGATTTCATATCGAATGGTTGTAAGTAATTGTGACCTCATTGTATTAAAGATAAACGACCTCATTGTATACAATCTTATATTAATTATAAGGTATCCTATATTAATTATAAGGTGTAGTTTGCATAGAGCTTAGGCTTTAAAGAACAGCCTACCTTCAAGAAATGTGGTTTCAATACTGAAAAATCTTTATATTAGCCTTAAAATATAGGGTGTGGTTTGTATAGAGCCGAGCCTCTAAACAATCAAATTAGAGCCTACCTTTAAATAGTATCGAGAAATGTGATTCCAACACTGGAAATCTCTGTGATAGCCTTAAAATATTTTTTCATCTTTATTTATAAAATTTTAAACTTAAAAAATGTTGCAAATCGACAAATCTATGAAAACTTGAAAATCATGAAAATTGACGGTAAAAAAATGCATTACAAAATACATTATTTCCAAATCTTGAAATCAATTTTTTTTCTCATGTCCATGCATCTTGATGTCGAGATGATCAATTTGAGGATTTTTGGACATCAAAACAATCTCGTCCAATGAAATTTTTTAGGGAAGCTCGAATGTGATCGTTTAGAGCCTCGGCTCTATATGAACTTTTCCCTAAAATATATTTTCATCTTTATTTAAAGTTTAAAGCTTCAAAAATCGATTTATCTTTGAAAATTGATGATTCAAAAATGCTTTACAAAATACACTATTTCCAAAACTTGAAATTCATTTTTTTCTCATGTCCATGCATTTTGAAGTCGAGATGATCAATTTGAAGATATTTGAGGATCAAAACAACATCTTCAAAATACACTATTTTCAAAACTTGAAATTCATTTTTTTCTCATGTTCATGCATTTTAGTGTCAACATGATCAATTTGAAGATATTTGAGGATCAAAACAACATCTTCTAGTGAAATTTTTGAGGCAGGTTCTAATTTGATTGTTTTGTTTATAGCCTCAGCACTATATAAACTCTTCCCTTCATAATATATTATAAATTATATACAATATTATATAATATATAATATAACATAATAATAATAATATAAAATGATATATTTTATATATATTAAAATTGATTAAAAAAAAAAGAAGAGCAGAATGACATACGATCCTATAGCCCACCCCAAATAATGATTAATGAGGAAAAAAAATAAAACGCAGATCCAAATGTACAATTAGATCCATCACGACCACGTTATCTCTCCCAAGTGGGGAAAGTAATTTAAGTGTTCCCACAGGAGCTAAAAATATCAGGAAAAACTCTGCAGAAATGCAAGGAAATTTGACCAGAGAAGGGGGGATATTTTCGTGTGTTCGAGAGAGAGAGAGAGAGAGTGTGTGTTTGAGAAGAGAATAACACCAAAAAAGAAATGACTTCTTTCTCTAGGTGAAGAACTGGAGTTGGATTCTACAAAATATACTTTGATGAGAGATTTTGGGATGAACAAGGGTATGAATTTTAGAGATCTCTTACCAGGAACTGAAGATTGAGTAGTTCAACTAAGACTGGATCCCAAAACTTTCCACCACCACAGAAGGGATGAGAGAGCTTCTTCAATGGCTAAAAACTGGATTTTCTTTCCTTTTCTAGTAAAAAAACTTTATCTCTGAAATTATGGTAAAAGGTTTAAGCAGAAGAAGCTCAGAACAGAGATTGGAGCTTATTCCCTTCAGTGCTGAAAGAACTAGGGATTTGGGCGCCTAAAACTTACTGCTTTCATGGAAAATTGGTGGTTTCAACTCTGGTTTCTTCCTCTCAAAGAAATAATACAATCACCACACATATACAGAGCAAAGACAATGGAAAAACGAGAACCCCTTAACTAAAGAAATAAAATATGAACAAATCTTGAAAAATAGAAGTTAATTAATTAGGGCTTTATCGTGCTAACCTGATAAAGAAAAAATAATGGACGATTAACAGAGAGAGATACTACATTAATGGTGGATAGGGATGAAGGTGGAGGAGAGAGAGAGGGTTTTCCTATCTTGGGAACTACTGCAATGCAGAGAGCAATAGAAACATTGAAGTAGTATATAGAGGGAAGAGAGAGAGAAAGGGTTAGGTGGGAATGGGGTCAGGTCCACATTATGGGTGTTTGATGGTTAGATGCAAAACACGAGTCTCAACTCTCTTTCAAATTCTATCCATGCATTCACATGACACACATGCATGCATGCATGCATCAATGGAAACGCCTTCTCTCTGTCCATCTTTAGCATAGACAATTGCTTCCACATGCCTACCATGTGTAAAACAATAATACTTATACACTTTAGGGAAGACCGATTTTCTTTGAGATATGTTTTAAAATCTCGAATCAGGTTTTGATTTGGCCCTTTTTCTCGATTTGGATGGGTGATTCCTACATAGATTAAAATTTAACTAATAATAAGAATTGGTAGAATTGAATCAACTCTCTACAAACAGAACGACCCGGATGTCTAACAAAACCATACGATTCCTTCTGAGTCAGATTAACTTTTTTGGTTATGTAAAAGAATTGGGTCATCTCAACCTCATTTCAGAATGGACGGTTAGATTGGGGGAAGTATATAAATTCCATGTAGTAGGGGAAACATAGAAGGGTGTGGTTTTTATAAGGTTGCAACATTAAAAAATCCACCTCCAAATTTTATCACAACATGCAAATTTGGTATAAATTGTTTTTAGGAATATCTAAACACCGATTTTCATATCTACTTATAAAATTTTAAACTCCAATAATAGTGAAAATATTGAAAATGGACGGTCTAGATAATGTGTTGCAAGATGCATTATCTATTGGACTCAAAAATTTTTTTTTTTTTTCATATTCATACATCTTGATGTCAAAATGATCAATTAAAAAGTTTTTCAACATTAAAACAAGCTTTTTTGTGAAGTTTTTAGGTGCATCTTTAATTATACGTTTTAAGGCTGCAACCTTATATAAAGTTTTCCAACATGGAAAGCGTTGCCCCTAGGCATACATCCCATATGCATATACATGGATTTGTGGTTGTTGCGTATTTGGTTGGTAAGCACGGAGCCAAAAAGGCCGCCTAGGTACGTCCTTTTGGGTTGGGAAAAAAAAATATAAGCCAAAAGATATTATACTCCCCTCAGAGTATACTGTACTTCCTTAGGTAAAAACCCCACCTCGAAATAAATTTACGATTCTAAATTTTTGGAATGTAACCTCTTCAACCCATAAATTAAAAACCTCAAAAAAATAATTTTCCTAACCATTTATGCCCGTGAAAAAAATAATTTCTCAAGAATGAATAGAAACCTTCTAAATTTTAGATGGTAAGATATAAATGTTAAATACTCAAATTTTAGTCTTTTTTTTTTTAAGAATAATCATCTAGTGATTGATAGCTTCAAATTGAAAAAAAGATAATAATCATCTAATGATTATTAGGAGGTTTTTAAAATTTCAAATTGAAAAAAATCCTCCCAAATACGTCTTCTAAGATTAAAAGTTAATTATGCTCCCAATGGAGTATATGTGGAAAAAATTGTAAAATACTGGCCATAGCGATTTGAAATGGAGAAGTGTTTTGTGAGTCAGCGGACTTACAAACCGCAGACTTACAACCGTCTATCTTTGAGATGGATCTCCACAACTAAATATTCCTATCTAATAAATAAGAAAGTTTTTGCTAAAAAAAGGGTTTAAAATTTTTATTGTATTTTATTCATGAAATTTAGAGTGTAGATATGTATCTCTAAAAATTTGGATCCAAGATACATACCAAAAATGGGTATTCAAGGGAGGCGGCATGAGAATAGAATGAGTCAGGGGACTCATAAAAACCGAATCCTTTTGAAAATTGAACCCAATGTCATGTGCATGTGCATAAGAAAGGAAGGATATGTAGAAAGTGTGCGTTTTAGAGCGAGGAACTAACATACGGCCCTCGTAAATTACTAAAATACGGCTCTGCTGCGTACACGCACTGCGTAAGAGAAAAATGTGGTATATTTCAAACCAAGGGAATTATCGTTGTCCGGTATATTTATTGGACATCGATCGAGAGTCCTACACGTTAATGGGATGTCTGATACGTCGGCTTCAGAGTTCTTTAGAGCCTTTAAAACTCAAGATTCTTGGCGTACAAACTCAACTGTCCGTTATAACCAAGGTGAGATTTATGTTAATTTAGTCCCTTAGCCTTGAGTCCTATTCCTATTAAATCAAATGCAGGAGACTTAATCTCTACTGAACTATCGGTAAAAATAAAATAAAAATTAAAATAAATAAATAAATAAAAACTTTAACTGAATTAAGATCTTCACCAAATTCTCAACTCTGGTGAAGCTTTAGCCACACTACATAACCGCGATAAATATTTGTGCTTTATGGATAGCCACAACAAGACTTTGAGCTTGTAGAGTTTTGCTGCTGGTGAGGCTTATAATTTTCGATTTACAAGGTAGAGCATTACCAACAATAGAGAATTCTAAGGAGTACTTGACTTCACTCTTTACGCTCGAATTTACGCCAATCTCTGAGCGATATAAACTCAAATATCTTGCGAAACAAGTTAATTTTTAGAGATTAGTATAAAACGTGGGGTCGCACAAATTATAGGTTTAGGGGCACCGCAGATCTTTGCAAATTATGTTCTCCTCTAAACTTATTGTCAGCACCAACTCCAAAATCCGTTCATAAGACCTTAAAAAGCTTTAATTCTAACTAAATCTAAGAAATAACGTGTCACACCTCAAGAATTTACAATACTGATATTCCTGAGATGTGACAGTCAAAACAAAGCAATTTTAGATATCTACCATGCATTGAATCAAAATCAAAACCCCCTTTCAAGAAATTTTTTTTTTTTTTCCTCAAACCTATATAAACTTTGTTCATAACTAACATTAACATAAAGGTCCAAACATATATACATCTTTTAGCAGGACAAATTTACAATGGCGAATTCTTACAAAGTAGTAAAAAAAAGTTTAAGCACAATTACAATATCTTCCAAAGTTGATCCTGACGGGCACTCAAAATGAAACCGCAGTTATCCTGAAAAAATGTTTACCATCGTTTGATGAGTTTGGCTACTCAGTAAGTGATCATCATAATTCTAAAAGTAATCATGGTTGAAAGATATCAATATTTTTAAAAAAGAGATCTATTAACAGAAATGCATCAACAATTTTACTTTAAAAAAATGCATAATTAAGTATAATTCGAATAATTTAAATGCGTATAACATTTTAACGGCAGTGCATAATTCAAAGGATTTCACAAAATACCCTACTGGCGTAAGTAGGTCACCTATATACCCCATCAGCATCCTAATGGGTCCACTTAATCCCTATCGGCGTCCCAGATAGGTTCACTTAATCCCTGCAGGTCCACCTATACCTCACCGGCGTACCGGATAGGTCCACTTATATCTCATCGGCGAACCGAATGAGTCCACTTGCATACTTAAAGTATTTCTAAATCTCTTTAAACATTCGAAAGCAACAATATCATGTACTCAACATATCACTGAAACTATTAATATGAATTTCATTGAAACCATTAATAACAGTCACTTTCAATAACATTTCAAAAATAACCAGTCAAATATTTTGGGCTCAAATTCAGAAAGGTAGCGGTTCGTGAAGACATTCTAGCATAATTGTCAATCTAGTATGTATAGAAAAACTTTTATAAAAATCCAAGCATACAGAATTATCACAATTTATGGGATATCAATTCGCAAATAAACTTTTCACAGACAATGCTATAATCAAATACAAAAATATCAGTTTTCAAATAATAAGGCAGTCATTTACACATGAATTTTACAATGTCTAATATTCAAAAACAGTAGAAAGAAATCTCACAATTTTACTAAAAGCAGAAATATCACATTTATTTCTAATAATTTTACAGTATCTAAAATTCTCTAACAATAGACAAGAAAAATAAATTTATTTCTAAGAATTTACAGCATTTAAAATTCCTAGCAGTAAATAAAATTTCACAATTTTACTAAAATTTTATTTTTCAAAATAATGAGGTCGCTTGCGCATAAAATTTATCGCACCTAAAATTCATAGTAATTAGCAGAAGTAATTATTTCATTTCATTTTTAAAAAGAACAGATTACTTTTCAAGATAATGAAGTCACTTACCTAAAATATTTGAGTGGGAGCTTCCGATAAAAATTGGGCTAGAGAGAGGAGCTCGGAGAGCGAGAGCGGAGTTTTGTAAGGCGATGCGTTACCCTTCACCCTATTTAAATCTGTTTAAAACTTCTCCACCTCATGTATGAGGTATAGCGTAAATGTCCGCGTTTAACACATGAAAACCACGTCCACTAAAGGACGTGGCAATGCAACAAAGCTTAAACCAAATGAAGGTAAAAGCTTTTGAAAGTAGTGATGGTCCCTAAGGACCATCATGCCCATATGGACCATCTCTTATTAAAAGTTTTTTTTTTTTTTCTTTTGTTTTTTGAAATTTTAAGATTATTACAGATGGATTATGCAATTGGAGGAAATATTCGAAGTAATGGAATGTCTTGATGATAGGAAGCTGGCTTTGGCAGTTTTTATGTTAGAAGGTGAAGCACAACATTGGTGGTGAATGGTAAAATGAGTATTGGTCAAAGAAAATAAACCCTTGACTTGGGAGTATTTCTAGAGGCATTTAATGAAAATTATTTTCCAGATTTTATTTGAGACAAAAAAGAAATGAAATTTCTGGAATTAATCCAAGGAAACGGGACAGTAGCACAGTACGAGGCCAAGTTTACTGAATTGGCCAGGTTTGCACCACATATGATTAACAATGGGGCAAGAAAGGTGAAAAAATTTGAAAGGGGTCTCAGACTGGCTATTCGAAACAGAAAATCAGTCTTAAAATTGAGAACTTATGCTGAAACAGTAGATCGAGCCCAAATTGTCGAAAAAGATTGCGAAGATTACCAAATGATGAAAAATAAAAAAAATCAGGTTAGACCCACACCATCTAATCGACAACAGTTTGAGAGGGCAAACAAGAAGCCAAGGCCCTTGCCACTTCAAAGCCCAATAGAACCATGTAAAAAAATATGGGAAAAAGCATGGATCGAGCCCTTGTTATTGGAATACTGGAGCCTGTTTTAAATGTGGAAAATTGGGGCACCAGATTAGAGAATGTCCTAGCTTACAGATGCAACAACTTCCAAAGCAGGGAGAGATAGCTCAAAAGCCTCAGATGAAGGGAAGAGTATTTGCGATCACCCAGCAAGACGCTCAGGCCTTAAAATTAGTGATCGAAGGTACTCTTATTATCTTCTAAAAAGTAGCTCATATTTTGATTGATCATGGATCTACTCATTCATTTTTGTCACCACACTTTGCATACCACTTAAAGGTAGAACCAGAACAATTAGAATACATTCTAGAGGTAGCCACACCGATGGGAAATTCAACTGACACTAATATAGTGTACAAATCCTGTGTAATAAAGATAGAAGAAAAGGAACTGTTGGTTGATTTAATACTCCTAAAAATTCAAGATTTTGATGTAATCTTAGGCATGGATTGGCTTTCTGCATATCATGAAAGTATTGATTGTTACAAGAAAATAGTTACCTTTAGTATTCCGAATTAACCAGTATTTTACTTCAATGGTATAAAAAAAGACTCCCCATCATATTTAATCTCCTGTATTCGAGCTAATCGCCTCCTTCGAAAAGAGTGTCAAGGCTTTCTTGCCTATATCAAAGAAGATAGGAAGGAAGAGATAAATTTGGATACCACTCTGGTTATCCGAGAATTTCTCGACGTTTTCCCTGAAGAAGTGCCAAGATTACTGCCTGATAGGGAAATTGAATTCTCTACTGAATTATTGCCAGGGGTAGCCCCAATTTCTAAGGCACCTGCAGAACTTAAGGAATTTAAACAACAATTGGAAGAATTATTAGATAAAGGTTTTATCAGGCCCAATGTGTCACTTTGGGGTGTTCCGGTATTGCTTGTTAAAAAGAAAGATGGGACCATGAGATTGTGTATCGATTATAGACAGTTGAACCAAGTGACAGTGAAAAATAAGTATCAATTCCCTATAATTGATGATTTATTTGATCAATTACAAGAATCACAAGTGTTTTAAAAAATTGATCTTAGATATGGATACCATCAGTTTAAGATTAAGGGTGAAGATGTTCCCAAGGCAGCTTTCAGAACAAGATATGGCTATTATGAATTTTTAGTCATACCTTTTGGATTAATCAATGCATCTGCTGCATTTATGGATTTGATGAATCGAGTCTTTAAGCCCTTTTTTGAGAAAATTTTTGTGGTATTCTTTGGATATTTTAATTTATTCCAAGAATCAAAAGGTGTAAGAATGGTATTGCAAATATTAAGAGAAAAGAAATTATATGCCAAACTTAGTAAATGTGAATTTTGGCTTGAACAAGTGACATTTTTAGGATATGTCATATCAAAGGAAGGTCTATCAGCTGATCCTTCAAAGGTTGAAGTCGTTGTTAATTGGAAACAACCAAGTAATGTGACTGAAGTTTGAAGCTTTTTGGGATTGGCAGAATATTACAGAAAATTTGTAGAAGGATTTTTTCAAATCGTAACCCCATTGACTCGATTCACAATGAAAAATGTCAAATTTGAGTGGACAGGTGAATGTGAGGAGAGTTTTCAAGAACTAAAAGTTTGATTAACTTCATCACCTATTTTAACTATTCCTAAGGGGAGCGGGGGATTTGTGATTAATAGTGATACTTCACATAAAGGCTTGGGCTGTGTATTAATGCAATATGGGAAAGTAGTGATATATACATCTAGACAGTTGAAAGAATATGAGAAAAAATATCCAATTCATGACTTGGAGCTGGCTGCAATAGTATTCTCTTTGAAAATGTGGAAGCATTATCTATATGGTGACCAATTCGAAATATACACGGATCATAAGAGCTTGAAATACCTCTTTTTTCAGAAAGATTTAAATATGCGGCAGATAAGATGGATGGATTTCTTAAAAGATTATGATTGTACAATCCATTATCATTTAGGAAAAACTAACATTGTGGCCGATGCTCTAAGTAGAAAATCTACGGGAGTCTTAGCTCATCTAATGATCCAAGAAATGAGATTGTTAGAGGAAATAGTGGATTGGCATCCGGCTCCGTCCATTAATGGTGTGGTAAGTATGATTGCCAACATTAAAGCAGAACCCCAATTAATCCAACAGATTCGATCGGCAGAAAAGAAAGACCTTCAGCTTATAACAATTGTAGACGAGGTGAAGCTGGGAAAGAGAGGCGAATTCTCTATATGTAGTGAGGATTTGCTAAGATTCAAAGGTCAAGTTTGTGTCTCGAATGATGAGAGTGTGAAGAAAGCTATCTTAGAAGAAACACATCACTCTCGTTATACGATATATCCCGAAAGTATTAAAATGTATCAAGACCTGAAGAAAACCTTTTGGTGGAATAATATGAAGAAAGATGTAGCACTATTTGTGTCTAAATGCTTAACATGTCAACAAGTAAAAGCTGAGTATCAAAGGCCTGCTGGGTTGTTGTAGCCTTTACCCGTGCCAGAGTGGAAGTAGGAGCACATCTCTATGGATTTTGTCTCTGCCTTACTTAAAACAAATTCAGGACATGATAGTATTTGGGTAATTGTGGACCGGCTGACCAAAGCTGCCCATTTTCTGTCGATTCGCACGACGTATACTTTGGATCGATTGGCCCAGTTGTAAATTAAGGAAATAGTGCGGTTGCATGGAGTTCCGGTCAGTATTATATCGGACAGGGATACTCGATTTACTTTTAAATTTTGGGCTAGACTACAGTCAGCCATGGGGACGAGACTCACCTTTAGCACTGCCTTTCACCCCCAAACTGATGGACAATCAGAGAGGACCATCCAAACCTTGGAAGATATGCTGAGGGTCTGTGTCATTGACTTTACAGAAAGCTGGGATGACCATTTACCCCTGATTGAGTTTGGTTATAATAATAGCTTCCAAGCCAGTATTCAAATGGCACCATATGAAGCCCTGTATGGAAGAAAATGTAGATCTCCCATCTGTTGAGACGAGCTTTTGGGGCCAGAAATTATCTGGGTAACTACAGATAAGATAACATTAATTCGAGAAAGGCTCAGGACAGCTCAGAGTAGACAAAAAAGTTATGTCGATAACCGACAGAGAGATCTTGAATTTGAGGAAGGTGATCGAGTTTTCCTAAAGATCTCACCAATAAAAGGCATTCCGAGATTCGGCAAGAAAAGAAAGCTGAGCCCACGTTACATCGGATCATTTGAAATCCTGGAAAGAATCGAAGGTGTCGCTTATAGACTTGCCTTACCACCCGAATTGGCAAACGTCCACAATGTCTTTCATGTATCATGACTACGAAAATATCAACTCGACCCATCCCATATCTTGAAATATGAACCTTTACCGATCAGGAAGAACCTATCCTTCATTGAGCAACCAATTTTGATACTGGATAGAAGGGTACAAGTATTGCGTAACAAGGAGATTCCTTTGGTCCGTATATTATGGCAGTACCATTCAAAAGAGGAGTCAACTTGGGAACGAGAAGATGAAATTAGAGAAAAATATCCCTATCTTTTTCAGTAATCAAGTACACAAATTTAGAGGACTAAATTTCTTTAAAGGGGGGAAGAATGTAATAATCCTAAAATTTCAAAAAGAAAAAAAAAAAGAAGAAATTTTTAATGAGTGATGGTCCATATGGGCATGATGGTCCTTAGGGACTATCACTACGTTCAAAAGCTTTTACCTTCATTTGGTTTAAGCTTTGTTGCATTGCCACGTCCTTTAGTGGACGTAGTTTCATGTGTTAAAGGCGGAAATTTACGCTACACCTCATACATGAGGTGGAGGCGTTTTAAAAAGATTTAAATAGGGTGAAGGGTAAGGCGTCGCCTTACAGAACTCCACTCTCGCCCTCCCTCTTATAAACACAGTGAGCTCCTCTCTCTAGCCCAATTTTTATCGGAAGCTCCCTCTCAAATAATTTAGGTAAGTGACTTCATTATCTTAAAAAATAATCTGTTTTTTTTTAAAATCAAATGAAATAATTACTTCTGCTTATTATCGTGAGTTTTAGGCGCGATAAATTTTATGCGCAAGCGACCTCATTATTTTGAAAAATAAACTTTTAGTAAAATTGTGAAATTTTAATTACTGTTAGGAATTTTAAATGCTGTGAATTCTTATAAATAAATTTATTTTTCTTGTCTATTGTTAGAGAATTTTAGATACTGTAAAATTATTAGAAATAAATGTGTATTTCTGCTTTTAGTAAAATTGTGACATTTCTTTCTACTGTTTTTGAATATTAGACATTGTAAAATTCATGTGCAAATGACTGCCTTATTATTTGAAAACTGATATTTTTGCATGTGATTATAGCATTGTCTGTGAAATGTTTATTTGCAAATTGACATCCCATAAATTGTGATAATTCCGCATGCTTGGATTTTTATAAGAGTTTTTCTATACATACTAGATTGACAATTATGCTAGAATGTCTTCACGAACCGTTACCTTTCTGAATTTGAGCCCAAAATATTTGACTGGTTATTTTTGAAATGTTATTGAAAGTGACTGTTATTAATGGTTTCAATGAAATTCATATTAATAGTTTCAGTGATATGTTGAGTACATGATATTGTTGCTTTCGAATGTTTAAAGAGATTTAGAAATACTTTAAGTATGCAAGTGGACTCATCCGGTTCGCCGGTGAGATATAAGTGAACCTATCCGGTACGTCGGTAGGGATTACGTGGACTCATCCGGTACGCCGGTGGGGTATAAGTGGACCTGCAGGGATTAAGTGGATCTATCTGGGACACCGATAGGGATTAAGTGGACCCATTAGGATGCTGATGGGGTATATAGGTGACCTACTTGGGACGCCAGTAGGGTATTTTGTGAAATCCTTTGAATTATGCACTGCCGTTAAAATGTAGTTGTGCTTAAACTTTCTTTTGCTACTTTGTAAGAATTCACCATTGTAAATTTGTCTTGCCAAGAGATGTATATATGTTTGGACCTTTATGTTAATATTAGTTATGAACAAAGTTTATATACGTTTGAGGAAAAAAAAAAAAATTTTAAAAGGGGGTTTTGATTTTGATTCAATGCATGGTAGGTATCTAAAATTGCTTTGTTTTGACTGTCACATCTCAGGAATATCAGTATTGTAAATTCTTGAGGTGTGACATAACGAAAGAACCAAAAAATAAAAATAAATAAGAATAATCAATAATATATATATATATATATATATATATATATATATATAGAGAGAGAGAGAGAGAGAGAGAGAGAGAAAGAGAGAGAGAGAGAGAGAGATCACATACATGAAAAATCTAGAGTTGGGGTCTATATCAGAACTGCAGGTTGATTTACACATTTAGATGTCTTTTCTTTCTTTCTTGAAGCATGAAATTTGGATCTAAGAGAACTTGTTTCTAGGATTTGATCTTTAGAAGAATTTTAAGAGGATTTAGGCTTATGAGCTTTAGCCTAAGTTTTTGTAGGGATTTTTTCTAATTTTGACGAGGTTTTTCCTTATTATCTAGGTGTTTCATGATTTTTTCTATTTTTTTAGGGATTTTGGACGAATTTCTTAAATTTATAGGCTTTTCCGGGCATTTTCTAATTTTCTAGGATTTTTCTGATTGGCTTTTTCTAATTTTCTAGGATTTTTCTCATTTTTTAGGGGGTTCTCTTAATTTCTCGATTTTTTTGGGAATTTCCTAATACTTATAGGGATTTTCCTAAGGATTTTCATAGGGATTTCTAAGTTATTTTTATGGGAATTTAGAGAGGGGTATTTATAGGTTTTAGAGAGGGTTAAAGTTGAAATAATTGGAACTAATCTCCTCGGTCTATTTTGACTAGAAATAGACTAATTTTTGTATTTTTTTGGAATATCCCTATTAATTACCTCCTAAAAAATCCTAGTTAAAATAGAATTTGGAAGCCCCGGCCTATAGGCCACGTGAAAGGCCTTGTGGCACGTAGCCCATGCACTACACTCCTTATGGTGTGCGGTGAGGAATTTTGGTCATTTTGATAGGGTGAAGCCTCTCAGGCCTTCACTTTTCAAGTGTAGGTCTGATTTGAGTGATTCTTGGATTCGTTAGAAGGTTCACGGAGTCTACTATGACTTGCGATATGTTTTGACTATGGCTCACTCGAGTTATTGTTGTCATTAGGACTCAGAATCAGGGATTCTAAAAATTCCCTTAACTAAAATTTCCATTCGCGATCAATTCTTAAATTAGTTCAAACAATGTTTTTGAGATAGTGTCTCAACCAGAGGAGCAGAGATAGTGTCTCAACCAAATCGTACCACTCAAAGCCAATCACCACTCCTTATTGCAGTCATAAAAACAACTATAGCCAAAGCCACCCCTAAATCCAACTATGCAAAAGAGTAACCGATAGTCGCACTTTTGTTCTAGGAACATAAGGCATAAGAGTGCTTTTATATAAAAAGTATTCCTTCTATACTTCACTCTTCAATATGAGACTAAACTCCACCACTCTTTTTCTCTTTCTTTTTAAACATAAGGACAATATTTATAAATATATTATTTTGAAATATTTTATAGCATTTTACCATATTAAAATACTAACATTTCCTCTACTTTTTCAAAATAATATGAAAAAAATAATAGGCAACCATATAATATTTTCATTCTATGAAAGCATTTTTCGTTGTAAACATTCACTTAAAATTTATACTAACCGTCAAGTTTCATGGTAGCTTATAACCTTGAACCACGTAACTTATCCAACATACCAGTAGTATAACTTATAAATATAATACATCGCTGTTGTTTTTAACTTCCAATTCACTTCCACATTTATATAAAAATAAATATGGCTCAAGGGTGCCTCTGGATTTAAACACTCTAACTTATAAAAGTCCATAGACATCATTAAGAGCTTAATTTAACTAACCGTTATTACGGTATGAATTTCATTAGAATGGGTGCTTAAATAATTATTTGCTTAATAATCAAACTAATCATACATGCAACTTTTTATTATGATATTGAACCTAAGCTCTTAAGGTTACAAGAGACTAGGTTGGGTTCTCGATAGTTGATTACTTTATGGACAAAAAATTAGGTTGAGTTCTTACTATAGATGATTACTTTATGGACTCTAGCCCCTTTCCTATTGACATTTTACTAGTAACATCCTTTGCATGCCTTTAGTCAAAGGATGAACCAAAATTTTTTTTGACTTAAAAAATTCTAAACTTATAACTTCATCTCTTATTACTTTTTGTATGGAGTTATGTCTACACGCAATGTGTCTAAATTTACTAGTGGAAATATCATTTACATGCTCTTGCAATATTAGCATGACTATCACAGTATATCGTGATTGTTGGTATCGGTTTTGGCCACATTGTAAGTCATATAAAACTTCTTAAGCCCTATTTCTTCACAAGCAAAATCTTAAGCCATAAATTCTGACCCCATTGTATAGCGCAAAATACACGTTTGTTTAGTTGACCCCCATGATACTGCTCTCCGAACTAAAGTAAAATCCATTCGGATGTGTATAGTGAATCCACTAATTTTTACTTGGAAATCCATGTAAATTTTTACTTTAGTTGTATTAGCATCTTGGAAGTCCATGTAAATTTTTACTTTAGTTGTATTAGCATTTGTGGAGTCCATTTCACTAACGCCTCTCTCCAAAATATTACATCGTAAGATGCCAAGCTTTACCAATGGAGAAGGATCTTTCCTCCATATTTAAGCAATAAATACTACATTTAATACTTTAATTTGATTTGCTTCAACTAGGTGAGCATGAAAATCTGACCCAAAATTATATTTCAGATCTCTTTTTGCTCATTTACTCCTTTTAGATTCTATTATCTCTTCATTACTTTTTATGTGGGTTCAATATAAGTATTTTGATTTCCAATTTGTTCTTCACCGGTTGCTAACATTAGTCTTTTTAGGTATATTTTTATGTGTTAAATTGTCAAAAAAAACTCTGCATCTGTTTATTATATTATTGTCTTGTACTAAGTTCTTAAAACCTATATGCTTTACTATTTTAAGCATATCTTATAAATATACACCTAAAGATTCCAGGTCCAAGCTTATATCTTTTAAGATAAGGGAGTCTCACATACGCTAGACATCCCCATACTTTGCAAAAAATTAATGAAAATCTTTTATTAAACCATATTTCATCAGGGACTTTATTAACTTTCTTATATGGAATTTTATTAGTTATTACACAAGCCGATACAAGGCTTCAACCCATAAATTTAAAGGTAAACTTGAATTTATTAACATGGAATTAACTATCTCTACTAATGTTCTATTTTTTCTTTCTGCTAAACTATTTTGTTGAGCGGTATATGGAGCAGTAACTTGATGGGTTATTCCATTATTTTTACAGAAGTTTGCAAACTCATTACATAAATATTCTTCACCTCTATTACTTCTTATTATATTTATTTTCTTATTAAGTTGGTTTTCAACATCGGCCTAGAAAGTCTTAAATTTTCAAAAGCTCCACCTTTTTATCTTAATAAATATACATATGTATAATGTGAAAAATTATCTATAAAAGTAATAAAATATCTCTTTCCACCGCTTGTGAGAACATTATTCAATTCATATATATCACTATGTATGAGTCGTAACTATTCAATATTTCCTTCTACTAAAGGAAAAGATTTTCTAGTAATTTTTGCATAAATACATGACTCACCCTTTTCATTAGATACATCATCATAATTAGAAATAGGACTAACTTAACCATTGATTTTAATGCAGCAAAGTTTAAATGTTTTAATCTAGCATACCATAAATTAAAATAACTCACAAAGAAAATAGAATTATATTTTATCTCAGTAATAAATCAAGTTTGAATATTCCATTATAAGAATATGCCTTCCCCATATAGGTATCATTTTTTATCAAAATAATATTGTCAATCCAATGACCATTTTGAATCCCATTTTATTCAACAAATATCCCAACATCAAATTTTTCCAAAGTAAATATTTTTCTCAAACTGAACTTCAATTCAGCTATTCATTTGCCATGCATTTTTGTAAGTGCTTGGGTCAACAAATTGAACTGAAGTCCCCTCTCCCACTTGTTCATATGTCTTAAAGAGGTTTCAGTTGTTGGTCACATAGATGGTAGCGATAGTGTCTACCCAACAACCTTCTTCTTTATCGACCATAGTAATTTTAGTGATCATTGCCACTTAAGTTGACTTGACTTTGACGCTTTGAGTCCTTTTGTGGTGTCTGCATTCCTTTGAATAATGGTAAGGTTTTCTACAGATAAAGCACGCACCCTTCTTCTTCTGTTTGGATTTTTGATTCTTAGGGTCCTTTGATTCTGAGAAGAAAATGGTCTTTTATTATTTTGAGTGATGTCCTTAGACTTTTTCTCCAGTAGATTAGCTTTGGAATTATATTCCATCACTTCCTCCTTTTCCCGAATCCTACAATGTGTTTCTATGCGAATAAAACCCTAAAGTTGAACTAAGTCAACATCAACATTCATTTTCTTTTGAAAGTCTTTCAAAAAAGGGAGTATCTTATGTACAATAGTCCCTACTTGAAATGCTTCATGAAGTTCAATATCACATGCTTTTGAGTTCACTTACAAGTGGCAACTTATACATTTAGTCGAGTATTGGCTTGTTGTCAATAAAACTTAAAACTCCAAATAATTTGAAATAAGAAAATGTTGGTTACATGATTCCTCCATCGAATATTTGGTCCCCAATAGATGCCAAAGTTTCCTCACCGATGTCACCGAACAATACATATCATAGATTGGATCGGTAAGTGAGTTGAGAACATAGCCTTTCATATGTAATCAGCCTTTCATATGTAATCATCCTCGATCATTTCTATCGATATTTGGATAATTTAGCGTCCTTGTCTTCATTTGGTGATGGCAACTCCAGCATATTTTCAGTAGTTACATATGCCACGTTAAGTGTAGTCGACAAAAACATAACCTTTTGTTGCCACCTTTTCAAATCCGTCCCGTTAAATTGATCGAGCTTGGAGAAATCTAGGTTCATCACATTGATTGAATTTACACTTGCTTCCATAGTTTCACTAAAAAATTATAGCCTTGATTGTTGGAAATTAGGTAGATGAAATGGGGCTGGAATGTGTAATAAGGAAAGAATAGAAAAGCAATTAAGAAAATGGACTTTCCTATTTACAGTTATGCTATGCGCTCTCTCGAGACTGTGATTTGTCCTTTATTCTAAATCAGGGTGTGCAAAAGATGATATGGGTAAATCAGTTTTCAGGAAATTTGAAACAGAAGGCCACCAAAAAAAAAAAAAAATTTGTTTATTTTGCACGATATAGACAAGTCTACTATGCACCAGAGTTTCCTAAATATGGAGGTCTACTATGCACCAGAGTTTCCTAAATATGGAGATATAAAGTGGCATATTTTTTATTTTAAAGAGAGAAAGATAGTGAGCAATTGTTGAGAGAGAGAGAGAGAAATCGAGTTGGTAAAAAGGTGCAAAAAATTGGGGTAAAAAGCTCTTTTTAAAGAGTGAATAGTAGCTCATATAAGTGGTTGTTCATATGAATAGTCATTACTGTTCACAGGATATGTGACTATTGCCACCATCCAACGGTTGGATATGTGAACAGACACAATGCACATACTCCTTGATCTCGAAGGCTAGTGTCTTGGCCGTTGGATCTCATACACACCATGCACACACCTAGAGTTGTGTCACTTAAAATGGGATCGAGACTCAAGCCCAACCCATACACGAGTGCACCATCAAGTGCCCTCGCATGTGTGTGCATGTTGTATTGTGCTCCGCATGTACACCTACATTCACATCTTTGTTCTATGAATGTAAGGCATGGGAGTGTTTCTACATAAAAAAACACTCTTTCCACACTTCACTATGCAATGTGAGAGTAAACGCGTCATTTTCTCTCTCTATCTATTTAAAACTTTGGAAAACAATATTTATGAATATATTTTTTTGAAATATCTTATAGCATTTTACTAGTAAAATACTAATGATAGAAATGTTGTGATACAATCGAGTATGAGGTGAATATGCTCGCAAACTAAAATTGAACCAGGTGAAACACTCGTTAAAGAACTTTTGTTCTACTTTATTAAAGTCTTATAGGAACTGCAAAATTTATAGGCGTATGGCTGAGAATAACAGAGAAACAAGTTTTCACTTAAAATGGTTGAGAAATCTGTGTGAAAACTCAGTTTAGATAAAATGAGGACTTGTGGGAGCATAGTATTGCCTCTTTCAGTAAATTTTCATGAAAATTTTTATCCCAAAAATAGGTTATTTGTAACGACCAAATTCATTATTTACTGACTTAGCTGCAATAGAGCAAGTGGGAGTAGTTGAAAATGACATGTATTACTTTTCCATAACCACGTTCAATTGTTGTGGCTCAGGTAGATCGTCGTCGACATTTATCAGGCATATTTTGATTTTTCAAACAACTTTAAGTTATTTTTCAATCATCATCATCGAAGCCTTATCTCAATTATTTGGAGTCAGCTACATGAATTATGTTCTTCCATTCTTCTCTATCAAGGACTATATCCTCAGTAAAGTAAAAAATCGTCATATTTTTTCTCACTACTTCTATCCATGTTCTTTTGAGTCTTCTCCTTGCCCTTATGGAACCTCTCACATGAACCAAATCGTACCTCCTAAATAGTGCAATATTAGGTTTACGTTGCATATGGCTAGCCCACCTAAATCTATATTAAATTACTAATATATAATAATACTTAATTATAACATTATTATATCTAAGGAAAAATATACAATAAAATCATTTACTTTTGGTACAAGGTGGTCACAGTTAATCTTGACTATTGGATGTGAAATTGGATGGCTATATTTATTCTATTGACCAAACTCGAACTTCAAAGGAATTTTTTTTGAACTTTGTGATACATCCAAGCTATCAGATTTCATATTGGATGGTTGTAACTAATTGTGACCTCCTTGTATCAAAGGTAAATACTTTCATTATATACAATCCCTATATCTAAATAGTACATATAATTAATGTTAATTCTATATATTATTGCATATAATATAAGGAAAACTATACAAATAGATGATCATTTGATGTCACAATCACATCCCAAGCTTTTTAATTCTATATATTATTGCATATAATAAAAGGAAAAATATACAAATAGATGACCATTTGCTTCTAAGACAATGAGGTCACAATTGCATCCCTCACACTTACAATGAGATCCCTGAGATTTCAAATCAGAAGATTATAAGTGTGTTATTGACTAGACTCAAAGTTCAAAAACATATATCTTGAAGTTTGTGACACATCTCAAACGTTTTAATTTGATATCTAATTGCTAGTAGTAATTGTGACCTCCTTGTTATGAAGATAAATGGTCTTGTAGTATACAATTTCATATTAAAATATTATGCATATTACAATAATAGATGTATTTTATATATTTATGTGATAAATGATATTATAATAATATCTATTATTTATAATATATTTCTATTCGTTATGAAAAGCTACAACAAATTTTTACACTGGCTGCCTACCTAAATGTTTAATATAATTTTTGAATTTAAACAATTCAGCGAATTGATTCAATAGCGTATATACTATGCTCCATAGGGAGCATAGTGTACATCTATACCTTCAGTCGGAATACCCACTTTGGGAGATTATTCCAATATGAAATCTTGGGAATCACTTAAGGACTACTAGATTATTATTTTTAAAGAAAAAGATTGTATTTTTAATTTTCTAGCACGTAGATCTTAGTATCTAAAAATTGGACGGTCTATGTTCAAACTTGAGACATAATTTTTTTTGCAAGTGTATAGAGAATTTTTTTCTTTGGGATTAGTATGTGGTTTCAAGAGGTTCCATCCTCAAAATTTGAGGTCCTAAAATTAATCTTAGATTGGGTTGTACCCGAGGAAATAAATAGGCAATAATACAGGGTCTATAAAATCTTTTGGCTTGATTCAAATAAGAGTAATGATACTATGAGACCCTCCCACACCCATGTAAGTAGGACCCCAAGGGATCACCATTAAATTTTGACACAGATCTCTAGAAAAGTTATCTATAAATCCATTCACCCAAGTCCCACATCCATGTAATAACTTTTATAGAGATCTGTGTTAAAATTTAATGATCCTTTGGGGTCCTACTCACATGGGTAGGAGGGTCTCATAGTGTCATTAGTCTTCAAACAATCATGTGTATTAATCAGACCAGCCCAACAAAATCTTCGTTATTTCAAACTCAAACACCAAAAAACTAGGTTTAAATTGGTTTGAAACTCCATCACACAATGAATGGTGATGAAGGGGTGGGTTCTACTAAACATAAAATTAATTAGATTGTACATTCTATTAGGATATAGATATCTCGGGTTCATATTGATACATATCATTATAGATGTATATGTATATATCTTTTGATAAAATTAGGTATCTAGAAGATAAGAAGAGATCAAGACAAAGTTACTTGGTCATCAAGTTAGTTTGGTGATAAGGCCTCGTACTATTTAATTCGATCTCCAAGAATCAATCATATTTATCTCATGTAATTGTGTGATTGTCCTCTGTACTTATTGACGTAAACATTCATCCGAAATAGTGAAGATATAGCCGGTTGGGGCTTTGGATGCGTGGACGTAAGGGTTCGACCTGAACTACGTAAATGTTATGTTTTCTCTTCTTCTATCTCCATCCGTTCTCCATTCTATACTCCCACGAATTCTAACATGGTATCGGAGCGACGTTCACGATTTGGTATTTCGTCTTGAGCCTGTGTTTCCAATTTTCTTGATCAGTGAAGCCTTCAATCTGATTGCGACTCCAGCTGCACCCTCTTTGATGTTGTCTTTCTCTCTCTAGAGTTCATGTTCCGAGAAAGCATATGTTCATCATCGAGGTTGCGCGATAATGGTTTTCATGAAGAAGTGACATGACGATAAGGGTTTTCTTTGTCGTAATAGAATACCAACCCTGCTCCCATCAAGACCAACAAGACGAAGCTTAACCATGAGACAAGTCCTCCTTGAACAGGCTTCCCTGTTGCACTAGTGTCATATGAGTCTTTGGCCTTCTCCCCTTTCGTGGAACCATTGGTAAAGTATGTTATTGAGCTTTCTAGGGCATTATCCATGATGCCAGGGGTATACAGGGTACAAGATCGATTTTTATTGTGGGTTTATCTAGCCTTGTTGATCATAGTTACCCAGTTGGTTTCTTATTACAAACTTTGTTTTCTAGCATTTGTTTTCTAGCAATTGGGTGGTACCAGGTCTCATAAAAATGCGTCTTTTTTGTGGAAACTCCCCATTTATACGTTGTCTAGTGCATTATTTGCTCCTAGCGCCTCGCCAGGTAGTAGAGGACTTCGTCATATTATTGTTGTAGTGAGATCGTCAGGGGGAGCACATTCATGATTATCAGATTTAACACATTCATGATTAACAGAGATTTTTCAAGGAGAAGTTTTTATCAATATTTAGTATTCGTTGCTACTTTATTTGTCACAGAAAAAAAAAAAAAAAAAAAAACAATCGGCTGAGAAGTTCTTTAGGGTTCGGAAAAAAAAAAGAAAAAAGGATTTGCTAGAGAGATGGATGAGGAGCATGTGTGACAATATCACCCTGCCGATCATTTCACGGATGACGATGACTGAGGTGCCTTCCCAAATTGCCAATGGCAGTAGCAATGGAATAGTTTTTCTTGCAGAATTTGCATCTTCGGCTCTTTCCATCAGGTGTTGTCTCAAAAAACTTGAGATAAAATGATGTCATCTATTTCTTTTTGGGTTTTGTCAGCAGGACCAATATTTCCCTTTTCAGAAGAACCCAACCCAATATCAATTGCATCAATGTTTGCCTCAAAGAGCATGGCCTCCGCTATCCCCGTTGGTTTTGGAGTGTTGCTTTTCGCACAGAACCGCCAGACGTAGGAGAGAGAGAAAGTTTAAGAGAGGGAAACAAATCCCAAGTCTTTTAGAGAGAGAAAGAGATTAGTTTTCCATAAAAAAAGTGACCCACGTTTTTTTTAATAGAGAGAGACACGCCTAGTTTCACAGAGGAAGAATCATGCTTTATTGTGAGAGAGATATAAGACCAAGTTTAGAGAGAGAGTGATCCCTTGCATAGAAAGGGACCCACATTTCTAGAAAGAGGAGCAGAAAGGAAAAACACCCATTCTTACAAGTCTTTGAAGGGAGAGAAAGAACCCAATCTTTGACGATTGAAGTTCTCGATCCTAGTTGATGATCATATTTTCCATTACGTAATCCCGTTTGATGATAAAGTTTTTCGTTACTCCATCCTGTGTGATGATCAAATTTACTTGATCCTGGTTGATGATCGAGTTTACTCGATCCTGGTTGATGATCAAATTTATCGTTCCTGGTTGATGATCAAATTTTTTGTTACTCAATCTGGGATCTTCTGAAGAAGAGAGAAAGAACGATCATTTTTCTTTAGAGAGATAAGGCCTCTACAAAGAAAAGAAGCCTCTGAGAGTGAGATCTTCAAATAATAACCTTAGAGAAAGAAAGTCTCTAGAAGAAAGTAGAGAGCTCAAGAAATATTCTTTCTTGGAAGACCCTATAGAGAGAAAGTCTCTAGAGAAAGTAGAGAGCCCAAAAAATGTTCTTTCTTGGAAGACCCTATAGAGAGAAAGTCTCTAGAGAAAGTAGAGAGCCCAAGAAGTGTTGTTTCTTGGAAGACCATGGTGACCTGTGAAATTTATCATGGATTTGATCACTACTCAATTTTTTGGCAACTTAGTAATGTTCAAACTTCAGCTGCTTTTTGTCAAAGCATCTTGAGTTTGAGGAGGAATATTGGCATATAGATATCTCGGGTTTATATTGATGTATGAATGCATGTATATATGTCTCTTGATAAGATTAAGTATCTAGAAGATAAAAAGAGATTAATTCAAAGTTACTTGGTCATCAAGTTAGTTTGGTGATAAGGCCTCCTACTATTTACCTCTATCTCCACAAATCATACTATATTTATCTCATGTAATTGTATGATTATCCTATATATTATATATATATATATATATTATTTATTTATTTATTGATGTAAACATTCATCAACAATAGTAAAGATATAGCCGGTTGGGGCTTTGGATCCGTGAACGTAAGGCTCCGGCCTGAACCACGTAAATATTATGTTTTCTCTTCTTCTATCTCCATCCATTCTCCGTTCTATGCTCCCACGAATTCTAACACATCCCCCCTCCGTGCCCAACCCTTTTGATTGGACAATAACAAAAGGACCCGGTTTCTATGCGATCAAGACTGCATATATAGAAATGCGGGTCTCTTAATAAATTTCTTTCTGAGATGGATTTTAAGACTTAATTTTTAAGGACATATAATCTATAACATGGAGATCATGAATATTAAAAACTAAATAAATTTTAAAAACTAAAAATAATAATTCTAGTAAGAAAACATTCAAATCGTTAGTTTCCATCGTTTTTGGATGGAACACCTACTTGCATCCATCTTTAAGATGGATGCTTTACACTTTCGGGATCGCATACATGAAACAATTTTCCATAATAAAACATATTGTCGATGTTATCATGACCATGTTATTATATAGGGCAGTGATTTGGACTTGGTTTCTATGAGTCCACCGACTCATATGTAGAAATGTGGTCCCCTTAATAATTTTTTTTTTAAATAGAATTTGATCCTAATTTTTAGGTAATATATTATCTTTAACATGTCTATAAAAATAAATAGCTTTTAAAGACTTGAAATCATATTTTTTTGAAAAAAATATTTGAACCATTGATTTTACTTTTTCTTTGGAAGACTATTATTTATGGGAAAAAGTTTATAAAAGGTTGCAACTTTAAAATGTAGAATTATAGATGCACCTCAAAAAATCCATCATAAAAGGTTATTTGGATGTTGGAACCTCTAATTGATCATCTCAACATCGAGATGTACAAATGTGAATATAGAAAAAAGATTTCGAGTTCACGAAATAGTGTATCTTGCAACACATTATTTGGATCGTCCATTTTTAAGATTTTCATGTGTTTATAGATCCACTTGATTTGAACCAATTTCAGAGTTTGAAATTTTATAATTAGAGATGAAAATAAATTCTCAAGCCATCCTAAGAATTGTTTGTATCAAAATTACGTTTATGATAAAATTTAGAGGTGCGCCTTAATTGGATTGTTTAAGGTTGCAACCTTATGCAAACCACACCCTTGTTTACAGGACCTGGTTTTGGTGGAAGGTGTAGATCTCCAAGCCCGCATAGTAGTAGGTGCACGCTTGACGCACCAAACAATTTTCCTTTAGATTTTTTTTTTTTTTTGAAAACTATACTATGTTTTTTTAGGTTTTACTTTAGATTTTACGACAAGAAATAGAGGAGTAGTGGGTACAAACATTTAGCAGGGAGAGTATGCTATAGATAAGTATGTAGATTAGTATATGCCGTTGATCAACCCGGTAATGCATATTCTCCCCAGTCAATCGTTGTGAATGGGCAGTGAATCACTTGCCTAGAACAATAAGCAAGAAGCGTAAGCTTTTACGCGGTACAATTTAAAAAATTTAGACATCCACTAATATAGAATAGGAAATGTATACAATCAGACCATTTATTTTTTATACAAGGAAGTCATAATTATTAATGATCATTTGATATGAAATCGGGTGGTTGAGGGTGTATCTTTAATTAAGCACAAAGTCCAAAGTAAAATTCTTTGATTATTGTGATACAATCTATTGGATTTGACATTTAATAGTTAAAAATAATTGTGACCTCTTTGTACCAATAATAAATTGTCTTATTAAATGATTGTTCAAGGTTCTTAGCACCGAACAACATATTCCTTTTGTTTGGGCAACTTTAATCAAGTGAAATAAGCAAATTAGCCACATAATAGTTTTTATTTTGCTAGCCTTAAATCAGTGTTTGAAAATTCGGTGACCCGATCCGAAATCAAGAGATCCAAATCAGATATCGTTCAAACCGTTTCGGATCCATAAAAAAAAAGGGATTCATTCACCTTTTTTGTAAAATTTTTTTTTCTATTATAATGACAGGGGATTCAGCGGTATATACAGTGAAAGCATTCCACCTTTTTTTAAAAAAGGTTTTCTATTATAATATCATGAAGTGGTTTAAAAAACGGATCAGTGGGACGGATCGGATACCCCCAAAACTCATCTGGATGGGTGAATCAGTGTTTCAGATCAGGAATCGACCGAATCGATCGGATTCAGGCTTTAAAAAAATCTAAAAAAATTATTAAAAATCATTATAAATGTTATTTTTTAGGAATCCAATAATAAATAGGGGTACTATATTAATAACTTTCATTTTTTTGCATCAATATACAAATATTGAGATGTTATTTCCCTATATGAACTATTGTTAACCATTATATTTACATCACACAAAAAAAGAAGTACAGAATTATCGTGGATGAAGTGTATAATCATATATGGACTACAATAAATACAATGTTGTTCTTCATCTTGGTCGTGCTGGTGCATAGTTAGCAAGTCAGGGAAGATCAATATATCGGCTCACCATAAAATCAAAAATAAATCATTTTTATTTTAAAAATTCGGATGAAAAAATTGGGTAAAAAATACGGATCGGTAAAAATTCTTTATGTAAAAATATCGCAAATATATCGGATTAGGCTAAAAAATTCAGAGTGAAAAAAAAGGACATGTTTAAAATAAAAGTAGGTAGAAATTAAAATAGAATTAAGAAGAAATTAAAATAAAATTAAGTAAAAATAAAAAAATAAAATGATAAGTTGTTGATAAATATACGATATGAATTTTCTCATTAAATACTTTAACAAACATCATACATACTTAGTACATAACGCAAAAAGAAAAAAAAGAAAAGAAAAAAGGGGGGGTAGGGGGCAATATGAGATAAGTAG
The DNA here is from genome assembly GCF_054954075.1 of Amborella trichopoda. Lineage (NCBI taxonomy): Eukaryota > Viridiplantae > Streptophyta > Magnoliopsida > Amborellales > Amborellaceae > Amborella > Amborella trichopoda. Next base: position 47,922,646 of record NC_142338.1, on the reverse strand, counting down.
AATTGAGTTGGGTACATTCATTTCGCTCTCCGTATGGTGACCGTCCTTTATAACCATAACCATAGTTAATATGTTTTTTTTTTAAAAAAAAGCTTTGTTTTAGGGATTTAAGATGTATACTTTCTGATAATTTGTGTCTTTGAGCCCTAATTTGGATTGATTTTTTGGTGGAATTTTGCCAAGTCAAAATCTGGGGATTTTTTATTCAATGGTTTTTATGGTATTTTATTCTAATTTGATTCATTGGATTGGAGCATAAACCCTAAAATAATAAACCTTAACCATATAATTGGGGATACAAATTTATTTTTTAGGGAATTTTTTTTTGGGGGGAAATAATATACTTTTTAGAAAGCATGGAAATAAAAATTATATAAAACGCAAAAAAAGTTTTCAATGTTTAGGGAAAAAAATACAGGTAAAAAAGGCAAAGTTTTTTTGGGACGATTTTTTCATAAAGATCAATAAGGCGCATTTTAAACTTTTATGTGAAAAAAACACGTATTTTTGCCAATCTTTTCAAAAAGTCACAGTTTTAAACGTTTTTGAAAAAAACTTTGTATTTTTTAAAAAGGTTGCGTTTTAAATGCCAACTTGCTAACTATGTGCTGGTGCCATTTATTGAATTCGTGTGACAATTCATCTACTCGATCTAGGAACGAATCATCTAAATTAGTGGGCACCTGAGAATTAGTTCACAGTTTTAATCAACAAATTTGTTTTAAAATTAATTAGTCAAAGAACCCTAAAATTTTGCAATATGTATTTGCATTAAATAATTGACAATAAAGTTGAACAATACAAGTTATTTTCACATGATAATTATAAATTGACAATCAATAGAATATAATTCACAATTTAATCAGCAAATTATTTTAAAATTAATTACTCAAAGAACCCTCTCAAAATTCAGGCCATAATCTTCAAAATCACATGTGAACACCAACAATCGCGATTTTTTCAAAATTCGATCAACAAAACTTTGTTGATCACACAAATAACAATAATCATTATCTAAATAATATCATTATCTTCAAAAACCCTATGAAATCATTAGTTATCAACCAAAAACCTTGAAAATAGGCTATAATATCTTGTGAATAATACTATTAAGATAAAAAATCATCTGATTTAATAAAAAATCGTGCCCTATTTCGCCTACAATCTATGAAATAGTGGAAAATGAAAACCCTAACATGTCATTGAGAAACCATGACTTCAAATTATAAATACACCATTAATCGACAAAAAACTTGAAAATAGGCTATAGTATCTTGTGAATAATACTATTAAGATTAAAAAAAAAACAAAAAAAGCCTATTATTTGATAAAAAATCGTTCCCTATTTCGTCTACAATCGATGAAATGGCAAAAAAATGAAAACCCTAACCTATTCATGAGAAATAGTGAAAAACAAAACGGTAAATTCGTGGCTTCAAATTGATGGTGGTTTGGTTTTTAATAATCAATAAGATTGTAAAGTGATATGTGAAGGCTGCAAAGATTCAATTTTGCTCAAATAATTGATCAAAAAGCTTCAAAGTTTGATCATTGAGCTAAAATCATTCAACTTTCATTGTTCATCGTTGAAACTCAATGGAATAAACGAGTCTACTATAGCAAAATCGCCCGACTCGCCCGGTTCCTTTCTAAATATGGGCGGTTTCCTATTTTAAGCTAGAACCAACACGGGGTGACCGATTCCCGTGTTGAATTACCGAGTCCATTCTGACTCGACGATTTTTAAACCATTGATATCCCGTGCTGGCGGACCACCAACCTCGTAGCCCTTTCTGTGAAGTGATATGTGAAGGTTGCAAAGATTCGATTTTGCTCAAATAATTGATAAAAAAGCTTCAAAGTTTGATCATTGAGCTCAAATCATTCAGCTTTCATTTGTTCATCATTGAAACTCGGTGGATTCGGCAAGTCTACTGTAGCAAAATCGACTCGTCCGGTTCCTTTCTTTCTAAACATGGGCGATTTTTTGTTTGAGCTAGAATTGACAAGGGGTGACCGGTTTTCTGTTTGATCTAGAATCGACACGGGATGACCGATTCCCATATCGAATCACGTGTAGTTTCTCTTGTTTGAGCTAGAATCGATATGGGGTGACCGAATTCCCATGTCGAATTGCCCGAGTCCATTATAACTCGGGGATTTTTAAACCACTGATACCACGTGCTAGCGGGTCCACCAACCTCATTTGTAGCCCCTTGCCTCATTTCCTTCAACTCATACGTAAGCTCGCACTACATTCCAGACACATCACATCTACTTTGTCGAGTCGCCATTCTGACTCGATAATTATTAAACCATTGATATCACGTGCTGGAGGTCCACCAACCTCGTAGCCCTTTCTGTGAAGTGATCTGTGAAGGCTGCAAAGATTCGATTTTGCTCAAATAACTGATCAAAAAGCTTCAAAGTTTGATCATTGAGCTCAAATCATTCAGCTTTCATTTGTTCATCATTGAAACTCGGTGGATTCGGCAAGTCTACTATAGCAAAATCGACTCGTCCGGTTCCTTTCTTTCTAAACATGGGCGATTTTTTGTTTGAGCTAGAATTGACAAGGGGTGACCGGTTTTCTGTTTGATCTAGAATCGACACGGGATGACCGATTCCCATATCGAATCACGTGTAGTTTCTCTTGTTTGAGCTAGAATCGATATGGGGTGACCGAATTCCCATGTCGACTTGCCCGAGTCCATTATAACTCGGGGATTTTTAAACCACTGATACCACATGCTAGCTGGTCCACCAACCTCATTTGTAGCCCCTTGCCTCATTTCCTTCAACTCATACGTAAGCTCGCACTACATTCCAGACACATCACATTTACTTTGTCGAGTCGCCATTCTGACTCGATAATTATTAAACCATTGATATCACGTGTTGGAGGTCCACCAACCTCGTAGCCCTTTCTGTGAAGTGATCTGTGAAGGCTGCAAAGATTCGATTTTGCTCAATTAACTTATCAAAAAGCTTCAAAGTTTGATCATTGAGCTCAAATCATTCAACTTTCATTTGTTCATCATTGAAACTCGGTAGATTCGACAAGTCTACTGTAGCAAAATCGACTGGCCCGGTTCCTTTCTTTCTAAACATTGACAGTTTCCTGTTTGAGCTAGAATCGACAGGGGCTGCCCGAGTTTGTTCTAACTTGGTGATTTTAAAACTACTGATATCACATGCTGGCGAGTCCACCAACCTCGTTGGTAGCCCCTTGCCTCATTTCTTTCAACTCACAAGTAAGCTCGCACTGCTTTCCAGACACATCACATCTACTTTGTCTAATCTCTTGAGTCTGTTCTGACTCCATGATTTTTAAACCACTGATATTATGTGCTGACGGTCCACTAACCTCGTAGCCCTTTATGTGAAGGCTGCAAAGATTCGATGATTCGATTTTGCTCAAATAACGGTTCCTTCAAGACACATCACATGCCCTTTCTGTGAAGGCTGCAAATATTCGAATTTGCTCAAATAACGGTTTTTTCTAGACACATCACATGTACTTTGTCGAATCGTCCGAGTCTGTTTTGACTCGAGATTTTTCAATCACTCGAATCGCTTGAGTCTGTTATGACTCCATGATTTTTAAATCACTGATTGCACATGTTGGTGGTCCGTTGCAAAGATTTGATTCGATTTTCTATTTGAGCTTCAGATTCGGTTTTCTATTTGGTGGATTCGGCGACTACACTGTAGCAAAATCGACTCGCCGGTTCCTTTCTTTCTAAACACTGGCGGTTTCTTGTTTAAGCTAGAATCGACACAGGGTGCCCGAGTCTGTTCTGACTCAACGATTTTTAAACCATTGATATCACATGCTGGTGGGTCCACCAACCTCGTTCGTTGCCCCTTGCCTCATTTCCTTCAACTCACACGTAAGCTCGCACTGCCTTCTAGACACATCACATCTACTTTGTCTAATCGCCGGAGTCCGTTCTGACTCGACGATTTTAAACCATTGATATCACGTGGTGGCGGTCTACCAACCTCGTAGCCCTTTCTGTGAAGGCTGCAAAGATTCGATGATTCTATTTTTGCTCAAATAACGGTTCCTTCCGGACACATCACATGCAGTTCGTAGCCCCTTGCCTCATTTTCTTCAACTCACACGTAAGCTCGCACTGCTTTCTAGACACATCATATCTACTTTGTCTAATCGTCCGAGTCCGTTTTGACTCAATGATTTTTAAACCACTGATACCACATGCTAGCGGTCCATCAACCTCGTAGCCCTTTCTGTGAAGGCTGCAAAGATTCGATGATTCGAGTTTTGCTCAAATAATGGTTCCTTCCGGACACATCACATGCAGATTCGATTTTTGCCTTCTAGACACATCATATCTACTTTGTCGAATCGTCCGAGTCAGATGATTTTTAAATCACTCGAATCGCCTGAGTCTGTTCTCACTGATACCACGACACGAGGTGACCAGATTCCTCAGATGACTAGAAAAGGTTGAAGCTCCATTGGCCAAGGAATGATAGCGCATCTCTATCTGTTCGGGTTCTCCCTCCGAATAACAGCCAATAAAGAAACTCTGATAGCAACTCATCCTCTTTGTCCCAAATCTCCCTCCTCTCGTTGCTCTCATCTATTGGCAAATCCACTAAGAAAATCAATCTAAGACAATAGAATAGCAGTCCGCACGCATAATAGCCTCTCTCCTCTTGTTCCATCTGACCAACTACTAAATTGATTTGATTATTGAACTGCAAAACTCACTCGGGCTTCGCGCTCTTCCGAACCAACCAACCTTGGTGGTTGTTCTCTTCTGGCCGATCCTCTTTCCACCTGGGCGGATAGGAGGGTAGACTTTTTAAGAGCCCTTCTTCTTAATTCAATTCACTAATAAATGATTCAAGAATGAATTAGACGTCGGTCCCCTATGCATTCTTTTCTCTCCATGATGGGTACGTTGAGACGCGTAACCTTCGCACACGGCGGTTTCTTCTTTCATTATTGAAGAAGAAGTGAGCGAATTGCATGTAGAGGGAATCGTAGGGGCTTATAGTTTAATTGGTTGAAACGTACCATCGATGATTATTCGATTGCACGTTCGAGCCCTACTAAGCCTACTCCTTTCCCTTATATTACAGTCAAAGACCCCCCAGCCAAACAAATAGAAGATAGGGGATAACTGGGCTGACTTGCAATATCTCCGCTTGCACGGCTCATTCTTCGAGCCCTGCTTCTTTTTTGCCCCCAGGTTACCACCGTATGGAGCATAGCCAAGTGGTAAGGCATCCGTTTATGGTACCGACATGCAAAGGTTCAAATCCTTTTGACTCCAAATCAATGCTATTTTGAACTGGTGCTCTTAAATTCCGATCGGATCTATCAAAAGAAGGTCCATAGGGGTAGTTGAGGGAAGTAAAATGCAGCTAGTGTTGCACCTAACTCCAGCTTCCAATCCCTTCTGCTCGCCCAGTTTTGCGAAAATTCTTTTGGTGAAATAGGCCACCACTATACCACCACTACCATTACTTCTAGGTAGGTAGGCAACCACTGATGAAGAATGCTAGAATAGATAGTAAAGTAAAAAAGGGGTGCGGGGAAGGGGACTGACTCCTTTATGGAGGATCTTATATATATATATATATATATATATATATATATGTAAGGCTTTAGCAGGAGCGAGACCCCTCCTACTTCATTGTTTGAGGGCTTGACCGGTTGCAAGGGCAAGCCCGAGTCCGGAAGTGAGCTCTTGTTAGCGGCAAGATAAGAGTGGACCACTTCAAATTCAAACCATGTGTGACGTGCGTAAGCCTCCTTTTTGAGGAGGAAGACCTACCTCGCCTCTCAGAAGGAGGCCCAGAGTGAGCTGTGCTCACGTAGGCACAAGGGGCTAGTTGTCTTAGAGGGCCTGCTCGCTTAACTAGTCTTTTTAAAGAGCTAAGTCCTATTCCTTATGGATGGGGGGTCTGCTCATTAAGGGGTCTACTCGTATAACTAGTCTTTGAAAAGAACTCTTCTTTAAGGGGGCCTGTTCTAGGGGGTTGCTCGTTCCTAAGGGGCTACTCGCCTTAACTAGTCTGTTAAAGAAGTGAGTTCCTATTATCTTTAAGGGGGACCTTCTCGTTTACGTCGACTTAAAGGAGGAAAACAAGACAAGAAGAGAAATAAAATTGCCCTCTTGTTTTAGGGGGGAAACTCTTCCTTATGGGGGCCAGCTTGCTTAAAGGAGGAAAACCAGACAAGTAACCACTCTTAAGAGGAAAAAGGAGGGCTTGCTTGTAAGCTGTCCTCAAAAGAAAAAAAAAAAAGGGGGCTTACTCGTTCACTTAAAAGAGGAGAACATGAAAGCAAGAGAGATGCGTAAGCTACCTTTTGTTTTAGGAGGGGAAGGGTGGCCCAGCCCACTCGTTAGCACTCCTATAAAGACCGCTCGTTAGCACTCTTATAAAGAGATCCTCTTCTAGCTATCCTTCCTTCCCTTCGGTCAGATCAGTAAGTATGGGTAGGCTCGGTATAAGAGTGGGCACATCACATCTACTTGTCTAATCGCCCGAATCAGTTCTGATTTGATGATTTTTAAATGGCGGTCCACCAACCTTGTAGCCCTTTGTGTGAAGGTTGCAAAGATTTGATGATTCGATTTTTGCTCAAATAACGGTTCCCTTTCGGACACATCACATCTACTTTGTCGAATCGTCAATCGTTTCGAACACATCACATCTACTTTGTTGAATCGTCAATCATCCGATTTTTAAATCACTCGAATCGCTCGAGTCTGTTCTCACTGATATCAACGACACAGGGTGACCAGATTCCTTGGGTCCGATTTTTAAATCACTGATATCAGCGACACGGGGTGACCAAATTCCTCTGGGGCAATTTTTAAATCACTGATATCAGCGACACGGAGTGACCAGATTCCTCTCCTGATGAGGAGATGATGGGTGATCGGATATCAAAGGATGGGTGGCCGGATATCAGCGACACGGGGTGACCAGATTCCTCTCTGGTTTGAGAAGGATTCCTCTCCTGAGAAGGAGAGGATGGGTGATCGGATATCAGCGACACGGGGTGACCATATTCCGCTCTGGTTTGAGGATAGGATGGGTGACTGGATTTTGATGTCACCTAGAGTCCGTTCTGGCTCGACGATTTTTAAACCATTGAGATATCACGTGCGGGGTCCTCGTTCGTAGCCACATAAGCACATCTACTTTGTTATAATGTTGATGGTTGAGCATTTTATAGGTTGTCTTCCTCCCATATCTCCTCGATGTGGGACAAATCGGATGGAGTTTCAAGGCCATCTAATAGACTAATACGGCTACGTACTCAGCCATTAGTTCATAGGATAATATTATTAAGATATTAGCTTATGAGATTATGATTAGTACTAAGTTATTAGCTTATGAGATTATATAATTAACACTAGGCTATTAGCTAATTGGGATTAGCTCATAGGATATTAAAAAACAACAAATAATATTAATACTAGTTTATTGACCATTAAAAAAAAAAATAGTTTATGAGATATCTTAAAAGAAAAAAGTAATGCTAGCTCATACTACTTTAGAATCTAGTTCAAGTGACTTTATCAATTATTCCACATTGCCAATATAAATTTATTTATTTATTTTTTATTTGATTAAAATATGATTACAAATTTATGTTTCTATATTCTATATTTTTGTGCACACTGTTTATTACACATTAGATTTATTTATTTGTGAGGATCATGCCCTTGTTTTTTTAATCATATTTATTATAATATTAAAATTAATAATTATGTTCATTACATTGATAATAAAATATTATATTTTATTTGATAATATATTTATATTACAAATTATATTATATATTATTTTTATTATAATTGTAAATTAGATTTTTTAAAAATTTAAAAATATTATAAGACAAATTTTAAATGGGTTATATTAGAGTGCTCACACTATAGAGTAATTTAGCATTGTACTCAACAAATTTGAACACTTATTACCTTTGTTTGGTATATGAAGCTTGTTTTTAATAAGGGTATTTTTTGTCATTAAGAATGATGTGACATCATCTACATGGGGTGTGACATCACCCATATAGGGCATTAAATGTCAATAGTGTACTCCATGTAGGTGATGACACATTTTATGTGGATGATGTCACACCTCTCTTAAGGACTAAAAATACCCCTATTAAAAAAATATTGCATATACAAAACAAAGGTATAAAAGTATCCAAAATTTGTCAAGTACAATGATAAAAAAAACTCCATAGTGTGAGCACTCTAATATAACCCATTTTAAATTTATTCCTATGGGCGAGCTTTCTATGCTTCCCCTATAGCATAAAACTTATATGCTTCCCCTTATCCAACCGTCCATTCTGAATGGACGGTTGAGATGACCCCACTCACAATGTCACGTCTTCACACTATTTTATTTTTAAGTTTTTTCTATACAAGTTATTTTTATACCAAATCCAAATTTTAGGGGTCAACTCCTCTCTTAAACTCGCACTTATAAAAAATATTATAAAAATATTATCAATAAAATAAAATGACCAAAATACCCTTGAAAGCTTCAAGGGGTATTTTGGTCATTGTTTTTATCGAAAAACTATTTTGAATATTTTTTGTAGGTGTGCCCCAATGAGAGGATGACAAGTACCAAATTTTATATTCATACAATTTGTATAAAAAAATAAAAAATAAAATACTATGAGGCGTTTGATCTAAAATCAAATGGTAAGTGGGTTATTTGATCAAAATTAGACAGTTGGATGGTAGGGGAAGCATAGATCTTCTATGTTGTAGGAGAAGTATAGAAACATTTCCCTATTCTTATTTGAATAGAAAAATTACTATAAAATATAAACTAAAAATTCAAATTTCAATATATAAAAATTAGGGTGCAGTTTGTATAGAGCCTGAGCTCTAAACAATCAAATTAGAGCCTACCTCTAAATAGTGTCGAGAAATATGGTTTCAACACTAGAAATCTTTGTAATAGCCTTAAAATATATTTTTATCTATATTTATAAAGTTTAAAGCTTAAAAATTGTGTAGATCGACAGATCTATGAAAACTTGAAAATCTTGAAATTAACGGTAAAAAAATACATTACAAAATACATTATTTCCAAAACATAAAATCAATTGTTTTCTCATGTCCATGCATCTTGATTGCGAGATGATCAATTTGAGGACTTTTGGGCATCAAAACAATATCGTCTAGCAAAATATTTGAGGTAGGCTCGAATGTGATTGTTTAGAGCATCGGCTCTATATAAACTTTTTCTATAATGTTATAGTTAGTTAGGTTGTGATAATTTTAGACGAGTAAAGAGAATTAATAAATGTTTGATGTGATATTAATTTCACTTTATATGATATTTTTTTAAAATCTCATAATATGAAAGTATTTTCTAATATTTTTAAATTATTTTGATTTAATATTATAATGCTATATTATAATTAACAATTACACAGACATCCAAACAGAAAACTGCATCTCAGTATTCACTTATTTTTACAAAATAATGAAAATACATAATGCACCACTCCTAATTTCTTTTAGCAACTTAAAGTATACTATTTTTAAAGATTTATAGTGATATTTTGAAAAAAAAAAATTAGACAAAATTTACCGATTCGCAGATTCTCTGATCCGATCCGTTGATTCTCCGATCTCACAAGGGTATGGGTGTGACTTATTCGAGTCAACGATCAGTTTTTTTAAACACTACCCTAATCAATTAGGAGTACAATTGTACTCCTTGTTCAGACTTAAAACCTTAGAGCAAGGAATTTTAATGAAACAAGAACGCTTTGAGTTCCCATATCTTAAAAAAAAAAAAAAAAAATGATAGAATTATCATTTTGCTCGGGCCATTGCCCCTGCTTGTTAAGATTTGTAAACGTGGAATAAACATTTGTTTAAGCCACTTAATTGAAGCATACTGATGAAATTATGCTTGTTCGTGATTAGGAATTCCAGATTAAAGCCACTTAATTCGAGCACTTGAAAAAGGCATATTTAATTAAAAAAAAACGAATTCCAGATTCCTAACCTTGAACAATTAAGGATTCATTGGTCATTTGATTCCCATGCCATTCCACTTTAGGAACCCTAAATATGAGATTTTAGTCAAACATGTTCCAGATTCATAACCCTAATCAAGTAAGAGTTGTGTCATTAGCTCGGACCACTTAAGAGTATCCACATTACAAAAATATCATTAATTGTTTGTGGCTAACAATCCCAAACAAGGGAATTTCAGGATTTTAAAGTAATTTTTGAAGAGGTACAAGTAAAATGAATCCAATAGAGTAATTGTATTGTAAAATTGGATGATTTGATAATGAGTGCAGTTTGTATAGAGCCTAGGCTCTAAACAATCAAATTAGAGCCTATTTCAAGAAATATGGGTTTAATATTGGAAAGCTTTGTAATATCTTTAAAATATACTTTCATTATTATTTATAAAGCTCAAAGTTTCAAAAATAGTGTAGATCGATAGGTCTATGACAACTTGAAAATCTTGAAAATTGATGTCAAATGCATTATAAAATATACTATTTTCAAAACTTGAAATCCATTTTTTCTCATTTCCATGCATCTTGATGTCAAGATGATCAATTTCAGTATATTTGAGCATCAAAACAAGTTCTTCTAATAAATTCTTTAGGTAGGCTCTTATTTAATTGTTTAGATTTTAGAGCCTTGCTCTATGTAAACTTTTCCTTTTGAATAATGGAAAAAGTTTACATAGAGCCAAGACTCTAAACAATCAAATTAGAGTGCATATCAAAAATTTCACTAGAAGAGGTTATTTTGATGCCCAAATATCCTCTAATTGATCATCTTGACATCAAGATGCATGGACATGAGAAAAAAATGGATTTCAAGTTTTGAAAATAGTGTATCTTGTAATACATTTTTGGATCGTCAATCTACACTATTTTTTGAGTTTTAAATTTTATGATTAGAGATAAAAATATATTTTAAGATTGTCACAAAAATTTTCAATATTGAAACCACATTTCTCGACACTATTTGAAGGTGCACTCCACTTTGAGTGTTTAGAGCCCGCCAGCTCTATTCAAACTGCACCCTTGAATAATTGAAGTGATATTTTGTCTATATTTAAAGGGTGTGGTTTGTATGGAGCCGAGACTCTAAGCAATCAAATTAGAGCCCACCTTCAAATAGCATCGAGCAATATGATTTCAGTACTGGAAAGTTTTATGAGAGCCATAAATTATATTTTCATCTTTAGTAATAAAATTTAGACCTTAAAAAATAGTGTAGATCGAGCAGGTCTATGAAAACTTGAAAATCTCGAAAATTGACGGTCCAAAAATGTGTCACAAGATGCACTATTTCCAAAAGTTGAAATCCATTTTTTTCTCACGTCCATACATCTTGAGGTCAACCTAATCAACTTGATTATATTTGGGCATGAAAACAACCTCTTCTAGTGAAAGTTTTGAGGTACGTTCTAATTTAATTGTTTAGAGCCTAGGCTATATAAGGGCAAGTTTTCTATGCTTCCCCTACAATATAAAACTTATGTTCTTTCCCTTATCCAACCATCCATTTTAAACAGAGGGTTAAGATTGCCCCAATCACAATGTCATGTCTCTACACTATTTTATTTTTAATGTTTTTTTTATAAATTATTTAGGCACAAAATTTTGGACGTCCAATCCTCTATTATACTTACACTAGTGAAAAATATAAAAAACATATTTCCAATAAAATAAAATAACCAAAATACCCCTGAAATATTTAAGGGGTATTTTGGTCATTATATTTTATCGAAAATTTATTTTTAATATTTTTTATAAGTACGCCAAATGAGAAGATGGCTCGTACCAAATTTAATATTCATACAATTTGTATAAAAATAAAATACTTTAAGACATCAGATCTAAAATCAAATGACAAATAACTCTTCTGATCAAAATTGGATGACTGGATGGTAAGAAAAGCATAGATCTTCTATGTTTTAGGGGAAGCATATAAACCTTTCCCTCTTTATACACTTTTCCCTTTTTTGTAAAAGAATCTTGATTTTGTTTCATAATAATGTACGTGCAAAGTTCCACGTAATGGGATGATTTGACCCAATATATTTTTGTGAGGTAATTGGGCAATTGAAGTGATATTTTTCTTCTTTTTTTTTTTGTTATCTTTATTTGGTTTGAAAAAGGTGAGGTTTTTACAACATGCCAACCTTATACGATTGCACTAAGGTGCACCTCAAAAATTGCACTAAGGTGCACCTCAAAATATGTTGAAATGCAAGTTTGGTACCACAAAGCATTGGGATGTTATAAAAATCTATTATTGCCCTTATTCATGAAATTTAAAGTTTCAAAAATAATAACAATCAAACAGATCTATAAACATTTGAAATTCTTAAAGGAGTAATGATCCTATAGGACCCTCCCACACCCATATGTGTAGGACCTCAAAGGATCACCATTAAAGTTGGTATATATCTCTAGAAAAGTTATCATATGGGTGTGGGACTTGACTTTTCTATAGATCCATACCAAATTTAATGGTAATCTTTTGGGGTTCTACACACTTGAGTGCGAAAGAGTCCTATAAAATCATTTCTCATCTTAAAAATAGACAGTCTAGATGATGTGTTAAACGATGATTTATTTTAAAACTAGAAATCCTTTTCTTTTTATATCTATAAATCTCCGAAATGATCAATTTGTGGGTCTTCCTGAATATGAACAACCATGTATAGTAAGTTTTTTAGGTGCAGTTTACTCGTACCCAAAGACGAGCAAAGTATCGCTTAATCAAAAGTCACTTTTACTTTTTGTCTTATTTAGATTTAAGGCAGCGAAGTGGGCATTGATTTTAGTCTCCCTAGGGGGTTGTCTTGTCCATTTCAGTATTTGAAAAATTGAACGGGCCTAAAAAAAAAATTGGCCAAAGGGCCAGTAAAGAGCAGCGTTTTAAAAAACGCCGAGTCGAACCGGACTCGCCCGGTTCGACTCGGAAATAGTGAAAAAGGAACCGGATCGCCCCGAAAATCGGAAATCGTCCGGTTCTAGAGAGAACCGGACGATTCTGTACAGCGAATCGCCGATTCACTGTACGGAATCGGCGAGTCCGAACAGTGAATCGGCGATTCCGTACGGTTTTTTTTTTTTTTTTTTTTTTTTTTTTTTTTTTTGGTAATCCATGATAGATTTTTTTTGTAATCCATGATCGAATTTTTTGGTTTTTTGTAACCCATAATAGAATTTTTTGTAATCCATGATCGAAATGTTTGTTTTCTTTTCTTGTAATCCATGATCGATTTTTTTGTTTTTTTTTTTTTTTTTTGTAACCCATGATAGAATTTTTTGTAATCCATGATCGAATGTTTTGTAATATATGATCAAAATGTTTGTTTTTTTTTTGAAATCCATGATTGAAATGTTTGTTTGTTTTTTTTTAATCCATGATTGAATTTTTTGTTTTTTGCTTTTTTTGTAACCCATGATAGAGTTTTTTGTAATCCATGATTGAATTTTTTGTAATCCATGATCGAACTATTTTTTTCTTTTTTTGTAATCCACGATTGAATTTTTTGTTTTTTTTGTTTGTTTTTTTTTGTAATCCATGATCGAATTTTATGTAATCCATGATCGAATTTTATGTAATCCATGATTGAATTTTTTGAAAATTTGTGATTTTTTTTGTTTAATCCATGATCGAATTTTTTTTTGTAATTCATGATAGAATTTTTTGAAAATTTGTGATTTTTTTTTTAATCCATGATAGATTTTTTTGAAAATTTGTTTTTTTTTTTTTTTAATCCATATTATTCAAAGAGAAAACGAGAGAGATGATGATTCCGAGGCCACCCTATCCCAACCATATTATTCACATATCGAGTCCCAACAGCAACAGTGTAGGGATGAGCACGAAATACTGTAAATTAAATGCTGAACGGCGGTTCATGCAGGGAAAGAACATATCAATATTTGCATATTCATTCAAAAACATGAAAATTCTTAATGGAGTACCCTCATTTTTTATTGAATTCCTAAAAACCAATATTTATAATGAATTTTAATAATTTTTTCGGATTTTTTTGAAGCTTTATTCTGACCGATTCACCCGATTCCGATCCGGATCGCCGATTCGCCGATCCGGATCGCCGATTCGCCGATCCGGATCGTCGATTCGCCGATCCGGGTCGGTTTTTGAAAAGCCCGATCCGGGTCACCGATCCGGTTTTTAAACCATTGGTAAAGAGTATCGGGTAAACTTGCCTGTTCAACCGGCTTAACCAGGCAAAAGTCCTAACCGATCAAAAAATGTTAACAAAATTAAAAAATATAAAAATATGAAAAATATATTTAAAACATGATTAAACAAAACATAATTAAATGAAGTATAAAATTAATAAAAAAATAGATTTTTTTTAAAAAAGTTTATATAAGGTTGCACCTCAAAAATCTATTGGAAAATGTTGTCTTAATATTGAAAAACCCTCTAATTGATCATCTCAACATTGAGATGTATAAATATGAAAAAAAAAAAAGATTTTGAATCCAAAAAATATGCATCTTGCAACACATTATCAGGCCATCCATTTTCAATATTTTTATATATCTATAGATCTACTTGATTTTAGCCATTTATGAAGTTTAAAATTTTATAATTAGATATAAAAATAGATTTCAGATAATCTTAAAAACAATTTACACCAAAATTACATGTTATGATAAAATTTAGAGGCACGCCTTAATCTGATTGTTTAAGGTTGCAATCTTATACAAACCAGACCCTTTGCGGTTTGTTTTAAGCCGAGGCACTAAACAATCAAAGTAAACGGCACCTTCAAATGGTGTTGAGAAATGAGTTTCAATACTGCAAATCTTTAGGATAGTCTTAAAATATATTTTCATATTTAATTATAGAATGTAAAGCTTCAAAAATAGTGTAGATCGAGCATATCTTATGAAAACTCGAAAAATCTTGAAAATCGAAGGCCCAAAATGGTGTTACAAGATGCAATATTCCAAAACTTGAAATCCATTTTTGTATTATGCCTATGCATCTTGATGTTGAGATGGCCAATTTGAGGATATTTGGGCATCAAAATATCCCCTTCTAGTGAAATTTTTAAGGTGGACTCTAATTTGATTATTTAAAGCCTTGGCCCTATATAAACTTTTTCTTTTAAAAAAACAATTTGTGCTCAAGGGTATTTTTCATATTTTTAAAATAAAAAGATGAAAAAATAAAAAAATAAGTATTAATAGCCAAAACACTATCCAATCTTTGCCAAAATGATGAAAAACATTCAAAAACACATTACAAAAAATCTCTTATCTTTTGGGATTTTATATAATTTATATTGAATTTTTTAAAAAATCTCCGGCTAGATAACCTAAACTGGCCAAAATCGGAACTGGCTAGTGGCGTTTCCAATCTAATAGGGTGGTTCCGATTTGAACTGCCCGATTTTGTAAACACTAGTCCATTTAGAATGAGGTTGAGAACGATAAGTAGATATGAATGGTGTTCGCAAACCGAGTCGGTCAAACTGGAACCGAACATTGGCCGATCTGATTTTGGCTACTTTTGGTGGTCTGGCTAGGTATTTTGAAAATATTTATAAAATCCTCCCAAAAAAAAGGATTTATTTATAATGTGTTTTTTAATATTTTTTTATCATTTTAAAAAAGATTGGAAAGTATTTCGGCCACGACTACTTATTTTTACATTTCCTATCTTGTTTAGAAAATTTTGAAAATACCATTGGACGTGAATCGATTTTTTAAAATCTATTTTTTTCACTACTTTTCAACTTTAGTTGGATGTGCTTTTATTTGATCATGCTTTGTAAATATACTTTTAAAAAGAAAAATGCGAATGTTTCCTATTTTTTTTATTTCAGTGATTGCATTATGAAAAGTAAAGTATTACTGCCTAGAAAACTATTTTAGACCATATAAAGATTTCTTAAGTTTATATGCTTTGTCTTCTTGGCCTTTAATTACATATCCTTCTGGTTGTTTCATGTACATATTTTTTTTTAATTCTCAATTTAAAAAAGTTATTTTGAAATCAATCTGAAATAATTCTATATCATAATATGCAACTAATGCAAGGATGATCCTAATAAATGAAAATTTGGATACTGGAGAATAATTTTACATAATCTATGCCCTCCCTTTGGATAAATCCTTTAGCTACCAACCTAGTTTTATATTTATCAATGGATCCATTTGTGTTAAGTTTTTTCTTTAAGACCCATTTGTAACCAATGGCTTTTCTATATTTAGGGAGGTCAACCCACTCCCAAACTTGATTTCTTTTAATAGAATCAAGTTCATCATTCATGGCTTGAGTCCACTCAGTTGAGTCATGTGAGCTAATAGCTTCAATGTAGCTTCGAGGTTCATCTATTGTATCATCGCTCATTGAAGAGTAATTATCTTCATTCATAAATATATAAAATTCTTCTAAAGTCGTAGGTGGGGCTCTAGTTCTTTTATGTCTGTCTACGATACTTGATTCAATTGAATTATTCTTACCAAATGTAGAGGGAGTCTGAGAAACAGAGTCTTCCAGACCCTTATCTTTATCAATTTCATGTAAGTCAACATACTTATTTAAAATATTTTCATCATTTATATTTTCTAAGAAATAAGCATCACGACTATCTACTAATGATCTAGTATCATAGTTATAGAATCTTATACCCTTTAGAATTTTTTGAATAGCCTATAAAAGAGTATTTTATAGTTTTAGTTTGAAATTTATTTCTATTTTGTGGTAGTATAAGCACATGTGCCCAAAAACCCCAAACTTTCAAGATAGTAAGGTTAGGTTTCCTATCTGTCCATAATTCATATTGGGTCAAGTCTATAGATTTAGCTGGGACACGATTAATAATATATATTACAGTGTTGAGAGCTTCACCTCAAAAATGAGGTGATAAATTTGAATGACTCATCATGGACTTAACCATGTCCATTAAAGTTCTATTTCTCCTTTCAGCTATGCTATTTTGTTGAGGTGGATATGGCATAGTTGTTTGGTGAATTATACCATGCTCCTTATAAAATTCGAAAAATAAGGCAGAGCAATATTTACCTCCCCTATCTGTACGAAGAATTTTAATATGTCTACCTAACTGATTTTCTACCTCAGCTTTATATTCTTTAAATGTTTCAAATGCATCTAATTTCTTACTAATTATGTATATGTATCCATAACGTGAATAATCGTTTATAAATGTTATGAAATATTCCATACCTCCATGTGTTTTCACATTTAATGGGCCACATATCTCAGAGTGAATAATACTAAGTAGTTCACTAGAACTTTTCCCTTTAGAAAAAAGCTTCTTAGTTAATTTACCAGAAATACATGGCTCACATGTTTTGAACACAATTTCTCCTAAATCGGGAAGCAAACATCTTTGAACCATTTGATTCATTTTGTCTTTATTTATATGTCTTAATCTTAAGTGCCATAAATATGGATCATCTATACATATAAAAGCATCAAAAGATGCATCAATATAACCAAAAAATGATGAACTTTGATTAATATTCAGTCGGTACAAATTGTCAACTTTAGTACCATACACCAATGCTCTAGAATGCTTCCCAATGGTAACCCGACCAGACCTGAATCTTATTTCATAATCCTTGTCATCTAGCCTAGTGACAGAAATCAAATTACGCCTCATATTGGTGCGCATACAGTGTATCAGTCAATAAGAGAATTGTTTCTCCTGGTAAACATAGCTTAAAAGTACTGACACCTAGTAAATTGCAGTAGGTGTCATTTCTCATGTAAATCGTTTGTTACCGGCTGTAATCTCCTTCAATTATGTGAATCCATCCTTAGTTCTCGAGACATGTCGGGTGGAGGCTGAGTCGACTCACCAATTTTTCAAGTCATGGTCGTCAACTATTGATTATAGGACTACACAGATCAAGTTCTTTCTCTTTTTTGATTATTTTGCGCATGGTTGTTATTCTGGTTCCTAGTTTTGTTTTTCAGCTTTGGACAATTAAATTTGATGTGCCCAATTTTCTTACAATAAAAACAAGCATTCTCAACCTTATTCTTTTGATTTTAAAATTTCACCCTTTTCCCTTATATCTATTATTTTTCTAATAATTGAAAGGTTTCTTAGGGATTTGAGAAGATGAACTTAGAGCAAAGTGGAGCTCATTTGACTTCTTCATTATTCTTCTCTCAGCTTCAATACTAAGATGCATGGGAAAATTTAACATGGTTATCTCTTGTGCAGAATGGTTCAATGCAATTACAACAGACTCCCAAGATGGATGGAGATTGTTAAGGACAATTGACACTTGCATGCGATGGGGGACTGGATTCCCAGGTGCAGCAAGGTCATTTGCGAGCACTGTCATTTTATTGACATGCTCGGTCACTGAGTCCGATTTTTTCATTATGCAATAATTATATTTTTCTAACAACAATTGTATATGGGTCTCAGGAGTGGTCCCATGATTTTCAGATAGGGCCCCATCATACTTTGAGATGTTGTGTGATCCTCAAAGACTCTAATTAAATCATCTTCCATAAAGCTCAATATAGTAGTCCTAGCTACTTTGTCATCTTCTAATCAATTTTCAAGTCGCATTCTAGCTTGACCATTGGCATTAGGCTCTAAAATTGGTGGTTCTATTTCTATGACATAATATACCCTATCTTGAAAAAAAATATATCCAATTTTTATTTTCCACAGAAAAATTGGTTCCATTGAGTTTTTTAAGTTTTGACAGTTCTGACATGACTAGCCTAGATGCTATTTTAAATTTTTAGATAATACCTAAAAGTCCAAAATTAAATTATGTTTAAGAAAGGGTTGTCTGCTAGATAAATCAATAGGTTAGCCGACTCTCAGTGAGCTATAACCTCAAATAAAAATTTTCTCGAATAGTTTATGTTCGCACCGCTGTGATACAACAAAAAACCAATGAAGTAAGGCAACAACTACTTTATGCCAAATCTTGCATAAAAATAAATTTCATAAATATGTGAATATGTATTAGCACCAGAGAGAGAGAGTTTACAATGATATTTGATAATTTCAACAAAATTATGGCATAACATAATTACAAAAAATGAATTCACAAATTCAAGATCATGAAATTTTCTTAAAAAAAGAGGATAAAGCATAGAATAATTATGCAATGCAATGATAACTATTATTCAAATAAAATATGTAGAAAATCCCTAAATTACAAGCCACAAAAAAAAATTGCATGCAATTGATATAACAACCTTTGCTTGAATACTTGTTGTGTGCATAAATTTTCAATAATCCAATAAAAATATGCACTAATTTTCAGCAATAAAATATGGAAGAAAGAAAGTGGCTAGCCAACTGATTTTCAGCAATTATGTGTCTCTCTCTATCTAAAATTACAGCAACAATTTTGTGTCTCTCTCTAAAAATATCAAGAGTTTTGACTCTCTAAAATTCCAACAATAGCTCTTTCTCCTAAAAATAAAAGACGAAAGATCTCTTGATATTGACCCAATATAGTAGGTCAAAACAACTGTCAACATTGGTTCAATCTTATTAAGAAGAGCAATATTCGAAGTGCAAGATGGCAAATAAAGAATATCATAGAGAGAGAGGAAAAACAATATTGCAATTAGGGTAGGAAAAAAAAAAAATTATAAACCTTTTCTTCGGTAAAAAGGTCATTTATTTGCTAAGATGGAGGGAGAAAGCAACTGTTTTGGAACTTACATAATAAGGTTAAATAGAAAAGCACTAATATTGTGCAAGAGATAACTTTATTGTGCTTCCTAAGAAGTAGATAAGCACTAAGTTTTGCAATGGGTGAAAGATATGGCACGACTAACCGTTCCCAAGATAAATATACTAACAATATGCACGGTTAGAAGATATGCTTCTCACAAAGTTTTACAAGAGATAAATTTATGTGGGAGATGGACGGTAGCCGATGATGGTTTAACAAAAAATAAAACACGAAAACCATATTTCAGTGAATTTCTGTGAAATTCACAAGATTTCTATGAAATTTTCAATGAATAAAGTTGCACTGTGAACAAATAGCCTCGCTGAGTCGTCAACAGTGACTTCTATTGAAAGAGTTTGCCTCAAAAAAAAAATATTGGTTACACAGTAGCACGCTAAAACAATCTAGCATTAAAAAAATGTTACCTTGATGATGAGCAATAAATAAAGGCGAACATAGGGAAAAAAAAATGTGCTTTGTTTCTCTTTGTCTTTGCGTAATTAGGTTGCAAAGTTAGATAAAAAAAAATATGATAATCGATGAACACGAATTAAACATGAAAATAATATAAAGAGAGTAAGAATCAAATAAAAAATAAATAAATAACTAATGGAACTTGAGATCTGTATGCTATGGGCCCACTATGCTTCCACAACCCGCTCTGATACCAATGTTGGAATATATGGGAAGAGATGGATCCCTAAATTCCTAGGATTAGGGGCAGTGTCCATAATTCATATGGGTCAAGTCTATAGATTTAGTTGGGACACGATTAATTATATATATTGCAGTGTTGAGAGCTTCACCTAAAAAATGAGGTAATAAATTTGAATGGCTTATCATGGACCTAACTATGTCCATTAGAGTTATATTTCTCCTTTAAGCTACACCATTTTGTTGTGGTGTATATGGCATAGTTGTTTGGTGAATTAGATCATGCTCCTTACAAAATTCGAAAAATAAGGCGGAGTAATATTCACCTCCCCTATCTGTACGGAGAATTTTAATATGTCTACCTAATTGATTTTCTACCTCAACTTTATATTATTTAAATGTTTCTAATGCACTGATACCAATGTTGGAATATCGGGGAAGAGATGGATCCCTAAATTCCCAGGATTAGGGGCAGTGTCGTGAGACTGAGGATCGCAGAGATCAAGCTTTTACCAAAACTATGAGAACTCTGTAAATTTCTGTGTACCTCTCACCCTTATTAAAGAAGGATGGAGGAGGACGTTCTCCAACGCCGGCTTCTTCCTGAAATTTCTGAAAAAACGTGGCCCTATAATCCTGTGAAGTGGGTGGTTACTTTCTAACCGTTAGATAACGGCACTTTCTCTCTCTAAAAAACCTTCATATTTTAATAATAAACATTAAATTATAAAAGAGAGAAAAATTGCACGTATAAAAGCCCCATGGCCACGTACCAATACTATACACAACCATGATTTACCGTCAGACCTCTTACATGGGCATCCAAACCTCCATATGATTTAAGAATCATAAGCTTATTGGAAGTGGGATTTTAAAATCAATCTTGATTTAAACAATCTAATATTATTCTCCAAAAATTATACTGTAGTCCACAAAAAATAGTCACCAACATGTTCCAACAAAAAATAATATTAACAATGTATTCTCAGAAAAAAAAAAATCGTTTTTTACGAAAAACGAAAATAGAGGTAGAGGAAGACCCACCCACTGAATAAAACTCATTTTCCCTGGACCAAGAGAATTAGTACAGAGAAGAAAGTGATTTAGTCGTTGATTAAAAACTCGAGTGGTTGGGAATTGTGGGGAAGAAAGTGATTTAGTCGTTGATTAAAAACTCGAGTGGTTGGGAATTGTGGGTGAGGCTGTTGGATAGAGTTGGATAGAGTTACATAGATTGCTTGGTTCGAAGTTGTGTTACAGTCTCTCTTTGTTTTTATTTTTGAGATATCGTGTTAGAGTCTCTCTTTTGTAAATAAAAATTTGACAAAGTATCACCATTATTTGGTTTGTTGTTCTTTCTCTTGTGTAGACATAACAATTTAGATTGGAAACTCGTTTATATGCGGTCAACCCCACATATGTAGAAATGTGTGCCTCTTAATATATCTATATTTTAGATGGATTTTATGACTTAATTTTTAAGGACATGTAATCTCTAACATGGAGATCATGAATATGAAAAAATAAATAAATTTAAAAAATTTATTCTAGTAAAAAAAACATTTAGACCGTTAGTTTCCATTGTTTTTAGATAGAACACCTACTGGCATCGATCTTTAAGATGGATGCTTTATACTTTCTGGACTGCATATGTAGAAATGCGGTCCAGCCCGCATGAAACAATTTCCTTTTAGATAGACTAATGTTTAATAGTTTTAGATTTGAGCACGTATACTATGCTTGTATTTTTACTCGGTTAAAAGACGTGCACGGGAGGATTAGTTCAATCTTAAATTTTAGAAACTACCTAAGAATCACTGGATAGTTATTTAAAAAAAAAAAAAATATTGAAAATTGAGTTTTCTAGTCCCTATTCCAACTTGAGACATTATTTTTTTTTCAAGTGCATAGGGGATGCAATGAGTAAATTTTTTTATTGAAGTTAATCTATGAGTTGAACAGGGTACATCCCCAAAATTTGGGGCCCTAAAGTTAATTTGGATGGGCTTTTGACCGAGGGAGTAAATAGACAGTATACTCATATGGTAGAATAATATTATTTGACTTTGGGTTTTTGTTAATGAAAACTTCTGCTTCTTCTTCCTCTTTTTTATTTATTTATTTATTTTGTATTTGTTTGCTTGCAGAATTCTACACCGTTATTGCACTACCTATTTGTGAGTGAAATTGTCGTGTATTATTGTTCTTTCATGTGACATCCTATTGTTTTATGAGCACATATACTATGCTCCTACTCCCTCGGCCGGATGACCTATTTGGGCTGATTTTTTTAAATCTAAAATTTTGGCCACTACCTTCTTTTTGTTTTGTTGAGTAATTTTAGCCACTGCCTAAGAATAACTAGATAATTATTTCATAAAAAAAATGAGATTTGATTTTTTTTAAACACTTGCATCTTAACCTCTCAAAATTTGACCCTTTTTTTTCAATTTTGAGACATTATTTTTTTCAAGTACTTAAAGGGTGCAAGTACGATTTTTTTTGTTTTTTATTGAGGTCAATCTATGTATTAAAGAGATTATATCCCCAAAATTTGGGTTCCAAATACCAATCCTAGGTGAGGTTTTACCAGAGGGAGTAAATGGACAGTATACTCCCAAGGGAGTAAAATATCTTTGATTTGCTCCTAATAATCATATGATATTGATAATATACATTATGTTATGAGACTATTCGTTTTGGTTTTAAGGAAGTCGCAGTTATATTTAGCCATTGGATATATGATCCTACACATTAAAATATGGAAAACAAATTTATGTGGGTTAGACCGCATTTCTACAATATGCAGTCCAGAGGTATAAAGCACCTATCTTAAAGATGGATGTGTGGTCTATCTAAAAACAAGTGTAACTAACGGTCCAAATATTTTCTTAATATAATTATTATTTCTAGTTTTCAAAAAACAAAATTCATATTCATGGTCTCCATATGAAAGATTATATTTTAAAAAAAATTAGAATCAAATTATATTTAAAAAATATATTTATTGCCAAGCCTGCATTTCTACAATCTGCAGGTGTGCCGTATAGAAACCGTGTCCTTAAAATATTTCATAATATTCGAGAAATTTAATTTTGAAGAAATTTTATTTTGTACTTTGTGCTCTATTATTGATATAACCCCAACCACCCAATTTTATATCTAACGGTTAATAATGATTATGCCTTCAAAGATAAATGATCCTATTGTATACATTTCCTTATGTTATTTTATTTATTAAAATTAAAAACAAAATGTCAAGTAGAGGACCGTGATGCTACTTAGGTACTAACATAAAATTGTGGACCCGGTTTCTAAGCGACCAGGCTTGCATATGCAGAAATATGGGTTTCTTAATAAATCTATTTTTGAGATGGATTTTAAGACTTAATTTTAAGGACATGTAATCTCTAATGGAGATCATAAACATGAATAAATAAATAAATTTTAAAAACTAGAAATAATAATCTAATAAAAAATATGTGTACCGTTAGTTTCCATTGTTTTTAGATGGAACAAATACTTACATCCATCTTAAAGATGGATGCTTCACACGACCGCAGATGTAAAAATGCGGTCTAGCCCGTATGAAACAATTTTCCTAAAATTATTGATCGAGACTTTCTTCTTCAGACAATTAACCTTATTACACGTTGACCATTTGCTTCATCTTTCAGCTAAATCTAAAAATATTCAATCTTTTAACTTAACTAAAATTTGGAGATCCATGTTTTTGCCCCAAATTTTTTTTTTTCTTTTGAACAAAACCCAATCATCGTCATTATCACTATCCTTCGAAACTATCCCACTTATTTGCAGTCGGCTACATGAATCATGTTCTGCCATTTTACTATAGGTTCAAGATTCATGAAAAGACGTGGCAGAAATTTATACTAACTGCCCTACCTAATACAACCCTCCTCCTTTATCCGAGCTTGGGACCAGCATGGCTGCCTTGGCACCAATCATGGCGAAGTTTGGGCCGAAACCAATTAAATACCAAAACTTTGGTTTGCCAACAAATTATTGCCATTATATTGGTATTGTCAGATTTGCTTAATATGGTGGAGATCATTCTATGTATAGTCTAATCTCTACGAGGGACAACTACCATCCTGAAACCCTTTCGTCACCTCTTTATTCTGCCCCATTTTTCTCCCTGTCAGATTCCAAAAATTTGAGTCACCAAATAGGCTGACATCAGCCCATTTTGTTGAATTGGAATCATCACCAACCAAAGTCCATTCGATGTATTGAAATTTTTTCAGAGAATTTACAAGGCAAATCAGCACCAAACAAAGTCGGGCTGATCTTTACACAACCCAAGACCTTTGGGAGGAGGGGGTAGCACAGTACAGAAAAATCAGCACAATTGACTATTGTCCGAAATTCAAATAAAAAAGTTCGCCTGAAATTCAACTGAAGTTTATCAAATTCATCTCAAACTCAACCCAGATATGGATTTTATAGAGACACATGAACATAGTCAAATTCAAATTTTTGAGCCTATTGATGAACTTCGGTCAATTATACTGCAATTCAGGTGATCTTCAGACAACTTAAGGTCCCAGTAACCCGAGATCTCCAAAGTAGATCTAGTGGGTTTTGAAGAATTGAAATGGACGGCTCCAATTAAAGGGTACAAGATGGACTATTTTTTTTAAAACTCCAAAAAAAAAAAAATTAGCTTTTCAGACTCATGATCTGTGGTGGTTGAGATGATCGATGTGAAGTTTTGGATCCAATGTCCATCTCCGAGATGCATTTTAAAAGGTGCACTCACTAGAATAGGATTACCTAAGGGACGCACCAAACACCTACTGTTGTTAAAAGAGGAAAGAACGCACAATGATAGATGGTTGAACGAGTATCAGCTTTAAGGATACCTGAGATAAATCCCTAAGCCCGCTACAAAGTATATGATAACTAAGCCCCGATAAGTTACAAAGACAGTGCCAAAATAAGACCTACAGTATTAGGGCATATGGAACTCAAGGCTCATGAGATCTAAACATGGAAAACCAGATGTAGGAAGTAAGTCCTTTATAAATGTTAAATTCATTCAAATTGCACGAATATGACGTGCAAAACTAATCTAGCACATAAGGTGGGGAACATGTGTGTGTATCTAGTTCACATAAGGCTCGGATGATGATGATGATAATGATATATATATATATATATATATATATATATATATATATATATATATATATATATATATATATATATATCCCTCCAGTAGAATCCCATCTAGGATTAATTTTAGGATCCCAAATTATATATATCTATATATAGCATGGATTTCTATCTAAAAAAGAGTTTATGTTCCTCGATACATGACGCATAACACACAATAACCAAACATAACAAGTCAAAGCCCTTCCCATAGGCTTCTCATACTATTGGCATTCTTGTTATGGGACTTCTCTGCCAAGGATAAATGACCCACACCACTTCTCTCTGGAAAAGACACCTCCTTCCAGTACCCGGATTGTCTCTCCACCCTCTTTCTGATCCCCCACTCTCAAGCAAAGGTCCCTGCTAAAATCTCACAATAAATTTCCAATTCCTCTTCATCCTAAATGAATTCCTCACTGTCTCCATCTTACAGGTACTTGATTACATTGACAAAGAAAATTCCTCCTACAATCCTCCTCCATATCTACACACCTCCTTTTGATATGCAGAATTCAAAAGCCTCTCCAGAAAGCATGCCAAAATATGGTTGTCACGGATGCAAGCAAATGTCACAATCATCATCAAATAACTTCAATGAATAGTAAAGGGAGTACTTTTACAAAACATGAAAAAAGTACTCAATTTTTCTTCTTTTCCAATTATGTGCATGGATGCATATATCCTTTTTTTTTTAATATTGACCATCACATAGATTGTAGACATATGGCCATCATGGTGCATGCAAATAGAGACGTGAATCAGAAAAAAGAAAGGGAAAGACGGTAAGAAAGCATGAAAGAAAAGAAGGCATGAAGGGGGAAACAAGAGAGCTACAGATAGGTATAGCTGGAATATGTCTCGTTCCCTATTTGGCCAGGTATATCATTTCTTTCTATAGACACGGCGGAATGTACACCCAATGGAATGACTCAGTACAAGAATATCCTCCGCAATCTTTACCAACCACCACCTCTCTAAACGCCCAAAAATGCTCATTAATAGAGTCAATCTCTACTACAAAGGGTCCCAAAAATGAAACCTCCCAAAGTATTCAAGAGAGCAAGTACCTACGTAATATGGGAATCCTGAAGCCTGATAAGCCCTGAGAAGGATCTCCAAATGCTCCCCAACTTTTCCCAGAGTAGCTCTTCGATGCCTGCAGGGCCAGGATTCACCAAAGAACAACCAAAATTGAGCTTAATATTCCCAGCTGGGGTGGGAAGGAGAAAAGGCTATGAAGTATAAACACAATGCAGTCATGCCCGAGTCCTCATCTCCCAGTTGCAGGCAAGACCAAGGCCCATGAGATACATCTTTGCTTTTCTCATAAAAAATAGTGCAGTGGGTCCTGCATCCCAAGAATATCCTCACATTCTGCTCCTTCCATAGTCCCCAAAGGATCACCAGAAGGCACAACCTCCATAGACTACAACCCTGTAAAAAAATATAGTGTAGTGTCCCCTTAGCACCCGAGCACTGGTAGCAAATGCCAGGAAATTGATGCCAACGGCTATCGAAATTATTGCTTGCTAGGGCTTTGCCCATAGTACATAAATGTGTATCATATACACAAACTAAAAACACATAAACATAAATGGACATCTGAAGGCAGCATATGCATGTGTTTGTGTCTGAGCACATGTACACAAATGTATATCTCTCTCTCCCACTTTCTCTCTTACTGTGTGGTGTGTCTATATATATTTAATTGGTTGGATACTCAAATACTCACTTGTAATTGGCTAGACTAAGTACTACCTATCCAAACTCATCTAATTTGACTTGGAACTCTGCGAGCTAACTTCGACAAGCCGCATGACAAAGTTGAGTTTGACTTTTTGAGTTTTTTCAAATGTAATTGCATATGTGCGCATGTGCATTAATGCATATACATACATCCATACATAGCATAAGCCAAAATTTTCAACTTGAATCTACACAGACATGCATGCAGACACAACTATATGGAAATGTACTACATGGTCCCAAGGGACCAAACTGTAACTATGGTCCCTTCCAAAACCGTAGCTATGGATCCTCCTTAAATCCATCAAATTTGATGGGGCAAAGGATCCAAAAAAGCTTAAAATCAATCTCTTCAACCCCAAAAATACTCATTATCATCATCAAAGCTTTTTTCCAATTAATTAGGGTCGTGAATCTTGGTCCGCCATTCTGCTCTATTAAAGGCCATACCCTTAGTGAGGCCATAAGTCGCCATATCCCCATATTTGTTCTCACTATTTCCATCCATGTCCTTTTGGGCATATTCCTTGCTCTTTTTTAACCTTCCACTTTTGGGCCAACCCCTTGCCCATTTTAAGTCTTCTCAAAAGAGATATGATTTGAAGATTCAAAATGCTCCAAATCCAGCACCAATCCAAATGAAATTAGGTCTGTTCCTTCAAATGGATGGTGCATTTGGTTACTTCAAAGCTTATTTTGAGCTCAAAATAAATTGGGAGTGACCTATTTCAAGGCTTTTTGGATTAGCAGACTTGGGGGAGGGATCATGGCTACAGTTTGGTCCCTTGAACTATAAAACACTCTTCACATGTGTATGTGTGTCTGTGGATAAGTTAATCTAATGTGTGAATGCAGCAGACGCCAAGATATGTAAATATAATTATGTATGCCTACACCATGAAGACATATATGCAAAAACACATGTATACATGTACACACAACGTGCACAAATACACAGTCACACAAAAGGATGCATTAGGCACAATACACATAAATACAATTTAGACATTGAAGTCACAAAAAGCTACTTTCATGTAAAAATGTAACAGAGGACAACAGAATAGAAGCTATGCATGATTGAGTAAAAACATATGAACCAGGCATGTATATAATACAACAAAAAAGGGAAATGCAGACATGACACTAACTAGTTCATTAAATTGACTGTACAAATGCATCATCCAAATAGCTGGTAGTGTTGCAGGCATTGGCTTGGCCTCCTAAGAATTAATATGATCATTCAACTCCCTATGAAAAAAAAACCTTGAAAAACCTCGCGGCATTACAGCTCCAACGAAACAACCAACAAGCACAAAACAAAATCAATTCAGAAGAAAAAAAAAAGGACGAAATTCCTTTGAAGAAAAAAATCAAGCTGTTGAAGCTGGCCAGCTAGCAAACTATTTATTTGAAGAATGGAAATATAATAGGAAGAACGAGAGCAAAATGCAAGGAAAGAAACAATCAGATCAAAATCAGATATATATGCACTAATTATATACCAGATTATCATCATATACTGAAATATGCAAGAATCAAATATATGTAATATATACACATACACACATATGTACATACAAACAATTATTTAAAGAAAAAGGAGATGCATGCACAAATTCTCAGATTATGTAAAATTGGGACAGATGCCGCGATTCACATGGGGGACAATTCATATAAATATTCTCAACATGCCAACCAGATTGCATTTTTTCTTTTCTTTTCCTTTTTTTAACATCTCACAGGCAAAAAACTGCCTGAAAGACCATCTAACTAACCAAGGAACTTGAAGGCATAATTAACCAGGACATCAAGTTTGTCAAACACCAAGCATCAAGACATCCTGGTAAAAACAAGAACTAAAATCGAATTAAGCATAATTAGAACTGAAAACAACTTTAAATTTCTATTTAAAACGGGCTTATCACTCTCTTTCTCAAAATTCGAACCAAGCAAATGAGATAATTTTTTCTTTTCGTTAAATAGACCTTTTTCTCTTTCAATAAATATCCAATGAGATGATATTTCCTTTTTCTCAATTGATATGTAATTTATAATTACAACAAAGATGCAACTAGCCGAATACTAAGAAGAAACCAAACCGACAGAAGGTAGTGATGCAGGGTCAAGTTCCCAACATTCTCCTGGCAAATAGGGGTCCTCAGTGCCTGATAGCGTTCTAGCAGGAACCTGATGAGAAAATTGCCTAACTTCATCTTTCTCAATCAATCTAACAGCATGAGCACCCGTCTCACTCCTCTTGAACACTGCCTTAAAGCCTTTAACTCTCTCAAGGTATGCCACACTTATCCCATAATCCTCAGAAAAACTAGTAAGAGACACAACAATATCATATGCCCTCTGGCTCTCACCACGTAAATGATCTTCCTTCCTTGAATCCAAATCACGATAAAGTGCCCAAATAGAACCCTGCATAGGATAAATCCTGTAAATCTCCCTCATTGCCCTCTCACCACTTATAAGGTGAGAAAAAACATTCACTGATTCAATGGTCGCCTTTCTCACAGTTCTAAACAAACCGCAAGCAGTATGATATCCTGATTTTTCCCAGAGAATTAGGGATAGATCTCCATTAATTTCTATGTCAAGCCAGCTTATTTGTACCACGAAGGGATCTATACTTGTAACTTCTTCAATTAAAGCATAATGACGAGGCATCCCATCATCATCATCATAGACTGCCCATATCTGAGATTTTTTGAAGCATTCTTCCATTCTATCATTATCGAAGTCATAGAAATCGGAATCCCCAACTGTCATCAACATACAATCTGAAGATATTATGGCCCCTGTAGACCTCTTTGCATTAGAAAGTGGCTGTTCTGATCGTTTGGTCACTGGTAAATTAGTGGGTTTCTCACTTATTTCATGGACCCTCTTTCTTTTCACTTTCGGGTTTATGCTCTCCTCAGAAACACGAGTTCTCAAGAATTCAGCAAGGTTCTCATCCAATTCCCCTGACCCAACATTTCGATCACTGGGTTTCGCATTCATCTTTCTAACCACGGTTCTTGAAGGGCGTAAGCTTTTTCTTGCACGTCTCTTTCCAACCCCATTTCCTGCTAGACCTGAGCTTGTTTTTGCACTTCTCTCACTAGCCCCATCTCTCAACACACCAGAACTCAAAGATTTCCCATCCGAACAATAAGTTCTCTTACCAGACAATTCCTCAACCCTATTGGAACCCAATTTTCTCTTACCATTTTCTCTCTGTACCCCCAATTCCTCGTTTTTCTTCTTCTCACTACCTAATTCACTATCTTTATCAGTCTTTGTATTTACTTCCACAGCTAAGAAACTCTTCTTACAAAATGGACATGTTAACATGTGACCCACATATTTGCGATCGAATTCATGGAACACTCGGCAAGTAGTACAAGCAGTCCAGAAAGACTCAACTTTCTTGATGGGTTCTACGGATTCAACCTGAAACTCTAAAGAAATCCTTCTTTTCAAATCATAAGCTTGTTTCCTAAGTTTATCAGAAAGAATGGACCATGCTTTTCCCACAAGTTTGAACGCATCTTCGGAGCCCACGCATTTGTTCTTATCAGGATGAAGAATCAAAGCAAGCTTTTTGTATTGTTTTCTAATGGTGTTGATGTGAGAGAAGGGCTCTACCTGGAGAATGGCGTACCAGTCTGGATCACCATCTAGGGTTTCATGAGCAGCACAGTGAGCTTGGAAGGTGGCCACCATTTGAGAAATTCCATGGAGCTTGGGATGGAGGTTTTGCGCTCTTTTCGCATATTTTAGGGCAGATTTGAATTTAGATAGAGAGAATTTCTTCTCTGCGTACTCTTTCAGGCGAAGGGATTCTTCGACATGGGTTTCTTTCATGGCGAAAAGGGAGGAGAAGAAAAAAAAGTATTTGGGGTTTGCAAGAGGCGATGATAGAGAGGGATAAAGGGACTATTTGGGGGCGGAGAATGTCTGGTTCGGAGTTAGATATATTAGAGAAGGGAGAGAGAGAGAGAGAGAAGCAAGAGTGAGAGAGAGAAAGAGAGAGAACCAAGAGTGAGAGAGAGAGAGAGAGGAACAAACAATGGCTGTGTACCTCGTAGAGAGAAGGGCAGGAGAGACGAGGATTGAGCCCAGGGTAGAGAGAGAGACGACTGATTCTGGCATAGACTGGAAAGAGAGAGAATCTGGTATAAACTAGAGAGAGAGAGAAAGAGATGGGGCGCGGCAAATGGGGCATGGGGGAATTATAAAGCAAAAGCATATATAACGAACACCACAACTATTGCTTGGATATCCAGCCGTCGTTTTCTGATAATGAACGGTGAAGAGTTTCCAGAATTTCGAACTAAAACCAGGTGAAGCTTTTCATTAATATCTTCCGTTCGTTGTCATTGACGAACGGTAGATGATTTATTATTGTAATATAAACCATTAAGCAAGTACACTATGGTCCCACAGGAGCATAATGTAGATCTACTCCCTTGGCTAATAGATCCACTTGAGAGTTTTGTTTTTCTTAAAAAAAAAAAATTTAAAATTTTGAGAATTACGTAGGAATAACTAGATGATTATTTCAAAAGGAAAATTTTGATTTTTGACTAGATGATTATTTCAAAAGAAAAATTTTGATTTTTGAGTTTATTATGCTTAGATCTCATCCTTCAAAAATTAGACAGTCTTTGTCCAATCTTGAAACATTTTTTTCTTTAAGGGTATGGAGAGAGAAATTGATAAATTTTTTTATTGAGGTTAATTTATGAGTTAAGAGGTTACCTCCCCAAAAATTATGGAGTAAAGGATAGTGCACTCATGTTGGAAGTTTGAAATATTTTGTCTAAACCAGCGTTTAAAAAATCGCCGAGTCGAACCGGACTCGCCCGGTTCGACTCGGAATTCACGAAAAAGGGACCGGATCGGTTCAAAAACCGGGAATCGTCCGGTTCTAGAGAGAACCGGACGATTCCGCACAGTGACTCGCCGATTCACTGTGCGGAATCGGCGAGTCCGTGAAGAACACGGGTTGCACAGTGTTCTTCACGGATTTTTTTCAAATTTGTCATTTTTTGATCATTTTTTTTGTTTTTTTCGGCACGTGATCTGTTTTTCAGGCTGTAAACAGCTTTATTCAGCTTTTTTAACGATTTAATGGTGGAAAAATTGGTTGTTTTTGGATCAAGAAAAAATCGGGGTTTAGGGTTTCCGCCATTTCTGAAATTTCATGCCAAATAGGGCATGAATCTTTCAAAATTTGTAGGCATATTGATCTTAAAGCTGTGAATCAAAAGATTTTGTTACTAATTTGTGATAATCGTTGAGAAAAACAGACTTTTTTGGAGATTGAAGGCTTCGGTTCACAAAAACAGGTAAGAACTTTGGGTTTTTTTGTTTTTCCGCCATTTGATTTATTTCATGGCATATTTTGAACAAAATGAGTTCAATAATTAGGGTTTTTAATCTTTATTGTGTCTAGTATGATTTAAAATTTTCAATTTTACGTAATCTGGTCAATTACAGCAAGAAATTTGATATGAACAGTGAGATGTCTGCGGAAAAAAATTCCGCTGTTTTTTTTTTTTTTTTTCCGCCTTTTGATTTTGTTTTCATGATATATTAGAAATAATGTGTTAAAAATTTAGGTTTTTGATTCCTTATATTGTTGTTTATCAGAAAATATAGTCAATTGGATGTAATTTATTCACTTGGAGGTGAATTTTTGAGTTAAAATCGCTTATGTAAAACGACTCTGTGAAGAACAAATTTTTTTATTTTTTTATTTTTTTTTTTTATTTTTTTTTTTTATTTTTATTTTTTTTTTGTAGCCCATGATAGAATTTTTTGTTATCTATGATCGAATTTTTTGTAATCCATGATCAAAATATTTGTTTTTTTTTCTTGTAATCCATGATCGAATTTTATTTTTTATTTTTTATTTTTGTAACCCATGATAGAATTTTTTGTAATCCATGATCGAATGTTTTGTAATCCATGATCGAAATGTTTGTTTTTTTTTGTAATCCATGATCGAATTTTTTGTTTTTTGTTTTTTATGTAACCCATGATAGAGTTTTTTGTAATCTATGATTGAATTTTTTGTTATCCATGATGTAATTGTTTTTTTCTTTTTTAGTAATCCACGATAGAATTTTTTGTTTTTTTTTGTTTTTTTTTTTTGTAATGCATGATCGAATTTTATGTAATCCATGAACGAATTTTTTGTAATCCATGATAGAATTTTCTGTAATCCATGATCGACTTTTTTGTAATCCATGATCGAATTTTATGTAATCCATGATCGAATTTTTTGTAATCCATGATAGAATTTTCTGTAATCCATGATCAACTTTTTTGTACTCCATGATCAAAATGTTTGTTTTTTTTACTTGTAATCCATGATCGAATTTTTTGTGTTTTTTTTTTTTTTGTAACCCATGATTGAATTTTTTGTAATCCATGATGGAATTGTTTTTTTTTGTTCTTGTAATCCACGATCGAATTTTTTGTTTTTTTATGTTTTTTTTTTTTTTGTAATCCATGATCAAATTTTATGTAATCCATGATCGAATTTTATGTAATCCATGATCGAATTTTATGTAATCCATGATCGAATTTTTAGAAAATTTATGAATTTTTTTTTTTAATCCATGATCGAACTTTTTGAAAATTAGTTAATTTTTTTTTTTAATCCATGATCGAATTTTTTGAAAATTTGCTGTACTTTTTTTTTTTTATTTCTTTTTATCCATGATCGAATTTTATTAAAAATGATGATTTTTCGAAAAGATGTGAAAATCGTGATAAAGTTTTGATTATCATGATGTATTAAACATTTAAACCTAATTTTTAATTTTTATTGTTTGAGTTTGCTGTAATTTTTTTTTTTTTTTTTTCATCATCGAATTTTTTGAAAATTGATGATTTTCCGAAAAGATGTGAAAATCGTGACAAGGTTTTAATTATCATGAGGTATTAAACCATATTTTAAATTTTTATTGTTAAAGTTTTTGTTGAAAAAATTGTATGTTGATGGATTATTTATGCAAAAAAATGCATGTTATTATATTTTCAATACAAAACTGTATTTTTTTTATCTGTTGTTCATGGATTTTTAAGTTGGAATGACTGATGTTAGCCGGCTCTTTGAAGAATTGTTTTTATTATTAATTTTTTAATGCAAAAAATATATGTTCTTGATAATTGAGTTGTTGCCATGTTTGGAGCTTGCATTTTGTATTATTCTAAATGTTTGTAATTGATATGTAGGAAATATTATTGTCAAAAAAGGTATTTTGCAATAACAAATAACAACGAATATGACTACATGAACTACCGCAACATATTATCACTACATATTGTGATTATTTTTCTTTTTGAACTGTCAGGTTAATTTAAACTTTTTACATCTTAAAACAGTTGAATCATGTCAAGATTTACAGAAGACCCTGCATGGCAACATGGCAACAACGTCGTCTATCATTTTATTTTTAGATCGTATGTTATTAATTTTATGCTTTATTGTAGTCCATGTATGTTGATATACTTATTCCATGATAATTCTATGTTTATCCTTTTGTGTGATGTAAATTAAATGTTGAATGACAGTTCATGCAG
This sequence comes from Amborella trichopoda, assembly GCF_054954075.1. Lineage (NCBI taxonomy): Eukaryota > Viridiplantae > Streptophyta > Magnoliopsida > Amborellales > Amborellaceae > Amborella > Amborella trichopoda. Next base: position 47,887,722 of record NC_142338.1, on the reverse strand, counting down.
GGAAAGAACATATCAATATTCGCATATTCATCCAAAAACATGAAAATTCTTAATGGAGTACCCTCATTTTTTATTGAATTCCTAAAAAACAATATTTATAATGAATTTTAATAATTTTTTCGGATTTTTTTGAAGCTTTATTCTGACCGATTCACCCGATTCCGATCCGGACCGCCGATTCGCCGATCCGGATCGCCGATTCGCCGATCCGGATCGGTTTTTGAAAAGCCCGATCCGGGTCACCGATCCGGTTTTTAAACCATTGGTCTAAACCATACTTGTTCTTTCCCTTCAATATTATACCATTTTTAGATGACGCTCTCACATTTTAATTGAAGACTCGCACGAGCATGTTTGGATGCAATTTAATATTATACTCTTGACAATATTAGTATCTCAATTGTCCTGTAATTATCTTGTATTACGTATAGATTATGTAATTCTTTAACTTTTTTGACGATCTTAAGTTATTTTTAGTTGTATTTCTGTTAAAAAATATGTAATTTTAGGGCCTATTTGAGATACAATTAATTTTATCTAGAATAACCTATTTCATTTGAAATTAACATACTATAGGACCAGTTAAGGAATGACACGTGGCCTAAAAAATATTTTAGAGGCTCATTAAGGTCCCTTTATGGGGTCCTAACAATGTCATTAGCTCTTAACCTTGCTCTTTTGGTATTGTTGTAGTTGACTTATGTTTTGTACCCCCATCAATATTACCTAAATATGTATTCTATGGTCACAGAGTCTTTAGACTCTTCTCTAATGAATTGTCCTTAAAGCTATTAATTGGAAAACCAAATAACTCTTAAGAGGGTGGCCCAAACTAAGAAGAATGTGGGTGATGCGCTTGAAAAAAATAAAGGTATCATTTAATGGATCCATACATGTCATAGAAAATGCATTTTGAGGAGTTTGGATGTGGAGGAAGAGCTAGTTGTTGTAGTTAAAATAAAAGGGAAACCTAAGTTGATTCATGAGATGGTGTCTCTTGTTAATGATACTTCTTTTAACTCGATCGTTGCTATTCAGTATGATAAAACTATATGGGGTAAAGCCACTAAGTTTAAATGAAGATTATCTCTTGGAATGTTTGAGGTATTGTTGAATCAAGGAAGATGAGAATTCTGAAACAAGTAGTGTGATCAATTAGAATGCACCTTCTCCTCTTGTAAGAAATCAAGCTTCAAAACTTGGAATTCAGGTTGACTGGGTCTTTTTGGGGCTCCTTTGTAGGTGCACTCTTTTTTGTGCCTTCCTCAGGGATTTCTGGGGTTTCTTGGTAGTTTCGGACCCGCAATGATTAACGGGTCCATTTTTTTAGGTTGTATGATAGAATATTTTTTATTGTTTTTAGATGTCCAGTACTAAATACTAAAAAATGTTTATTCAATGTGCAAGGAAGGTTAGAAAGTGGTTTTATTTTTTCGACGAAATTACAACTTCTTAAAGAAAGACTAAAGATATGGAGCAAGAACAAATTTGGCACGGGAGATTCGCATGATTACAAACAAAATTGAACTAATTAATTGTCACACCCCAAGAATTTACAATACTATTATTCCTGAGATGTGACGGACAAAACATATATACATCTATTGATAGGAGAAATTTACAGTGGCGAGGTCTTACATAGTAAATAAAGGAAGCTAGCACAACAATAGTATCTTCCAAGGTTGATCTCGACTAGCACTCAAAATGAATCCGTAGTTATCCTGAAAAAATGTTTACCATAGTTTGATGAGTTTGGCTACTCAGTAAGTGATCATCATAATTCTAAAAATAATCATGATTGGAAGATATCAATATTTTCCAAAATGAGATCTATTAACATAAATGCATCAACAGTTTCGCTTTCAATAAATGCATAATTAAGTATAATCCGAGTAATTGAAATGCTTATAACACTTTTAACGGCAGTACATAATTCAAAAGATTTCACAAAATACCCTACTGGCGTCCCAAGTAGGTCACCTATATATCCCATCAGCGTCCTGATAGGTCCACTTAATCCCTATTGGCGTCCCAGATAGGTCCACTTAATCCCTGCAGGTTCACTTATACCTCACCGGCGTACCGGATGAGTCTACTTAATCCCTACCGGCATCCCGGATAGGTCCACTTATACCTCACCGGCGAACCGGATGAGTCCACTTGCATACTTAAATTATTTCTAAATCTCTTTAAACATTCGAAAGCAGCAATATCATGTACTCAACATATCACTGAAACCATTAATATGAATTTCACTTAAACCATTAATAACAGTCACTCTCTATAATATTTCAAAAATAACCAAATCAAATATTTTGGGCTCAAATTTAGAAAGGTAGCAGTTTGTAAAGGCATTCTAGCATAATTGCCAATTTAATATGTATAGAAAAACTCTTATAAAAATTCAAGAATACGGAATTATCATAATTTATGGAATATCAATTCACAAATAAACATTTCACAATAATACAATAATCAATTACAAAAATGTCAATTTTTAAATAATAAGGCAGTCATTTGCACATGAATTTTACAATGTCTAAATATTCAAAACAGTAGAAAGAAATATCACAATTTTACTAAAAGCAGAAATATCACATTTATTTCTAACAATAGACAAGAAAATTAAATAAATTTATTTTTCTAATTTACAGCATTCAAAATTTCTAACATAAATAAAATATCACAATTTTTATTAAAAAGATTATTTTTCAAGATAATGAGGTCACGTGCGCATAAAATTTATCGCGCCTAAAATTCATGATAATAAGCAGAAATAATTATTTCATTTTATTTTTAAAAAGAATGGATTATTTTTCGAGACAATGAGGTCAATTACACACAAAACTGATAAAATAAAGATCCTAGACGGAAATATCACTATTTATTAAAAATAGACTATTTTTCAGAAAGACGATGTCACTTACCCACAATTATTTGAGAGGGAGCTTCCGATAAAAAATTCGATTCGAGAGAGAAGTTCACTGTGTTTGGACCAGAGAGAGAGATCTCAAAATTTTGTTTTAGGGTGGGACTGCTCACATCCCCTATTTAAATTCTTATAACGTATTATTATATTGTTTTATTACGCTCTACCTCATACCTGAGGTGTCGCGTTAAAAGCAGACTTTTATCGCACGAAAACCACGTCCGCTAAAGGACGTTGCCAGCTGCAAGCAGCAGGAGGCAAAAGCAGGCAAAAGAAAAAAAGTAAAGGCAAAGGCAAATCTTTTGAAAATAGTGATGGTCCTCAAGGACCATCATATTCAAACAGAACATCACCTATTTAAAAGCATATTTTCTCCTTTTTTTTTTTTTTTTTTTGAAATTTTAGGATTGTTACATTCTTCTTTCCTTAAAGAAATTTAGTCCTCTAAATTTGTGTACCTGATTACTGAAAAAGATAGGGGTATTTTTCTCTGATTTCGTCTTCTCGTTCTCAAGTCGACTCTTCTCTTGAATGGTACTGCCATAATACACGGACTAAAGGAATCTCCTTGTTACGTAACACTTGCACCCTTCTATCCAGTATCAAAATTGGCTGCTCAATGAAGGATAGGTCCTTCTTGATCGATAAAGGTTCATATTTTAAGATATGGGACGGGTCGGGCTGATATTTTCGTAGTGAAGATACATGAAAGACATTATGGACATTTGCCAATTCAGGTGGTAAGGCAAGTCTATAAGCGACACCTCCGATTCTTTCTAAGATTTCAAATGGTCCGATGTAATGTGGGCTCAACTTTCCTTTCTTGCCGAATCTCATAATGCCCTTTATTGGTGAGATTTTTAGGAAAACTCGATCACCTTCCTCAAATTCAAGATCTCTCCTTCGGTTATCGGCATAACTCTTTTGCCGACACTGAGCTGTCCTGAGCCTTTCACGAATTAATGCTATTTTATCTGTGGTTATCTGGACAATTTCTGGCCCCAAAAGCTTTCTTTCACCAACCTCGTCCCAACATATGGGTGACCTGCATTTTCTTCCTTACAGGGCTTCATATGGTGCCATTTGAATACTGGCTTGGAAGCTATTATTATAAGCAAACTCAATCAGGGGTAAATGGTCATCCCAGCTTCCTGTAAGGTCAATAACACAGGCCCTCAGCATATCTTCCAAGGTTTGGATGGTCCTCTCCGATTGTCCATCAGTTTGGGGGTGAAAGGCAGTACTAAAGGCGAATCTCGTCCCCATGGCTGACTGTAGTCTAGCCCAAAATTTAGAAGTAAACCGAATATCCCTGTCCGATACAATACTGACAGGAACTCCATGCAACCGCACTATTTCCTTAATGTACAGCTGAGCCAGTCGATCCAAAGTGTACGTCGTGCGAATCGGTAGAAAGTGGGCAGCTTTGGTTAACCGGTCCACAATGACCCAAATGCTATCATGTCCTGAATTTGTTCTAGGCAAGCCAGAGACAAAATCCATAGAGATGTGCTCTCATTTCCATTCTGGCACTGGTAAAGGCTGCAACAACCCAGCGGGCCTTTGATGTTCAGCTTTTACTTGCTGGCATGTTAGGCATGTAGACACAAATAGTGCTACCTCTTTTTTCATATTATTCCACCAAAAGGTTTTCTTCAGGTCTTGATACATTTTAATACTTCCGAGATGTATCGTATAACGAGAATGATGTGCTTCTTCTAAGATAGCTTTCTTTACACTCTCATCATTCGGGACACAAACCCGACCTTTGAATCTTAGCAAATCCTCACTACATATAGAGAATTCATCTCTCTTTCCTTGCTTCACCTCTTCTATAATTGTTATAAGCTGAGGGTCTTTCTTTTGTGCCAATCGAATCTGTTGGATTAATTGGGGTTCCGCCTTAATGTTGGCAATCATAGTTACCACACCATTAATGGACGGAGTTGGATGCCAATCCACTATTTCCTCTAACAATCGCATTTCTTGGATCATTAGATGAGCTAAGACTCCCACAGATTTTCTACTTAGAGCGTCGGCCATAACGTTAGCTTTTCCTGAATAATAATGGATTGTACAATCATAATCTTTTAAGAAATCCATCCATCTTATCTGCCGCATATTTAAATCCTTCTGAGAGAAAAGGTATTTCAAACTCTTATGATCCGTGTATATTACGAATTGCTCACCATATAGATAATGCCTCCATATTTTCAAAGCGAATACTATTGCAGCTAGCTCCAAATCATGAATTGGATATTTTTTCTCATATTCTTTCAACTGTCTTAATGCATATGTCACTACTTTCCCATATTGCATTAATACACAGCCCAAACCTTTATGTGAAGCATCACTATAAATCACAAATCTCCCACTCCCCTCAGGAATAGTTAAAATAGGTGCTGAAGTTAATCGAACTTTTAGTTCTTGAAAACTCTCCTCACATTCACTTGTCCACTCAAATTTGACATTTTTCTGTGTCAATCGAGTCAATGGGATTGCGATTCGAGAAAATCCTTCTACAAATTTTCTGTAATATCTTGCCAATCCCAAAAAGCTTCGAACTTCAGTCACATTACTTGGTTGTTTCCAATTAACAACGGCTTCAACCTTTGAAGGATCAACTGATAGACCTTCCTTTGATATGACATGTCCTAAAAATGTCACTTGTTCAAGCCAAAATTCACATTTACTAAGTTTGGCATACAATTTCTTCTCTCTTAATATTTGCAATACCATTCTTACATGCTGCTCATGTTCTTTCTGATTCTTGGAATAAATTAAAATATCATCGATGAATACCACAATAAATTTATCCAAAAAGGGCTTAAAGATCCGATTCATCAAATCCATAAATGCAGCTGGTGCATTGGTTAATCCAAAAGGCATGAATAAAAATTCATAATGGCCATACCTTGTTCTGAAAGCTGTCTTGAGTACATCTTCACTTTTAATCTTAAAATGATGGTATCCAGATCTAAGATCAATTTTTTAAAACACTTGTGATCCTTGTAATTGATCAAATAAATCATCAATCCTAGGTAATGGATACTTATTTTTCACTGTCACTTGGTTCAATTGTCTATAATCAATACACAATCTCATAGTCCCATCTCTCTTTTTGACAAACAGTACTGGAGCACCCCAAGGTGACACACTGGGTCTGATAAAACCTTTATCTAATAATTCTTCCAATTGTTGTTTCAGTTCTTTAAGTTCTGCAGGAGCCATTCTGTAAGGTGCCTTAGAAATTGGTGCTACCCCTGGCAATAATTCAATGGAGAATTCAATTTCCCTGTCAGGCGGTAATCCTGGCAATTCTTCAGGAAAAACGTCGGGAAATTCTCGGATAACCGGAGTGGTATCCAAATTTATTTCTTCCTTCCTATCTTCTTTGATATAGGCAAGAAAGCCTTGACACCCTTTTCGAAGGAGTCGATTAGCTCGAATACAAGAGATTAAATATGATGGGGAGTCTTCTTTGACACCATTGAAGTAAAATACTGGTTGATTCGAAATACTAAAGGTAACAATTTTCTTATAACAATCAATACTTGCATGGTATGCAGAGAGCCAATCCATGCCTAAGATTACATCAAAATCTTGAATTTCCAGGAGTATTAAATTAACCAATAGTTCATTTTCTTCTATCTTTATTACACATGATTTGTACATTATATTGGTGTTAATTGAATCTCCCATCGGTGTGGCTACCTCTAGAATGTATTCTAATTGTTCTGGTTCTACCTTTAAGTGGCATGCGAAGTGTTGTGACACAAATGAATGAGTAGATCCAGGATCAATCAAAACATGAGCTACTTTTTGAAAGATAGTAAGAGTACCTTGGATCACTGATTTTGAGGCCTGAGCATCTTGCTTGGTAATCGCAAATACTCTTCCCTTCATCTGAGGCTTCGGAGCTTTCTCTCCCTGCTTTGGAAGCTGTTGTGTCTGTAAGCTAGGACATTGTTTAATCTGGTGTCCCAATTTTCCACATTTAAAACAGGCTCCGGTATTCCAATAACAAGGGCTTGATCCATGATTTTTCCCACACTTTCTACATGGTTCTATTGGGTTTTGAAATGGCGAGGGCCTTGGCTTCTTGTTTGGCCTTTCAAACTGTTGTCGATTAGATGATGTAGGTCTAACATGACTGTTCTGATTTTTCGTCTTTTGGTAATCTTCAAAATCTTTTTCAACAATTTGGGCACGATCCACTATTTCAGCATAAGTTCTTAATTTCAAGACTGATATTCTGCTTTTAATAGCTGGCCTGAGACCCCTTTCAAATTTCTTCACCTTTCTTACCTCATTATTAATCATATGTGGTGCAAACCTGGCCAATTCAGTAAACTTGGCCTCGTACTGTGCTACTGTCTTGTTTTCTTGGATTAATGCTAGAAATTCCATTTCTTTTTGGTCTCGAATAAAATCTGGGAAATATTTTTCATTAAATGCCTCTAGAAATACTTCCCAAGTCAAGGTTTTATTTTCTTTGACCAATACTCCTTTTGCCATTCGCCACCAGTGTTGTGCCTCACTTTCTAACATAAAAACTGCCAAGGCCACCTTCCTATCATCAGGACATTTCATAACCTCGAATATTTTTTTCAGTTGCATAATCCATCCCTCGGCTTCCGGTGGGTTTACAGCACCCTTAAAAGAAGGTGGGTTTCATTTCTTAAATTGTTCGATATTGCTCCCACCATTTCCTGTAACTGACTGCCTGGGTGGATTGTTGTTTTCCATCTGATGTTGCATTAGAGCAACCATATTTTCCAAAGCTTTGTGAATTCCTTCCATATTGGCTTCAGCTATTCTGGATCCTGACTTTATCCCGGTCTGTACACACAATAAATGCGATTTTAAGTACATTCTTTTTAAATTTCCTAAAGATCTTAAACCTATTGCTCTGATACCATAATTGTCACACCCCAAGAATTTACAATACTATTATTCCTGAGATGTGACGGACAAAACATATATACATCTATTGATAGGAGAAATTTACAGTGGCGAGGTCTTACATAGTAAATAAAGGAAGCTAGCACAACAACAGTATCTTCCAAGGTTGATCTTGACTAGCACTCAAAATGAATCCGTAGTTATCCTGAAAAAATGTTTACCATAGTTTGATGAGTTTGGCTACTCAGTAAGTGATCATCATAATCCTAAAAATAATCATGATTGGAAGATATCAATATTTTCCAAAATGAGATCTATTAACATAAATGCATCAACAGTTTCGCTTTCAATAAATGCATAATTAAGTATAATCCGAGTAATTGAAATGCTTATAACACTTTTAACGGCAGTACATAATTCAAAGGATTTCACAAAATACCCTACTGGCGTCCCAAGTAGGTCACCTATATACCCCATCAGCGTCCTGATAGGTCCACTTAATCCCTATCGGCGTCCCAGATAGGTCCACTTAATCCCTGCAGGTCCACTTATACCTCACGGGCGTACCGGATGAGTCCACTTAATCCCTACCGGCGTCCCGGATAGGTCCACTTATACCTCACCGGCGAACCGGATGAGTCCACTTGCATACTTAAATTATTTCTAAATCTCTTTAAACATTCGAAAGCAGCAATATCATGTACTCAACATATCACTGAAACCATTAATATGAATTTCACTTAAACCATTAATAACAGTCACTCTCTATAATATTTCAAAAATAACCAAATCAAATATTTTGGGCTCAAATTTAGAAAGGTAGCAGTTTGTAAAGGCATTCTAGCATAATTGCCAATTTAATATGTATAGAAAAACTCTTATAAAAATTCAAGAATACGGAATTATCACAATTTATGGAATATCAATTCACAAATAAACATTTCACAACAATACTATAATCAATTACAAAAATGTCAATTTTTAAATAATAAGACAGTCATTTGCGCATGAATTTTACAATGTCTAAATATTCAAAACAGTAGAAAGAAATATCACAATTTTACTAAAAGCAGAAATATCACATTTATTTCTAACAATAGACAAAAAAAATAAATAAATTTATTTTTCTAATTTACAGCATTCAAAATTTCTAACATAGATAAAATATCACAATTTTTATTAAAAAGATTATTTTTCAAGATAATGAGGTCACGTGCGCATAAAATATATCGCGCCTAAAATTCATGATAATAAGCAGAAATAATTATTTCATTTTATTTTTAAAAAGAATGGATTATTTTTCGAGACAATGAGTTCAATTACACACAAAACTGATAAAATAAAGATCCTAGACGGAAATATAACTATTTATTAAAAATAAACTATTTTTCAGAAAGACGATGTCACTTACCCACAATTATTTGAGAGGGAGCTTCCGATAAAAAATTCGATTCGAGAGAGAAGTTCACTGTGTTTCGACCAGAGAGAGAGATCTCAAAATTTTGTTTTAGGGTGGGAGTGCTCACATCCCCTATTTAAATTCTTATAACGTATTATTATATTGTTTTATTACGCTCTACTTCATACTTGAGGTGTCGCGTTAAAAGCAGACTTTTGTCGTATGAAAACCACGTCCGCTAAAGGACGTTGCCAGCTGCAAGCAGCAGGAGGCAAAAGCAGGCGAAAGAAAAAAAGTAAAGGCAAAGGCAAATCTTTTGAAAATAGTGATGGTCCTCAAAGACCATCATCATATTCAAACAGAACATCACCTATTTAAAAGCATATTTTTTCTTTTTCTTTTCTTTTTTTTTTTTTTTTTTTATTTTAATTTTAGGATTGTTACATTAATCAAGGAACAACATCAAAAGGGTCTTTACCTAGAAGACAAGAATGAAAGAGAGGATACACTTGGCACTTATAAAACAAGATCTTTGTCTTTAGGAGGTCGCATCACTTTGATCAAAGCCACCTTGCCCAATCCCCAGGGATATTACTTCTCTTTGTTTAGAGCTCCAAATCAGGTGATTCTGACACTAGAACATCTGATAAATTGTTTATGGAGTGGATCGCTAAAAAAATGAAATTTCATTTGGTAAAATGGAGCACCGTGTGCCTGTGAAAGAAGGATGGTGGACTGGGTATCCATAAGATCAGACTTGTGAATGAAGCGATGCGACCAAGTGGTGGTGGAGACTAGTGACAGACCCACATCAGTTATGGAAAGAGCTCGGTAGAAACAAGTATGGGATTGAGAGGTTGACAAAAAAGATCCGTGTGCCGCATCGGCTACATTTATCACACAACAGGGTTTAGGCAGGGGAGGGAGCTAAAACCTCATTTTATTTAATGCGCAATGGCTTGAAGACAACTTTAAAAATTCTTTTTAAAGACTTATATCAAGAAAAAATACGTAAAAAAAGCAGTAATTAGAGAGGTTGAATCGGCAGAAGACACGAATTCTATTTGGAACATTAACCTAAATAGCAGAAGTGTGCAGTCAACGATAGCAGATAGTTCACGGTAAGGTCTCTCTATAAACACATGGCCAAAGATTAGGTACGAATGTTTCCGGCAGCGAACAAAGTGTGGAATTTCAACTCCCATCACAAGGAAAAGCAATTTTTATGGCATTTTCTAAGTTGTTAGCGGAACTGGAACAACTTCAAAAAGAAAGCGGTGATAATAGCGAAAATATGCAAAGGTATTTGATTGTGGAGAGCGCTTATGGCAGCAATTCTTCAGCATGTGTGGAAAGAGAGGAACAATAAAACATTCCAACATAGGATTAAATATTTTTTAAAAAATTAAAACTGCAATCTTGAATTCTTTGTTTTGTGGCTGCAATCCATGGACTGTTTTGGAGGAATCTGAAGAGTGGAGCTAGAGTCCACGTTGCATCTTCCCACCTATGTTAAGAGCGATCGACACAAAGACACAGATACTGCCATAAGAGGGATGCGTGAAACTTAATTTTGATGGAAGTGTAAGTGAAAAAGACCTTATAGTTGGTTAGGCCAGTTCATTAGAGGATCAAGGAAATGTTATTTGGGCACATGGTGAAAGGCTGGTTCATCGCATGTAAGAGTGGCAATGGTCTGGGGTGGCCCTAAAAAACTGGGGCCCGGGTCACAAAATGTGGCCTGAGGGTCGGGATGGGACCAGGGATGGCCTGATTCTGCCCCACCCGGCACTATTTTTTTGTTTTTTAGCCTGGCCATGGCCTCTTTGTCCCCAACTGGGGACCTGGACCAGGCCACGTCAAGTGAAGCAAAGCAAAGTGAATACTCAAAGAAAAAAATATGTGTAAAATGGCAAATTTTTCTATCAATTAGCCTGCTCAAAAGATAATATACTTGTCCCACTATAGAGAGAGAGAATCCTTTTGACACCCAAGAGAAAAGAGAGAGAAAACCCTTTAAAGAGAGAGAAATCCTAAGAGTATAGAGCGTCAAGAGAGTGAGAAACCATAAGAGAAATCAAAGAGCCTTTATATATAGAGACAGACTTGTCGTTCAAGAGATTAAATCTTTTGAAGAAGTCCTCCAAGAGAGAAATAGCATATTGCAAAGTGCGATTATCTTTAAGGATAAAGAGTAGTAGTAGAAGTTAATTCGGACGGAATCAAAAGACCAACGAGGATTTTTAAGGATAAAGAGTAGTAGTAAGAGTTAATTCCGACGGAATCGAAGGACTTAAAAGAGTAGTAGTAAGAGCTAATTCGGACGGAATCGAAGGACTTAAAGAGTAGTAGTAAGAGCTAATTCGGACGGAATCGAAGGACCTGCAGTCATTTGTCTGGCTATTGAAAGAAAAAGCTTTATATGTAGAGAGAGACTTGTTCAAGAGAGATTCAAACTTTTGAAGAAGTCAATCCAAGAGAGAAATGGCATCTTGGTAGAAGGTGATTTGTTCTATCAAACCCTTGTAACCTCCATTATTTTGGGTGGATTGTTGGCCTCTCTTCCATGGACAAAGCCCATATAGGTCGACCATATTATTTCAGTGGATTGTTTGTTTCTTGTTTCCCCTTTCATTACATTTAAACACGAAATGTTTGATATTTGCTTTCAAAGGGCACAGTTATGCACCTCCTCATTGTAGAGAGAGCTTTGTCTTGAAGTCCAACACGTATAACATGATCCTGCATCAGCATATCATATTCTTACTCCATAAGGCAAAAGAACGAGTTGGAAGGAGTTATTAGACCTGAAATTCTTGGATCCACTTAAAAAAACGCAAATGAGTATACTAGAATAATGGAAAAAAGAATTTGAAGGTCCTGAATGCTTAGATATGATTGTTCAAAAAACGAGATGATCTTTGTTTAATCCAATGTTTTAGAATACGCCATGTGGTATTGGAATCGCCCGATCCTACTTGGAAATTGATGGGATTTTCCTGGTTCCATGAATATATTGGGCAGCAGATCGGCCGGTATTGTAAGGGAATCGACCATTTGGGCTACAAAATTTTTATTTATTTTAAATTTTTACTTTGTTCTCAATTTTTTTGTTATTGGCCCTTTCTTTCAGCTAGATCACCAATTCAGATCGGTGATTCAATGGTCTAGATCATGGACTCAGATCAATGATTCGCTGACCTAGACCAGTTTCTCGAATGGCTAGTTCACCCTACCGATCCGTATTTTTTAAAAATGGTGTAACCTTTGGACATTTTTTTTTTTTTTCCAAAACCTATAGATTGCATACAATCTTAATTTTGTTTTTACCTTTTGGAGTAGTGCTGGCAACAGGTTTAGCTAGCCCTTGCCCTAGCCCACCTTAGTCCTCATAAGACCGCCCAAGCCTGGCCAGGCCGGGCCCGGCCCTAAGCCAGCCAAAGAGGCCATGGACCAAGCCTGGCCACAGCCTATTAAGGCTGGATCCGTTCAAATGAAATAAAAAAAAATTAAAGAAACAACAAAGAAAAAGGGGGGCCGCGCGGGGCCGAACCATGCCAGCCATAGCCCAGATCCAGCCCTACCCTCGGGTCACATTTCGTGGCCCAGGCTCAAGTTTTTTTAGAGCCAGGTTGATCAGGAGAGCCTATTGTCACCCGTATTTTTTGTGGTTGATGGCTAGGTTGAAGAGGCTTTCATCCCAAAACTTAAAGAGTCCTAAAAATGCTACATAAAAGTTTATTAGAGGGAGTGAATGAACAATATGATCCCAAAGGAGCATATAATATTTTAGCATTTGAAGATTCGTTATGCATCACAGCCAGCGTTACTCTTCTTTGAACTTAAGAATGCATGGCCTTAGATTCAGCACATTCATAAAAATGACTCGTATTATATGTATTGCATGGATTTGCCCAAATAAGTTGAATGACAGCAAAATTCCCTTTCGAGAAAAGAAATAGATGACCACCGCGAGGTACTCTTTTTCCAACGTCAATCACTCTAGGGTTCGAAAATGAAACCGTGTTATTAAGACCGAGCGCCATTAGTCAACACTGAGCGCCGTTGGTCACGTGCGTGATGGGCGACGTAATTGGCTGCCTTTGGTATGAATATCTTTTTTAAAGTTCAAGTTGTTTTTAGTTGTTCATCTAACCGGGATGGTAACTGGTAGGGTGGGTCTTGGTCGACTTGGACCCGGACTAGACTCAAGCAGGCTTTATCTGGACCCATATTCAAGTCATTTGGACCCAGACTTGAGTCATTTAGGTTTGGACTAGATCTAGACCAAGGACTAGAACTTTTTTAAAAAAATTACATATTATATAATGGGTGAGGTTTGTATAAGGTTGCCTCCTTATATTGTAGAAATAAAGCAGATTTATAAAATTTACTTAGAGATGTTGTTTCGGTGTCGAAAACCGTATGATAGCTTCAAAATCTCTTTTTATTCTGTGTTATAAAATTTAAAATTTTAAAAATAGTACAGATCGATTACATCAAGAAGCACTTGAAAATCTTGAAAATAAATAATCTAGATAACTTGTTACAAGATGTACTATCTTTTGGAATTCAAATTCTTTTTTTTCTTCATGTATGTTCATCTCAAGATTGAGATGTCAAGTTGGAGGGTTTTGGCTATGCCGAAACACTTTCCACTATATGATTTTTTAGGTGCACTTTACTTCAACAGTATAAATTTGCAACCTTATATAAACTTTTTCCTTATATAATATATATTTTATATTTTTTAGTCCAGGTCAGGTCGACCCAAATGCGATTGGGTAAATGCCAAACCCGGACCGGACGCCACCCACAGGGTCCAAAACATGGACACCTACCTAGACCCGGATTGGGTCGACCGCCGGTCCCGGGTCGACCCGACACGATTGCCACCCCTAATCATCTTAGTGTGTGGTGCTTTCAAACATCAGATCGACTTTCACCGACTCCGGATTGGCAATTTTGATATCGACAGGCTGATTGGGATTCATTAACAAAGAAAAGTTTTAAACTAATAAAAACTAAAAATCGTGGGAGATGGGTGATTTTAGAACTCCTGTAATCGGTGAATTGCAGTGTTATGGAGTTTCTCATCAGTTAGGTTTCGATAAGGAAAGTGTGTAGTGGCTATAAGAAAGTAGATTTTATGAATAATTTGAGAGAGATTGCTGGATTGGGCAGTAGAAAATCGAGAGTGGCAGGTGTATGGAAACCTAACAAGGTGGCTTGCGAATCTTCTTGAGAGGGTTTTTCCCTTTGATGCTCTCTTCATATTTGTAGGTTTCATGGCATCACTTGAGTTTTCCTATCTTTCTTTACTCGTTGATAAATTAATAAAGTGATTAGTGACATTCATCCAAAAAAAAAACGAAAAAAAAAAGCTCCCATAGCCAAATCACCCAGTAGTTTTGATTCATATCGGCTGATTCCAATCTAGATCGGTAGTTTTTTTAAACTACGATTGTTCAGAAGTGTTTTGCAATACGAGAGATAGTTTGGCAGGAAACAAACGGTGAAGAGACTCACATTTTGAACTCCACAGTCCATTCATCCCATTAGATGGGACGGTAGTGAAGGAATCCCTCCATCAAGAATGACTCTCGCTCTCTCAAAAAAAAAGGGGAAAAAGAAGGGTATTAGTAAATTTTCAGTGCCAACCGACCGTAATTTGTTGAGAAAAAGCTTTAACGATAACGATGATGAAATTTTTAGTGCCTCATTGTTTTTATTATTTAATAAGTAGGATTGAAAATTTATTGAATTGCCCATATTACCAATGAAGATGCATGCATCAAGGAAGAATTTGGGTGAGAAGTAGGGGGATCATGATTCATGAACCCTCCATGGTAGTGCAAATTGGATGAGTGATCAACTATCCCTCCAGGCATATCTCCTTTTGATCGCAACCGTCCATTGGAAACACACAAATCATGTTGAATTAAGTTTAATTGGACTGGTTGGTTCTTTCATTTTAATATTGTTTGGATAAGAGATTTATAATATTAAATTTTGTTGCCAGCCTTAAAACCCTAGCTTTTTGGATCACCCACACCATACTCTATCTGAGAGGGCTGGATCTGCAATCGAGATTCGCTGAATAGGTTAAATGTCTATAAAAAAATTTAATTAAAAAATAAAATTGGGGATTCGTAGGAGAGGGGACTTGGATCCAATGGGCGGGCGATTTAATTAAAAAATTTTGGATCAATGTTGTCAAAACTAGTAATTTGGATAGGGAATTGTTGATCCGGAGTTGCTTCGCCAAGAGATTTACTTAGATCTTTTACAAAATTGGGAACCAATATGAGTCGGTAGGAATCATTCAACTCTGTTAAAGAACCAGATGATTATGTGAAAAGAATCGTTTTTTGGCCCCAAAAAATCGATCCATCCACCGGCCAGATCAGTTTCACTAAACAGCGGTCTAAGACCCAATTCTAGGTTTTTTTGGTATATTTTGAAATATTATTATCTTCGGTCCACATGACTACATATGCAGTCCAAAAAGTATAAAGCATCCATCTTAAAGATGGATGTAAGTAGGTGTTCCATCTGAAAAAAAAGGAAATTAACAGTCCAAATGTTTTCTTACTAGAATTATTATTTCTAGTTTTTAGAATTTATTTATTTATTCATATTCATGATCTCCATGTTAGAAATTACATGTCCCTGAAAATTAAGTCCAAAAATCCGTCTCAAAAACATTAATTATTTTTATGGAAAGTTGTAATTTAGGTGATTAGAGGAGATAAATCCAGTTCAGCTTCCGTATCCGACGTATGTGCTTAAACCAATGGTTTAAAAACCGGATCGGTGACCCGGATCGGGCTTTTCAAAAATCGATCCGGATCGGCGAATCGGCGATCCGGATCGGCGAATCGGCGATCCGGATCGGAATTGGGTGAATCGGTCAGAATAAAGCTTCAAAAAAATCCGAAAAAATTATTAAAATTCATTATAAATATTGGTTTTTAGGAATTCAATAAAAAATGAGGGTACTCCATTAAGAATTTTCATGTTTTTGAATGAATATGCAAATATTGATATGTTCTTTCCCTGCATGAACCGCCGTTCAGCATTTAATTTACAGTATTTCGTGCTCATCCCTACACTGTTGCTGTTGGGACTCGATATGTGAATAATATGGTTGGGATAGGGTGGCCTCGGAATCATCATCTCTCTCGTTTTCTCTTTGAATAATATGGATTAAAAAAAAAAAAAAACAAATTTTCAAAAAAATCTATCATGGATTAAAAAAAAAATCACAAATTTTCAAAAAATTCTATCATGGATTACAAAAAAAAATTCGATCATGGATTAAACAAAAAAAATCACAAATTTTCAAAAAATTCAATCATGGATTACATAAAATTCGATCATGGATTACATAAAATTCGATCATGGATTACAAAAAAAAACAAACAAAAAAAACAAAAAATTCAATCGTGGATTACAAAAAAAGAAAAAAATAGTTCGATCATGGATTACAAAAAATTCAATCATGGATTACAAAAAACTCTATCATGGGTTACAAAAAAAGCAAAAAACAAAAAATTCAATCATGGATTAAAAAAAAACAAACAAACATTTCAATCATGGATTACAAAAAAAAAACAAACATTTCGATCATATATTACAAAACATTCGATCATGGATTACAAAAAATTCTATCATGGGTTACAAAAAAAAAAAAAAAAACAAAAAAATCGATCATGGATTACAAGAAAAGAAAACAAACATTTCGATCATGGATTACAAAAAATTCTATTATGGGTTACAAAAAACCAAAAAATTCGATCATGGATTACAAAAAAAATCTATCATGGATTACCACAAAAAAAAAAAAAAAAAAAAAAAAAAAAAAAAAAAAAAAAAAAAAAAAAAAAAAAAAAAAAAAAAACCGTACGGAATCGCCGATTCACTGTTCGGACTCGCCGATTCCGTACAGTGAATCGGCGATTCACTGTACAGAATCGTCCGGTTCTCTCTAGAACCGGACGATTTCCGATTTTCGGGGCGATCCAGTTCCTTTTTCACTATTTCCGAGTCGAACCGGGCGAGTCCGGTTCGACTCGGCGTTTTTTAAAACGCTGGCTTAAACACAAACGCCTACGCTTCATTGGCATTCCGTATACATCTCTTGTCAAATGACTTGAGAATTCACCCCACCTACAAATGCATTTTTACATGGCAAATTTGTTGGAAAACCCCTATCAATAATAAGCGACATTTTGCCAATTTTCATGAAGCGGTCCTCAAGGACAAGTTTGGATGCTCCACTAAACAAGGTTGTACCATGATATTTCTCAACTTTTGTGGGATATTTATTATCATCAGAGTTTTTTTTCAACTATTTACATGATACTATTACATCTAACTTAACCTATCACTATTGGAAACCAACTTGATGCTACTTAGTAATAGCTTGAGGCAAAAAAAAAAAAAAAAAAAAAGAAAGAAAGGGAGAACAAAGTATAACCCATCTGAAGTTTTAAATAAACCCTCAAGTCTATATAAAGCCTATGAAGCCCTCCAATTGTAAGCAAAAAAAACATATGAGCCTCCGGACCTAAATTTTTATTTTACTCGTCAATCCCTACTCCCTCTTAACCCCTTAACCGCCTATCTATCACCCATTTTCTAAAAGTTGTGGTTTGTATAAGGCTGAGGTCGTAAATAATCAAAGTAAGTGCACCTTCAAATAGTGTCGAAGATATTGTTTCAATATTAAAAATCTTTGTGATAACCTAAAAATTTGTTTTCATATCTAATTATAAATTTTAAAGCTCCAAAAATAATGTAGATCGAGCAAATCTATAAACACTTGAAAATCTTGAAAATTTACGGTCTAAAAAATGCATTACAAGATGCACTATTTTCAATACTTGAAATCTATTTTTCTTATATCCATACATCTCGAGGTCGAGATCATCGATTCGAGGATTTTTAATTATCGAAACAATATCTTCTAGTGAATTTTTGACGTGTGCTTTAATTAGATTGTTTAGGGTCTCGCCCTTATGTGAACTTTTTTCTTTTCTAAAAGCCACCTCTCTTGCTCACTCTCTCTCTCATCTTCTCTCTCTCTCTCTCTCAAAATTCCCATATATAGGGAAAGAGGCTGGGTCATGATGGTAGCACCCTGACACCCTAGTCAACCACATTGTAGTTTCCATTTCCACCACTAACACCACCCTGCTAATACTTTAAAAACGCAACTCCTGATCTACTTTGAAAAATGGGCGGGGGCTTGTCCTTCCCTTGAATTACCAAAAAAAAAAAAAAAATTCCCATCCATCCAAAACAACCTGGTTTTATAACACATTTGTCCCTTTCCAAGGCTCCTAAGCACCTCACCAAAAAATGGAAAAGAAACTCTGCACTCTTTCCTTTAAAAACGAATAAAATACAGCCCCAGTTGAGCCAACCAGCAACTAGTAATTTGTTTTTATTTTCGATGAGATGTTTATGGGTTTGAAAAGAGACGAGCGAGATGTTTATGGGCTCGAAAGAAAGGGGTTAACGGGCAGGAAGAGAGAGTATATTGTTGGGTTTATGTGGCCTTTAAAGGCCTTATGAATGCTTGTAAAATGAAATGATATAGTGGAACATGAACTCAGTGGGAGTGCGGTCCCTCGTGGACCATACTGAGCAAACGATGGTTTGCTGATACCGATCTGTGCTTAACGATCTAAGCCAGTCGGTTGGGAAAAACCCTTGTTACCTGGGCATGAAGAACAAACCAATGAGGGTTTATGGGTTAGCCCTTGATGAGGTCGGAGAACATGTCCGGATGAATGAGCCGAGGGACTATGTGACCCTTGTGTGTGATGGTAGCCTACGGAGACAGGGGCCAAAACCTCATCCATATACCAACACACGGCATGCATATCGATAGATCGTTCGAGAAAGCTAGAAATCCACCTTTTAAGGTGAAGCGTATGCATGTGCGAGAGATACCCCTATGCGTCATAGAGCTGTGGTTGCATAAGGTCTTGGTAACATTGACTTGTCTCTAAGGGAAGACATGTAATCCACAGACTGGGATTGCAACCCCTTGGTTCATTCGCTAGACTTTGATGACCCGCTAATGAGCCCTTGCTTGGATTGTGGGTCATGGGAAACACTCGGTCGGTTTGATAAGGCAAGTGTGGTCTGTAGTTCACAGTTGAAGGTGGAGTACCACATGATTGCAGATTAAATTCCTTAACCATATGGATCCATTTCCCATCAATTATGTTTGTTTTATGATAGAAAATATTTTAGAATTATTGTTTGAATTTTTATGAGTCATTTGATATATATATATATATATATATATATATATATATATATATATATATATATATATATATATGTTTTTTGGACTTATAAAAATACAGATATTGATTTTACAAAATTATAAAATTCAAATAATGTTTTAGATTTTTTTTTTTGATAATTAAAACTTATATAAAATATCATGGAGGGGCCCATAGTGCACATGGGCCCACCATGGGTCAAATGGGTGGGGCCCACATGGGTGGCACGCCTCACCCATTGGATTCTTTCGTGGAGTTTAAGTTATTTCATGTTTCGATAATATTATGTTATGCCATGTTGTCAAATAAGATATGGAATATTTTGACCATATATTGACCAAATATTGAAAGTATATATTGACTTGATATATCTTTTGAATATTTTATGAAAGATTATGGAATGCATAATATTTTAATTAGATTTAATTTATCTAATTTATATTGATGGGAAAATGGTTAAGGAAAGGGGGATAATGATCCATGCACCTTCCATAATGTTGATGACCCATCAATGGAATGGATGGCTCAGATCTCTCACCCCACAAGTTACCCTTGATCGACGGTCTATGTTCAATCTCACAAGAAGAGGCAAGCCAATGAAAACCCTTAGAAACCCTAATCTTGTTTAAGCCTATAAAAAAGGAATTGTCTCTACCTGAAATCTTTACACCTTATCCTTCTATCTCTCTCTCTTAAAAAAGTTTCTTTCTCTCATGTTTGATCTCTCTCTCCTACATTGTGAAAGAACCTAAGGGTTTAGGTTATGGAGTTCTTCTCTTTCTTATCTCTCAAATATGGATTTATGGCTAAGGGTTTTAGAGTTTAACAAAAAGAGAATACATCTCTCTCAATTTAGGTTGCTAAGAGAATTCACCTTGATTTGAGTTTGTGATCAAAGGGATTCATATTCCATTGGTGTGGCTTGGCAGAAATTTGTTTTTTCAGTTCGATATTGAAGCTAAACCGTTGATCCCACACCATCGGATGGTAGTGACTGGGTGTGGATTGTAATAAACCCGGTTGAAGTAATCTTCGGCACTCTTCCTTTTGTTTCTTGCAATCTTATATTTTATTCTCAAGCATAGTGTATAGTTGTTTCAATGGCATTAAATTGTTAAACTCTTGGTTTTATTGTTATGTTGATTTTATTTTGAAATTTATCTTATTATAATAAATACCACATGTAAGTGTTCTTTTTCCAATTGGGTGACCCATGGACCTGGTAGATGGAAGGGTCAGGTTTGGTTCAATCATGATCTAAATAGGTCAGGTTGGATTAGGTTCGATTCATGACATGTTACAAAATTATGCTTTTGACCTGGACTCGACCTGATCCGACAAGTCATGTCCGAGACCTCCTAGGTAAACTTCGCTTTGTCGGGTTAGGTCTGATCCAAACCCAGCCTGACCCATTTACACCCATAGATTCATGGGCAGAGGAAGAGATAGCTTTAATCCAAGGGGGTTAGGTCATAGGGTGAGGTTTGTCAAGAGCCAAGGCTCTAAACAATCAAAGCAAAGCCCACCTCCATATAGTGTTGAGAAATGTAGTTTCAATACTGGAAATCTTTGTGATAGCCTTAAAATATAGGGAAATTTTCATATAGAACCCTAATTCCTCATATTATTTCATGGTAAACCCTCTTTCTGTTTTTCTTTCAAGCGGCATACGGAAACCCTTAAAGAATTCATTGCACCCCCTCATCTCTTATCTCGCTCTTTAATTGACTTTTGACCATAAAAATTAGTACTAACATATCTTTTTATACCATTTCAACCCAAAACTGTTTTTAACCCTCTTTTTCCCTTTCCAACCATTAAAAAAGTTTTTGAATTGAAATGGTAAAAAAATATTTTTAGAGGTTAATTTTTATGATAAAAAATCAATAAAAATGGGAGATAAGAGATGAGGGGGTATGGTTAGGGGTTTTCTTGTGCCGCTTGAAAGAAAAACGGAATAAGGGTCCACCATGAAATAATATAAAGAATTAGGGTTTTATATGAAATTTTCTCTAAAATATATTTTCATCTCTAATTATAAATTTAAAGCTTTAAAATAATGTAGATCGAGTAGATCTATGAAAACTTGAAAATTAATGGTCCAAAAATACATTACAAGATGTACTATTTCCAAAACTTGAAATCCATTTTTTTCTCATTTCCATGCATCTTGATGTCGAGATGATCAATTTGAGGATATTTGAGCATCAAGACAAACTCTCCTAGTGAAGTTTTTGATGTGGGCTCTAATTTAATTGTTCTGTATAAACTTTTTCTTGAAAAGCGTTAGTTTTGTGATTTGTACAAGTATGGAGGGATTATTTGTTTTTTTTCTTACCTTCAAAAGGGTCCATAACTTTCCATGGACCTGATAGTTTACTTGGGAGTACAATTTCAAGGAGGAAGCACACTTCTTTTTCCTAAAAACAAACAATTCTTGTGCTCCCTTATTTCATGAAAGTAGGAAAAGTTTATGTAAGGCCTTAACCATACACTATTTTTTAAGGCACTCCTTAAAAATCCACTAGAAGATGTTGGTGTGATGTTGATTATCTCAAGCCTGACATTTATGGATATAAAATAAAATAAAAAAAAATCAAGTTTTAAAAAATATTGCATTTTGTAACCTGGACAGTCTATTTTTAGGATATTTCTAAGTGCCTATATATCTCTTCGATCCTCATTATTTTTAGAGCATTAACTTTCATTTTTAGATCTTTAAATTTTATAATGTGTTCAATCTTGTGGCAGGGTTTGGAGATGCAGTTAATTTTGATTGTGTAAGACTTTAGGTAGGCTCATGTATAAACTGCACTATATCCCTTGGGAGCAATACAAACTAGGTTCTATGTCCCTTGGGAGCAATACAAACTAGGTTCTATGATTTTCGGGAAAAGCGGCATATATGGCAGGCTTCAACATATGGCTATGAGGCTGTCATTATATGGATTGAACGGTAATGGACTAAATAGGCCCCACCGTAAAAGCCATTAATTTTGAGTTGTGATGTAATTTCCTTTGATATCTGCTCACCGGATGGGACAACGGTCCAACTCAAAATGCGTAAGGAGGACGACAATAACAAATATTTTCATGCTATTACAAATTCTAAAAGGATCAATAACTTTCAAGGATTCAAAATACGTAAGGAGGGCGACAACAACAAATATTTTCATGCTATTACAAATTCTAAAAGGATCCATAACTTTCAAGGATTCCAAGGTGGAGGAGGTGACTTAAGTGTGACGGAAGGCAGCTATAGTCGAGTATTAGCTTTCAGTATTACTAGGAGACTCCCATTATCCATAAAAACGCATTCCTTTTGCCTCTTTTTTTGTTGACCAAACCAACCAATTGGAGAGGCCATTCTCAAAGGAAGAAATTAATGTGGCAATATTTAGCTCGCCTAGGGATAAGGTCCCTGGAGCTGATAATGATCATCCAATGGCTTTTTTTTAGTCATTTTGGGAGTTCATTAAAGGAGATATATTGCTAGTGTTTGTGGAACTTTACCTGAGGGGCAAGATTAACAATATAGTTAATTCAACATTTATAGCTTTGGTCCAAATAAAAACAAGAGTTAGACACTTTGGGAGATATCAAACCCATTAATTTGCTATCTAATGCATACAAAATTATAACCAAGGCCCTGAATAATAGAACAAAGCGAGTTCTCAGTTTGATTGTCAAAGGCCTCCAATATGCTTTTATAAAGAACCGTTAAATTATTGATAGATTCTCATGGCCCGGGAGGCAATATATTTTGAAAGGATTATGGGGAAGCCAAGCTTGGCAAGCTGGACTTTCAAAAAGCATACGACAGACTTGAATGGACATGCTTGTTGAACGTTAGGGAAGGATGGATTTTGGGGGAAATAGAGGTAATGATCTATGGGTGTCTCTCTATTGTTCATTTTTCTATCTTGATAAGTGGTCTTTGGTATATTTCAAAGCATCCAGAGGAATCAAGCAAGGTGATCCAATATCATCGTTCCTCTTTGCAATTGTAGCTGAATCAATTAGCCTTAGTCAATGACTGATAAAGCTTTATTAAGAGGATTCCCCACTTCACCAATTGGCCCACTCATTTCTCATCTTCAATATGTTGTTGACACTTTAATATGTTGTGATGCTTCCACATAACAAGTCCATCATTTGTGGCTATTTCTCAAGCGTTATTCGTTAATCTCATAATTTAAGATTGACAAAAGCCAAAATTAAATTAATTGGGGTTAAGAGTGTTAATTCAAATGTGGCTGCGTGGGCAGCCTCATTGGGTTGTGAGGTGGATTTTGTGACTTGTATCCATCTAGGACTCCCTCTCTGTGATAGCAGACCATCAACAACTGTTTGGAATACAATCTTAAAAAGAGTTATGTACAAACTTGACTCCTAAAAGTTTAGATGTCTCACCAATGTATTACCTCTCTTTTCAAAACTCTGTGGGTGGTCATCAAGAGAGTGGAGTCTATGATGAAGAGGTTTCTATGGAGTGAGTCAGGTGAAACTAGGAAGTACCACTTAGTTAGCTGGGATATAGTTTGCACATCTAAGGGACGGGGAAGTCCTGGGATCAAAAAACTAAAATCAATTAATGAATCGCTTTTCATAAAGTAGTGGCGGAGATTGGCTACTAGTCAGAGACAGCAGAGGGAGTCCTTGATTATCGCCGAGTATGGATTTGTTTAAGAAAATGCTATTCTAAGAATATTCAATGCGATGCACATGCTTCCTTCATATGGAAAGGGATTAGTGATTGCATAAGTCTCTTCCTGAGCTATAGCATAGTTATGTAGGGCTCTAAAACTCACTTCTAGGGAGCCAAATGGTGTGGATCTATGCATCAGAGCAACAATTCCCTGAGTTGTTCCAAAGATCCATCCAAAAGTAGGCTTCATACGGAAAGGGGTTAGTGATTCACTACAACCAGGCCTTGAGTGAGGTCTGTCCATTTTTTAGGGTAGAAATCCTTCATGTTTCTAGCATTGCTAAATTCCATAATGTGGAAGCTTTTGGATTCTCCCATCTCTTTCTAGTTGTTCCTTTGTCCTTTTGATTTGTTTTCTTTCTTTTCTGTATTGTTTTTTTATGCAATTGTACATGACTCATTGGTCCAAAAAATGCAAAACATTTAAGTAAAAAGAATCATGTTCTTATCATGACCACATGGATTGTTATTAGGTTATCCCCTATTTATAAGTTGGAATTTTCACTTCCTCTTTTTTTTCTTTCTTCATGAAAATGAGAAAAGGCAGAGTTGAAATTTTCTCTAACATTTTTACCTTAGTAAAATTAAACATCTTATTTTATTAGAATATCTCAAAATCTAAAACTCTTGTCTTGCACCTCTAATCTAAGAAGTCTAAATATTACCTTTATCAGGAAAATAGGGTAGGGTTTATGTCCATCCGAGACACCAATTGCAATGAGTGCACACTTCCAAAATTTGACTTGAGATAGATTTTAGATTCAACATTTTATAGTTCATTCACCACCCTCACTGTAGATTTCATAAAACGAGTTTTGAACCTTAAAAAGAATTATCCTGTACTTTTTTTGGATGATT
This sequence comes from Amborella trichopoda, assembly GCF_054954075.1. Classification (NCBI taxonomy): domain Eukaryota; kingdom Viridiplantae; phylum Streptophyta; class Magnoliopsida; order Amborellales; family Amborellaceae; genus Amborella; species Amborella trichopoda. The sequence continues at coordinate 47,862,619 of NC_142338.1, read as the reverse complement.
TATTTCGGCTCTTCAAATCTTGGTTTATACTATTTTCGACCTCTAAATTCGTAGATATGAGATGAAAATGACTTTTACAGTGATCTCTGAAAAGCAAGGCGGAGACATGTTGTCACCAAATATTCTTCATGGGAAAAGAACTATTCTAGTGAAAGTAGTCACCATGAAATTGTTTCATATGAAACTTGAATTATGTGAAAGTAGTCACAATGTAATTGTTTTCATATGAAACTTGAATCATGCATTTTTGGTTTGCACAAAGTACATGTGAAAATATGAAACTTGAATTATGTGAAAGTAGTCACAATGTAATTGTTTTCATATGAAACTTGAATCATGCATTTTTGGTTTGCACAAAGTACATGTGAAAATATATCGTATATGGAAGCACACGTGAAAACTAATCCGTACTAGGCAATGTATTTTTTATTTTTTTTTGGGTTTTTTTTTAATTTTTTGCAAATGCACGTAACTTTATTATTCAAAAAACATCACCACGGTTACAAAGATAAAGAAAAAACGAACAAACAATCAGGTCACGCCCCTTCTTTTACAAGAAAGCCAGCTCTCTCATTAGCCTCCCTATAAACATGGTTGAAAGGCACCACCTGATTTCGACCCAAGTCCATAAGCTGCAGCCAGTACTTCCGTAAACTCCACGATGGCTTACTAAACCCAGAGCATCAATGAATGGCATTTAGAGAATCTCCTTCCACCATCCAGCCCAAAGTCGGACAATGATCTTTCAACAATTTAAGCCTATGCAACTGTTCCACATGAACCGTAGTAGAAGAACATCTCCATGCCAAATGGGTCTCTCACAACACTACAGTAACCCACTGGCCCTGAGTTCCTGTAAGAGCTGCCATCAAAATTAAACTTCACATAACTACTACTGGGAGGGAGCTAAGTTCTATGGATTATTGTTCTATGCACCTTTTGTTGTATCAAATTCTGGATATTATAGAGTATATCAATCTTTGATATACCAAAACCTTCTTAAGTAATGGATAACTATAACCACACATTTTGAATGATCTTCTCCTGAACTCGGGATATCTCTAAACACTTTCTTTAAAAAATGCGTCTATTCCTTTCAAGCCACACCTCCCATAAACTTGAAGCCTTGAAAATCAGCCAAATCATGACACCTAACTTTGGAATAGATGGAATAGACAGATGACCAATAATTTTTACATGTTGTTCAGGGAGAGAAAGCGAGAAAGCAATTAAACAAAAAACCCACCTCCATAATGATAAAGTAAAATGGCAATGGAGAAATAAATGGTCTTTGGTCTCTTCATCCTCTTTGCATAAAATACAACAGCTAATATTAAGTTTTCCCCTCCTCGTCTAGTTATCCACTGTCAGAACTTTGTTTTGTGACGAAGTCCATAGAAAAATCTGAATCTTATACGGGATATGTCATTTCCAAATATCTTTAAGATCTGGCTGCTTCCATCTAACTCTATCATGGTATAACAACATATATGCAAATTTCATTGAGAAGACCCCATCATTTGTTAGTTCCCACACCACCTCATCATCATGATCTCGGGAGACATAAACTGTGGATAGATCAATAGGCTCACAAAACTGCGTAAGCATACTGTCTGGCACCCTATTATAAATGAATCGAATATCCTAAGTAATCCTATCCGAAAACCAAAGATAAGCATCATCTACTTCAAGAATTGATTAGTGGATTTTTCAAATAGCTCCTTGTATTTTATTTTTAATCGATTTGGATCAAGTCATTTGTGGTACCAAAAATCAATAGAAGATCTCCCACCAACCTTCCACCTCAAATTCCTCACTACCACATCCTTATTAACTAAAATTCTTCTTTATATTTGAGACTGACTATTACCTGCTCTCCCTCTTCCAATAAAGTTTGCATGGTCCACACCATATTTTTGTAAGAAGAACTCATGTGATCTAGCCGGAATAAATAATTTTTTTTCTTTCCTTTTCAATTCTTTTTCTTTTCTTCACCATCTAGATCACTTACAAGTAGTCCTTTTACAATATAATAACTTAAAATAAAATAAAATAAAAGAATACAATAGGATATCAAGTAGTTGAAGCTATTCAAAACCTTTCTTTCAATAACAAAGAAAATATACAACCTATGTTTGGGAATAAAATACACAATAAAAAAATATATAAAAAACAAAAGAAGAAACTGGAGATTACCTCAACCGAGCTTAGTATACCCCACACCTAGGCTCTTCCTTCCAATTATGTTTAGGATATTTGATCAGTCTCTTGATTTATCCTTCTTATGGCAAAACCCAATCAATACACATGAATCTCGATCTAGAACCACCCACCTAAAACCTTAATGTGTAGGTCTAAGTCAAGCCCTTTGGCTTGATCCATATGAGAGATAGAAATCAAGAAAAGAGGGAGAAAACTACTAACTAGGGATGATCCTTTTGCTGCCCACAAAATCACATAATTAAAAGCTAGCTTGATTTAGAAACCATGAGAGATTCAAGCTTAACCTAGCCTAGCTTGGGCATGCCCCCCTTAGGATAGTGTGTGTGAGAGAGAGAGAGTAGACTAAGGTGGAGCATGGCCATTAGGTTTCTTGGAGAGAGAGAGAGTAACGTATATGGGGCGTGCCCCTTAGAGAGAGAAGAGAGAGTAAGTAAGAGGTGTAGAGACAAAGGAGGAGAATGATCCCTTTTATTGATTTTTTATGCATTAGGATTTGTCATAAAATTGTAGGAGAAAATCTTGACTGTCGATCTGAGGAGACTTGTGAGGTGAGAGATGTGAGTCATCTATTCCCTAGATCCACCATTAAGATGCTAAGGAATGTGCTAAAACTTTATCCTCCCTTTCCTAAACTTATTTCCATCTAATGAGTTAAATAAAAAAAAAAAATTTATTTACTTTATCTAATAGTAAATATTCATTCATTATTTCTCAATCAAACATTCTTAATTCTCAAGATTTTCTAAAACCACATAATTCATTCCTTTATTGCAAGTAGGCTTATCTCTACAAAAAGAAAGCCAACTAGCATGAGATGCCTCTTAATATTTAGCAAGAAAAGGCATCCCCTATGGGTGGGGCATGCTACCCTTTGATGACCTCATGGGCCCCACCCAATTATTCCATGTGATTTAAATAGGCCTTCAATAATTATGGAGGGTCCCACATATTTTAGAAATAATAAAAATTGATTTTTAGAGTTTTCAAACATCTTAGTTTATTTAAAACTTTAGAAATAAATTTCTCTTGATTTATAAATCCAAATGACAAAATTAAAATATCAGAAGATTCATAAAAATTCAAATAAACATTTTAAAAGTCAAATAATATAAAATTAATTAAATTAAATTAATTTTGATGAGAATTGGATCCGAATAGGTCTAGGACTTAATCAGCGCATATGAGCACCTCACCTTCAACTGTGAACCACGATCCACACTAGCTTTCTCAAACTGATCCAGCAGTTCTTATGACCAACAGTCCATTCTAAGCGCTCATGATTGTACCGCTAAAGTCAATCAATGGGCTAAGGGATGTAATCACAGTCTGTAGATTTCAGGTTCTCCGACACAAACCATAATCCATCAGACCATGATGCAACCATGACTCTATGGTGCATAGCAATAATCTCTCACACATATACACCCTTCACTCTCAATGGTGTATTACTATCTCAGTACATCTGTCTATGTACATGGTGTGTGATGATATAACGATGATGTTTTAACCATGTCTCTATAGACTATTCATCATACACAATGATCATACAGTCCCTCAGCTGTCATTCGGGCATACTCCGACCTCATCAAGGACTAACCCACTAAATCCTCATCGGTTTCATCTCTATGCCTAGGTACCTTCGGATTTCCAACTCGACTGACATAGCATATCAAGCCTAGTTCGAGTATCAGTGAATTGTATTTGCCTAGTATGGTTCAAAAAATGACCATATTCCTATCGAGTTTATGATTTATTTATTCAATGTTTATATAATCTCTCTTAATATTTTTAAAGGCCACATAAACCCAACAATTTAACAATAAGTACCTCTTTCCATAATTGCTCTCCATCCGCCATAGCCCTCCACCACTACTTGGCAAGAAGAGCTTGATTTACTAGCTTGATCTTATGAATTCCAAACCCCTTTTAGACTTAGGTGTACATACATTATCCAACCTGCCAGATAAGATAATATTTACGATTAACATCAAGAGAACCCCAAAGAAAGTTCTGCATTAGGCATTCTATATCTTTAGTAATGTAAGCAAGCATATGCAGCAAAGATAGCAAATAAACTAGCATATTGGATAAGGTCGATTTGATTTTCATAAGTTCAACTTAGTATGAATTCTTTTCAACATCGGGTCCCACACTGTTTTGGGGGATTTTCTAAGGAAATTTTATAGTAGATTTGATGCTCTCTCTCTCTCACTCACTCTCTCTCCTTTGCTATCCCAAATGAGGACGTCAAAGACAAGGAAGACAACTAGTTTCTTAATTTTTTTGTTGCATTGAGATGAGCTCTCATACTATTCATGGTTGTTCTTGTATGGAAAATGGTTTGATAGGGCCGCAGCTCTATTAAAGTAAGTAAAGCCTCACTTCATAACTCATCAAAAATTACAATTCAAGCATTGGAAAACCTTTACATTGATCATCTTCGCTTGAACATTATGGTTGTACAAAAAAATTAGGATCTTAAGCTCTACAAATAGTGTACATTATAACAAAGGAATTTGTGTAGACTGTCTATTTCACCCTAAAAATAATTGTTCATGGATCCATAAGATCTATACTTTTTTTTATTTTCAAAGTTTATTGTCAATGTTGGAAATTGATTTTAGATCCATCATAGAGATATCCATTGCCAAAAGTGCTTTCCGGACGAGGATTTGAGTGAGGCTTTATTTTGTTTTCATAAAGCCTAGGCGTTATAGAAACTTCATCTTCTTTTATTCATGGTTTATACAATTTATCAAACAAGTTACTAAGAAAGTGGTTATACATGATTTTCTAGATGTTTACTGAACATAAGTAAAAATAGGCTTAAAAAACTATTTCTTGTAAATTGTTTGTATGTGTAAATAGTTTTATGTCGGAGATCTTCCATCATCTTTCTTGGAGATCTAATTTGGCTGAAATAATTTTCTGGGTATGGTATTTATTTCTCAGTATTTTGATGATTTGTTTTTTTTTATAGTTTTGAGCATTTGTTGATTGGTTTCTTCCTCATATTTATAGGATTATGAATATACATATATCAACTTTGGATTTTTGACTTGGTTTTGTTCATTTGTTGAGATTGTTGGGATGGCTGGCTGTTTATGGTTGGGTTTTATTATTATTATTATTATTATTATTATTATTATTATTATTATTTATTGGAAGGTTTTGTATGTTTAATCTTTTTTTGCTTGGAAAATGCCATCGTTTCTGTAAATTGTGGGAATAGGTGCAATGTGGAATAGATTATATTTGGGTTATGGGAGCCTTTAAAGTATTCTTAATTTAGACGGGGATTGAGTTGCTCTACTACTAGTTGAGAGTTGAGGCCATATTATAGCCAAAGGGTTTTGGAAGAAAGGTGGAGGACCACTGCTGGGTTTTGAAAGAAACAGGAACTGCTTGGTTTTGGAAGAAATAGAGTTCTTTAACTGGAACCAACAATTTTGTATTTTTCATAAGAATAACAATTTCTTTTATTTTCTCTACATAGTTGCTGGATTTAGGGAAGCAATTGGCCGACTGTAAGAGCTGTTGTTTTGAGCTCTATTACCAAAAGAAGCACTAACTTCACCAGATGCACTCGTTAACTTGGACATGTTTTGCTACTTCCCTTCTAAAAATAATGCCTAGGATTTATAGAAAAACATTGAAAAACCTGATCTGCAACACCTATGAAACCTAGACAATTGGAAGTTTGAGACATCCTAGTTCGTCTTTTGTTGGAATATAAGAAATAACTAGGTAACCTTGTGTTCTCCGTACGTCTGGTTTTTGAAGTCCTTCGCATAAATGCCTCAAAATCACTTATGCACCCTTGCTATTGGAATCACGTTGATTTTTTTCTTTTTCTCTTAACCACACCAGTCTATGGGCATAGATATTCACTGCTAATTAAATGGAATTCTTGATCTTAAATTATGCTTATTTATGTTTGCTCTTGATTACCCATCATGGTTGTTAAATTTGTTAGCCATTAGCATCGTCGTTACATTAACTCCAATGCATTTAGGCATTTATAATAACCAGGTTGTCTCTTTGTGGACCTCATTCATAACCACATCACTGAAAAATGAGTAGTTTGTATATATGTATCTATATTGTGATTCCTATTGGGATTTTCTTTAGGTCTTATAGAGTGATCAATCTTTTCCCATGGTGAGTAACAATCAAAACCTCAAGCATGAAGTAAAGATGAAAATAGCCAGATCATTTGCTACAGCTGGTAGTACTCTAGCTATATTAGGTACTATTCTAGCTACCTATGTGAATAAATCATCTGCACCAAAGCGTAATTCAATTGGTACAAAGTACCATAAGACGATAATTAACTCTACTGAGGTGGACTATCGAAACCAAATTAGAATGAGTAAAAGAGTTTATTGTATCTTGAGCAATATTTTTTTAGAGAGAGGAAATATCATTGATATAATGGGGGTTTCATTTGATGAACAACTTGTGATCTTCATGCACATTCTAAGCCACAACTTGAAGAACCGAAAGATTGGTTATGAGTTTGGTCACCCAGGAGAAACTGTCAGTCGACACTTTAACTGAGTGTTGAATGCAGTCATAGGACTTCACAGGGAATTCTTCAAACTACCAGAGTCAAACATACCACCAGAAATAGCTTGTAAGAAGGGGACGTTTTTTCCTTATTTTAAGGTAATGAATATTGGTCATACTTATTGTTTTTTACTTGATTAATGTGGTATTCGACAATATTTTAATTGCTTCTCAATAATAGGATTGTGTTGGAGCCATTGATTGCACTCATATCTCAGCAACTGCTCGGACTAGTCTCCAAAAAAAAAATCATAATAGAAAGGGTTTTATATCACAAAATGTGATGGGTGTTTGCTCATTTAACCTTCAATTCCAATACATTATTGCTGGATGTTAGGGCTCTATTGCTGATTCTCACGTTTTGCAATCATCACTCTCCTATGATGATCCTCTTGGAGTTCTCAATGGTATTTCGACTCTAACTTTGACACTATATTTGTTTACATAACAATATATTACCGATTGATTTTAATCTCAATCAAATATTCATTTTGTAGGAAAATATTATCTTGTTGATGCCGGGTACCCTAATATCCAAGGATTTCTCGCCCATTATCGAAGGACTTGTTACTATTTGAATAACTATGGTCGTGGTAGAAAAAGACCACCGAACCACAATGAGTTGTTTAATAAACGACATTCCTCGCTTAGAAATGCCATTGACCGTGCTTTTGGAGTTTTGAATACATGTTTCCTTATCTTGAAAGTGACTACTACCTAACCAATCAAAACACAAGTCAAGATCGTAGTTGCATGTTATATTTTACACAATTTCATTATAAGTGAAGATGGTGACCTTCTTGATTGTGAAGATGTAATAACTGATCAAAACCAATCATCGTTAGTAGAAGTTCTGGAGTCGAAAGTATTTGGGAGTAGTCAAAGGGAGAGAGATGAGTGGTCTGAGTTCAAAGATGACCTTGCGATGCGGATGTGAGCAGATTATAGGAGTCGTCTTAATTGAAACTCATAATTTTTATTTTTGTAATTGAGATGAATTCATGAGAAAAACTTTTATGGGATGTAAACCTGATTTTGCTTGGTTTATGTTTTTTTATTAGACATTATGACCATTTTAAATCTATGCAAATTTCTAGTTTGCTTATGTATAACTTAGTTTTGTAATTGTATTTTACATTGCTATATTAGATGAATGCATTCCATAAAAAAAAAAATTAATAGTTGATGTGATAGTGATATTTGATAATTCATGCTAGACATGGCGAATGAAATTCTAATGACTCAGTAAAATCCCAAGACAGGGATGAAACTTAAATGGAATTAAAAAATGGAGGCAATTTTGTTGGAGCTACTTGTTGAGCAATGCTTGCTCATTAAGAAGCCCGAATCAGCTTTTAAAAATGAGCAATGGAGTGCAATTGAGGAGAAGTTCAATATCAATCTTGGAATGAATTTGAGAAGGGATACTTTTAATAATAAACTTAGAACGTGGCCAAATAACTACAAGACAATAAAAAAAATGAAGGATCAAAGTGGCTTTGGATGGAATGAAGAATCACATATGGGCATTATCGATGAATCTATATGGGATGCCTACATAATGGTATATATATGTGTTTTCATCTATCTAATTTTTTATTATTTAAAAAAAATATAAATTAGTTATTTAAGTTAATGCATATTGTATTAGTCTTGCAGTCTAATCCGATTACAAAGAACGACAAAGGGAAGTCTTTGAAATACTGGAAGGAACTGAGCATAGTTGTCGGCAATGATTTTGTTGAGGGTGCTGGTGCTAGGACGGCAACACAACTAGAGAGGGACATTGATGATGGTCGAGAGACAATTGTAGGCTTAGATAATGATGATGGTGTTGAGGAAATAGGTGATGATGAGAACTTCCCACAGACACCGGTCCAATCAATGACGAATCGAATGACCACCAATCTATTTGAGAAATCAACATCGGTTATGCCATTGAAGAAGAAAAAAAAAATCATGGTTGATATTGTAGAGTCGATAGGTATAGCTGTGAAAGAAATTGGTGCTGCAATTTTAGAGTTGAAGAAACTGGCAGCAAACCCACATATACGAGAGGTCTATAGAGCTCTTAAATAGGTTAATGGCCTTGCTCGACCTGTCTTCATGTGAGTATATAATGAAATGATGGCAAACATAAATATTCGTAAGGGATTTTTATAAATGACTGAAGAAGACCAGGTGTTTTGGATTAACTCGAAGTATTTTCAAGAAGGCAGTGACATGTAAAGTGAAGTGAAATCTATGTTTTTTTTATTTGGGTTCTTCTCACTCTTTATTTGTCTGAGATGGTTTTCGGACTTGGAAATTTTTGTTATCAAATTGCTATACTTACTCTCTAACACACACACACATATATTATTGCTCTTTCTTTTGGTGGATGACGATGAACTTTTCTATTAGTTTCTATATTTATGATAATATTAGTAAATCTTGTTGGAACAATGACAACTTTATTTCACATTCATTCACTTTTTAAAATGGTGATGATTAAAATCAAAACTTTATACTCTCTCTATCTTTGGAATGGTGATTATTAATACATTTATTTCTCTCTCTCTCTCACTATAATGGTGATGATGTTATTATTAGAAAATCTTTCTGGAATGATGTGATGATGATTTTAATTCTATATGCTTGTGAAATTTTATGACAAAAAATAAATAAATGATAGTTTATAGGCAAATGCTGATAAAATGTTGGTAATGTATTTCCCATATTTCTTCCAGACATAACCAAACAATAACAATGTATTTCTCAAGTTGCATCTAAATACTACCCAAACAGTAATAATCCATTTTATATATTTCTAAATATCCAAATGGCCTCTAAACGAAAAATATACCATGGGTAGCCGACTCATGTACCCACCTAGGCTTATTTCCATCTTTTAGAGCTAAAAAATGACGTGTCCATTATTATCTACAAAGCATAAAAATGAACAACACAAAATAATTCAAAAAATATATTTTAAATTTAAAATATATTTATTTTTCTACCTTCATTATCGCTCTCTAACATAGATATTGGAAGGGGGATGCATACAAACACTTGCAGTCTCGGGTGCACCAAAACAGGTGCATCCGCTGGTGCACCAAAACCTCACCCAACTCTAAAGCTAAAAGAACTCCAAAGCCAAAATATATTATACTCCTTGGGAGTGGAATGTTATTTTGCCAGGTAAAACCTCAACTAGAATTGATTTTAAGACTTTAAATTTTAAGGATCAGCTTTAATTAAAAAAAAATTATTTGTACCATTTATCCGCCTAAAAAAATAAGGGTGCCGGTTTGTATAGAGCTTAAGCCTTAAATGAACAAATTAGAGCCTACCTTCAAATAGTATCAAAAAATGTGCTTTTAATACTAAAATTTTTGTGATAGCCTTAAAATATATTTTTATTTTTATTTATAAAATTTAAAACTTCAAAAATTTTGTAGATCCCAATTTATGAAAACTTAAAAATGGACGGTCGCAAAAGAGTAGGAGAAAAGAGCAATGATATATGCACTCAACTGTAACGGTCTATCTGTACACGTGGAGACACGCTTCTATCGGGTCAATGTATGGTCAACCCTTACGTGCGTTCTGTAACCCATGGTTATGGTTAACCCCAAGGGTTAGGAACCGTATTCACTTCGTATAAGATATCCGTACCCGTATTTTTGTATTCGTATACGTCGCAAGTTTTGGGCAAAAGTAGTTAAGAGGTGGGAAGAGAGAGAAAAAGAGGGTTTCTCTGTCTCTTTCTCTATCTCTCTGCAGCTCCTTTCTCTATCTCTCTGCAACTCCGGTTTATTTGCCAGCAAATCATCTGTAATTTATACTCTCTCCAAATCTCTCTCCAAACCCTAATTAATGGAAGAGAGAGTTTTTCGTCAGCGACGACATCTCAGATCATAGCGTGGTTTCTGCCATTAAAGAAGCTTTCTTGCACTGTTGTAGTGTATTTATCGTGAACGTGGGTAACCGATCTCAATAGCTTAGAGCTCTAGCCTTTCAGGTGTTTTTGGTGTTCTAGGGTTTCTGAGGCTTTGAATTTGCCTTGTTTGTTTGGAACTGTTTTGTGGTTCTGGCTTTCCTGCAACTGATTAGTGTTTTTGACTTGTTTATTCAATCGATTTTAGATCTTTGTGGACTTGGAGCTATTTTCTTATGAGAATTAGGATTTCTGGTGTTGGTAAAGCATTTTAAAATCTAAATCTATTGTATCTGGTTTATGAATGTAATCACATGATCCTTGTTGCTGTGAATTGCCTGGGATTTTCTTGTTTCATATATTTTTAATGCATTTTCTAGATGTATTTTTCCATTTCATTTGTTGGCCTATAGTAGCAGTTGTTGATTATTGTAAGTTTGTAACACTCAAATCAATTTCAGAACCTGCATAAAGGAAACAAATTCTGTCATGATTAAGCTGTCGATAATTGAGCTTTGTTCATGGCTTCTAGTTCATGAACTTGTGAGCCTAGTTCCTTTTCTCGTTACTACGGTTGTCCTTCATTACCTGTCACAATTTCTGGGCATCCTAGGGTTTCCATGTCTCTGTAACTGAGTTATTGGGAAGCGATACTTTATAATTTATCCGTTGATTGCAAACTTTTCTGTTGTTAAATATGTTTTGGATCACAATTAAGTGTTCGGCCATTAATAAAGCTTAACCAAGCCTTGATTTTAGGATTTGTTTAACATGGCTTTTCAGGTTTCTGGACCATCACTTTTTCCTTATTTGGCTGTAATCGTTGTCTCTGCAACTGCATTAATTTTCTGAATCTTTTTTGTTTTTATCTTAGTGAATTATCCCCGGAAGCTTTTGATTATCCTTGAAACCTCTAATTAATTGTAGAAAGTAATCCATTTTCAGAATATAGTTGGGGAATTTGCTGTTGATAAAGCTTCACAAAGTGTGGGTTTGGGCTCGTAGTTTGGTGGTTAGGGCTTCAGACGGTGCAGAAAAACGTCCGAGGTTGGAATCTCTGTTTATTTACCCAAAGAAAAAGCTTCATACAGCTCTCTGTGTTATTCTATTCATGGGCGGAGTACCTGATCCTTTTCCCTTTTTTGTTCTGTTACACATGTTGATCAGGGTTTGAGAGCTTTTACTTTGCCAGTTTGGAATTTCTTATTTTTTTAATTATTTATGTACTGTATATTTGCATTATTTTACTTTTTTAAACTTCCCTAAAACCTTCCCCTGGATATGGATTTTGAAGTATTAATCGAGATCTGGCTTAATCTTTCTTCTTCTCATGGTCATGAACGTGTGGACTCTTAGATTAGTTGCTATTCTTTCTTACTTTTTTTAACTTTTCCAATATGATTGATAAGTCTACGCGATATTGCATTGTTTTGTTAATTCAATACTTGTGGACATTTGTTGAAAAGGAAAGTAATGGTTTAAATTTGTTGATTTGGTTGCATTCTTGGTGGTCTACTGGAAATTTTTTTTTCTTCTTGTTGCCTTGTTATTGTGCTGAATATTTTGATGATGTCCTTCTGAACCCATTAGTCATTTTCTGGTGATTTGACTGAATGATTTGTTGTCCTTTATACAATGGTGCTGTTCATGTCACTAGTTTGTTTTGTTAATTGTGGATACTGAGTAGTGAAATAACACAACTATGCATTGTCATATAAAAATGGCAAACATGTTCATAGTTGTGCATAAAAATCCAAAATTCCCAGGATATACACTGATCAAATTAGCAAGAATCCTCCACTGCCACCTAAATATACTCTCTTACAATGTTAGATGGGAAGAAATGAAGGACTCTGTTCTATCATGTGGATATTGTACATGACTTGGACAAATTTTCTGAGCCTTGGCAAGTGGTGAATCTGTCACCAGTTTTAGGATCTTGATTGCAAGTCTCTGCTTAGGGTCTGTGATCTAAGAAAGACTTTAACCATAACTCATCTGTGATCGATATAAATATATTTGAGTTACATAGAGCTTTTCTTTTAATTGGATTGGATTGCATGGATATTTTCACTAAATTTTTCTGAAAAGATAGATCTTTCTGCTCCCATGCCTTCTTCTTTTTTCTCTAAATTTTCCAGATATAAAGTTGATTAATTCCTTTTATGGAAACTCAACCCTTGAGTGAGGATCTTCCTTGTCCACCATGTTTTGATATAAACTCTCATCAATTGGTTCATAAAATATTTTATGGAGTGAAAAGGTAAATTATGGATATGGATTTTTCGTGATTTCGTACTGAATTTTGATGGCATCGTGTTCTCCCATATGCTTCCAAATGCTACTTGTCCTTACTGATTTGAGATGAGCATTTGTTTTTCATAGCTAACAGTATATTCATCTCAAACATGGGTTTCTTTACTTTAGAATAGGTTTGAGCAGTCTCTGTTCTTAGCACAGACTCGGTTCTCGGGAAATTCAGATGGAAGCGATGAGGCAATTATGATATGGTAGCATTGAACTAGTTTATTCTGGATGAGAATTTGAGACATTTTCATGTTATGCAGGTATCTTAGGTTTCACCAGAACCAATTGGAAAGAGGCCCATGGTTAATTGTGGCCGTTCACATTTTTCTTGTTTTCCTTTTACTGATTGTATTTCCTTAGTTAGGTCAAATTGTTGAGGAGCACAATTCCTACTTGCTGAATATCTTGGGGATAATCTCTGAGATAGGCTCTTAGAGCAAGTTTCGTTGGTCGATAGGCCAACAAATACAGGTCAAATTAGGAACAGTTCAGGTTTTTGGAATGTCATACTGGATGAGTTATTGACTCATCTTCTGTGGGTTTTAGTCCAATATTGTTTATTTCTGCTTCTGTTCAGATTTTGTTATCATCTCTCATTATTGAATTTTAATAATTATGGATAAAAAGATGAAGTTTTATGTGCTGCTTTATACAATATTTCTCTTTCTGTACTCCTAACTTGGGAAGGCAGGGGCTTATGGATTAACATTCCATAGGGGTTTTGGAGGTCTATTACTAGTGGAGTTTTTAGCCTTTCTTGTTTGTTTTATGCTTCTGCTTTAAAATTTCTACTCTCTTGTTGGTGGATCCACGTTTGATAGGCCGTAGATGTATCTTGTGCATTCTTTCTCATTTTCTCTTCTATTTGATCATTTCTAGATTATGCTGATTTGTTCTTTCCTTAATTGATTTGTGGTATTTGCCAGCCATCTTGAAGAATGGCTTGAGAAGCACAAGTATTTCTGGCAAACTTGAAACATGGGCAATGGAGAGGTGGATACATCAGCAAAGCCAAAGACTTCTGCTCCCCAGGTTCGTGTTCACCTACCTGGACAATTGAGCCGATGTATCTTTCCTTTTCCTTGGACGCTTGAGCCGATGTTAAAATCTGATTAAAATAGAAATGGCAAATTGAAGTTATCTGTGAATTTCTTTGCAGGAGCAACCTCCAGCTAGCACCGCCACGGTGTACCCTGACTGGTCTGCAATTCAGGTATTGTTTCTTTTTTTTGATCTCATTGTCATGAGAACTATGTTATATGCCTTCTTTCTCAATTGAGTAATGATAGGAAATGATGTCACAATTCTGCTCATTAACAGGCATTCTATAATCCTGGAACCCCCCCAATCCCTCCACCTGGCTTTTTCCACTCTTCTGTGGCATCCAGCCCCCAAGCTCATCCATACATGTGGGGACCGCAGGTATTTCTTTTGAGACACATTGGACCCATTTAACTTCTTTTGCTTGGAATATGAGACTAACATGAAATAACTTCTGTCCTTTTCTATCTCTTCTGATGTAAAACGGCTGATTCAGACTTGGACGTCTGAATTGTAGTAAATACTAAATAGAAAAAATAATTAAAAAATTGATTAGTTTCTCTTCGAAGTGCATGGTCGAGTCAAACCTGATGGTTTGATGAGGCTGCCTGGAGTTCAGTGAGGTCCAAAGTTTTGGACTTTAGAAAGATTTTCAGCTGGGAGCTGCAAATAGCTTTTAGATTTCTGTCTGAACTCTGTTTCTCTTGAGATAATGTTTCTTTTTCCCTCTTTTTTTTTGTCACTTAAAAGAGAAAGGTTTAGGAAGTTAAAAGCCTCCCTGGAAAAAAAAAGATCAGATAGATTAATAACACTCAAGTTTCTGGGAAATTTAGGCTATTATAGCTTACACAGATGATGTTTCTCTGCCTGTTTTAGTTTGTTTATGGGGCGAAGGAATTTTTCGGCCCAAATTAGCCGAGAACTGAATACATGAAGGCCGATTTTTCTCTGATTAAATAGTGTCTTTGTACATTTTTGGTTAGTAATTTGTTTGGAATGTCACTTTGCAGCACATAATTCCTCCATATGGCACCCCACCGCATCCATATGTTGCGATGTATCCACACGGGGGGCTCTATGCCCATCCATCGATGCCACCAGTATGTTTACAATCTCTCTCTTCTAAAACTATTCTCTATGCTGCAGTATCAGGAGTCTCTTATTCCATTCCAGTTTCTGATGTCAATTAAGTGTCTGCCTTTTGTGCTATCTATGTTAGGGATCTCATCCATTTAGTCCATATGCTATTCCTTCTCCAAATGGCAATCCTGAAGCTTCGGTGAGTTATTGTTTTCTTTTCTAAGTAATCTTTGTTGGATAGTCACCATGTTCTTTGGGTTTTGCATACTTTATACTTTTAAAGATGTGCAAACTTGATGATTACATGGCTTGTTGCCTTATTCAGGGAAGTGCCCCTGCTGGTGTGGAAGGAGATCGTAAGTCATCAGAAGGCAAGGAAAGGAGCCCTCTGAATAGATCTAAAGGAAGTTTAGGTAGTCTGAATATGCTTACAGGCAAGAACGATTTAGGTAAAACATCGGGAGCATCTGCGAATGGAGCCTACTCACAAAGGTAGGCTTTCTATGTGTGCTGGATCATTTCATGTGTATGATTCACTTGAGCTTGATGCTCTGCATTCATGCACATATTGACTATTCCTGCTGATAGTTGAAACAAAACCTTTCATCCACAGTGGTGAGAGCGGGAGTGAAGGATCAAGTGAAGGAAGTGACGCAAATTCCCAAAATGTATGTTGCCTAACAGCTCCTTGGTTTCTTTATGTCATCTTGTTTTGTCTAAGACATATGACATGCATAAAGAGAGTAGTTAATATTTTTTATAGGTACAAATTTGTATCTAAGAACACTTGTGCAAGTAGATCTAGGGATGCAGGACTCTCCTAATCTATTCATGCTAAAAAAAAAAAATTTTGAGTGTCCTATTCATTCAAAATTTCAGCATAAGTATAAAAAAATTCTTTTGAAATTATTTTGCTTTTGTTACATATTGGATATGTTGTGGCCCAGATGTTGGCTTGCTTAATTGGATCTTCTTCTGGTTGTGTACTGGTTCTCAGGTTCTCTTGATTTGAATTGTTCCTTTTGAGAAGTATTCAACTAATGAAAATTAATCGACATGTGTAGTTTTGGTGATTTCTATAACTCATGATCTTTTCCAAATCGTACTCAATAACTACATTTGAATTCTATGAAATTCATGACCAATGCATTATCACCTGTGATTTGCAGTAGGTCCTCATTATGAAGCGATCCTTGAATAAAGATAGTGCAACTCTTAATTTTACAAGTAATTTTTCTTGAAATACAAGGATCCTACATAACAATTAGGTAGCTTGAATCCAACGATGATCCCTTGGATACCTACCAGCAATAAATCTTTTTATTTTTTATGGTAATAGGAGCACAGAAAACAAAGAATTTGCCCTCAACATGTGGACTATGCTCTGATATTCTAATACAAGACCTTATAATTTGATAAGAAGATATTTCAAATCTATTGACCTCGACTTCCATATGCACATCCTTTGAGTTTACATTTAACTGGCAACATGTCAATAAATTGATTAAACTGGCTGAGTTGCATTATAGATATATATCAATCGATACCCTTATTATGAAAATAGGGATATTTAAACACTTTTAACTTTGCAGCTCTATTTTTCTGTTCCCTTCCCATTTTCTTATGGGATTACTGCTATTTACAGCTTTTGTTACTGAGTCTAAATTATAGTTGCCCTTAATTAAGTGTATTGTACTCTCAAACAAAATACACTTGAAAACTTTTTTTCCTTTTTACCTTTCTTAAGGAGTCATTTTTACCTTTTTTAAGGAGAAAGGCGCAAGTGTTACACCATATACACTTTCTTGGATGTAGGGTTCCCAGCAAAAGGCTCACTGTGGCCAAGGTTCTTTGGAATCTGAGGCTTCTCAGAATGGGAGCAATCGGGCTGCTGTGCAAAATGGAATTCCTCGTACCCCTCCACAAGCTATGATGAATCATCAAACCATGGCCATTATGGCGATGCAACCCACTGCTGCTCCTGGTGGTGTTACTGGTCCTACTACTAACTTAAACATAGGGATGGACTATTGGGGTGGACCAGCTGCCTCAGCTGTTCCTGCTCTTCATGGCAAGATCCCAACTACACCAGTTGCAGGAGCAGTGGTTCCCTCTGGTCTTGTTGGGTCTCGTGATGGTGTCCCATCTGAACTTTGGTTACAGGTTATTTTCTGCATATGCTGCATTTTGGAGATTTAATATTACTCAGGGATTTAGCATGTCATTTTTCACTGTGATATAACCATATAATTTCAAATCTTCAATTCAACTTTTTGAAGATTTCTGGGTTTGAGCTTTTACAAAATCCACAATTAGAACTGAAAAATGTAATTGCATTGGGAGTTTACAATCTTCAAGATGCAGAGTTCCTTCTAAATTCAGGGATTTGGTTAAACTTACTTTCATTCAAACCTAGATAATAGGGTTACTGTTTGATGTGTTGAACTTGCCATGACTTAGGGTGATAGGACATCAAACACAAAACCATGTTTTTTGAAGCCCATTGCCAAAAATGTTAACATGAACCTTCAAACCTGCACTGCATTTGATATTATTTTGGCCTGTTTTGGGGCCTGATGATTCTCTCACCCTCAAATTTAGGATGAACGTGAACTTAAGAGGCAGAGAAGGAAGCAGTCAAACAGGGAATCAGCGCGTCGTTCAAGGATGCGTAAGCAGGTAAGTTTCACTGCTATCATATTTATGAAGTTATTACTTCAGAACTGCACATGAACTTGTGAAACATGGAAAACCTAATAGAAGATATTTTCTGTTCTGGAGGCCTTCAAACTCACGAGAAAAACTGTCTTGTTTCTTTTTTATCAGCAATACTTACTATGTTTGATGAACATTGAACTAGAATTTTGTTCCATTAACTTGTAAATCTGTATTTTCTATTCCAGCATAAGATTCCTTGTCTTGTTTTGCTTTCTAGTGTGACTTCTGCCTTGCTCTAATATTTGCAGCTAGAACTTCCCTACAGTGCAAGTGCAGGTTTGGACTGCCACTCTAGGAGTACTCAAAATAATACTATTCTATAATATGGGAAAAGCAAGTTTTTTTCCTCTCCTTTAGGCCCTATTTTGCGGCCTTTTCCACACTAGGAGCTTCAAATTGGATGGAGACCAACGTGTTGGGGAATTACTTCTGCACAATTGGGGTGAAAAATAGTACAATATTTGTTTAGTGTCCATAGAAACTAGCCCTAGTAGCTTTTCTTAGCTGGGTGTAATGGTGATCAAATGCTTCTTTAGGACACTTTCCCATGTCCTTGTGATTAGCAAGGTATGATGTGGCCCAATTCTTTTGTTCTCTAATTTTCTGTTGGGATCAGAAGATGTAAAATGAATGATATTCTCCCATTCATGAAAGATAAGCAAAGTGCCTTTATGTCTAATGAACTTCATCTGTGTCATTCTATAAAATAAGTGATACATCCCCGTTACCTGATAAAATTGTCCTTTTTTTTTATTTGTTCCCATATGTAGTGCCATGTTTTTCAAGAAAAAAAAGAAGTCCTTATCTACAGGTATCTGTGCTGTAGTTGTAGTGCGTACATGTAAGATGTAGGTCAAAAGCCTTTTGCAAGGGCATTAACTTGTGGGGTTTCTCAGGCCGAGTGTGAAGAACTGGCACAGCGTGTTGACCTTCTCAAGGAGGAAAACACTGCCCTCAAAGCTGAACTGGGTCGGGTGAGGCAGGAGGTTGAGCAACTTGCTACCCAGAATGCATCTTTGAAGGTAAAACAGTATTTCCCATTGTTAGCCTTTGTTCCTTCAGTGGATAACTTATCATCTGAATTTCTCACGGTAATAATCTCTTTCTCTCTCTTTATATATATATATATATATATATATATATATAATAGGAGAAATATCATCGTATCTTTTATTTTTGGTTTTCATATCTCAATAGACCCAAAGATTCAAAATATATCTCCTAACTCCCTGACTAACTTTACCATAATTATTTTTTTAGTCTTAACAAATATAAAAAAAAACATGCTCATTCTGAACCCTTCATCTCTTTACGTGATAAATTCTCCCTAAATTTCTCTCTTTAACATTAACCCTCTTTGTCTCTAAAATGGAAGAGAGAGAGAGTGAAAGACACGGGGGAGGGAGAGTTGGAAAATAGGTAGAGAGTGATTTAGGGAAAAATCACATGAAGAGAGATAAAAGATGGTCTTTATAAAAAGATGTCTTTTTTATATTTGTTTGGGGCAAAAAAAATAAGTTAAAAGGGGATAAAATTAGCTTAGAGGGTTAAACGATATAAAACTTAGAATTTTTATGACCTAAGATATGTTTTGAAAGTTTAAGTCTATTGAGATATAAAACTTAAAAATGAGGGGTATGGAGATATTTTTTCTATATAATATTGTGAACTATTGAAAATATTTTATACTTTTATGCTGAGAAGAGACTATCTTTTTGGGTTTTACAGGAGAGACTCGGGGAAGTGGCTAGAGGCCATGTAATATCAAGAACTGATAGGAATGACCAACGCACTGGCAATGACATCAGTCAAGCAGGTAAAACAGAGTCTACATAGAGTTGGTTCCAGAACAAAATACCCATTTCACAGAGGTTCAACCTACTGCTTACGAGCTCAGCCTAACCACAGTATCGATGAAGTGTGTGTCTATATAAATTATGAGGTACAATCCAAATTTTTGGAGACCCAAAAATGCCAGTCATGAGTTACCATATGACCGCATTTATCATTTTATCTCTCCTTACAACTGATCTTTTGACTTCTGAAGACTGAAGAGGTGCTGTTGTAACCTTAAGATAGCACTTTGTGCCATGCCTCTTTTTATGTAGAGTAGAAATTCAAATCTCATGCTCCCTTTTTGAGCTTGAGGTTTGTTGTAATTTATACACCATGAGCAATGCCGAAAGAAATGCTTGAGGCTTGAAATATAGTTGCAGTTGTGACCAATGCACATTTGTCTCTCTTGGATCCCATACTGCTTTCTCTCTTAGAAAAAAAATTCTTGTTAATGATAATTCTTACTTTCTTTTACATGATTTTGTCAAACGATTTCTGGTTTTCACTTCTAATCAATCTAATGTTTTAGGAGTCAGGAAATTAATTTCTGAATTTGAGTAAAATTTTTTGTTCGTATAGATTTTTGTTGCACATTTCGTATTTGATAAAAAAAGTGTTCCAAGTCTCCTTTTAGTTGGGGGATGTCTCTGATCTTCAGGAGGGATGATATCTCGCAGCCCCTTAGTTGAAGGTACCTTAAGATAATAGAATTGAGGGAACTAAAGAAACATCCGTTACCATAAGGATCTATTGGTTTTTAAATTTTGCGCATTTACAGTCATTACCGATTTGGGAATGATCCTTTGTATTAAAATTACATTGTATTAGATTTCCTTTTAAAGAATTCCATTCTCTCTCTTACCCTGGAAATATGCATATACCCCAAATGCTTCTCTGTAGTTGTAGAAAACCTCCGATACGTCTATCTTCATACCACTCTTTTCTCCTCTCTCTGCCCTACGCCCTGCCCCTCCCATTCTCTCATTCAAAAACTCCTCCCATTCAAAGCTCTACAAATATTCCAAACCCCAGCTCAGAAGCTAACATCCAACAGCCAAAAACCCATTAAAACCGGTTTTTCCCCAACCTACTGCATGCAAGCGAAAATGGAACTACTCTTCTATCGCTTTAACCTAGCCGCTGCTGCTCATGGGTTTTTCTCCTTGCCGGTTTTTTTAGGGACATGGTTGGTATTCCAAAATATTGGAATGAAACATCGGGAAGCTTTGAGAGAACAATTACTTTTCACTTGTATCTTGCATCTCCAAATGTAGAGAACAATTTCTTGTTCTTTTTGGAGAATCTTAGGGAAGAGAGAGAATAGAGGGGAAAATGCAGATTAGGGAAGAGGAAGATGGACAACTACCATGACAAAGATGAGAGAGAGCAGAAAAAGTGGTAGAGAGAGAGGGAAGGGTTTTAATGGGAGAGAGAGAGAGAGGAAAGAAAGTGGTAGAGAGAATGGGTAGGGTATCGATGGGAGAGAAAGAGAAAGGATAAACCGGTCAAAGATATTTTAATGGAAGAAGCTTTCTGGGCACTACATCTTTCAAAATCGATTGTCTACAGTTTAGATACACTCCCTCCAACAATGTGTATTTAAAATAAACATGATCATTCTCTAAAACTATAAAGTTGCAACCTTATATAAACTTCTTCTCAAGAAAATTTGGCATATGACTTGTAGGGGGAGTGCTAGGCAACCCTACAAAACCCAAAAGGTAGCATATTTATAAAACCATGCCTTCTTTTTTTCTTTAATGGATTTTGAAAGTATGAAATTCTTTTAATTATTATAAAAATTTGTACGACGATCGATGTGGTGTTACAAAAGAGATTAAAAAGGGAAAAACAAAGAAAATTGAATGCACAAAACAAAAGACAAGGAACAACTGTGACATAAAACAAGTGTAACAAAAAATAATTCAGTTTTATGTAAGGGAGGTCAACAATTGAGGCTATTTTTCTACTCAGACACTTGATTGAAAAATTTAAAAAGAAGAAAAAAAGACTTCAACATGATCTTTATTGATTTAGAGAAAGCACACAGTACGATAGAGTTAATTTGATGGGTGCTGGAAAAGAAAGAAGTAGCATAGGATATATAGACATGTTGAGAGATATGTACAAGGGAGAGCTAACTTGTATAGAGATTAGTGAATTTTGAGTGATAGTGTTCAGTGTTGAGCCCATATATCTTCATATATTTTTGTTTTTATTATAGACATGTTAACAAGGCATCTATAGAATGAGATATCATGCTATTTGTGTATGACTTAGTTTAGATTGATTAGACTAGAGATGTCATTAACACAAAGTGAAAACTTTAGAAGGATGTTCTAGAATCAAAAGGTTTTAAAATTAACCGGATTAAGACCGAATATATCAAATGTAAGATTCGTAATAAAAGAAGTAGAAAGGAAGAATTAGTTCAGATTGAGGGCAAAGTACCCAAAAGAAACTATTTTCAATATCTTGAGTTGATAACTCCATGAGAATGGAGAGACTGATAAAGATGTCGCACATAGAATTAGATTTGGATTGATAATCCACTAGAAACTAGAATGGAGAGAGGAACTAAGAAAAATTTTATAATATATTTGATATTTTAAAAATCGTGCTTTTGCTTTATTTGTGTTTTTTTAAAATTTGATTCTACTAGTTGGACGGGCACTTGGACCAATCTTAACAGGCCCAGGCCCAAGCGCTGGCCCCTTGCTGATTTGGTGGGAGTTCTCGTTCTAATAACACTGGTACGCACAATCAATGACTATAATTGGATCGATAGATGAAGAAAACAAAAGAAGTGGTTTGTGTGCTTGTCTGTGAGAGAGAGAGACTCCTGATCTGAGCAGGATAAGAGAGAGAGAGAGAGACTCCTGATCTGAGCAGGATTAGATGTGGGGGTAATGGTGGCAGGCAAGAAGCAAGATTAACATATGCTCAGGCAATTACAAGGGTGGTTCCACAATGCTGTGTGCATAATGGAGTAAATGAGCAGCCATGAATGGTGGAAGGTTTCTATGAGAAGGCAGCAATTTTAAATGTGTCTGATGAGGTTTGTCTAAATTGTAAAAAGGCCCTGACATCAACCCTGCTGGGATCCTTTTCTCCACCATTGCTGGATCTGGAAGGCCTAGATAGATGGGCAAAGAAGGTATGGCATCATTCTGAAAACCTATATGTAAGCCATTTCTGAACCATTTTGTATTGTTTTTCTTATCAGGGAAAGATCAGAGTGAGACAATTGTTAATCAGTGTCATTGGCGAGATAAGGGTAAATTGTTGACAAAAATACTAAATTTGTGAAATATTAAGCTAGAAAGATTTTGGATTAGAGTGGAAGGTATTCCGATCCATGTATGGAATTTTGATATTTTTAAGCATATCGTTGAACAATGTGGTAAGTTTGTGGAGGTTGATTGGGGAGCCAATGTTGGTGTTTTTCGTATGAAATTGAGAAAATTCAGGGTAAAAATATTCTTGAGAATGCTATTATTAGAGCAAAAAATTGTGATTTTATAGTTAAAATTTTGATCAGAATCAGGGAAAAATGCATATACTGGAGGAATTAATGATGAAAGTTGGGAAAATAATCATATTGAGATTAATGCTAATGATTAGCAAGAAGTGAGGAGAAGAAAGCAGAGAAATGGTGTTAATAGTGAAAGGAAATTTAAACAAAGAGCAGGCCGATGGAGGATGAACAAGGTAAGGTTACAGAGAAATCTTACATAGCAAGAGAGGAGGAAGAGTAAGGTTAATGGAAGACGAGACGTGCAACACAAAGCGAATCTGGAGAGATGGAGTAAATCAGACTGAGTGGCTCGAGAGGAATCTAAAAGTGGAAGAGGTAAAATGATGGAATGGCGTCCGATTGGCAAAAGGCAAAATGAAGAAATAATAGCAAATGCAGTGGAAAGAAATCCGATGGACGGAGTACAAAATGGGCCCAAAATCAATGATGATAAGAGGAATCGTCCACTTAGTAGCTCTGGGCAAAATAGTAATATGGAGTGTGAATGTTCAAGAAGGTGGGATGAGGCGTTCTCAAATCTGCATATAGAAGGATGTAAGGGTCGGTGGAGGAAGAAGAGAAACTGGAGAATGTGGCAATGGCAGCGGTTGAGATGAGGGGTAATAATGACATACAGAATATGGAAGGGAGGATGAATGTAGGAGGAGACTGGTAATTAGAGAAAGAGAGGAAAGAGAGATAGTGAAGTGTGTAGTGTGCTTGAGACCTGAAGAAGACATGAGAGGTTATTGCCTCGTAAGAAAGCTACAGTGGCTTTCAAGACGAGGCCTCGTAAATGTACGGATGGAAGTGATTGGCCATTGGATCAAGTCATTTTCATTGATGCAGAGGACTTTGGCTTGGTAGTAGCAGAGAATAAAGAGATGGAGTGTGCTGATACATGGGATTGCCATAGTGGTCTGGTGAAGAGACTATTGAAGATGTTCAACCATTGTGCATGATCCCAACGGCCGACATTACTCATCAAGAGCAGGGGATGGAGTCGAGAGAGCAGATACATCAAATGTTGGATGCTATGAAAGTTCAAGCCAGTGGCCCGATTGATGAGATTGTGGATGCTTTCCAAGAGAAGAAAAGACTTGCAAGGAAGAAAATGATAAGGAAAGGGGAAGCTGCAGAGAATGTGAAGTTGTCAAAGAAGGATGCATTCAGTAGCAGGAGTGCAGCACGAACAAAGGCAAAGAGGTTGTGGTGTCCGAAGGTTCGGCCGTGTCTGTTGGCTGGTATGCTATAAGACGTGGTTCTTCTCTTAAAAAGTTTACAGATATTGTCTTGGAATACAAGGGGTCTTGGTGATTTTAAAAGAAAATTATAGCTTTTGATGCTTGTCAAAAAAGAAAGCATTGATTTAGTTTTGCTTCAAGAAACAAAAATTTCAAGCCCTTGTATTCAACCTGTTAAGTCTGTATGGGTTTGTAAACCCATACATTTTTGTTGTATAGTATCTGGACTGTATGGGATCCTCCGCTACTTAATGTTGTTTGACCCAGAGTGGACAACTGGTATGTCTTGTGGCTAAATTTACTTTGTCAAATAATTGTGATGTAAATCCTATTATGACGAGGCTTGACCGCTTTCTGGTCAATTCAGCATGGGCTGAACTGTTTCCCCTTGCCTCAGTTCGTCTTTTACCCAAACTATCATCAGACCATGTAACTTTGATTTGGGAAAGTGAAAATCGAATAGGTGGGAGATCTTATTTCAAATTTGAAATGTCAGGGCTAATGGAGAAGTTGGTAAATGAATTGGTAAGGGGTGCATGTAATAGAAATGAGGTTTCCGGATATTGTAGCTATGTGGTGTCGAAAAAGGTTCAAGGAGTCAAGACAGAGCTAGTAGAATGGAGAAAGTGGAGTAGATGCCACTATAAGGTGAAGATTGGCCACGGACAAATTAGTCTGGAGTCATTGCCTTTGAGGATGTTATGGAAAGGAATGGGCTGAATAAATAGTTGCATGAATGGTTGAGGGCTGTTGAAATTTATTAGAGGAAGGAGATTTGAATACTAGACTCTTTCATGCAACTGCAATGCAAGGCAAAGAATTAACAAGATTCGTAGTTTCAAAATTGTTGGAATTGCAAAGGATGTTGTATTAGGATGGGAAAATGCAATAATCCAGCATTTTCAGGAGGTGTTCTTCCTGGTTTGTACCTGACATTGACTTTAGTCAGGTTTCTTTTGTAAGCTCCTGGCCGAGTGGAGTAGGTCGAGGCTTCAATACTGTGTTGAACATAAGACGTTCTTATAGATAGTTGATGAGATTGTTAGTGAAGAATATGTTTAGTGTTTGGCTATGTTGCAGTAGTGTTCTTAATGTCCAGAAGTTGAAGATAAAATAGTTTGGGAACCGAGTAAAAAAGGTGTATTCACTGTGCGATCAGCCTATAAACAATTATTTGATGATCGTAATAGGCGGAGAGATGTAGCTGCAGCAAGAATATGGAAGCTGCCTATACCTGAAGGTTAGATCTTTTGTATTGCTATCAACTTAAAAAAACTTTGAACATGTGATAATTTGAGGGAAAGAGGCAAAAAATTGCCAAATGTATGCCTTATGTGTAAAAGAGATCTTTTGTATCGCTATTAACTTAAAAAAACTTTGACCATGTGATGTTTTGAGAAAAAGAGGCAAAAAATTGCCAAATGTATGCCTAATGTGTAAAAGAGATGAAGAAATAGTGGACCATTTATTCCTCGTATGTTGTTTTGTGAGAAAAATATGGAAATGGTGTTTAGATTGGTTGGGTATACAAATTGTTATTCCTATGCAAGCCGAGGCGATATTTTTTCAATGGAAAATAGGAGTTGATAAAAAAAGAAGAATTATATGGAAGATAGCAAAAGCAACACTTCTTTAGGAGTTATAGAAGGAGAGGAATAGAAGATGTTTTGAAAATATTGTACAGACGAGTGATGAATTGTGCGAGAAGATAGGAGTTGCTGCAGCTGAATGGCTATCGATTAAAAAGGAGTGGTGGGGTGTCTCTTGGATGGACTTGATGCATAATTTGAATGTTTTAATATGAAGAATAAAGGTTGGTGTTTGGGAAGCACTTGTAGTAAGGGTGGATTAAGTTAAATTTTGATGGGAGCTCATTTGGGAATCATGGCTAGCTGGGATAAGAGGGTAAGGGTAATAATAATATAGTAGTGAAGAAATACTATGGACCAGTTGGGGTGATAATGGCAAATGAAGCTCAACTTAGGTATGCTTTACAAGCTTTAAAGTTGGCTAAAGAAATTAATATACAGGTGGGTGGTGGTGGAAGGAGATTAGATGAATAAAGAAAAGAGAGTTACCATGGTTGTTTAGTGAATTGATGAGGGAACTGTTAGATTGGTGTATAGATATGAAATGTTCTTTTATTCATGTAGGGTCTGTTTGACAAAACAAAATTTGAATATTCAAATTTATGAAAATTTGAATAAAGCCATCGCTGAATATGAATTATATAATATACTGTTATGTGTTTCTTTTGTACATGTTTGATTGTATTTGATAGCAAAATAGGGTGCAAGCAATATGCATCATACGACTCCCTGTCTTTCCTCTCTAATTCCACTCTAAAAAGGCAGCATCTCGTAACCAGGGACAGAACGAGTCCCATAATGCAGTCTTGAAGCAGGGTGGCCATGACGATGGGGCCTTCTTCGATACAAACTTGAAGTAGGGTGGCCCTTTTGGTTTGGTGAGGGCCCTACACAAGAGGGCCCTTCTGGTTTGGCAATGGGACCTTGCTTCAATGCCAGTTTGAAGTAAACGTGGCCATGGCCATGGGGCTTCTGGTTTGGTCTCCGTTGACGAAGGGGCCCTTTATCAATGATGAAAGAGGGAGAGAAACGAAAGTGGGAAATGAGCGAGGAGAAACACATATAATTTGAGAAATAGAATTCTACAAAATTCAACTATGAGTTGAATTATTGGAGATTTGGGTTATTTAGATATTAGAAGAGATGATTTGATCCTATCAAATAGGGCATACAAATTTATATAATTCAAATTATAGAAGATTCTAAATTATCTATAAATATTAGGATATCAGGTGCTATCAAACATACCCGTATATAGAGAGAGAAACTTGAAAGCGGATGCTCTTGCAAAATTGGGAGTCACTGCTGCGACCTTAATCATAATGTAGTTTTCTTTCTTTGGTTTTTTTAATTTCATTTTTATTCTGTTGTAATGGCCAATTCGCATATACATTGTTGTCATCTGTGAAGGTTTAAGGGATAAAGGTGTTACTATTTGAGAGAGAGAGAGTAATCTAGGGATTCCATTCAAGCCATTATCGACTGTTGTATGGTTACATAGCACTATGACGAGTTTGTAACATTGCAAGCCCTGATGACTAAGAAAGCCCAAAAGGAAAATAGGACTTTGATCTCCTCTATAAGTTGGGGTTGTCTTACGTTTTATGATCATGTTCTATTGTTTGGTTTTTTTTTCCGAAATTAGGGTTGCCAACAAGCCCGAGATCATCCGCAGGCTTTAGAGCCAAGTTAGGGCTCCATGTCATAGACCCAGGCAAGGCTTGGTAGACCCAAAATATTTTCAGGTTGAGCCGTTGCCTTCCATAGCGCAGCCCTAGAAGTTTTAAGCTATATTAAGTATAATTTTTTGTATATTTTACAGGGTCCAGCCAGGACCGACTTAATATTTTTGGGTTGGACTAAGTTCAGGCTGCAATACTAAGACTTCATGCCGGTCTTGGGCTTGGACTTGGGCCGAAAGTAAATATCAAGGCTCTCCCCTACAATGTTTCAAGTCTGTATGTGCCTAGGCCATTGACTGCCCTACCTAAAATACATCCGATTCAGAACTTCAAGTTCCAGACCACGGTCTTCTTTCTTCTAAGTTAAACACCTCTACCTAAAATACATCTGCTTCAGAGCTTACAAGTTCCAGATCATGGTCTTCTTTCTTCTCACTGAAACACCAAAGCTTTGAATCGGGTCACCTGTAATTTTTAAGTGATAGACCAGTTTCAAACTTCAAGTTTTTGAACAGTAACATTATTTTCTTGTTTGAAACTCGGCGACTCATAATTTTTTTAGCAAGAGCAATAGACTAGTTGAACTTCAAGTTTCGAACTGGATCAAAACTTCTGTTCTAAATCGGGTTACTTGTATTATTATCTTTTTTTAAAAAAAAAGAGATAGATGATCGAACTCAGTCACTTTACTTTCAAAAAATAATGGTCCGAAAAGCAACATCTTAGAAAAGTAGTACGATGTGGACCTGTGAGAGCATATTGTAATTTTAATCCTTTGAATAAAAGACTTATTTCGAACAAAATTTCAATTTTGTACTTATAAAAAATAATTTTGGTGATTAAAATGGATCACAGAATTTAAAATAGTAATAGGACAAGTGTGCGCAAAAAAATTCGAACCCAAGGAAGTGCATTTGTGTGGACCCTTTTCTCTTTTCTCGGCTAACTTCTCATAATATTGTGCTCCTAGAGGTGAATGCTGTACACTTGATCCCTGCATTCTTTTCCTAGATTTTTGGGGTCTACTTTAAAACCGCAATCTGAATCTGCAGATAACATATGCGCACCATAAAGTCCAAAGCAACCATATGAAAATAATATCCAAATCTCCAATGTCCACTTACAAAATAGAAAACCTCTCTCTCTCTCTCTCTCTCTCTCTCTCTCTCTCTCACACACAAAGCTTGTTACCCTTAAAAAAACTCTAGGGTCATACAAAAACCAAGAAAATACAGAAACCCATAATCACAATTTCAGACACCAACTTCTTTAGACCCCCAGACTTGCTCGGCCCCAAACTCCCTGGACTGAAGGGCATCATAGGTGAAGTCCAGCCACTCCCATTTGGGGCACTCGCGGGTCCCACTGCTGGCAGCTGGTGCATCGGCAATGCTGGGGGTGGGCTGATGGGCAGAGGGGCACTTGTCCCTTTGGTCATATTCTGCCACATCAGCACCCCACCAACCCCGTGGCATCGAATAATGGACCCCACAACACACACATTAGGCTCTGTAATCCTCACAGTATTAAGGAAGACTCCCCTCAATTCATCATTAACCATCCTTAACATGAACCCGGGCTCACAAGTTGGAATCATGGAACCACTAGGGAAATAAGTAAGGTGATCAAACAAGAGAGGGGTGGGGATAGAGTGGCTGAATATGAACTTCGTGATCTCATTCTCAGAGAGAAGAACACTCGACAGTGCGATGTCGGTAGGCATTAGGAATGTGATATTGAGAGGGATTTTTCTCTCTATCATTTGAAGTAAGAGGACATAAGAGTAGTACTTAGCAGATCGCATCTCCGAAATGGCCACATCAAGGTCTGTATTTGGGATTGAGGCCGACATGTGTTGGCTCAGGCACAATAGGAGGAGAAGTATGAGCTGTGCAGCCATGGATATCTCATGAAGTTCTCTTCTAAAGAGAGCAAACGAAAAAGAAGCCCACTTTCTTAGAGCGAGCTTAGTTGCTCCAAGACTCAGAAACGGATAAAGAAACTCACCCAAAAAGACAGAGATGGAGGGACAGTCAGGGAGGCCTGGCAGCCATTTTTAAAGGGATTTCGAAGGTGGGTTTTGAGTGTTATATGAGAGAGAAAGACAGATGAGAGAGAATGTGTGAGAGAGAGGGTCATGCATGCTTTTAAGCTGCCCTAACAACTACACACAGATGAAAGGGGAGAGTTTATGGATGATCAAAAAGCATGGCTGTAAAAATGGTTAGTTTAAGAATCGCGGAAAGGCTGGAAGGGGGTGGTGAGAGAATGCAATCTTCAAGAAATAATGACTGAAATGACCTCATCTTTCTTTTGAATTTATCTGAAGAGCCATCATAGCCCTTCCAGAGAATCCCCAACAGCTCAAAGTGGACAACTATGCCCTCAAGTACAGCAGTTTGGTTAAATGTCATATATGCCCCTAAAGATCAACCATGCTTGCAGGTCCATTATCATATGCTTATAAATCTTCATCATCATCATCAAAACTTTTTCCCAACTAATTGCAATCAGCTAAACGAATCCTGGTCTGCCAGTCTGCTCTATTAAGAGTCACACCTTGTGCTTCCATGAGTCCCCGTATCTTTTCTCACCACTTCCAGCTATGTCCTTTTGCGCCTACCCTTTGCCCCTTTTTAACCTTCGCCCCTTTTTAACCTTCTACTCGAACTAACTTACACCTCCTAACAGGTGATGTATTGGTTCTTTTAAATCTTCATAAAGCAATAAATCTGCCAGTAATAATAAAATGACAATAGTAGTTGTAGTAGTAGACATTGTTGTTATTATAAAGATAAACAAGGGAAATTTATCAATATGCACCTAACTTTTCAACAAGTTAACAGTTTATCGTATTTCACCTATTCCAGCTCATCGCATGTGTATTTTAATGGCTATTTTGAAATTTAATCAAAATGTATAGGTCAAATGCTAAATATTAATCACTTATGTGTATTTTGCTTAACCTCCTATAAAACAATAATGAGTAATGATCCTATGAGACCCTCCCACACCCATGTGTGTAGGACCCCAAAGGATCACCATTAAATTTAGCATACATCTCTAAAAAAGTTATCACATGGATGTGGGACTTGACTTTTCTAGAGATGTGTGTCAAATTTAATGGTGATCCTTTGGGGTCCTACACACATGGGTGTGGGAGGGTCTCATAGGATCATTACTCAACAATAATTACCAACTGGAAAATACGACTAAATTGCGAAACAGACCCCCTTTATTAAGCATTTGAACAGAGTTTTTTGAGATGACCAAGCATAAACACCACAAAGAATAATCAAGTAAAAGAAGGGAAGAATTATTTTTAAGCACCAATACTTAAAATGACTAACCTTCAAAGTGAATCTAGCAAGTGAAGCCAATACAGTATACATGATCGTCCCTGCAACCCACATATATCCGGCCACCAATCATCAAAGGCGAAGAGAATATATGCCCTGGAAGGTCCATTTTTGCAAACTCAAATGAAACTGGACACTCTGAAGCTGCCGCCTCTTTATGTATATT
Organism: Amborella trichopoda; assembly: GCF_054954075.1. Classification (NCBI taxonomy): domain Eukaryota; kingdom Viridiplantae; phylum Streptophyta; class Magnoliopsida; order Amborellales; family Amborellaceae; genus Amborella; species Amborella trichopoda. The sequence goes on along the minus strand of NC_142338.1, from coordinate 47,831,369 downwards.
TTCAGCTGATATTTTTGATCTAACTCTAATCACATGAATGATTCCGGAGGAGCTACAAACACAGGCTAGTCTGACAAATAACGAAAAAAAAATGAAGGGAATAAAACATTAGTAGTAGTTGAGGAGAAAACCATGCCCCATCATACAGTGTAGAAAGAATGACCTTTGGAATTGAAGCAACTCCGAAGGGTTTTCTGCTACCTTAAAATCGAGTTCTTAGGAAATCTTTTATAGATAAAAAATTCTCTTATTTTGGGAATGACATTTTTTTGGCAAAACATGGAAAAAAGAGTAAGAAAAGATTTAAACCATTCCTCTGTGAAGTATTTATGCATAATATCCTGTAAATGTTTCCGAGAGTTTTGCCTATATGAGAAAAACATAAATAAATAATAGCAAAATAAACTCATATAGCCAAAAAAAATAGGATTATAATAATAAAGGGTACACCCCATTTGTTACGAGAACTTTTTAATTTTCAAAAAAAAAAACTGGAACATATTATCAATGATCCAACATATTCGTATAATATTGATTGAGATGGTGATATACCTGCATATTATATTGTCAGGCCACAACATGAGTTCTATATTTTCATCAACATAAACAGAAGAAGTAATTGGCTCTCCAAACTGATGCTCCCAAAATAGATTTCCCTTCTCCTGGAATCAGAAAGAAAAAAGAAACAATGCGTAATGACTAAAAAAAATTCAATGGTTCCTCTCAAGAAGTTAACAGTGCTATTTTTTAAGGTGATTGTCTTAAAAATTAGGAACTCCTTTTCTTAACCAACAGAAACACTCACTCTGGCTAAAAGGTAACAGAACAATAACAAGTCCAAACATCTTACATAAGGGAATGACATTTTTGCATTTCACAATTTTCAAAATAACTAGGATCAAGGATCAGTAGATTTCTACAATTAAAATACAAAATTATATCAATCAAGACAACAATGAACATAGTTGCCATTTTATTCTTAGTCAATGAAAACTAGATTATCATAGATATAATAAAATCAACACTCCAAGAAATCTAGATTATCATAGTTAAGACCCCAAATTCACCTTTTCATTCTTCCAAAAGCAATTTTTAAGGGTGGTTTTTACATATATCTGCTATTGCATTGGTTAATTCAAGGTAACACCTTTTGGAAGAAACTTTAAGTAAACTCAAGTCTTGTCACACCAGTTCAAAAGATGCCAAATTTTGGTATATTCCATCCTAGGAGCTGCTTCAGTGTAGCTTCTTTCTAATTACTTGGAGTAAGTTTTTCTTATGAATCCTTTTTTTTTTAAGGGTCTAAGAATAACACCTTTCCACTGCAATCATTTTCACTACCAATCCAAGATTTCCTCTAGTGACTCTTTAACAAAGGAATCCATCTTCATATTGCAATATGAAAGACAACATTCTTGGATGGTAGCCTATGGTTACACTTCAAAGGATAAATATACCAGAAAGATCACAACAGACACTTGATTAGTCTAAAGAAAAATGTAAGAACTTCAAACACAGTCTTGCGTTCACTTTAACACTCATTATAAAAAGCTGCCTTGAGAGAGCACCGTGCAGGAGAGGAGAACTAAGAGCATGTGCAAAGATAGCAAATAGCTAATTCATTATTTCGTGAGGTTAAAACTTTAGAAACTTACCACATGAAATGAGTAGAGAGAGCCATTTCTCGAACATATCAGTACCTGTCAGGAAATCCAATAAACAAAATGTGACCACTACATTTGGCATCTCTATGACAGAGGCTCATTGATGCGGAAAGCCTTTTTAATTTACTAGTGCACATCAAATAATTTCCAAGTCAAGTCTACACAGGTAAATTTCCAGGCATGATTGGACATGATAAGGAGATCTTCTATTTTTGACATTAAGTGAACTTTAATATCAGACCTAGCAAAGAAAAGGATACCTGAGGATAAAGTGCCGGTGAAATACATGCTCCAGCAAATATTGGACCACCTGTGACTGCCTGAAATCCAGTAATTTTATCAAATTGAAGGTGCCAAATAAATGTAACAAAGATCAAGAATATTTCATCTCAGAAATTGAGATTTAAAAAATCATATATGTACATGGCAAATGCATTTTATATGTGCATGGGGTATTTCTGTAATTTTAGAAGTTCTGTGCTTCATACTCTTTACGGTGAAAGACTATTATTTCTTTTGGGTTGAACTGTAATGGTATCATGGCCATAACTCCTTGATTCATGGCCATAACTCCTTGATTCCATGGAGCCTTTTTGTGATAACTAGTTTGGAATACTTGAGCGCAGCTCAAATCTTCAACAAGTAAATATTCAAGTCACATGAATCCCTAAGTACCCACCCTCAGCTTTGCTTTGATTCAATCAACATTCTGTATTAGATAGGTACATTTCTTTCATAACACATTTTTCTCTTTCCATTGGAACATAGGTACCCCTAATTTGGTTCTTTTCCATTCCTTTCAACTGAAATGGCGTGATCCGACCTCTAAAGACATAGATGGTATATGAATCATTCCTGAAAGTTTGAAATTTACATGAGGCATACCTTCCAGACAACAGAGCCTCTGGAATTCAACACAATGACTTGCCCATTCACCAAGCAACATATAACTGGATAAGCAACACCACATCAACATAATGAGAAAGGTGAAATGATGATCCATTCATTGGATGTGTCCTTCAATAGTTTCTATTCAGCGTAAAAAAGAAAATTTTTATTAATTACAAGAAAGAACAAATTTTCAATTACAGATATTTCCAGAAAAACAAAATACAAGTAATTTTCATTTATTTTGAAAATACAATATTAGTGGATTTATCTTAGCTAGCTAAAACAAATGACACACCATTTCCATTAGAAGAAACCATTGAGAGAGACCCGAATATAGGAGCTTCTGACTCATATAACCACATGATAGGAAATGGCAACTCTAGTGATACAGCTGTTACCCGCCCACTTGTAGATGGCACATAAAGCATGCCACGTACCTGCATAAAGTATTATTAACAAAATCAACACGTCAGATCAAACAAACGCACATGACAAATGTGCTTAAGCACAAGTCCAATAGGATAAACACTAATATATGGCGTCAGAAACAAAAATAAGGAATAATATAAAATCTCTTGGAAAACAGAAACATTTCACAATGACAAAAGAGCACACACCACATCAGCAACTGGTGCTCCATATATGCTTCCTCCGCAATTAATCTCAGAAATACAACAATGGTTTTTGTAATCTAGAGCATATAAATTATGATCATATGATCCACACCTGCAGACATTTGAAGTAAAGCATGAGATGATGCGGCTTTCGTATCACAAGAAATATCATGCATTGAATAATTCCAAAACAAAAAATCCTTTCAGTGATTCCTAAATTAAAGACTTCTAATTAATTACACGATAACCACACTCATGCAGGCAGGAACACAGGATAACATGCCAAGCTAATCATGGCTGCACAAGTAAATTTCTAGGGAATCCTTGAGGCATAGACTTTTCCTTGGTCAATATCATTATAGTTTATGGGCTAATAGGTAAGAACCCATTGATTCTAAACCCCCCACCCCCTCCTTCAATCTTACAGTCTAATTTTTAGTGCTGCCCCAATCAAAGCAAGGGGATGTCTACAAACTTTGCACCAGTCAGCAAGTAATGGCATTTGCATCACTTCATGCTAAAATATCAACATATATACCTTGATTTACAACATGAACTCACTACATCTTCAAGACAGAGCCCTTTTAAGCTGATCTACATGGTACCACATCAGGAAACACTAGAATCCATGATATTGTCATATATTGTTCTAAAGTCTTCATAGATAACAGGTTTCACTTAGAGTTTGCTTTGAACTTGTGAAATATTTTGGCATGATCACTCAACAAAACAACCAGATTTACTTGTTGTTCATAGACATACGAGATCATGCTCAGTGAAGATATTTATGATGCAAAACAAAAGTGGAGAGTTAATTGCAAACTATCTATAAAGAAGTGCCATAGAAGTGTATAGAAAACTAGTCTTACCACACAAGACCTCTGGATTTGTCCACTAATGGTTGTGACTTGACCTTCAAAACATCAAATATAATATTTAATCAAACAAATTGCAATAAAATTTGCATCTTTCAACTATGGTTGCACAACAAAACAAACACTTGAATTCATAGCATGAAACGTGTTGACATATGTCCACAGAAAAGTAAAGGAATAGATAAGTAATTAGGAGATAAAAAGACTGCAATTCATGGAGAATAGATGATTGAGTATCATTTAAAGAAAGTGAGGAAGAAAATAACAGAAATGATTTTAGAGTTTTCAAAATGAAGAAAGGACGGCTCATAGAGAAAGGTGGAGAAAATGAACAAAACGGAATGCCAAAAAATGAAAGCATTAAAGAAAGATGGAAGCAGCTAAATTAGGTCTAGGTCAGCAAAATTCTACAAAATAATATGGCAGCATCAAATGCATGCCATTTCTTTTCATTTTAAGAAACTTATTTTCCATTCATAAGGATCACTTATTCCTCTGTAAGTAATTGTCCTTAAGAATTTGTTATTATAAGCAGAAAAAATAAATGTTCTTGCAAATTCCCACAAAGAGATTTTATTTTGTGGGTTGAAGACATTTTTATATGATGCTTCATTGAAATCTTCATTTAAGAGAGAAACTAAAAATAAAGTAAATAATAGGGTTCATAATATGTGAATGACACTAAACACAATCAAAAGCTTTATAAGAATCAATCATTGTTCGCCCAAAGCAACAACAAGCAAAATAGCAACATTTAATCAATTAAGCATACCTCACCTCCGGTTTGGAAGGCCCATAAAATGCGCCCTGTCATAAAATTGATAAAATAAACCTTTCCTTTGTAGCATCCAACAACAATCTGCGCACAGTTCAAATTTGAATGAGATAAGGAAGATCATCACAGTCAATGCAAAATAACAAATTTCAGTAAATAGTCAAATAAAAATCCAGAAGTTATTTTATGATTATTACATAAAACTGTCATTAAAGGAAAAGTAAATATACCTGACAAAAATCATCAGTAACAGCAGCAGAACATTCAATTCTACCGTCTAATTCGACCTCCCACAAAACATTGCCACTGAAACCACCAAAGTGATATTTATTATTTAGCAAACAGCAAGTGCTTGCTTGTATGCCTCTGGTGTTTATAATTTGCATAAAACTTAGAAAAAATATATTTTGAAATACACTGTAAGGCTTAGAATGAGTGGAGTATTACTGGGCATCGATAGATACCAATCTTCATCAAGCAATAAATTGCTCATTGACATACTATCACAAATTGATAAACTAGAGTGAGTTTAAATGGGATATTGGGCATTGTGAATTGAACATAACAAATACATGGTCATAGTTTAATATAACCATGATTAACATGCCTATAAATTTCTATGCTATTTTGCCTAAAAAAATTATATGCAGTGTGTGTCCTCCGGAATTATTTATATTGTCATGCATCATTCGGTGTATTTTACAACTGAGGTGATATCTTTGATTTTTTACTTCATATAAGCTCCAATTCAGATGCTTGGTATCCTCACAAAAGGGTCAGCCCAAAGAAGATATAACTTCCCAGTAGACAAACTATCATTGCACAATACACCAGCACCAGGACATAGGGTTATTTACTCATAGCAGGGGTCTCTTCATAATCTAATGCAATGCTACAATTATTTCATGCATATTTGTAAGAGCATTTATACAATTTAGCCTCAAGTCACATATGCATCAGCCTGCAAAGAGCTTTCTCAAGCTTTAGTGTAAGCCTTTGACATGACACCCTTTAAATATCTGGAGGTCAACACCCGAGGGGGTTAAAGATGATGGATGCAGGGGGGACATATGACAGAAAGTCCTCTGAAAGTAATCTGGAAATTCAAAAATCAATTGAGTCAGAGGCGGGAAGACTTCACTATCATCAGTTATACCCTAGATTCCATACTAGATGAGAGGTGAATTAAGGTGTTAGTAAGCCCTTCTATGACAGAATACTGGAAGGGAGTCTCCCTACTTCCCTCTTCTCTTTCTCATTTAGAGATGGAGTTTCAGAGACAAATATGCAAGACACTAATGCAAAAGTAAGTGCTGGGAGCATATCTACAAAATATTTTCCTCCATAAAATTGCATGAGAGAAAAAACCAACCAGAAGCACAATCAAATGCTTAATTCTATTATCCAAATTTCATTTGAGAGAAACAGCAAGAGAGAGAAAATTAAGCCGAAAGGGCATCACATTAACCTAGACTTTACCACTTTTTATGCATGTAGTCTGACCAGATGATCGGACAGTATAGGACAATGGAAGGACCATGAAAAATGGATAGTTAAATATTGTTACGACTTCACTCCAGTCACTAGCCCCACCTTCGGCATCCCCCCCCTTGCGGTTAAGGTAACAACTTCGGGCATGGCCAGCTCCCATAGTGTGACGGGCGGTGTGTACAAGGCCCAGGAGTTATTCAAACGGGTGTTATATCAGTACCTTCCAAATAACTGAAGTACAGTAGCCTGATTTACATCAAAAAAGGGTAAAGCATATGATCTTGCCAGTTCAGTATGGCAATCAGTACAATAAAATACCATAACTTAAAATAACCATAAGGAATTCAGCCATCATAAGTTCTTACAAGTCCTTCAAGGAAATAATAGATCTTACCTCAAAGCATTGACACATACAAAAATGTGCGAGTGAGAACCAATGAACAAGTAAAAATCACCATCCTTTAGCACCACCAATGGAGAAGCATCAACACAAGACCTCAGGTTAACATTCCACAGTTTTTCCATTCTACCACTTCTATCCTCTGGAACTTCAACTGACTGCCATGCTTGATTAACAACATTACTCTCAAGCTCTTCCTTAAACATGAGTTTATTGCAACGACTAAATGCAACCGAAGTCGGAAGACAAAAGCCAGAAACCCAAGCACTGTTATGATTTAGAAATCCACTTTCCCACATTCTAAAGCTATTACTCTGTTCGAAAGATTTACATGGAGCAGTGGCCTCCTTTCCAGTAAGCATTTTGAACTGATCTTTGCCAATTTCTTTCATCAAATCATGCATGCCTTCACTGTTATCTGCTTGGTAAAATTTACCAGGCAATCCGTTATTGTTTAGATTTGAGATCATGCCATAGGAATATGGAGTGTCCTCCTCTCGTAATTTCAACGATCTTTTTGAAAAATGATATGATATATCATTTAGTGATCCTTTCTGGTCTTCAAGAGCATTTAAAAGCATTTGAGGGCTTGGAAACTTGTAAAGAAATCTCATATCAATGCCTAAATTATGGGCAATTTGTGCAGCAGCAATTGAATTTCCACCCATGGCAAAGAAATCATCATGATATCCAATTTCTTCAATCATAAGGGCAGAACAGAAGGCCTACAGAAATTGCACACAAATATATATCAACTAGGAGGAAGTCACACAAAAGCCAATCTAATGCATGTGGCCAACAATGAAAAAGACAGAAACAGGAAATGAGAATCTATAGAGCCAAACCAACAGTAGAAGAGCAAAAAATTGAACCTTTTTGATGATTTGCAAAGGTTCATGGTCACTTGCATCACTCACAACTTCAACTCGACTTCTCTTTTTTCCAGGAATTGACCTTATCAACAAATCATAATATATTTTTCCCGAGGAAGATAGGGGCAAAGATTTAACAAACAAAAACTGGCTAGGAAGCATTCCAGATGGAAGCCTTTCGGCCAACCATCTTTTTAAAGAAGCCACTAGTCTATTAGAAACCCCAAATATATGAACGTGATCAAACCGCTCTTCCCAAAAATCATTTATAGTCGACCCATCCATTCCTTTCCATACAATAAAAGCACTAAGACTGAAATTCTGCCTTCTATGAGAAACCACTGCAACATCAACCACATCAGGATGGTCCCTCAAACTATTCTCAATCTCCTCTAAACCAACTCGTTGCCCGTTAACTTTGACTAGACGGTCTTTCCTCCCCAAGAAAACATAATCACCACAGGCAAGCTTCCTAGCATAGTCACCAGTTCTAAAGTAGATTTGAGCTCCATTATTCTTGGTAGAAGTACCATGAGGGAGTTTACAATCTAATGACAACTTTATAAAGTCTGAAGATGTATTGTCGAAATCAAATAAATATCCAACCGAAAGACAAGAACCTCCAACCCAGATTTCCCCTTCATCTGGCACATTGATTCTCCAACTAGTATAACCTCACAACCAGAAATAGGAATCCCAATTGGAACACTACTCAGCATCTCAGTCTCTAACATTCTGGGTAAATTTTTGCAGTCAAAAAATGTACAGTCTCCAGAGACCTGAAACATCCAATTAGGTTCATATTAGCATTGACACTGCATGCGTAGAAAAGCTTCAGAATCTGCATATTACATGATACAGACATTCAGGGATGGGCCACTCATTGGTTTATGCACTCTAAGATCCATGGATGAGTCCACTATAAACATGTAAAAACTACAAGATTTACATTTTTCCCGCTAAGAAAATACTTATTCAGCCAACAAGATTTAAAGGTATGTTCTTTCAACTGCAGGGCATTCACTACAAAGTATTGCTGCAATCATTTAGGTTATTCATCAAAGAATATTTAGATGCTGAATGAGAATGAGAGCTCTGAGAAGTTGAAGCTTAGTCATATAAGTTTAGTCATAAACAATAATGGAGATACATATTTTGAGTATAATAGCAAAATGGCCACAAATAATGAGCTACAATAAGAGAGAATAAAGTAGAGAGAGAACTTAGTTGTAAAGTAATGCTCTGATAAGCATGAGATGACACAGTAGCTTTTAATTTTAGCCTAGATGCAGAAATGGGTACCTTATAAAGAGTGTGATTGTAGCAGTCTCAGAGATGGAACTTGACTAGAACATATGAAGCAGTATTCTACCAACAGAGAACATATATGCAATACAGAGAATACGATTGACAAGGTACTATCTTTCGTATAGCAGAAACAGAATAATTTATTTTCCTTATTAACCATAGCTTGCCATTTCCTCAATTTCTAAGAATATAAAAAGCATCAAGGAAATGAAAAGGCTAAAGGAAAATACAAGTGTGTTCAAATTCAGTGAGGGATTAAAAATGAACATGCAAGAGGGCAACATGTGTAGACCAGGGATCTGACCTCTGTACTTCCATAAATATTTAAAACTGAAGTGTGAGGCAATAACTCATGAATGTCTTTCCACAAAGATATGGGAAACACTTCTCCACTAAGCACTAACATTTGTAACGAATTCCATATTGGCCTTCCACGTGAACATTGCAGTACAGGAAGAAATGCCCTCACAAGAGAGGGAACAGCAATTAGTCTTGTAATATGGTATGCCTGCAAATGCAACAACGGTAATAATTTATATATATATATATATATATTAAGTAAAGGTTATGATTGAGTAGTGCTGCAAGAGATAAGGTTACAAATAATAAGCAAGATACCTTCATAATATTTATCAAAGAAAATGGATTGGCCTTCAATTGATCAAACGGAGGCACTATCAAAGGTGCACAAGTAAGGATGGCACAAAGGATTTCCTGTATATGGTCAATAAAGCTGATGGACGTCTTGAACAATAAAACTTCTTTTTCATGGAGCGGATAGAAAGCCTTCATCCACAAGAAACGATTAATAAGACCTACAAGAAATAAGTACCTTAGATATTAAAATAGGCGTGGAGCAAAGACCTACAAGAGATAAGTAACTTAGATATTAAAATAGCCGTGGAGCTTAGAAACTGCATTCAAAATTTAAAAACAGAAATAAGGGTAGAGAGGGGGCCAGCTGTGTTTGAGGATGGGCGCAGAGGACCCTTGAATTGGAGAGTTGGAGGAAAGGCTCTAAGCATTTAAAGCTAATTCTCGAAGTGGTACATAGAAGTTTTCTCTTCTCTAAAAGTTTCCTAGTGCACAAAAGTGTTCTGTATCAAAGCTCAATCTAAAACAGTGGCAATTCTCTTTATACATTAAATTAGAGGCAAATTGGCATCTTCGTAACTTTCTAATCTGGTTCTAATATAATGAGCTCTCTTGGGATTTTTTACCACCATATCAAGTCATCAACATAATAGGCCCATACCTTTTTCGGTACCACAAACACCCTTAGGCATACCCGAAGATCCTGATGTATACATAAGATAGCAGAACAATCTTGGATTTGGGCTCTGACAAGGCCAGGTTATATCACACTGATGGATTTCCTCTTGAGGCTGTCCCTTGACAAAATTATTTGGCAAATTCAAAACAGGGCACCTTTTGCTAGCAAGTAACCAGTCTACACTATCTTTTCGGCCAGCTTCTGTGTTAGAAGGAGATTTGTAATTCATAATGAGACAAGCCTTTGAAGAAGAAATAATGGATAAAATTCTCTGTTTCGGCCATGTAGGATCAATAGGCAAGAAAGCCACTCCACTCAATAAAATTGCAAGAATCACAACGATATACTCTACAGAAGGGGCAATGTGAACCCCTACTATTCGTGGGTGATCATTCAAAGGAGATATTATGCTGTCTTTGGCAGCCTTAACGGAAACATTTGATTCCAAAATGTGCATGATATGAGCTCCTTGAGACTCGGGTTTTTGCTGGGAATCTTGAGACGCATCTAATAGTTGACCATCTGAATTCCCTTTGCCTCGAAAATAATCTGCAAATGAGACCCAAATATATCCAAGTTAACGAAATTAGAGCCACCATTTCAGTAATTTCTCTAGAGCAAGGTTCACAGGAAATGTCCTTCCATTTTTTATGAATCTTATGAAAATATTAATAGTTATTGTTTTGAGATTATTTCCATAAACGGGCCCCCTAAAATACATATTCAGAGCAAAATATTCCCCAATGGACACTTGAACTGTGCCTTAAGAGGAGGAGGAGGAGGGATGGGGGGGGGTAGGGGGGTGGGTGGGGGCCTCACATTAAACACTTGGAGGTCACCTTTATCTTTTTCTTCTTCTTATAGGTGGAGTGAGAGCATATGGGTCCATGTTTGTCTGTGTATGTGTGTGACTGTGTGAAAGGGAGGCCCCGCATTGAATAATTAGAGGGCATCTTCTTTTTCCTCTTCTTCTTATATGTAAAAGGAGAAAGCACATGGGCCTGTGTGCGAGAGATACACACCTTGATCCCTTAGGAAATTTTATAGGTCTTAACTAGTATTTTTTTTTGTTTTTAAGGGAGTATTTTTTTAGTGCCACTAGGCACGTAGGGATTTGGGGGGTAAGTAGTTGTAAGATCATTTGATGCCAGAAAATAAACAAAAATCCCAATCTTTAACTATCATTGTGAAATAATTAAGTCCACTGTTGAGTTTAAGTAACCAATTAAAATATAAGATTAGGGATACGGGGGCCTATGTGAAAGGGGTGTGAGAGTTCCATTTACTACAAGAGTATCATGTTAATACTTCAATACATGAAGTTTCCTCTTGTATGACATTGCATTTGCATTTTTGTTGGCATTGATTTTTGTATAACATACTTCCAATCTCTGTATATTAAGTTCCACTTGCTATAAGAATATCACAAGAGGCAATTGACACTTCAACCCGTGAATGTTCCTTTTGTATCACATTGCATTTGCTTCTTTTTTCTGGGTACTGATTTTTGTATAACACCCTTCCAATCTCTGTATATACTACATGTGTATGTGCAAATAACAAAGAAGAACAGAGACAGAGGAAATAAAAAAAGAGACAACGAAGTCAATTACACACAAGATGAGAAAGAGAGAAAGGTAAGGAACCATTCAAAGAGTTTTCCTAACAGAAAAACAAGTTTAGAAAGCCATTAAAAATGTTAACCACAGAGAGAGAGCACAATACAAAAGCTAAATACAGAGAGAAACCAATGTAACAAGAAACATTCAAAAGCTTACCTGAAACCCTGATCAAATCAGGATCATCGCCCCCATCAAGAACTCGAGATATCCTCTTGCTCAACGACCTAACAGCCAACAAAATCTCTGAGAAAGTGAAGCATTCATCGCCAGGATAAACTGCCGAAGAATTAGGGGAATTTTCATGGCCATCAAATAACTCATCACGTTCAATATCATCTGCTTCACTGGTTGATGGGTCTGGGGAAATCGTAAAGTGAGAACCGCCACGGGCGTGGATGACTGCGACCTTGTTAGGGCAAGAAGAAGCCGCTCGAAAAAAAAGGTGGGAGATGCAACAGAGACCACCTTCATCTTCAGAGGTAGCCATGAATTAATGGTAAAGGATTCACTCTCATTCTAACTCGACCTGTAACGCCATGGACACTCTCTCATCTCCACGATGTCTTAAATCAAATGGCAAAACAGTGGACTCTCTTTCCCTCTCACACGTCTTATCGGAGAGAAAACAAGAGCGTGTATATTTGCAACATCCATGATGGAACTTTGAGGGTGCGGACAAGGGGTCTGTGTACTTAATCCAAAAGTCGTGAATCGGCGGTTCGGATCGGCCGAATCGGTCGTATGAAAAAATTTGAAAGAAATATTTATAAATATTATTTTTAATAAATCAAATAAAAAAACTTTCATGTTTTTCATTCATATGTGAATGCTAAGATGTTCCGTATAAATTTATGTTAACTATTAAATTTACATCACACAAAAAAAAAATCATATAATTATTATGGATGAAATATCTTACAATATCATCTAATTTAAAATATATTATTGATAATTATAAGAAAAAATAATAATTTACATTAAGGTTTAAAAAAACGGATCGGTGCTTTTTAAACACTGACATAATTCAAAAAAATAAAACATTATTTTAAAATGGGAAAAGTTGATATAAGGTTGCAACCTTAAAATGCAGAATCACAGATATACCTCAAACATCATTTGAAAATATTGTTTTAATGTTAAAAAAACCCTCTAATCAATCATCTCAACATCAAGATCTATGAATATGAAAAAAAAAAAAAAATTGGATCTCGTAAATAGTTTATCTTACAACACATTATCTAGACTGTCAATTTTCAAGATTTTTATATATTTATAGATCTACTTGATTTTTACCATTTTTGGAATTTAAAATTTTATAATTAGGTACGAAAATAGATTTTAAGATAATACTAAGAATTTTTTACAAAAAAATTACATATTATGATAAAATTTTAAGGTGCGCCTTAATCGGATTGTTTAAGGTTGCAACCTTATAGAAACCTCACCTTTTAAAAATAAGAACAAATCTGCAATGTCTTATAATATCATCGAATTTAAAAAATATTATTTACAACAATAAGAAAAAATAATACATTACAAAATTTATAATACAAATAAATTAATAAATAAACTACAAGATTTGATTATCAATATATAATTATTAATTATAACATTATAATAAAAATAAAAATAAACTATAAATTTTAATATTATGGAATTAAAATATTTAAAAAAAAATATCCTAAAAATTAGAAAATAAAGATACCAAACTTCAAAGGAAAAAAAAAAAAGCCTCTTGGCAATACGCATTGCAGCTATAAAAAAAAAAATGACGGTAACAAAATTTTGAGTAAGCTTTAAACCTCTTTCAAACATTCAATATAAATATAAATGACGTATTTACAAGTGTATTTTTTTAGGCAATGATGATTAAGTTTCAAAATTTTAAATTCTACATTGTATATATGGTTTTTCAAAATTTACCATTAAAAATAAGTAAATGAAAGAATTATTTCACATTCTATGTAACAATAATAATTTATTAAATAACATAACAATTTAATATATTAAATTATGTGATATTTTAATGTATTTATAACAATAAAAATTTCAATATAGCAATAACAAATTTAACATAATTATAATAAATAATTATAGTTAGTTAACAATTTTGACATAATTATATTCATTCAAAATAATAATATTAATGTCATTTTAATATGTTCATATTCACGTAATTATAGTGACATAAGTTTAACATAATTATATTGAGTTATTAACCTAAATAAAAAAAATTTCATATAACTATATTAATTATTGTAAATTTATTATGTGTAATTTGTTTTTTGTGCTTATGTATAATTCAAACTTAGTTATATGTACTTTATTTTTGTAAATTATAAAAATAAAAAATGAATATAATTAATTTAAAAAATAAATTTTTTATTTTGTAAACCATTTATTTTATAGAAGACAGTTTCCTTATATAAAATTGAGCTATTAATGAAAACGCCTCCTTTAATTGTAGACTCTATTGCCAAGGCAAAAGAAATATCCCACATTGATAGATGGTGGGAAGAAATAATTTAGAACTGTACTGCATTTGGTTGTCAATGTGACATGCGGGACGTTGACTTTGCATGTGCGTTGTACATGGCCACATGGTTGGTCCGGTGACATGTCCGCTTTATGACGGCGAACCTATGCGGTGACGTGTCCGCTTTATTACGTCATCATGGTGATTTCTTCACAAAAACTACCGGATTACGTTTTATTAGCGGATCTGAAACGGTATCACCGATACCCAATTCGGATTGGTGATTTTTTAAACACTGCCTACTACACATGCTCACCTACAAGGGGTCTGTATTACACACGCTCACGTACAAGGGGTCTATATGTTGGCATGGTTTTTTTTTTTCTCCATATTTTTTTATTTATTTTCTAAAACAACTTTTTTTTATGACCAAAATACCTCCGACCATATTATAATATATTTGTAGGTCTTGTCAATTGTTAAAAAGAAGAAAAAAAATTCATTCCCCCAAAACACATTATTGGAATGTTGAGGTGTGTTAGGCACAAACGAACACCCAAAAACCTTGCAAGGTGACCCCGAGACAAGGTACCCTTGATTTTATTTTTGTCTCATTACTCTGAACTTTTTCTCTCTATATTGCTATTATTCTCTCATGTTCCTAGAATTTCTACCAAGATATTGAGTGCTTTTGATGTTTTTTTAGTTACAAATTTGTTTATTCTCTACAAGCCAAATTTGGAGTAATTGGTGAGTTTACTCCTTACTTCGTATTTGATCATTTGGTATGATTCATAGCTAGGATAAAACATCAAATAAATAATAACAGTTTGAGAATTTGATTTGATGAGATATTAGTTATAGATATGTGCTTATGTTTTTTATGTGAATTGAATATATGCATATGAAACGTTTGATAATATATTCAAGTAAAATAAAAAGATAGATTTTTATATGATTTTGCTTCAATCCATATTAATAGCCACTATAAATAGATCCTAACACTATATAACCACTCGTACTCACTTGTCGTTGCAATGAACATTACAACCTGAACCATATTCACTTCCACTATCTATGGTGTGGCATTTACACAACTCACTCCTCACATCTTCAATACATGCTCATAAGGCTTATTAAAGGGGTTAGAACATGGTCATAAATACCCACGCATGCTATTTCAAACCTACATGGTCAATTACCACGACTATTGAAGCTCGCTCACCAATTGCATGTGCACTCTCTCTATCTTTTACATTGCTTATAGTTGTTATACAAGCCCATGTCGGGGGCAATCACATAATTCAAAACCACTCGTGACCATTACGATTTATACACTTGCCCAACTAAGTGTATGGCTAGCTTACCTCTTACACATGGTCAGATCCAGGTCCCATCAGGTCAAATTATCCACGGTCTAGCAAACCAAGCCACTGCCTTAGTTGGCCTTAGAAATCCATCAAACTATCTTGCCAGTAGTCTTGCACCAAGGTTTTTTAGCCATTAGTTAACATGGGGGGAGGGGATAGCTCAGTGTTGGAAATCGAACATGAGATAGTCCACATGGGTCTGGATGCATGGCCAAGTCCACGGTTGCCATAGACCCATGTCGGCTTCCTATGGTCCCAAGGAGCAAGGTCTTGTAAGAAAATACGTTTAAGATAAGACTCGATAAGATAACTCCTAACGTCTTATGCAAATAACTCCTAACAGGTTAGGATAAGATAAGATTTGTTCTTTGTAATTGTAACAAATCTCTTTGGTGTAGTTGTATCAAATCCCTATTTGTTGGCAATACCACGTACATACGCGTCCAAACTCTTGTATAAGTATATATGATTTCCTCCCTAAAGATATTAATTGAAATATATTTTTCATTATTTATCATGGTATCAGATCGAGGTTAAGGTGTGCACAGTTTTTTTTTTTGGGTCGTCACTCTCTTATTGTGTGCTTTCATACTTTCTTACTCTACTTTTGCATCTTCTGTTTTTGGAGGGGACTTTCTTTCTCGACGTTTGGATTTCTGTTTTTGGGGACTTGCCTGCTCCTTTGCCGTTTCTAATCTTGGGGGTCTTTCTCTCTTTACTGTGTTTTTCCGTACTCTCTCTCTCTTTGCTTTTCCTTGAGTCGACTCCAGCAAGAAGACTCTCCTTCTCTTTCTACCACTTAGAATTGGTACCTCTTTGCTTTTCCTTCCTGGCATTACCACCAGCCCTTGCTAACTCTTTGCTCCTCTTCTTGACCCTTAAAAGGCTTTATTAAAGTACGTGAATCATTAGGCATCATTATTAGAATTGTGTACATGGTTGTTACTGGTCCTTTTTCTCTCTCTAGGGATTTTTTTTTTTTTTTTTTGGGTTTTTTTGGGCACACATGGATTCTTATAATTTGGTTGTTAGACTGAATGGGCAAAACTATTTCTTGTGGGCCTCCTGTCTATCAGTTAGTTGAAAACTCCATTGCTTTCAATCTAATGGTGTCGGTTGAAAACTCAATCGATGTCAATATGAACCCTTTGCACACAACAAAGGCTATATCTTAAGCGCATATATCAGCAATTCAATGAATGAATGATATATCAACTTGAGCAAGAATTAAGCTCTTTGAATCAAGGATCAAAAATATTCAAAAATTTTATTATGCAAAGACGTTACTTTGGAATGAAATGGACATGATTGATGTTGATATTCCTGCAGGAGCTATAGATACAGTACACAAATTTAGGCAACGATCGTGCTCTCGACAAATTTTAATGAAACTCCGATCTGAGTTTAAGCATGTGCGAGCGATAGTTCTAAATTAAGTAACCACGATTGATAAAATTCTTCCTAAACTACTTTCTGAAAAAACTCGCTTAAAGCCGCTTAAAATTCATGGCGATACTTCCCAAGATTCTGCTCTTTAGCAAGTAAAGGGAAAGGTCGAGATATGAGCAAAGTTCAATGTTATAATTGTCAAGAGATGGGCCACTTAGCTAATAATTGCAAGAAGAATAACATTTGCAACTACTACAAGGAGACTGGACATCTAATTGCTAAGTGCCTCTCAAAACAGGAGGCCACCTCCCAAAGCCTATGTTGTTATCACAACCACTTCAGAAAATGGCTTCAAACGCTTTCACTTTGCCTTCTATTTTGCCTACACCAACATCAGTTCCCTCTTAAAGTCAGTCGCCCCCTCTCACACCAAAATTTCTTCAACAAGTCATACAAGCACTTTTGGTTTTGGTAAATCTGATCTTCGAACTTCTTGGGTGTTAGATTCCAGTGCTTCCAATCATATGATGGGTAACTTGACATTTTTAAAACAAGCTAGGCACTCAGAGTATTCATATTGCAAATGGTCAATCCCTCCATGTAGTAAAAGTTGATTCATTACTCATTACACCCTCTAACTCTCCACCTTTATCTCTTTCTAATATTTTTTTATGTCCCTAGTCTCTTAACAAATTTAAGCTATATTGGTCAATTGGTCAAACAAAATTTTATTATCTCATTTTCCACTTTTAGATATTTGATATAGGACCCGTGGATCGGGAAGGTGATTGGGAAAGGCCGTAAGAAAGGGAAACTCTTCGTCTTGGACTTTGGAACTGGTTCAACATCTCCTCAGTGTTTTTTTGCTCCTTTCAACTCTGAAATAAATTCTCCAAATAAACTTTGAAGGCTTTGGCATTATCGTTTAGGTCATCCTCATACATTGAAATTTCCTTCATTGTTTTCTTCAAGAGCCTTATTGAATAAAATTGATCCTAAGTTTGTCGTAAATAAATAATGTGAGGTTTGTATTTTTGCGAAGCCGCAAAATTACCTTTTAGTCCTAGTATGACTAGGGCCAATTGTTCTTTTGATTTAATTCATAGTGGTGTATGGGGACCCACGCCCATTGGTTTATTAACTGTAAAATATTATTTTGTTTCCTTCATTGATGATTGATCCAAATACTCTTGAATATATTTTTTACATGGAAAGTCTGAAGTCCTACAGGTGCTCAAAGGCTTTCATGCAACGGTGGTCACTCAATTTAATAAATGGGCAAAAATTTTACGTACAGACTCAGGGGAAGAATATATGTCATAAGCATTCATAAATTTCTTGACTAAAGAAGGAATTTTACATCAAAAAAGTTGTCATCATATGCCACAACAAAACAGTGTTGCAGAAAGAAAGAACATGCACATTCAAGAGACTGCTAGGGCACTTCTTCTTCATTCAAATATGACTAAATGTTTTTGAGCAAAAGCCTTCTTAACTAGTGTGTACCTAATTAATAGGTTACCTACTCTTGTATTGAATCATATTTTACCAATCAAAAAACTATTTGGGCATCCACCAAACTACTCCTTACTTCGAATTTTTTTATGTACATATTTTGTTCTTCTACCTCCGTCTGAGCAATCTAAGCTAGATGCAAAATCTGCCAAATGTATGTTTGTCGGATATGGGGAGACCCCAAAAGGATATCGTTGCTATGATTGGGAAGTTAAGAAGTTAAGAATATCACAAAATGTGATTTTCTTATAAAATATTCCATATTTTTTGAAATATTCATGTTCATCATTGTCTTCCAATTCGCCCACTACTTTTTCTTCATTTATTGACATGTTACAATAGCTTGAAGTACAAGCAAGAGCTTCCTTGATTGTGCCTCTACCACCATCTCCGGGACCAGATACTGTCACTACACCACCACTTCGTCCCCCTACCTCATTGCCATTATGATGCTCCACTCGAGTTCCTAAACCACTTATTCATCTTTCTTTAACTTCTACACTTGAACCATCGTGTATTCCTAGTTTTTACAAACAGGTAGCTGACAATGCTGAGTGGAGTCAAGCTATGCAGATATAACTTGAGGTATTAAAAACTAGTAACACTTGGGATTTTGTCCCACTTCCCCGAGGCCATATTGTGGTAGGGAGCAAATGGATAATGTAAAATTAAAGTCAGGCGGAACACTGGATCGCTATAAAGCTCGGTTTGTGGCAAAGGGCTATAATCAAGAATACGACCTCGACTATGATGAGACTGTTGCTCCAATTGCCAAAATGATTACAAAAGGCCATCTATGCGTTAAAACAAGCACCACGCGCGTGGTTTGCAAAGTTAAATAGCACCCTTCAAGGTGCAGGCTACCTACAAAGTAGCAATGATTACTCTCAGTTCAGTTCATCCACTTCCAATGGGAGTGTCTTCGTCGTAATCTATCTTGATAGTATATTAATTACAAGATATGATCATCAAGGTATACTATTATTAAAAATGGTCCTCCAAAATTCTTTCCAAATGAAGATTTTGGGTCATATTACCTATTTCTTAGGATTGGAAATCTCACAAACACTAATAAGGTATCTGGTTAATCAAAGAAAATACACCAAGGACCTCATAGCAATGGTCAAACTCACAGATGATATGCAAATGGACACACTATTAGAACAAAATGTCAAATATAGCAAGACTGATAGCGACCCCATAGCTGATCTGATTTGTATAGGATGATTGTTGGTAGCTTAGTCTATCTTACTGTTACACGACCAGATATAGCTCATGCCGTTCAGTTTGTCAGTCAATTTGTTTCAGATCCTCGAAGACTCAATCTTACTACTGTTCATCGCATTATTTGGTATCTTGGATTCATGACTGACGTAGCTCTTTTATATGACCAATATTCGTCCTTAGTATTAAGGGCATACTTTGATGCCGATTATGCTGGTTGCCTTGATACACGTTGTTCTACTACCAGGTATTGTGTATTTCTTGGCCATTCACTGATCTCTTAGTATTAAGAGCATGAAAGAGCGGTGAAAATTGCGAGTAACCCCGTCTTCCATGAAAGAACGAAGAATATTGAGTTAGATTGTCATTTTGTACGGGAAAAGTTTGAACGGGGAAAAATAACACTTCCTCAAATCCCTTTGAAGGATCATATTGCTGATATTTTCACTAAGACCATGCCTAAAGGGCGCCACAACTATTTGATGAGCAAATTGATGTTGTTATAACCCCATCAGTTTAAGGGGGAGTGTAAGAAAATACGTTAAAAATAAGACTAAATAAGATAACTCCTAACGTCTTATACATATAACTCCTAACATGTTATGATAAGATAAGATTTGTTCTTCGTAGTTGTAACAAATCTCTTTGGTGTAGCTGTATCAAGTCCCTATTTTGTTGGCAACACCTTGTACATACGCGTCCCAACTCTTGTATAAGTACATGGGATTTCCTCCCTAAAGATATTCATTGAAATATATTTTTTATTATTTATCAGGTCTCGTAGTAACCTCATCACATATCGAGAAATGCATATGAGAAATTGCCTCTCTTCTCCCTACCAAGGGCTGGGGTGATTCATTGCAGCACACTTCTCACTGGTTGAAAATGTTGCACCCATGGAAAACTAGATGCCTTGACCATTGCTTCAACTTTATCTTAGATTGTCTCCTCATGCTGAGCCTACTCAAGTCATCACTTGAGTTCTCAAAGTCTGTAGCCTTGTGTTGGGATAAATAATGATTGAAGAGTTGATTAAGTGGTGTTTGATTAATTGCATAAATGTTGGAACAAACAATGGTTGAAGAGTTGATTCAATGAGTTGGAATAAAGGTTATTAATCAATGTTTTATCGTCAAATTAGGATAAATAAAAGGGAAAATATCTCTATATCTCATATATTTAGGTTTCATTTCTTGATAAACCCAATAGTTCAAAATATATCTTCTAGCCCCCTGGCCACTTTAAACAAATGTGAGAAAACATGCACTTTCTAAATCCAATCATTTCTCTCTCTTCACTTATATACCCCAAACTTCTCTCTTTCTCTCTCTTCCCGCCTCTCAATCTCTCTCTCCTCCCGTATTTCTCCAAACACCTCTCTCTCTCCTCCTAATGACCTCACTTCTCACCTCCAAGAAACCCTTCTCTCTTTAGAACTTTGGGATAATGGCTTTTAGAAAAGACATGTCTTTTTAGATTTGTTTGGCCTAAAAAAACATGCACAATTAGCTTAGAGGTAGAAGAAATAAAATCTACAACTTTTATGTCCTAAGATATCTTTTAAAACCTTGGGTGTATTGTGAAATGAAACTTAAAAATAGGAAGTATGGAGATATTTCCCCTAAATAAAACCCATGGACAATAAATTGTGAGTTATAAATTATTAGATCAATATCTAATCGAAAAATTTCCAAAAGAATTCCAATTTATTATTTTTGACATAAAGGTGCCACAAAACTCCAAACGTTTAATGTTTTAAATTAACTTTGGTGCAATATTAATTATTTGAGAGCTTCCTTTGGGACATGGGCGATAATTAATTTTATTTTGAATAGACTACCTTATCCAAAATAAATTTAAATAATATTCTATTATATATTTAGTACTCTTGTATTGCGTATATTATTAATTTAAGATTTAAGTTTTTGTGTGATTTCTAATTATTTTTACCTATTTTGGCCAAAAATAATAAATTAACTTTTGAAAAGGGAAAATAATAAATAATTAAGCAAGAACCCTCTATTTACAAGCACAAGTGGTAAAGGATATTATACAAAATACAAAAAAAAAAACTGAGTAAGAGAGATTCACTTCATTTTGAATATGAAATGGATGCAATGGTCAACAAACACTCAGACATGAAACATATTCTCAATACTTACATATTTCGATGAAAGAATCAAAATCTACAATGTAATACCCCAATTTATTTGGAAACATAAGAAACTTGATTTTTAAGAATTTCAATATTTTTTAAAAAATTTAAGGCTGAAACCTGCCAATCCCGCCGATTCTTTTATCAGAATCACCAATCTGCCAATCTGTCCCGGTTTTTAGGGTGGCTGATTCAGGTAACCGATCCATTTCTTTTAAATTTGCTCGAAGAGGAAAGATGCATCCTTATGAGGACCAATTTTATTTGGAAAATAGTTGTATACATGGGAGGACACATTTCTACATTTACACTACTAAGGCATAAAACATCCATTTTAAAGATGGATGCAAATGGATGGTTCTTGCAAAAAAAAAAAAAGAAGTTATAGAACCAATAATCTAAATATCTTCTTCATAAAATTATCATTTTTATCTCTCAAATTTTTTTATCATTTTTAGGTTTTAAGTTTTTTTTTTTACCTATACATGATCTCCCTATTAAAGATTATATATTCCTTAAAAATCAGGTCTAGATCTTAGAACTCGTAGAAACAATGTCCGTTTTATTTTATAGAGAGACAAAAGGCCGTAGTTGGTTTTGGTGTATTTTGAAAAAAGCATAGGATTTATTTTTAGAGAGAGAATAGCCTTTGAAAGTAAAAAAAAAGTAAAAATAATGATGATAGGGTGCTACACTCGCTTATTCACATAAGGCTATCGAGAAGATAAAATAAAAAGCAGAGCAATGTCTCTCTTTCTGTTTTTTTTAAAAAAACATTAAGCAAGAATTTCATTGTGAGAATAAAAGAAAGTACAAAATAATAAGATAACCAAAAAAGAAGAAAAGGAGAGAAAAAGGAGAAGAAAGAAAAGAGAATAGGAAAAGAAGAGAGTGGTGAAGGAAGAAGAAGAAAATGGAAGAAAGAAAGATTGACAGTAGAGGAGGAAAAAAATTAAGCGACAATAAGGAAAAGGCCTTTCTTATTTCCTTGAATGCCATCCCTTGCTAGAGCATCAGCTTCAAAGTTTCTTTCACGATTAACATGCAGTAATATGACCGAGATATAAAAAAATTTGATCCATCAAGGGAGCCCAACACCAAGGTGTGGCTGAGGATTTATTGCACCATGTAAATAGATTAGTACAATCACCTTCCACTATAATGCACCACTGACTTGTTGTGAGCTTGACTACCCCTTCCTTCAAAGCCCAAAGCTCGGCCTCATTGATATCACATCTCTGCAGGGTCTCATTGTACGTCCCGATTATCTTTCCTTGACTATCTCTCAACAAACCTATGTAACTTGCTCTTTGAGCCTCACCGCCTAAAGCTTCCATCAAAATTGAGCTAATACCACTCGTTTGAGGGGTACCAAAGTGAGTTATTTACTTCTCTAACACTTCTCTTGAACAACAAGTATCACAAATGGTTAAAAAATAACTCCTTTGGAGGGTCCCTAAATTCCGGCAAATATTTTGCCTATTGTAGCACATGGACAATGATAATGTGAATTACCTGCCTAACATCATTTGCTTTGTTCTAAAAGAATTCTTGTATTTCGCTCTTTCCACAGATTCCAATAAATAGATGTCACAATTATCCTCCAAAAGTTGTCAGCCACTCTTTGGATATGGTAGATTTCGGCTATGCCGGAAGAAATCTTGAATCCTATCGTTGACAACCTGGTTCCAAAAAGACAAATTTTTGCTCCATTCCTATACAGCATATACATAGGGACAAGTAAAAAATAGGTGGGAATTGGTTTCAACATCTTGTTTGCTCTCTCTTTCCTAGAAAAATCATGCAGGCCTTCTTTTTATGGTGATAATCTCTCAATACTTATGTACACACCCTTAAAAGGAAATATTCAATAGATTTAGGGATGGGGTGTTAGGTTTAAACTCTACTGTAGATGAAGGAGAGAGGGAGAACTCAAGGAGGGCAAGTCATCAAGGAGACAAATCATCAAGGATGATATGTCAACCATAAATCTTATTGGGTCCGTTCTTCATGAGGCCCACTTCATTTTCATGGGATTGAAACCTATACCACATAATTACAAATGCATTTCTACTTTTGTAGCATGAATATGTACTTGGGACGTTTGGTTCGCGTGAAAATATTTTTATATAAAAAAAATCTCAATCAAGTGTAGGAATATTTTTACATCAATTTGTTGCCAATTGGAGTAATCAAATGTGGGAATATTTTTACATCAATTAGTTACCAATTGGTGTGAAAATATGCACTAAGTCCAATTAGTATGAAGATATTCCAACACTTACTGCATGAGAGAATTTTTAAGTCTAATTGATGTGAAAATATTCTCACAATTGACTGCATGAGATAATTTTTTCACGAGAACTAAACATGCATAGAAGAACCAATGAGTTTCAAATGTGTTAATTTTTAATGGAAAAAATTTATATAAGGTTGACGTCTTAAATTATATAAAATTTTAACGTGCACCTCAAAAGTATATTGAAAAAGGCTCTTTTTTAAATTGAAAAACCATATAATTGACTATCTCGATATCGGGATATATGGAGATGAAAAAAAAGAAAAACAAAGTCCGCCGACATTGTAAAATCACTCCGATTAGAAACCCAGTCACATTTTCGCGGGCTTGTTGGCGACATTATATTTATTTATCAATTGTTTTTTAACGCCAGAAAACGTCCATACCTGGAGCACATTAATTTCTTAAATCGCGTCCATTTTCCGGCGGCTTCAAAGTTTTTCCGGTGACTATTGGGCAGACAACTCCTTTGATTCCTGTTTGAGGACAGGTCCTTTGTTTGAGGATTTCTCTGCAAATAATAACACGTAAGTTGCTTTTATTTTTCTTTACAAATTTCCCTTTGCTTTTCAGATTGGGCGAAATCGAGTGAGAATCAATTATAGTAATTGGTTTCTTATGTTCCACTTGTGTTTGCTAATAAATTTGTTTGCGTTTGATTTTTTTTATAATACCGTACTAATTTAATGATGCCAAATCCAAGCAAGAACTTGTCACCATTTACCAGTTAATATATAATCACTGTATGTTTATGTACTGGGTGTTTTAGTTGCAAATTTTCGTCATTTATTACATACTTGTTTACTTGAAAAATCCTTTTCAGCTATAAACGATCCTTATTCAGTTTGAGAGTTCCATAATTATATCTATTGACTGTTATGACAAGTTTCTTTTGTACTTTTTACTATTGGACTCTGTAATCTGTCATAGAGGATTTGTTTAGTACTATCCAAAACTTGTTTGCAGTTCAATAAAGTATTAATTTAGTATTATCCAAAACTTGTTTGCAGTTTAATCATATCTGGGTCATCGATATTCAAATAATAAGCAATAGAGATGGTTTCCGGGTTGATCAATGCAAACCCAGTCGTTTATGAGAAAAAAGAGAGGCGTGTTCGGAGTCAACCAGCTGATAAAGATGAATATGCTGTCGAACCTATAGACCAGCAGGAAATTTTTGATATCCTTTCTTCAATAATTCATATATCGACACAGTTGTTCATATATTCATTTATTTATCTTTTCCTTCCCATTATTTATTGAATATTATAGTTCTGTAATCAAAGTTGTGATTACAGTGCAGGAAATTTTTGATATCCTTTCTTCAATAATTCATATATTCATTTATATATCGACACAATTGTTCATATATTCATTTATTTATCTTTTCTTTCCCATTATTTATTGAATATTACAGTTCTGTAATCAAAGTTGTGATGACAGTACATTTCATGTGTTTTTCTCTCTTTCAGGTAAGTTTTTGTGTGTTATTATAATATGCAATTTTGATAAGGAAACACAAGTTCCTGTTTAGTTATTTAGCTTTGATATTAACCCATGGTCATTTTTATATATTGGGTATATGGTATTTTTATTGTTTGGTATACTGCCATTTCCTTATGTTAGTGCTTGAGGATTAAGAAGTAGGATTGAATCAGCTGACTTTGTTGCAATTACTTTGGCCCCAGATAAAGACCCTTGTTGCCTTCCACACCATACTTCAGGACATCAATGTTCCAAAGGCCAAACTTACAAAGAAGTTACCTATGTCTTCTATTTTACAGTGACATTTTTTATAAGATTTGGTTGTTATGACTCATGCATTGATTTGACTTGGCCTAGTTAAGATGGGATGTCTTTAAACTATAAAAAATTAGGGTGAAATGGTAGCTATATACCTCCCTCAACATGCTCCAGGCTTCAAGGGCCTGGGCGTTGCACATCGCAGATCCATGTTCAAATCCCACGCTAACCTACACACAATCAACAAGTTAAAACATTTTCACTTTGATTTGGAGGTGACAAGTAACACGACATGAACATGCCTGCACGACTATCCTTTGGAAGGTGGAGCTATTCATTAGACAATGTGATTGTATTCTTCAGAGAGCAAGGCAAGGGGATGGTAGAGCCAAAGAATTGGTATTTGTTTGAAAGACCATGGTTACTTCTCATTATTTTTTTCTAAAATGAACATACAAGTTTTCGCTGACATATTGTTCCAAATCATGTAATCTAGGATGCTCACTCATATCCTTGATGGCAAGTCCTTACTTAAACCTCTTCAACTGAGCTCCCTTTTTATGAGCATCCCCTTGTCTTCGATTGTGCTCTATCCACATGTGTTGACAACGATCTGTTGTATCTTTTCATATTATCTTTGTGCAAAAGGTAATACAATTACTCTTTGGTTGTATGCTTTGTGCAACTTGATGAACTTTCCTACTTGTTTTATACAAAATAAAAAGAAAATGGTATAAACATTTTTATCCCAAGCAGCACCATTATGTGTTTTGCGGTACTATGTGCCGGGCTCGACATCTACTGCTAACTTATCCTCAAAGAAATCACCATATTTCTATTTCTCTTTGGCTTGTCTCTCTTGGTAAATATTTCAATTATGTGCCTAGTGATGGTGGTTGTATTTTACCAACCAAAATAAGTGAAAAGATGGTTTTTTTTTACTTAAAAGTTTTGATTTTCTGAGAATCAGTATGGTGCCTGCATCATGTTAGTGGGAATTTAGTAAATATCTTGTTTTTTACAACATTATGTAATCAAGCTTATACACTTGCTAAATGTGAAAAATACTATGTTGTATTAATGAAGCATCTAATCTTAAAGCAATAACAAACATTCAATGTTGGGGCACCAAAGATAATTATGACAGATTTTCATAAAAAAAGCAAGGAATTGAGCAGACGAGGTAGAAGGCTTTTGGCAAAGCTTGGCCTAAGTTTTTGAACTCTTTAGCTTGGGCTACTAGTAATCACCTCTATTTGTTTTGTCACTGGAGGAACACAATGCTTACATCAGATATTTTAATTTAATTGTCAGGTTTTAAAGAAGATGCACCAAGTACTTAAGAAAAAATGTCCTAATTATGTGCAGGTGCTCTTGTAGTATATGGTCCTAATAATGATTTAGTTATTATCTGTATTGATGTTATTTAGCTTGATTTTCAGAGTATTATGATGTGTTCCTTATGATAATCTGTCGTACTTCTTGACATTACAATTGAAAAAAGGCTTGTTAATTACTACCGGTTTTGCATGTCAGTGTCACTCTTGTGAAGTTCTTGTTTTCCTTAACAATCTTACATCATGTTAGAGATATAAAAGATCCTGAGCATCCATATTCCTTGGAAGAGCTCAAAGTGGTGTCTGAAGATGCGATTGAACTCGATGATGAGCATAACTATGTCAGGTTAGCCTACAGAATATTACATTTTCACGATGCTCTTATTCATTTTCAAACTGCTGATATATAATTTGTTCTGTCTGACTTAGGATCACATTCACTCCTACAGTTGAGCACTGTAGTATGGCCACAGTGATTGGGCTTTGTTTACGTGTGAAACTTATGCGTAGCTTGCCTTCACGTTATAAGGTATGATATTATGGCCTTCTATTCCTAGCTATCATGATCATTAATGAGATACAGTTTAATCTCACTTACTGATGCATGTCTAGTTGTTGCTCTATATGCCGTGGTGTAAATATCTTATTTATGCCATTGGACACTCAATGGCATAAATATCTTTAGTGCTTTCATGCATATAATTAAACCTTCAAGGTCATATTTAGTTCTGTTAGATTTGGTTTCTTAACTGATCATTTTGTGGGAAAACATACAAACTGCATTTTGGGAGATTACTCTTTTCCTTGTGAAGTTCACATCTTTTTACAGTTCATGGTTTTATTCATTCAGTTCTATAAGATGCTTATATTAGAGCCTTGTGTTCCCAGTCTTACTTTTTTAGCTAAAACTGTTGTCAATGCTGAATTCATAGAGTAGAATGGTCCAAATTGGTTAAGAAGAGGGGGAGGGGTGAAAAACGAAGGCAGTGGGGATGAGGAAATGGATATTGGGAAAATTCTAAATAGAAGGAATGCATGGATAAGGGGCGAGAAGGATGGAATATGATCTAGGAGAGAAGTTAATCGGCTGGGGAAACTAAATATAAGTAAAGGTCAGACTAGAGGGTATCATTGGGGGGTGAATGAAAAAAGGTTCAATTGATGGAATACCTCTAAAGGTTTTTGAGGGGTTTATGCTATGGCGTTGAGGTCTGGGAAGGACAATGGAGAGAAAAACAACATCTTCTTGCCTTCAAAACTTTAGGGCCTGTTAGATATGTAGATGGCAGATTGTATTAATTTAACTACAATATTTGAGTGCCATATTGTGGTTTATGACTATGATGTAGTGGTCCACCTGATCAAAATACAGAATGAATTTTGGTGCATTTGGGAGTTGGCTAGATATTAGGCCTGACTTAATTCAAGCTGAATGCAATTTACAGGGCACAACTAGTTGATTATAGACCGATGGGAAGGGAAAGTGTGCTGGCTTTGTTGACAAACACTCCCCTAAAATTATTCTGTCTCTCAAATTAAGGGATAGTAGTCTTATAGTATTGAGGGAAAAGTGGGGTGGGTAAGGGTATGTGTGCAAGGAAATAGTGGTGTGAAAGGTGTTGGTGCCCAAAACTATTTGATGCTTTGGGCCTTGGGATTTCACCTACATACCAGGCCACTTTCCTGGGTGATTCACAGTCAATGATGCTTCTGCATGAAGCTATTAAACTTGGCATTTCATAACTCAGATTAATCTGATGTAGCACTATGGATTTCGCCAAATCTAATACCTTTCATGGGCCCTATATGTGTTTCTTTTTGCGTATTAGATGGTTCCATTTGCAAGGGTCTTACTTTGGCTTGCCTAGTGCTTGGAACAGTTATTGACAGCAGTCAGATTCTTCTCCGAATAAGTTATCTGACAAGTATAGAATGTCTTGTGATGTTATTTCGGAGTTTTCAATCAACATAAATATGTTTTGTATTTTGCAATGTTTTGAAGATCTTGTGATAACTGTGTGTTTGTGTGTGTGTGCAAACCTGTGCCCATGCACATAATTGCTCACACATTCACAGAAATAAAATGTTCGAGGAGAGAGGGAGGGAAAGGGCAAAGAAGAGGGAGGAGGTCTACAAGGGTGAGGGAGAGGGAGGAGGCCTACAATTTCAAATGACAAGAGGGGTCATTAATAGTGATTCACGAAAAAGTCGAGAGGGGTCATTAACTGCAGTATATGGTCATACCTTTCTAGAAATATCTTTGATATATGCTTACAGTTCTTTGGATGTGTTTCATTGGTTTTTGTGGTTCATGACAATAGGACCTTGTAAAGCAAGGTGTTTACAAGATTGTTCCAAAAAAAAAAAGCTGACTCCCAACTAAATAACTAATATCTATTGCTTTTATCATTATATATTTGAATGGACAGTTAATGGCCTAGCCAAATAATAGAAGAGGACCAATGCCTTGTATGCTTACAATACTTTGCATGTGTGTCATTGGTTTTCATGGTTCATTATAATAGGAGGAACTTTTAAAGCAAAGGTGTGTACAAGATGAGAAATCATATTTACAGGAGTTGAGGCTTCCCAACTCCCAACTAATATTCATTTCTTTTGTCACGATAATAGTTGACAGGACAGTTTAAGTTACATTGCCACACAATAGAAGTGCACAAATGCCAATGAATAAACAACAAATTACTTATCAAAATAAAAAATATTACTCATAAAAGAAGAAAATAGTTAGAAGAGAAGAAAATTAGGATGCTTATTTCTGTTATTTATGAAAGAATAGTAACCTCATAGCATTGAAAATTTCTTGTGTTCCTCAGTAATTTACGTTAATTTGGTCATCTGTCTTGAAGTCAAACTTGGGCGTCATGATTTGTCATGAAGATTAGGTACTCTTATGCAAATGCTCTGATGTCTTAACTCTGAATAATGTTTTCACCTTCTTCCATTTTATTCAGGTGGATATTAGAGTTGCTCCTGGAACTCATGCAACAGAAGCTGCTGGTGAGCATATATTCCTTTATCTTTACATTTTTTTTTATCATTAGCTGTACTTTCCTTTAAAAAAATGAGATACACAAGTAGACTTCCTATACAATTTGTTCTTCCAAAAGAGAATCAGAACACCAAAATGTGTAACTGAATTGGTCTTCGAAACTCTGTCTATTGCCAAATGATCAGCCTTCTCATTGGCCTCCCTCCATATATGGTTGAGTGAGGTCCTGTACTTGGAAATTTCATCAAAAGCATCTGCCAAGCGCCATTTCTACTCTCCCAATGAATTGCATTCTCAGAAGCCCCTACAATTTCTATTCAGCTCAAATTTCTGCGTTGAGTATCGAAAATATTCGTCATGCTCCCTTGCCTGTGATAGGATGTTTGATTTTATCCCAGTGATATTGTACATGTTTTGAATGTTGTCTTGCATTGAAAACTCTTGCATTTGTTCCAATCCAGATTGGCAAGGTAAGTTTCTGTAGAGTCACTCCCCTACTGGGCATAGGTGGGGTCTACCATTGTGAGAATGGGGCTCAACGGTTTCAAGTACGAACCAGTTGATGTCAAAAGTATTTACAAAATGGACGCAAGCAGCTTTAGGGGGCTTGCTAGCACACAAGGCTATCTAAAATATTGGCTTGGGATCCTATCAATGTTTTTTATGATTCTGTCCATCAGCTTTATAGGGCTTGCCAGTACACAAGGGTAGCCAGAGATGTTGGCTTAGGAGACTTTCCACTCCACAGGTAACAACCTTAGTGAAGTGTAGCAGCTCTTCGTCCCATGGTTGTCAATTCGCTTTGGAGTTTTCTTTGGTTTGGTCAGAAAAACGAAGCAATTTGGTGCTTCGGCCGTTTCAGAGGAAGACTTCGGAATTTTTAAAAATGTTAATCTAAATAAAGTATATATTTATATATAAAAATATATTAAAACAATAGCCTTTTAAAAAAATTAAAATAATAAAAAATTCAAAAATAAAAAATTCAAAAAAAGAAGAAGAAGACAATTATGAGCTTTGGCCAAAGAGGCCGAATTAGACTGAAGTGGGCTGAATCACGTAATTGTCTTTTTAAAAGACAATTCTGTGCTTCGGCCGAAGAGACCGAATCAGACCGAAGCGGCTTGAAGTAGATGCACTGGAACTTCACTTCGCTTCGGTTTAGGCTGAAAATTTGAAGGCTTCGGCCTCTTTCACCGAAGCGAAGAGAATCTGATAACATTGCCCTCTCCGGGATCAACACTCCCATAAGTATAGTTTTTTGGTGTAACTAACATGCCCAGAAAAAGTTTTAGAAAAGCCAAGCCAAAGTTTGGTCATTTTCTCATGAGATCAGATTGCAAAAAATTAAAGTGTCATATGCATATTGCAGATGAGTTGTAATAGGATGTGTCAAAACCAGTTAGCGGACGTACTTGTTATACACCATCAAACACTCCTTCAGAAAGCTTCAACAATTATAGTGAATAGGAAACGAGTCAGAGCGTTCCCCCTACCTTAAGCCTCATGAACTTGAGAAATACCCCTTTGGAGTACAATTAAATAGCACTGACAGGCCAGTTTCCAATTCCTTCGTGGATGGCCAAACACCATAAGGCCCTTGGTCCAAGATCTCCCAACACACGTGGTTGTGGGCTTTTATGAGGTCCAACTTGTAGATGACTCCGGGAAATTTCTGCCTCAAGATATTGCTGATACTTCCGCAATAATCTCATACACACTTCCCGGGGGACCTGTGGGTCTTAGATCCTTAATATCCTGTAACCCCTTTTCTTTGGGAATCAATGTGATGAAAGATGAGTTCATCCATATGTGTATCATGCCTCTCATATCTTATTCATTGGATGTACAAACTAATTCATCGTTAATCATATCCCAAAACACTTTTAAGAAGACCAAAGAATATGCATCTAGCTTCGGCGCCTTGTCCCTACCATGGCCAAAGACTGCCTCCTGTATTTCTTTGATTTGGAATGATCATTCCAGCCACAACTTCTTGAAAGGTATTCTGGGTAGATTCCTGGTTATCCTCTTCATTGTTGTGAAGTGTTGTCTTAAATATTCACCTATGGCTCTTTCAGTTTCTTCACCTTCTTCAGTTTCTTCACCTTCTTCAAATCCTTTTCCACCAACCTGGATGCTTCGAATACATCCTCTCTGACTTGCCATTGAGCGGAAGAGTTTGTATTTTTATCTCCATCCTTGAACGACCTTATGCAGAGACCTTTGCTGCCGTTAATTCTTCTATTCTTTGAGACATTCCTGAAATTGAGTCTTGGCTTGCACCGTTTCTGCTCTTTCCTCTGCTATTTAAAATTCTTTCCTCATCTACCTTATCAAGCCTCTCAATTCATCAAGGAGGCTTCCTTATGTGTAGATTCCCCAAACACTTCCGGTTCCAGTTCCACAGCTTATCTTTTAGCAGCATTTGTTTCTGGCATATTCTATACCCAGCTCGCTCTTTCGCAGAGAATAACATCCATCATTCCCTTATAGGTTTTGGTAACTCTTTATTCTCTCACTACATCAGTTTGGAACACAATGGTTTAGTTCCTGCCATGGCTGTATATGAATCCAGAATGATTGGTATGCAGTCAGACTGTCAGAAACTAGTTTTGGCCATCGCAAAACCATGGCATCTTTTGGTGCTCAGCTTTCCATTCCAGGGTAACAATGAATCTACGTAGTTTTAGTCATTACTGGCCTATCTTCAATGTGGTTAGACTAAATATACTTTGCCCCAACTAGTGGGATCCCCATGAGCTCGTATGTCCCTATGAAATGTTCAAAGCCCTTCCTTCTAGCCCTCCTCTACCCTGTCTTTCTCAAACCCTGTATTCTTCACAAACACCCATCAGGAGATATTGAAATCTCTTTCTAAATGCCAACATACCTCTCTTTTTTTAATTTTTTTTATGAAACTGGTAACTGTATTGATATGAGGGTTATAGAAAAAAGAATGAACCACCAGCAGGGAAGGTGTTCAAGAATAAAAAAAACCCTTATGGGGTCCCAAAAAAGTGTTTTACAAGCTATACAGTATACAAGTATATGTAAACAGTGTGTTCTATTTAGTTCTCATAAAGGTGCTCGAAGGTCTCCTGCAAATTAGTCTGGAAGGCCTTCCTTAGCAAGGCGGATATCATGGCATTGGCATCCCTACAGGTATGCCGCCAAACCATGCGTGTATCCCTACAAAGATGGAAGATCTCATAAACACTATGAGCCAATCTCCAAGGTCTCTGCGAAGTTTCAGAGGCCCACGCTATCACATTCTTCGAAACCCCCTCTACAATCAGCGTATCCCCCTACGAGGTGTCAAAGTGGCGAAGGCCCACGAGTAGGGTTCGTGCTTCGGCTACGTAGCATTCATTGTGCCGGCAAAGATTGAGTAGGATAGAAGCGTATCTTCCCTGGCGCCTCTAAAGATTGAGCCAAGACCTGCGGGGCCTGGATTGCCAAGAGAGCACCCATCAAAGATTAGTTTGATTGCGCCCTGCTCAGGCGGTCTCCAAAGGGAGGAGCAAGCAATTTGGGCTGTTCTTGTAGAGAGCAGGTTTGTCCAATTAATTTGTAAGTCTGAAAGCGGGTGGTACTTGAAGATCTTATGGTTCTTGGCCCAACAGGTTACAAGAGCTTTTTACTTTGCCGAAAAGCACCATAAGGTGAAGCTTCTCCCCTCTAAAAATTCGATTGTTGTGCTCTAACCAGATGACCCAGAGGGCAGCCGTGACTGCTGCACGCCAAAGGTATCTACCAATTGGGGGATGGATGAAGGAGGTCACCCAGGACCAACCAAAAAGTTGGAGGAGTCCCTAGAGGTTGGTTTTGGTAGCCGTGGAGCAATGGATGGAAAGGTGGGCATTTGTCTCCTATTCCTCCAGAGACATAGTCCATCTGTTGGGTAACTGAAGGCCTCTTCTTTGTAACTGGTCGATAATGAGGGTTCTCTCGAGGAAGGTTATCCAGTTGAAGAATTGAACCTTGGGAGGTACCAAAGGAAACCAAGCCTTGGCAACTGCGGAATGGTGAGTGGCAGCTGTAGGGGGGTTGTAAGAATGACTTGACCGAGAAGAGGCCGGATGGGTCGGGGGATCTAATCAATCTGCTGTGTCCCGCGAGAGGTAGGAAGGTGGATTGGAGAATGGAGGAGAGAGATTGAAACTTAGGTATCTCAAGGTCCCTTGAATCCCTTACTTAAGAGACCTTTCCTATTTATTTAATTGATAATTGAATATTTTAATCCCTTACTTAATAGACCTTTCCTATTTATTTAATTGATAATTGCATATTTTAATTCTTTTAATATATATACTTTTAAATCCTGAATATTTATTTATTTGAATATTTCTCTATTCTAATTCTGTGTATTCTTTCAATGAAACATTTCATAAATAGCGCCATTTACAGATTAAATGAGTACTTCTTCTTTTGGATACTTGCTAAATAGGTTTTTGTGATTCGGATCTTTTATCACTATAACTTGTGTCACTAGGAGTGATATTGATATCTATAGTTCAGAAATTTGTTTTATTGTCTCTTGCACTATTAGAAAAACTGGCCGGCTAGCTCGGAACCGCTAGGGTTCCGAGTCCGGTTAGGGGCAGTTTTGGGGTTCTAAGGACCTAGGGTATCACCCCAAAAAATGGCCGGACTAAAACCGGCCGGTTAGGGGTCGAACTGGTCGTATTTACGTCTTAACCAGCCGATTTTGATCTAACTGAACCGGTTTTATGTTAAAACGGTGTTTTTTTGGCAAAAAACGGACAAAACGAAATAACGGTCGTTTTTTGAAATGCAGCCCGTTATTTGCAGCAGGACTTGTGAATCAAATTTTCTTGCTTTTTTTATTCGATTTCCTTGCCATTTTTTGGCCTTTTTGGTGCTTTAGTGTTGTAAACCATTACTGATTGTCTATAAAACAACAAAATTTGAATCAAAGATCAAAAAACAATAGTTCTTGTGGATTGAAGTGGCAGATTTTCTAACCTTTTGAAATTTCTGCCATTTCATCAATTTCTTCTTCAATAGGTAACGATTATTGATGAAATTTGAGAGTTTTGAATCATAATCGAATTGGTTACCATATCCCTGTTTCAATTTGTTCAACAAACAAGATATAGAGGGTTGATTTTGGCCCATAAATTTGCTCGAAGAACCTGTGTTTGAGCTGCTCGAAGAACCTGTGTTTGAGCTGCTCAAAGAACCCTAACTCGATCCGCCATTTCATTAATTTCATCTTCAATAGGTAACGATTATTGATCAAAGTTGAGGGTTTTGAATCATAATCGAATTGGTTACCATATCCATGTTTCAATTACTAAAAAAACAAGATATTTGGGGTTGATTTTGGCCTCAAAATTTGCTGCTCGAAAACTTGTGTTCGATCCAAAAAACAGATTTTGGATCAATTTACTGGTCTTTTTTATCAAATTGATTTATGGATTTTGATCATCAAGGCTTCATTTGTCATATAAAATCGGTATGTTGATTTATAATTGAGTAAATTTTTTTATACAAATTTATTTCTTGCTTGATGTCGTGAAAATTTCATAGGTCTAAATTTATGCAATTTTTTAAATTAAATTAAAAATACCAAGATGGTAGCCTTTACAAATATTTTGTATTGATTTGTTCGATTTTCCGAACATTGAGTGTCTTTTTTGCCTGAAATTAGGGGTTTTTGCTAGATATTAGGGGTTTTGGAGAACCGATTTTTCAAAAAAAAGTAATTTTACTTAATATTATTAAGTTAATAAAATTATTTTTTATGATGAATATGGGAAGTGTTTTTCTATTTTACTTACTAAAATTATATTTTTTTGATAAAATTATGTTTTTATGATAAAATATGTTTTTTGATAAATATGACAAAAATATTGATTCTTCTTTTTTAAATGTTATATTTTTTTTCTAACAAACAAATAAATAAGTGCATGATAATCTCGTTCTTACTTTTGCTTCATTTTTTTTTTGTTCAATTTTTTTTTTTTTTTTTAAGTGCATGATATAATTATACTTGTAATAATGGAAATGGGATTGTAATTATAGTTAGTGTGATAATGGAATTGGGATTGTAATTGTGTAATGTAAATGGGTTTATAATTGTGTTGACAGAGGCATTCACAATTTCAAACTTTTTTAGTATCAAAAAAATTGATCTTGCATTTAAATAACTGTCTTGGATTCTGATATTTACTTAGGATCAGTAATACTCAGTTCCTTCTTACCATTTTCTTATTTTGTCGTAAGGACTGCTGATATAGTAGTTTACTTTGTTGCTCAATTGATGAATGTAATCATGAACTGTTAATATGATTACTTCAAAA
Source organism: Amborella trichopoda (assembly GCF_054954075.1). Classification (NCBI taxonomy): domain Eukaryota; kingdom Viridiplantae; phylum Streptophyta; class Magnoliopsida; order Amborellales; family Amborellaceae; genus Amborella; species Amborella trichopoda. Next base: position 47,794,737 of record NC_142338.1, on the reverse strand, counting down.
CTTTTGTCGGAATAGAGAAACAAAGAAAATACATTGGAAAAATACAAGAGTACCCTGACTCCTCTTACCACTCTCATTACTACTACCCATTGTTAGTTGGACTTTGTAACTCAATCAATTAAATTAATGTCAAATTATAAATTGTCTTGCATATCTCCATGGTATTTATATATTAATTTTTGTAAAAATTTGTTTCAATTTTTTTTTTTGTAAGATAAATGTAGGTAATAAGGTAATATACACTTAATTTAAATTTTTCTTTTCATTTTTTTATTTTTTTTGGGGTTTTTGCCTCATTTGTTTTTAAAAAAAATCCACCGGACCAGTTAGTTCGGTCAACCCCCCGGTTAGTCCGGTTCCGGTTCTAACCGCTCCCAGCCCACTGTCCTGTTAACTATTTTGGTTAGATTTTGCGAACACTGGTCTCTTGTGATCCTGATCTTTTCTATTTGATCTCTGATTGTGGTTGTCTTATTAGACATATCCTTTCGTTCTTTTTCTGTCAGTGAAGAATTTGCCCAATCCATCGATCCAATTCTAATAGGTCATTCATAAATTCTGAATCTCGGGGTCCACACTCTGTGTTGGCCCACTGTCTGGAAGCAGTCCTCCACCATAACTAGAGGATTAAGTTCTAGACGGAAGAGGAGAGGGAACTTCAATTTTAGGGGGGTTTGACCCAGCCAAAAGTGTGACCAAAACTGTACCCGGTTGCCCGCACTAGGGTGGAAGTGAATGCAAGTGGTGAACTGGGGCAGGTAATGGAGAAGTGAACTCCACACCCCGGAGGCCCAAAGCAATTGGAGACCATGCGATCATTGGTTAGCTAGTCATTTGGCTGCCAGAGATATTTGGCATGGACGACCTCCTTCTAAAGGTGATTTTCTTGTGTAGTGGACCTCCACCACCATTTACTGAGGAGGGCTCGGTTGTTGGCTCTGAGATTGCATATCCCTAGGCCTCCTTGGGCTCTCGGAGAGCACACTCTGGCCCAATATAACAAATGGTATTTCTTGCCCCCTTCGCCTGACCACAAAAAGTTCCTCATGAGTTGCTCCAGCCAGGTGGAAACCATGGCTGGCATTAGGAAAAGCGACATTTGGAAGATGGGGATGCTTGAATGTGTGGGCTTGATGAGGGTGAGACACCCCCCGGGGAAAGGTATCTCCCATTCCAGCCGGCAATCCGACGCCGGACTCTATCCTCTATGTGTCTCCATTGATAGGACTTAGGTTTGCCAATGCAAAGTGGGAGGCCAAGGTAGGTGGAAGGTAACTGTTTGGTGGTGCAGTCCAATATATCCGTGAGGGATGCTAGGGAATCCAGCTGAACATGGACCCCCATCATCTTGGATTAGGCCATATTGACCCTAAAACCGGTTCCCTGCTCAAAGCATATGAGAAAGAGCCTGAGGTTTTTTCGATTTGGAAGGGGCTGGCATTGTTAAAAAAAAAAAAAAAATTTCTCTCCAAAAAAAAAAGATGAGGGTGTCATCCTTGTATTGAAGGTGGGATATTTTAGGTCCATGTCTCCCAACGTTGAAATCGGTAAGTAGGCCGTTGAGATACAAGCACGAAATAGACTTGCTAAAAACCTCGGCAGCGATGGCGAAGAGGAAGGGGGACAGTGGGTCGCTTTGCCTAAGGCCCTAATAAGAGCGGAGGAAACCGTTGGGTATTATTGGCCTTCTATGATATCAAATTCCATAGGATGATGCAAAAAGATGTCACAGATGTCAAATACATGGTGTCGTCATTCTCTAAGCACGGGAGCCCCTTCCCCTGCGGTAACTTTATGGCCTTGAACAGAGTGGGTTATGGATGTTGTAGATTCTATCGAACCTGTTTCAGTAGGAGGCCATTATTACATTCTGGCTGCCTCATATTACTTTCCCAAGGGAGCTGAAGCTATCCCATTGAAGCAAGTAATAGGGAAGATAGCAATTGATTTTGTGCGACACCACTTTATTTATGGGGTTCGTTTCCCGGACAGAATAATTGCAGACAATGACTCGCTCTTCAAGAATCAAGTTATATACCGCCTAGTGGCCAAATGCCAAATAGATTGGAAATATTCTTCTATTTATAATACAAGACCTAACGGATTGGCCAAAACCTTCAATAAGATCTTGTGCAAATGCAGTGCCTAAAAATCGTAAGGATTGGCATGAGAAGTTCCCGAAGCCTCAGGGGCCTATAACACAAAGGTTAGGACCTCGACTAAGTTCACTCCATATTTCCTTGTATACAATGGTGAAGCAGTACTTCCTTTGGAAGTAGAACTTTCCTCTCTTGTGGTTCATAATGGCTTTTGTAAAGAAGATCCTGGTTGTATTAGGCCATAGGAATTGTCAGCAGTCGATGAGAGGCGCCTTCAAGCTCAGGGAAATTTAGAAGCACATGAAATTCACATGAACCATGTCTTTGATAAAATGGTTAAGTCTGGGCATTCAAGCTAGGTGACTTGGTCTTACTTGTACACTGCCCCATTGTAGTGGCAGGGATACTCGCTGCAAGTTCGAGGTTCGACCCAAATGTGATAAAATTGGTCTATTCAAGCGGTGCTTACCCTCTCGCGAACCAAGATGGAAAAGATGCTATGCCTCCTATCAATGGTCACTTTCTCAGAAGATACTATCCATGATCCTCATGACTACGAGGTGCTTAGTCCTTATCGCATGATGTTAAACTGCACAATACCTCCTCTTCTTCCATACAAAACATTGGCAATAATGGAAGATAGGTGTCAATACATGCTAGTTTTCTTTTGAGCTAATAATAGTATGGTCAATTTAGTTTGTGCTTGTCCAAAGGAGATATCTCGTCATATGAAGAAGCATATCTGAAGTGTTATGTGAGGCTCTAGTCATAAATGTGACTATACCAAATCCTATGGGAATCCTTACCCAGAATGGAGTGTTTTAGTAAATGATTTATGCTGAGTCACTCCTAAGAAGTTCAATTGCATGATGCCCATTAAGTTACTCCAGTGGTTCATAAAAATATGAGAACTTTGGTTATACTTGCATTTTGTGGGGCTGAATCGTCATGAGATCACTTTGAAGCGTATTGCGAGTTCATATTAAGAATTGAATTCAAGCTTCAACCTAACCCTTCTCTAGCATTTTTCGACCTCTTCCTTGGCTATTTTCCCCTATATATTTCGTCTCCATTCCTTTCCATATTTCTTGTCTCTTCATATTTCCCAATTTCATCGACTGTCTCTACCTTCATTCCATCCTCGTCTCCTCTCACTCCTCCCTTCTCCAAATATCCAGCCTCTTGTCCATCTTCATTTTGAAATTTGTCAATTTCCTTCTTCTATGATAAGCTTGAATAACAGAGAGGAAACTAATTTTAAGATTTTTTTCTTCCAATTTCCAAAGAATTTTACAAATCAACTATGAAATTAATCATTGAAGGTCAAGTGAATTGAAGATGGACATTCAAAACAGACAACCGGAGAATGTCTTCTGTCATTGCACCTTTTGAAAGGGACCTTTGGTGATTGTTAGTCCAGGCCTTTCCCACACAACGTTTTAGAAGTATTATTTCAAAATATTAGACAGTAGTGGAATTTTCAAGATCGGAACCCAATGTTAATCTTGTCCTAGAGACAGGAGCTAACATTAAGCCATGGCGCTAGTGTGTATGCAAGAGAGAGAGAGAGAGAGAGAGAGAGAGAGAGGAGTGCGGGAAATAAAGGGTGCGTTTATATAAGGTAGAGACCATACTTGTAGAAGTAAGGTTTTAACACTATCCATTTTAGTTGGATGGTATAGATTTGACGTTCTACCTATCCATTCAAATTTTGAAATTGTCTTTATAGACATACCTAATCTACACCGTCAAACTAAATCGACGATGTACCACACCGAAACCCTACTTATACAGGTAGGGTACTGCCTTATATAAAGTTTTTTCCTTAAATAAAAAATTATTTTTTCTAGGCAGCTGAACAATTTGAAACCAAGAGTTGCCGAGTTGACCAATATAGATTAATGTGCCATTTGTATTTTTGGTTTCCAAAAATTATAACGTCTCCTATCGAATTCTTTTCCTTTTATCGAAATGACAGTGAATAAACAGTTGAACGATAAGGAGCGGGTAGCAGCTGCCTTGGAAAATCCCAACCTCGTGGAGATGGTTGACGAATGCCTTGCTCCTACATATGAATGAGATGAATGTTGGGTCCTTGGTTGAAGACTAAGAATTGAGATATTGGCCTTGGAAGTTATAAAAATGAACCCAGAAACAGGTAATGAAGGGAAATTGCAATATTGTGTGAGTTAATAACAAATATGTTAGATTGGAACTAGGAAAGTAGAAATCTCTCCAGGATATCTGCTAAGGCGTTGAAAGAGTGATGTTTTTCTCTTTCTTTTTTGGGATAACTGATTATTTCAGTGTAAGCATTTGTTTATTTGTGTTAAATTAGTGTGTGCAAGATAGTGTTCACAAAATCGAATCGGAACGGTTAATCGGACATGGGGATGGGAGTGGTTAGAATCAGAACCGGACTAACTGGGGCGGTTAACCGAACCAACTGGTCAAGTAGGTTTTTTTTTTTAAATGGGTCAAAAACTCAAAAAAATGTATATAGAAAAACTTAGATTAAGTGTATACTATCATATTACATACTTAGTTTTATAAACCATGTTATTTACCATAGTGTGTCCAATATTTTCTATCATAAATAAAAATCTTATAATTTTTAGGATACAAGATATACTTTTCCTTCCTGTACCATATGGTAAGTAGATGAGGATGTGTTAGACCAGAGGATCTTCATAAAAACTACATCATGCATTTAATAAAAATAACTAAAAAGATCGAGCAAAAAAAAATCAAGCTAAAGATTGAGCAACATTATCATGCACTATATCATACGTTTATTTTATTTTTTTTGTTAGAAAAATATATACCATTAAAAAAAGGAAGAAAAACAAAATTTTATTAAACAAACCTAAAATTGAGCCAAAATCATCAAGAACACTAGAATTAACCCAAAATAAAAAGAAATTGAATTCGTATGATAAAAGATGCACAATTTTCCTCCATTATTACAAATACAACTATACCGTAAACTTAATAAAAATAACTAAAAAGATCGAGCAAAGTTATTATGCACTACAGCATACACTTATTTTATTTTTTGTTAGAAAAAATATATGATTTTATGCCACCGTTGTATAGTAATATGATGCAACAACCTTAAAAAAACAATTTATGGCCATTTGTTTGATCCAAATTTTGAAATATACACTCTCTTCATTCTAATGAACAATCATAAAAAAAGAAAAAATATTGAAAACACAATCTAGAAAGTATTTTTTTAGCCCAATTAACATAGGCCGTTCATTTTGGTGAGATGTTTAGATCTAGGCTTTAGAAGGATTTTTTCATTTGCAATTTTTTTGGATGGCTTTATTATCATTAGATGAACAATGTTGAAAAAGGAAAAAATGATTTTGAGTTTATAAAGGTTAAGATCTTGAAATTCACAAAATGAATGGTATAGATTTATTTTTGGAGGGGACTCATTTTAACCATATCTAAGGTTCAATTATGATTCAAATGCCTCAAATTTCATGAAGATACATTCAGTATTGAGAATGTTCTTCAAAAAATGACGGAAATTTCAGTTCATGAAATTTTCATGACAAAAACGCAGCAAAAATATCCATATAAAAATATTTGCTCGATAATAAATAAACATACCTACTGTATTTGATAGATGAAGCCTTGATGATCAAAATACATAGCTCAGTTCGATAAAAAATGAGCAATAGATCGATCATAAATTTTTTTTTTTGATCAACCCACAATTTTTATGAAGATTCATGCCGTATTGAAGCTGCTATTGAAAAAATGGTAGAAATTTCAAAGCTTTGAAAATCCGCCACTTCAATATGTAAAATCTCATTCCTTTTCGATTTTTCATTATAGATTCAATGTTTTATAGATATTTTACGGTGTTATATATCAATAAAGCACCAAAAAGTACAAAAAATGGCAAAAAATCAAATCTAAAAAACTGTAAAAGGTGGATTCACGAGTTCCAGTACTATATAACAGTCATTTTTCAAATAATGTCCGTTGTTTTTAAAAGGTCCGTTATTTTTAAGAAACGCTCGTTTTAGCGTTAAACCGGTCTGGTCAGTAGAAACCGGCCGTTTTTTAATAAAAATCACCAGTTTGAGGTCTAACCAGCCGGTTTTGAGCCCCAAAGTTTTTTGAGGTGATGATTAGATTACTAGTACTACTAAATCGGACCTAACTGGACTCAAACCCTAGTGGTTGTGAGCTACCCGGCCGATTTTGCGAATGATGAATGGAAGTGAAAGTTATTGTACAGAGAAATTGTGTGTGCCCCTAATTACGACCAATGAGAGGTTATTGTTCCCCAACTGGGTCTAGACTCCATAGAGAAAGTGGTGCCTATTCCCCAACTTCATACCTTTGGTTTTCATAATCCCTCATTTTTAGAAAGGTAGATGGGTGGGTTGAACCAGTTATCCACTTATTTTATTAACTGAATAATGATTTTGACTATTTAAAAAAAAATTAAATTAAATTAAAAAAATTTAAATTTTGGTTAATTAAAGAGCTTAATTAAATTTTGGTTGATTAAAGAGCTTAATTTCAAAACAGTATTTTTATTACATTAAAACTCATAAAAATATTATTTTTCAGTGATTTGGTTCAAGTCCCGATAAGTGAAGGACCTAGTGGGTTAGGTCCAATATGGGCAAATTCACGTTGGGTTTAGATCGACTGCCCTACATGACCTGACAAATATACATATGGTCCATACAATTATATGTTAAATCTAATTTTTATATATAAACTGTGTTATTATATATTGAGCAAGATCGGACCCATCAGGTCGGGTCTAGGTCCAATTGAACTAGGCCACACTAGTGCATGCTTCGGATCCAGTTTTAATTTGGACCCAATTGGTTTAGGTTTGAGCCGGGGTGGGTCTGCCTGGACCGACCCCTTTACAATCGAAAGAGGTCCGCTGTAGCTCCCAGAGAAAGAAAGAAACAAAGGGATGTGTAATCAGCACACAGTGGGGGACTATATTTCCACAGGAGCATATTGTCCACTTGCTCCTTTAGGTGAAAAATTAATGGAAAACAGATTTTTTTTCTTAGATGAAATTTGATATTTACTTTAGAATCATCAGATGATTACTGGAAAAACAAAATAATAATTTGAATTTTTAGTTCTTTAACGCAGAGATTTGGCTATAAAAAAAATAGACGGTCTACATTCAATTGTAAGATATTATATTTTCAGCATGATTTAATTTTTATTTTGCTCTTTCAAATTGGTTGCTAGGTTGATGGTGATTCATTCAAAAAATTTAAGATCCAAGTACTCTTATATTGAGTTTTGCCCGATAGAGCAAAAGTGTACAGAAGCTCTCTCCAAAACAAAAATGTTTTTGTGAAAAAGAAAAAAGTGCTTGTTTTTTTTCCCTACGACCCAATTTGATAGAGACAGAGAGAGAGATGAGGAATGTGGGTAGGGGTGGTAATGGACCCCGACCTGACCTAGGATTCGATGACCGTACTCAACCCTGGTCCAGGTATGGGTTCAAAAATTAGACTCGATGAGTCGGGTCCAAGTCCAAATATCGGACCTGAATATTATTCGGGTATGGGTTCATATATATCTAACCCAAGCCCAGACCCGGACTTGAATAGCGATAATTTTTAAATAATATATAATATATAATATTTTAGTAATTTTTTAAAAAATGTTAAAATAAATATAACTATATATAGTTAGGGAAATAATCTAATGCGATGGTCGTATAGTAGTATAATACAACCACACCTCTAGAAAACCATATTTTTGGCATTTGTATGACCTCAAATTTTGCACACACATTTTATTCATCCTCATAATCAATCTTACAAAAAAAAATTTAATTTGCACCTTAGATATGATCAAAATTAGTACCAACCAACAATGAATATCAACCATCCATTTGGTAAATTTCAAGATCTAAGCCTTAACAAATTGAAAAATCATTTTTTTCCTTTTTAGCATTATTATTCTAATGATGATAACGGTATATAAAAATTTTGGGAATAAAAAAATCCTTTTGAAGCCTATATCTAATCATCTCAATAAAATTGACGGCTTATATTAATTGAGCTAGAATGAAAACTTTCTAGAGCATTTTTTCAAATTTTTCTTTTTTGTGATTGCTCTTGAGAATAAAAAGAGTCTACATTTAAAAATTCATGTCAAACAAATGTCTCCGACATGTATTTTAAGACGGTTGCATTATACAACTATACAACCGTTGCATGAAATCATTCCCCTTTTAGTTATGATACTATATATTTTTAGTTAGGGTAGTGATTTCATTCAACGGTTGTATAGCAATATGATGCAACAACCTTTAAAAATTATGTTAGGGCCATTTGTTTGATCCAAATTTTAAAATATACATTATTTTCATTCTAATGAACAATCAAAACCTTGAAAGTATTTTTTTAGCCCAAATAATATAGGCCGTCCATTTTGATAAGATGCTTAGATCTAGGCCTTGGAAGGATTTTTGCCTTTCCAATTTTTTTAGATGACTTTATTATAATTAGATGAACAATATTAAAAAAATAAAAAAAACTTTTTGAGTTTGTAACGGCTAAGATCTTGAAATTCACCAAATGAATGGTCTAGTTTGTTGTTGGAGGGGATTCATTTCGATCATATCTAGGGTTCAAATTATATTCTTCTTTTTTGGGATTGATTACTGAGATGAAGAGAGTGTGTGTACAAAATTTTCTGTCATACGAATACCACAAACATGATTTTTTAGAAGTGTGGTTGCATTATACTATGATACAACGGTTGCATCAGAGCTTTGCCCATAGCTAGTAGGAATTTTTTTGGCCAAGTCATCTGCTACCATGTTGGCCTCATGAAAGATGTGGGATATGTTCTAAGAACAGGCCACAAGATAGTGGGTGCAATTTGATGAAGGAATGCGAAAAATCCAAGGGAGCTTATGGCGTCCAAGGACAGAGTTCACCAAAATCTGTGAATCGCTTTTGATAAGCAACGGAAGTATTGCATCTTAATAGCCAGTTGGATGCATCTTTCAAAAGCTGAAAATTCGGCATTACTGTTTGGTTGAAGGGAGCAACAAAGGCATCAAGGAAGCTCCCCATATCATTCCTAATGATCCTACCATTCTAGGATGGAAAAAGTTTACATAAGGTTGCAACCCTAAAATGTAGAACTATAGATGCACCTTAAAAATCCATAGGAAAAGGTTGTTTTAATGTTGAAAAACCCTACAATTGATCATCTTGACTTCGAGATGTATAAATATAAAAAAAGAAAAGAAAATATTTTGAATCCCAAAAATAGTGCATCTTGCAACACATTATCCAGACCGTTCATTTTCAAGATTTTCATATGTTAGATCTACTTAATTTTAACTATTTTGAAACTTTAAAATTTTATAATTAACGATGAAAATAGATTTTAAGACAATCCTAATAATTTTTTACACAAAAATTATATGTTATGATAAAATTTAGAGGTACACCTTAATTGGATTGTTTAAGGTTGTAACCTTATAAAAACCACACCCTTCTAGGATTGCCACGAGATGAACTGCGGTGGCCCTTCAGTTGAAGAGACCACCAGACCAATAAAGAGGTTTTTGGTTGTATGGGGCGCCATTGGATCTTGAGATTATTTACTATATGCCTCTCTGATGGGTGAAAAGTCCATCCTTTCACATTCGCAGACTTGCAATGAAGGACGAGATGCGATGCAACATTTCTTCTCTTGATTTCTTTCCTTCCAAGTTGCGTCGGTTCCATTCAGTACAGAGGAGCCAGACTATATAGGGAACACAAAAATGTACACATCTCAAAGGCCCACCGATCTGAACTGAAACTTGATACACTTGGTGAACATTGCGATTGCAGACTGTTCGAGAAGTACACTTTTGCTGAATCTCTAATGGACAGACCTCCAAAGTTCTTGTAAAGAGAGCACTGCACAATAATAAGGTTAACAGACTCGTCCTCTAGGAGGCAGAGGGGAAAATTGTACTCCAGGGGCAAGCCCCGTGATTGGAGCAATCCTATGGTAGGCAATCTGGCATGAAGGGAAAGCCAGATAAACCATTTTGCTTTGGGGTGAGTTATTGTATACCATGGGGCACTGAAAGTTGGTTGCGTCGGGGCAGATTCATGGATTTGATTCCATACATTCAGAAATCGTTATCAACAATATGTATCCAGACAAATTCGTCTGCCATAGGACAAATGGGGAGCATGTGGGATTGTGCGCGAATGAGAGAGCCTGAAGTCAGGGGAGGTAAGGGCCATCTTTGGGGCGATCCTTCTAGGTAGTCCGACACTTTAGGCATGGCTAGGACACCTAGGTCTTGGTGGATGGTTATACCATATTTCTCTCATACCAAACTCTCTAGTAGCTATCGGTCAGCCCAAAAATCAATAAGCTTTCCATCTCCAACAATCCATTGTTAATCTCCAAAGTAATACCTCTCCAAGCATAAGAGCAAATTTTTGCCCGATTGAACTAGATAGAAGAATTGCTAAAATATTTGTGTTTAAAAAACTAGGCTAAAAGAGAAGATGGGTTTGAAATGATCTCATCGTACCCTCCATATTACAATCATGGATATGTCGAAGTCCCAGACCCCTTTCTTCAATATCAGGCATAATGTGTTCCGTCCGATAAGATGCATTCCCTTGCTTTTTTAAATCCTTGCCTACAAAAAGTTACGTTGGAGTCTCTCGATAATATTGCAGGTGTAGCTAGGGGTGAGAAAAAAAGAAGCCAATAAATTGACGAGGTGCTAAGGACAGACTTCAAAAATTGTAACCGTCTCGCATAAGAAAGATAAATTTCTTGCCAAGAGTCTATTTTACTAAGAGTCTTCCCAATTAAACTATGACAATGTGAGTATCTCAAAAGCCCGTGAAACATTAGGCCAGAATACCTAACATAGAGTTTTGCATTCTCAAATTGAAGAGAATGAAGCCCCTTTTTTTCGGTATTGCATTTACCCCAAAGAAAATGACTTTGCTTTAGGTAGATTGAGTTTGTGACCCATAATAGAGCAAAAATCATGGAAAATGAGAGAGCTGCTTGAACTAAGGCATTCCAGGGCATCGACGTCCGTGATTTATTCTAAGTGAAAAGATTGCTGCTCCCATGGGAGCATACTGTTCATTTGCTCTTCGGGAAAATCTAAAGCTAAAAGTTTTATTTTTAGGATCCTGTATTTTTGGGATGTAACCACTTGATCCTAGCCCCCAACCACCAAAAAATCACAAGTTCAAATTACACACAGAATTTGCTTGAAAAAAAAGTAATGCCCATAGATTGAACATGGACTATCCAATTTTTAAAGGCAAGATCTGAGTGTTGAAGAACTTAAAATTTAATTTTCTTGTTCGAAAAGAATCATCTAGTTATTCTTAAGTGGAACCCAAAATTTCAAATAAAAAATATATTCTCGAGATGTCTTTTGCCGAGGGAGTTAATATACAGTAGATGCTCCTAGAGGAGCATGCCATTCACTATTTTATTAATTTTGTTAAAATCTAAATTTTGTTTTATCCACTCTTTTCCCTTAATTTTTTTTAAACAAAATTTTTCGTTATTTACTCGGAAAAAGACGCAAACTCGGGTCAAAAATAGCAATTCCCAAATGAAAATAACTTTTCTACACCAGTTTCGACTTTCGTGTGTCAACCCACTGCGACGAAATCCAACTACCCCTAAACCCTGTACAAACCCTAAAATCGCAACGCCCATTTTCTCTGCAAATTCATTTGACTGCTTAAGTCTAACCAAAACAGTAACACATTCTCCTTGCATGGTTCCCGTTTTCATTGTACTTCAAAACTCGGGATTCATTCGAAGTAGGGTTATCAATTTTGGAAGGCATTTTCAGAGAAGATGCATAGTTCGGGGGTTTTTGGCGATGGTTTAATGGTTTTTCCAGTCACTGGAAGCTGCCGTTTCTCTGAGTTCAGGCAATTTCCATTTTGTGGAGAGCCGAGATTCTGCTTTTCCGGTGGTTTTCTCAAGGTATTTCGTCATTTTACCTTTTTTGCTTTATTTAATTTTTCAGGCATTTACCTAATAGAGGAATAGGTGGATTGGGATTCGGGGAATAGACGGTATGGAAATGACCAATTTAAATTGTTTTTGGAAATTTCAGTATTGGTTTCCTTTAGATTCATTGATGAAGATGAAATTATGAATGTGGACTGAAATATGGTATTCCAATCCATTGGAAGAATTAGGTTATGGATAAGAAGTTGTGGTCCAATAATTTTATCAGACTTTGAGTAATTGAATTCTAGTAGTATCTTGCCCCTTTATAGTACTTCTTTAAAAAATTGATATATGAAAATTGAAAGTGAAGCTCGAGAATATCACTGGAGAGTTGTCGTTGATCCTCGATTCTCGAGCTCTTCAGTCTAGTGTATAATACCTCACGAAGATCAATAGAGTACTTATTGACATATGGCAGTTACTATCTCAACATAGAAGTAGGAGGAACTTTACTGCACTCTGGAGCTGGAGTGCAAGATAACAACTCCAGATGAGAGTGCAATGTGGATCAGTTACCATAGGACCTGTTGGATCAAATGAAACAACCCCATAGCCCAAAGAGAGTGATATGCCCTACACTTGCCAAATGAAGTAACACAGCACACTCGCCTACTGCTTTCGTCATCCTTCTGCATCCCCTCGTCGATTCATTTGCATCTACCACGGTTAAATAAACCTTTTCCTCAATGGAACCTATGAGACCTATTTTCTTGCTTCTTTTAATGACCCCGCTCAACTTCCGTGTTCCCGAAAAACAATAGTAATTCATGCCAAACACAAGCAATAATTAGAAGAAACCCTAGGTTTCTTCCCTAACCCACCTACAGTTTCAAAAGCACAATGAATTTCACAGGGAAGAAAATAAAAAAAGGAGACGGTTTCTATGCGGCCAGCCCGCATATTGTAGAAATGAGGGCTTGGCAATAAATATTGTTTTTTAAATATAATTTGATCCTAATTTTTAGAGAATATATAATATTTAATATAGAGATCATGAATATGAAAAAAATTGAAAACTAGAAATAATATTTATATAAGAAAACATTTGGACCGTTAGTGACAATTATTTTTAGATGGACCACCTAGTTGCATCTATCTTTATACCTCTGGACTGCATATTGTAGAAATGCGGTCCAGCCCACACGAAACAATTTTCCATAAAAAAAACTATTGATTGGAAAATTAAAGGGGAGGCATATAAGCCAAGCTTCAATGGCTCTTCATTGGTTAAAATAGAAATAAGATATCAAAACTCGACTATCTATTGTAAATTCTCTACATAGACCCTTATTTACAATAAGTACCTTACTTAAATCCCAAGAAATCATATTTCTTATTGGAATAAAAGTTCTTAATTGAAATAAAGCTTGTAATAATATATTTACTCCTGATAAAACAAAATATTCCATAAGCACTCTTACTAATTTTCTAAACATCTTCTAAAATTTTTAAAATATAGAAAACCTTAGAATCCCAAAAAACTATAAAACCCTAAAAAATAAGCTTAGAGAATTCTAAATATACATTCCTAAAATTTAATAAAAATATAAAACCCTAAAAATAAGCCTAGAGAATTCTAAATATACATTCCTAAAATTTAATAAGAAATATTTAAAAGTAAGAGGCATCTTGTCGTGCATCAATCTCCCCTGGTTGGAGAAAACCTGTCATCAAGTTTTAAAGTGTGCTAAGATGAACTCAAAACTACATTTTTCAACCTTCTTCTTCTTTGTTGGCTCAAAGATTCTTTATTGTAAGAAGTTCTCAAGAAGTTGATATTTTTTTGAGTCTGATAACATTGTATTGAAGGAAAAGAGGACATACAAAGGTACAAAAACACCCGTAGGGCAAAGTTACGGAGAAAAGTGACAAAAAGAAAAGTGAAAAAAATAAAACAACCTTGAGGCAAGCGGAACTGTAAAAGCGAAAACAATTCAAAAAGCAGATAGGAGCACACAAAAATGGGAGATACTACTAAAATAAAACTAAAACATTTTTAAACGAAAACCACATGAGGTAGCACCATCTAGAAAAGCCGTCATGGCACATAAGCTCCTTGTCAAGCTAGTTGGTCGACTATCTGGTTGGCCTCTTGCCAAGCATGAGTCCACGAGACTTGCATGTGCTAGCACAGATCATGAATTGCATCAAAGAAGTGTCATAGTCTCCATGGGGGTTGAGAGAGGGCATGGGGTTCAGCCTCAGTGGAATCTGTCGTGCCAATGGAGGAGGAGGAGAAGGAAAGAAGGGAGATTCTGTTGTGGTTGCGGAAGATTCCATCTATTCCTGCCGAGCTAGGATTGCCCAGGGAAGACTCGTTGAAATTTAGTTTTATTGTATCCCTGTCAAGAGGTCTCCATAAGGTTGACCGAGAAACTTTCCTAGGCCTAAAGGAGAGGACATTTCCCCAGTTTAGGTGAAAGTCGTGGGCTGGCAGACCTTTGAAGTGTTTATGGTTTGTGGCCTAGAATGTTACCATACCCCTGATTATGTCCTTGATCTTGTGTAGGGGTGCGTAAAAGCTTTGGAATGCCCTATTGTTGTGCTCCTTCCAAACTGTCCAAAGGGTCGTGGTAACAGTAGCTTTCAAAAGTAAAGCTTTGGATTTAGGTCAAGGGAGAAAAGCAGAAAGCTTAGAGAGACTAGGAACAGACTCAGGGGTTACCCATGCCCAATCAAATAGATGAAGGGTGGCGCTACAAAGGTTTTTGGCTAGCGGGCAATGAATAAAGAGATGGTTGATGGTCTCCTTTGCAGAGAGGCACATCATGCATCTGTTGGGGGTCTGGAAGCCATGTCTTTGTAATTGATCTCTGGTAAGAACGCTACCCCACAAGGCAAGCCAATTAAAGAACTGGATTCTAGGAGGGATGAAGGGGCTCCAAGCCCTGAGAACTTAGGGGTTGCAGATTGAGGTTGTTGTGGGTCCCAACTGGGGTTGGTTAAGGATACAGAAAAGTGAGGACAACGAGAAGGCTTTGGAAGGATCTGGGGACTAGATAATTCTCTCCTCTTCGTGGGACCTCAGGGACAGAAGAAAGGAGAGAGGAGAGGTCTAGAAATTCCAATAGTTCATCAGCATGCAAAGGTCGATGAAGATCAGGGTTCCAAGTTCTTGTGGTGCCTTAAGCAGGGGGGAGTCCCTCAATCGTGGCCCGGGGATTTCTGGCAAGTCGGAAGAGGGTCGGGCATTGAGTGGAAAGCGAGGAATCTCCCACCCAAAGGTCTAGCCAGAAACACACTTTACTGCCATTCTTGAGAAGAAATCTAATGTGGGCTATGAAAAGATGGAGTGAGTGGGAAATAAATCTCCAAAACCCAGAAACATTATGGATTTGAGCTTCTGGAATGGACCATGGTGATGCTGAGAGGCGGTACTTGGATTGGAGGATGAGATGCCAAAGATTTCTTGTCTAGGTGGCTAGCCTCCACCACCATTCGCAGAGAAGGGCAAGATTTTGGGATTTTAGGGCCCGAATCCCTAGTCCCCCTTCTGTTTTGGACAGGCAGACTGTGTTCCAGAACAGGAGGTGGATTTTCTTGGAAGTCCCATCTTTGGACCACATGAAATTGCTCATCAATTGTTCTAGGCGAGATTGCACCGATGCAGGAATGTGAAAAAGTGACATCTGGAATATTGGCTCTCTAGATAAAACCACTTTAATGAGAGTCGATCGGCCCACTGGTGAGAGGAATCTCCCTTTTCAAGAGGCCAACTTCCTTTCCACCCTATCAATGATATTACTCCATTGTGCCTTTTTGGGTTTGTTGTAGCAAAGAGGCAATCCGAGGTAGGTCGTCGGGAGGGTGTCGATGCCACAACCCTAACTTGCAGCAAACGGTGAAGGATCGACTAGGATTCCAATCATCGTGGTCTTTTGGAGGTTGACCTTGAAACCAATTGCGAAGTGGAAGCATTGAAGGAAAAGGAGCAAAGTGTTGACCTGGGTAGCTTTTGGTTCGTGGAAAAGCAGGGTGTCGTCGGCATATTGGAGATGTGAAACTGTGGAACCCTGAGCCCCTAACTAGAAACCATTTTCCAGCCCATCTTGATACAGTCTGGTTGTTGTTCTGCTAAAGACTTCAGCAACAATCGCAAAGAGCAAGGGGGAGAGGGGGTCTCCTTGTCTTAAACCTCTACAGGACTTGAAAAAACCTTTGGGGGAGCCGTTGATAAGGATAGAGAAGAAAGGACTGTGGATACATCCCTAGATCCATTTCCTCCACCTAGAGCCGAAACCCATGCTTCTTTTGGTTTCCTCAAGTGCGTCCCAGTTGACGTGCTTGATATGCATGTTGAGGAATAGATACAGATTTTATCAAATTTGGCGATACTTGAACTCTCATTAAAATTGTGTACTCAATTTGCTGATCTCAAGAGGGTTTCTTGACATCTTTTTCATTATTCTCTGACATCTATTTCATTACTCGAAACCCTCAGAGTATGTCCCCCATGTCTAGGTCTTCTATCACTTTCCTCTTCAATCGACTCATCACTTGTAGCACGTCATTGACAAGGGTTGTACTCGACATCTTCTCGAACAAAAAGCTTACCGTCTTGCCCATGAGAATACCTGTGAGCTGCGGTGTACTGTTAAACCTACCTCCTAAGGCTTTCAATCAGTGTTTTAAAATGCTGGATGCGGCCCTGATGCGGTGGGGGGCCGATGCGGCTCAATGCGGTCTGGATGCAGGTGCATTGCGATGATGTGGTCAATAAATGTAAAAAAATTCTAAAAAATCTAAAAAAATAAGTTAATGCATAGAAAAATATATGAAGGTGATATATGTAATAGTAGGTATTTTAGTTTAATGATTAACTTCAAAATTATTAGCTGTCGGAGATTCTGTATCCAGTTATCCACTATCCCCTGATAGAAACTAGAAACTTGAAACCAGCTTCATAAAGCATTCAACAATCAACAGCCATAAGCACAACCATAAGCACAACCATCAACAACCATAAGTACAACCATAAGCACAAAATAGTGATATTACAAAATACAAATCAAAAGTCAACCTCAAGAAGAGTTAATAGTTAATAACTTAATACAATCATCCATTTTGGGAGTCAATTTTGAAATTTGAACTTCATTTTTTCAAATATCAATCAGACAAGTCATCTTGAGAGTCGTCATGCGCATCATCAATATCATCCTCGACGGCCTCCATGTATTTTTCGATATCGGTCTCCTCTCAGTCAGCTTCCTCCTCGACCTCTGAAGCTAATGTGCGAGTGCGACTAGACCCAGCAGCTCCTCTACTCCTTTGTGCTCTAGTGTTAGGTTGATCTTCTTCATTAACCCCTATTGCTAGCTCGACATCAAGCTATGTAAGATCCTCACCTCACCCTCAAACACACACTCTTGTCTTGGATCCACGGTCCACTCACTTATGGAATCACCATCAGCTTCATATAATTGTATAGGGTTGAGCTTCGTGCGATTTTCATACCTCTCCTTAAGCCGCTCGTTATACCGCACATAAACCAAATCATTCAACTTTTTTTTCTTCAACCTATTTCTTTTTTTTGTATGGAGCTGTGGTAGAAATTTGAAATCAGATAAATTAGATTTTAGATTAGAAAATTGAAATTCAAGAAATAAGGATTAAGGAATAAGGAGTAAAGGACTTACATGCTCAAATGCACTCCAATTGCGCTCACAACCAGATGAGCTACATGTGAGATTCAACAATCGAATAGCGAGACGTTGTAGATTTGGTGTCTCGCTTCCATATAATGCCCACCATACAGCTGTATAATATTTTATAATTTAGAATATAGTTAAAAATTAAGGGTATAAAATAAACAATGGAACTATACATAAAGTAAGAGACAAGTAAGATTATTTTTGGGCTTTTAGCCTTTACTTGGATCTGTAGTGTCCCTATTTCGAGTGGCAATATCTCTCCCAATGTTTCCCAAGGCTAACTTGAACTTAATCAATTCATGGCTCTGGATCTCATCCTGGATATCTTTGTCTGGCACCAACCTCTCCAACACATCTAAGAACCCACCATTTATTACACGATTTGACTCAATGGATGGGTGCTTGTAGTGCAGAGATGGGTTTAGAAAATAGCCGGCTGAATGGAGGTGCCTTTGAAGCTGGATATCCCATCTCCTATCAATAATTTCAAGCATAACCTTGCGCATATTTTCATCATCCTTTAAAACATCTTTTATTTCAGTTCTTGCCTGAGTCATTGCCTCATGTATGTAGCCCATGGCGGGCTTTGCATCACCATCAACCAGTCGAAGCACTCTCACTAAAGGGCGAGCCACCTCCAATGCAATAATTGTTTGACTCCAAAAAGATGTATTCAAAATAATTATTTCAGCCTTTCTCCCATCCTTATGCTTTGACCATTTGCTTTGACTTCATTGCTCTGAAGCAAACATGGTCCTCAAGGCACTTTTTTGCTTGGCTAGGCTTCGAAGAGTGAGAAATGATGTGGCAAATATAGTGATACCCGGTCTCACTAATTCTCTATTCTTTGTAAAAGACCTCATCATGCTTAGGACTATGATGTGATTGTAAATAAATCCAACAACAAACATAGCTCTTGAAATCACCTCACTAAATAAAGATGTTGTACCCATTTTCTTAAGCATAAGAGTAACACAGTGAGCTGCACAAGGTGTCCAAAACATATGCTTCCTTTTCAAAGTCAAGAAATGCCCAGCTGCAGCATAGTTGGCACCGTTGTCAGTGATAATTTGTACCACATTTTGCTCCCCAACAAAATCGACAATCTCATCCATCAAGCCAGATAAGTATATACCATCATGTGACTTGTCTGATGCATCAATAGACTTACTAAAAAAAGTACCTGTTGGGCAGTTAACCAAAAAAATAATGAATGCCCTTGATTTTCCATCAGACCAACCATCACACATAATAGTGGCCCCATATTTCTCCCACCCTTCTCTCTGAGAAATCAAAATTTTATTCACATCAAATACAACATCCTTCAACAAGGGCTCCCTAACCTCATGTAGTGAAGGACCTGGGCTATATTACCCAATTGCCTGGACCATACATACAAAACTATCCAGAGTTATAGTATTAAAAGGAATGCCGGCCATATAAATCCACTTTGCAATCTACTTACATACCGACTTCCTTTGTTCTTTCTTATAGTTATTGTCAATTTTGGTTTGTTTTGTTTTTTTCTTTCTCTCCTGAACCACAATTTCGGGGCTAGGGGCGAAAAAAGAATCCATTGACCCCTTAGAGAGAGGTGTTCTTCTCTCAGCACTACCACCAATATTTATAACCCTCGCTCGTGAGGTTGGAGTATGAGTATCCCTTTGCCTCATAGCAACTTCAGACATATTATCATCATCATCATCATCATCAACATCATCAAATAATTGCATATCATCAAGTAATTCCTTTCTCTTATTTTTTTTTTCCTCCTTATCTTTTTTCAATCTATCCAAATATTCTCTAATCTCCTTTTTTATATCATCTGTAGCTTGTGGGCATGCTCTTACATTCCCAAAAATTCCGGCTGAATGCTCTTTTGTCGAAAAATACCACCTATATAAGTATTTCCACAGAGCAAACATATCACATAATTTCTATCTTTCGGATTTTTTAGTTTAGCATATTTTCAAGCCGGATTCTTGTTACTAGAAGATTGGGAAGAAGACATTGCCCCAAAAATAAGTATAACAGTATTATTGTACAAGAAAGAATAAAAAGTTACCGACTCTGTGAAGTAGTGCTCGATTTCTTCACGGCCTCTGAAATCCCCAATTTCTTATCACAAATTCACCTTAATATCCCCAAATCAACAATAAAAGGCATCAAATGAACATCCAAGTATCAAACAATTGCCAAATCGAAGATTTGGATGAAAAAAAATTTTCACCGAATTTTTTTTTTCTTCAATTTGATGCAAAAAAAAGCCATAAAAGTGGCTGAAAATCTTCGATTAGGGGGTATAGTAACCCCCCCCCAAACAGTTTTCCTAAACATTGGAACAAAAAAAAGACCATTTTGCCCCTCCTCGAGGGGCAAACTAGAAATTTTTTTTGTGGAAACAGATGCGGGCGAGATGCGGTCTGATGCGGCCATGATGCGGGATGCGGCCATGATGCGGCCTGATGCAGCGCATATGCGGCCGCATCTGTCAAAAGTGCATATGCGCCTGAACGGGATGCGGATGCGAGTGCATCCCGCATGATGCGGCCGCATATGCGGCGATGCGGCCGCATTTTTAAACACTGCTTTCAATCACCTCATCTTTGAGATCATGGGATAGGTCTACGAGAACCCTCCTTCGTTGGTTCCTTCTTATTGCCATAGGTTCACCAGAATCACAAACCCTAAGCAGAAAATCAATAAAACCTTGCTGATATCAGCAAGATCGAAGCTAATTTGGCAAGACTTGACCCAAAATCCGCAAACCTTGGACTTGATTCTTGTTCCCTGGCTTTGTTGTTGACGAAAACCTAAGCTCTAATACCAAATTGATGTAGGAAAATTGAAAGTGAACAAAAGAAGAGCAATAAAACACAAGCAATAATTTGAAGAAACCTAAGGTTTCTTCCCTAAACAAGCTAGGGTTTCTACAAACACAAGCAATAATTAGAAGAGACCTTGGGTTTCTTCCCTAACCCAACTACAATTTCAAAACCCTGGGGCTTTTCCTTCTTCTTTTTTTTTCCCCGATACCAATTGATGTCAATTGAATTTTGCAAGTAAGAAATAAGACATTAAAACTCAGCTATCTATTCTAAGATATCAAAACTCAACTATCTATTCTAACTTATGTACATAGACGTCTATTTGTAATAAAAGACCTCACTTAAAACCAAAGAAATAATAGTTCTAATTGAAATAAAAATTCTAGTTAAAATAAAATTTGTAATGATTGTTTTACTCCTGATAAAATAAAATATTCCATGAGCACCCTACTACTTTTCTAAGCAACTCATAAAATCCTAAAATATAAAAATCCTTAGAGTTAAAAAAAAAACTAAGATGCCTAAAAATTAAATCTAGCAAATTCCAAAAATAAATCCCGAAAATTTAATAAGAAATATTTAAAAATAAGAGGTGTCTTGTCCTACATAAAAAATTCTCCTTTTGATGATGTTGATCGCATCTTTGATGTTGGATTTTGGAAATCCCAAACTAGTTTACTACTGCATCATTCAATTCTCTCTCTCTCTCTCTCTCTCTCTCTCTCTCTCTCTCTCTCTCTTAATCGCTAATTTTCCAATTTTTTTGGTGATGGAATATGGAAAAAGTTTATATATGGTTGCAACCTTAAAATGCAGAATTAAGGTGCACCTCAAAAATCCATTGGAAAATATCATTTTGATGTTGGATATCCCTCTAATTGATCATCTCGACATCGAAATGTATGGATATGAAAAAAAGAAAAGAAATCGAGTCTCAAAAATGATGCGTCTTGCAATAATTTTCTGGACCGTCCATTTTCAAGATTTTCATGTGTTAGTAGATCTGCTTGCTTGGAAATATTTTTGGATTTTAAAATTTTACCATTAGAGATAAAAATAGATTTTAAAGTCATCGCAAGAATTTTTGGCACAAGATTACATCTTAGGCTAAGATTTAGAGGTACGCTCTAATTTGATTGTTTAAGGCTACAACCTTATGCAAACCACACCCATGGAATATTTCAAGCTTTGGATGAATTTGGTTTGAAATTGTTTGTAGTGTTTTTAAACTCAGCTCGGGCCTTGGACTTGGCCTTGGTCCAAGCCGAGTAACTCTATTGACTAGTGTACAAGACCAAAAAAGGTCAATAAATAAAAAATGTAGAAAATTGTTAAAAATAATTAAAATCAGAAAGAAGTAAAATAAGTAACAGAATTTAATAGAAGTCCATAAAATCCAAAAATGTGCATAAAAAATGAATTATTGGACGTTTTGATTTTTACCTTGGAATATTCCAAAAAACAAAAAATGAATAAACATTTAGAGTATGTTGAGGGAGAACTTCACAAATCATCAAAAAAACCATCTAGTTGATACAAAAATGTATTTCTAAATCATTACATTTTTAACAAAAATTGTGTGTTTTAAATCATTTTTAGCAGGGGCCAAGTTGGCCCGGGAATGGCTAAGGATGAGTTACTCGTTGAGTCAGAGTGGACTGTGCCAAGTCTGAAACACTGTTGTTCAGAATTAGGGTAATATTACTATTAATTGGAGGTACTTTTCTGCAAATTCTACATAATGTTGCACTGATTAAGAAAACTAGTATATGTATTTTTTTTTATATATATTTTATACATGACTTTGATGGTGAGTTGGATACAAATTCTTGATTTCCCCTATTGATTCAATCTCTTTGATCTTGACCTTCTGATTATTAAAAATTATTTCCTTTTATTTTTTATGGATTTCTCTATGCCTTGTTGAAGGCTGTTCATGCTGGTCCCATGCTCAGATAAAGGAGGAGGGTCGTGTTAGGTAGGGTAGCCAATGTAAAATTTTTTATGGATTTCTCTATGCCTTGTTGAAAGCTGTTCATGCTGGTCCCATACTCAGATAAAGGAGGAGGGTCGTGTTAGGTAGGGTAGCCAATGTAAAACTTTGCCACATCTTTTTATGAATCGTGAACCTATGTTATTAGCCGCCACCAAGTAGTCGGGTTAAGGCTCGGATAAGGATGACGATGATTTTTTGTGGATTTCACTATTTCTTTTGAAGGCAATAATGAAAATAGAATGTTGTCATTGTCTAGTTAATGAACGGTGATAGTCTCAGATTTTATTGATGGTTCACTCTTGATGAGGAGTTACAATGACATTTGCATTAATTTTGTAAAAAATCCTGAAAGATAGTACCTTATGGCACATTTAATGTACTACTGTGAATTTCAGTTGTCACTAAATATGTCCATGTTGTTTATTCCTTTTGGTTTATTGGGTTTAATTTATGACTGACAAGCATATAGAAGCCTATATGTATTTTTTTCTCTTTCTAAAATGTAAACATATTCAATTTTCTTCCTTTAGTTGGTTTGATGATAAAATTCCCATGTTCTTTGAGTTAATTACTGCAAGCCACATTCTCTTCACTAATTGCTATTTATGATACGAGAAAATCATTGAAAGAGGTACTGTGGTATGTTTAAGTAGTTTTGAATGAGACTTATATTTGTGATTTTAGTTAGTATGGATATGCTATCCTACTGTAAAGAAACTGCAGTCATGATCCTAAATAAATATGCCCCAGTGTTAGAAAACATAAGTTTGGGTTGGAACAGGGAAGGGTCCCTGGTTTGGGCTGTGTCTGACAGACAAGGAGGATTCTGTCCAGATAATATTAAAATGGTGGGAACTGGCCAAACCCAGCCTGTTCCAATGTGTATCATTGAGGGTTTGGCAGAGGGACTTGGGTGAGTCTGAGTGTACTTGCTCGAGTTTTCAAACACTGATGTGACTACCACAGCTTATGAAATGGAGTTGGGTTTGTTCTCTACTCACTAAAAGAATAAAAAGAAAATGAACACGAAAAGGAAAAGAAAGTGATTTCATGTTCTCTTGTTTGCAAACGCACAATTTTGGGCTTCTCATTTGCATATGTCTTGTTTAACTGATTTTGATGTTCTTCAAAGCTCATTGGCTCTTTAAAACGTAATGTTGCAGAATGGCCCTTCAGTCCGTGGGCTCAAACATGGATGCAAACTTGCCAATTTAAGAGTAAGGAGAGGCATAAATGCTAGTGGAGAGACTTCAACTCCTATTGCTCCTCTTCAATTTGAGTCACCAATAGGACAGTTTCTGGCGCAAATACTACGAACGCATCCTCATTTACTTCCTGCTGCAGTTGATCAGCAACTTGAGAGGCTTCAATCTGATCGCGAGTCACAAAAGGAAGAGAAATCTCCTTCTGCAACAGATCTCCTCTCAAGGTTAGTACCTTTTAATACATCCAATGATTTATTGTTTACTAGATCACCGTGGTTTTCTTGATGCAGAATGTCTCTAAACGTCCACAAACTATAAGAAAACACTCATTTTGTTTATTTCCTTATAACATGCTAGATTTGTGACATTGAGATTATATGAATTCCCTGTGATGGAGAAAAAAAATGAAAATGATGAGTGAACTTGGTCTAAGCAAACTTAATCTAGAGCATGTTATTTTTGGTAGATGTAGATTCAGCCTCATCAACATGCATACTGTTTAAGGTGTAATAGTTAAAAAATGTTTTGAATTGGACTGGGTAGCAACTTAGACACATGCAAAAACTAGTCAACTCACCGAGTTGCTTGTTTTAGTGCACGAGCTTTTGACAACCTTTTCAGTAAAAAATAGTGTCCCAATGAAGAAGCTGACTAAGTCAGGGGACTCAATACCTGGATGTCTATTAGGGGTGATCCAATTCTTAAATCAAAGATTCTTGTTGAGGTCTACGACCTTTATGGCCTTGTTTTTTTTTTTTTTGTAATTTGGATGTTTTGGGCTTCAAATCATAGTTGAAAGCTGCTGAAAAAATCAGGGACAAATTTATTTCTGTAATCTTTTAGGTTTCTTTGTTTCCATTTTTGAGCCCTAGAAATCTTAGATTAGGGAACCTAGCCAATCTCTTATAAAGATCAATTTTCCAAAAGTGTGTGGGCTCCATAAATTAAAAATTGAGTCTAGTAAGATGTTTCTTTTCTTGTTTTGCAAGTTAATTTTTAGTTCCCTAATTTTGTTTAAGAGTCTAGAGATTCTTTCCAATTTTTGTAAGGGTCTTGTTTCCTAAAACTATAAAGGAACTAGTTACCTAATTTTGAAAGAATATAGAAGATTAGGAAGTATAGGAAAATAGAGAAAAAGCTTGAGTCCCAAGATAAAGTTACAGAAATGGCCAAGTCTATCAAGTTTAGTAATACAATGTATTTTCCAGTTGTGAGAGAGGGTCACCTTTAGAGAATAGATTCATCGAAGTTTTTTTTGAAGAGAGACAAATTCTATAAACTCTAGCCTAGAATTGGGAGAGTCTCCCCCTATAGCCTAGAACCTCTTTTTTTTGGTGGAGAGATTCTGGGGAAGCTTGGCTTGTGGATTGGATATTCTTTTTATGTAATCTTGGGCTCCGACTTTCCCCTTTGTGCCACATCCCCATCTAAGATTTCCAACAACTGAATTCTTCACCTATGCAAGCCCTACCATGATCCCTAGTTCAAACATTTGGGACTTGAGCTAATCTACCACAGTATAACCCCCATCTATATATCCCCAACTTCCATAGACTTCAATTCTAAATATAAACCCCCAAATTTAACCTAATGATCCATCCTATCTACCATAGCTATTAGGATCGGTTTCTAATCACATCCGGATCAGGATCGGGATCAGGATCGAGATCGGGTTCGAGGGATTGTGACCAGCAGGGAACTCTCTATAGTAGAGATTGCTGTCCGTACACCCTGAAAGTGAGGGATCTTAATCCCTATATATGTCCGGTTAAAAATTGAGGCCCCTGAGAGTACTAAGTAGTAGTGCAAATTTTTCTGCACTAAGTAGGTAAACCATAGGTATAGCCTACGAATCCTTTGCCACACTCATGTAGGAACCAGGTCCTTGGTACATCAGAAGTGACTTTTTAAAAAAATTGGAAAGCTAATGAGCGAAAGTATGATTGGTTTGACATGGTCTTGGTTTCTTGTTTTCATATTTTAAGTATTGGTACTAGGTTCAGACAGCTTGCCTCCAGTGAGTTGGGTCACCTGACCTTGAGTTTTGAGCTATAATTATATGTTACAACTTCATTCATTGACTGCTATGTGTTATAGAAAAATTCCATTTATTTTGGGCATTTAAACATAGTTCCCTACATTTCATATTTCCATGTATTAAACTCAAATTTGGGTGGTCGTCAGCCTTTCACAATAGATTAAACTCAGATTTGGGCAGGCATCCATACTTCCTACCATCACCCACCTGTAAAAAGTATAAACATAAGTCAATGATAAAATTGACAAAAATTATTCCTACAAGATTCAGGGATATCTTGGTAATTTTATTTTCAAATTGATTATTTTGTAATTGTACATGTGTTTGATTTGTGAGAACTATGCATGCTCCAAATTTGAGCTTAATCCGATATATAGAAAAAATCAGAACAAAATAGATTATACACTCTCAAATAGTGGGATTTGAGTGTGAAATATAAAAAATATAGAGGATGTTTTTAATTTAAAAAATAAAATAAGATTTTTCTGCAAATTTCCTATTTTCTTTTGTTTTCCCCTTATAATATTTTACATCCAATATACCTAGAAGTGGGGAGTCTAAAACAGCATTACCACTACTCTTCTCTTTAGACCATAGTTATCGGGATCTCCCAAGAAGGTGGTCTCTCTAGCTCTGGAAGCTTGATCTTGCGCTCCTGGACAAGGGATCTTGATTCCAGATGTTTTTTGAATTTAGGGATCTTGATCTGCAAAATTGGGATCTAGATCTATGGTTAATGGGATCCAGACCCCTCTCATTCATATCATGGGTCTATGAGTAAGTGGAATCAAGGCTCCACCAACATAGAATCGAGTTTCTTTTACATATGTACCGGAGATAAGCAAACACATTTTGAGTCTCATGGACTTACCACCCCTCTTCCCCCATCCATCTTCTCTCTAAATCCCTAGCTCATAATCTGTGTGTCTATGTGTGTGTGCGAACTCGTGCAAGATCATAGTTCTCTTAAAATTCTAATTGGTTTTCAGTATAGAGATAAACTAATTGAGAAACAGTCTCAATGCCTATAACGGCAGTCTTTTTTTCTTTTCTTTTTTTGGATAATTCAGTGGGGAAGACAGGCCCCTACCCGTTTTTTCATATAGATTAGGGAGTTAGCTTTTTTAAAGGTGTCAGGGTTTGAAGATTGAAGTTTGAACTTTGAACTTGTAAGTTGAAAAAATAAACACCATAAAATTTAAGCTACTGTCGTATTTCATTATGGAACCTGTACATGTAGGAGAATAGCTGAAGTTGTGCCTTGCCCTACCTGAATCCTCTTCATTTCACTTATTGGAGTTCTATAAGCTTTATACGATTGATTGCTATCTCTACTGCCCTTGCATTGACCACATGCACTATTATAGAGACCTTTGCAGGTTGACTCTTTCTTTGCTTGTGGACCCTTTTTTCTTCTTTGTATCTGGAGTGTTTGACCAGTTGTATGCTTAATCACATGCAAGTGAGAGGACCCAAAGGAGGGAAAAGGAGGAGACCATTTTTCCATCAGATAGTAGAACCCCTTTGATGCCCAAGTACTGAAATTTGAATCCACATTTTGGGTTTTCAGTTTTACTTCTCACTTTATGAAAAACACACTCCATTGATAGAAATATTTTTAAAAACATTTAAAAACTGGATTCTTTGTATTTAATGACATTTTGGTTTTGAATTCAGAAAAAGCATTAATCATATCGTTCAACGGACTTCGTTCCAGATCTAGACTACCCTACTTGGGGAGCCTTGATTCTAAGCTGGACAGAGCTTGATTCCTTATACTCTATCATTAGATCTTGGTCAAATTTGGATCATGCTTCCTTCATATTGGCATCACGTTCCCTTTAACTCACAGAGCCATGTTGTGCGGATCTCGATCCCTATCTCACGGATCTCAGTGCATCCCTTGATCCCGCATTCCCGACCCTGTTTGGGATATGACCTTGCTCTTGATCCCTATAACTGTGCTTTGGACTGGTGTAGCTTGTCAAGATCTATCGACACCTCATTACACACGGTAGCATTTTAAAAGTAAAAGCATGCCTGTGGCAAGGCTCGAACCTGTGACCTTTGTGGAAAGATTGTTCATTCTTAAGGGTAGCAACGGGTTGGGCCTGGGCTAGCCTGCCTTGGCCCTGGGCTGGAAAAAAAAGAAAAAAAGAAAAAAAAAAAAGAAAAACTAAAAGAATAAACTAGAAAAAAAGAAAAAGGAAAAAAGAGGGCCGGGCCGAGCTGGCATTGGCCCTTGCCTTTGGGCCATATTTTGTTGCCCAGACCAACTTTTTTAGGGCCAGGCTGGGCCGCCCAGCCCATTGCCAGCCCTATTCATTCTACCATTTAGCCTTGTTTGTATCTGATCTATGACTTACTCGTAGTACTTCTATTATTTAATCAAAAAATACGTGGTTTTCTTTCTCTTTTTAAGGTAAGTTAATGTTATATGAATTATATAAGTTTAAATTGAAAAAATGGGGTAGAGAGAGGAAACAGTACATGAGTCTCTATTGTTTGTTTTGAGAACTGTTAACATTGTATTTCTATAGAAGTTTACAAAAGTATGACTGAAAGCACACCCTACCTGGGTGGCTAACAGTAAATATACATTAGTCTTCCATTATCAGTATAGGCTTATAAGAAGCGCCCATGATACAAGATTTATAATGAGATTTTCAAAAAATCTGAGTTGTGGCTTGCTCGATGAGAGAGGTGCTATTCTGTACGACTGAGGTCCTGAACAAAGAAGGAGTTGGACTTAGTCTCGGAGTCAGTATGGCTGAGGTCCTGAACAAAAAAGGAGTTGGACCTAGCCTGGCAGTCCAAATGCAAACTAGCTCCCTCCTTCGCTAGTAGATCTGCTAGATTGTTGGACATCTTCCAGGTGTGCTGCCATAAGACGCTGGTAACCCTCCATAAATGGGAAATTTCATCAAAGATTGAGGACAATTGCCAAGGAGGGGGGGACAAGCCTCTTGCCCAGGATTTGGTGTTAGAAGAGTCTCCTTCCACTATCAGTGTAGGACCTCAGGAGGAAATAAAGTTTCTCAATCCCAATAAGAGAGCCATGGCTTCTGCATATTGGGAGTCGAAAGTCCCTAGATGCGTCGAAAGAGTAAAGGGGACATTGTCCTGGCTGTCTCTGAAAACCCCCCCTGCGCCTGAGGGACCAGGGTTGCCTAAGGAGCAGCCATCAAAGTTCAGCTTGATGCTGCCCTCTAGTGGGGGTTGGCAACTGCTAATTCTTGGGGGTTTGGGAGGTCTATGTTTAAGTATGTTTTGCCATTGAGGGAAGAAAGAGTTCCTAGGGATGCCCCGAAAAGGATATGTGTTGAGAAGCCCAGAAGGTGGTTAATGAGACTATCTTGTGGAAGAGGGCTGGCTATTGTTCCTATCCAGCCAGACAGACCACATTGTAGCAGCCACCGTGGCCTTCCATAATATTCTCCCAGCCAAGGGCCACTGAGAAGCGAAGTTATGGGTGATGAGTGCTTTGACCGTGCGTGGGGTAACCCATTGGATGCCGAAGAGCTGGAGTACAAGTGACCAGAGTTTACTGGAAAAGCTGCAAAGAATGAACAGGTGGGGGTTAGATTCCTCCTCACAGAGACATAGGGCACATCTGTTTGGTAAGGAGAGACCTCTTCTTTGTAATTGGTCGACTGTGAGGGCTCTTTGAGAGTAGGCAATCCAACTAAAGAACTGGATCTTTGGTGGGGCTATGGTGGACCACACTTTTGACAGGATAGAAGTGGGGTTGAGGGGGAAGGTTGGGGGTTGAATGAGGGCTTTGTAGAAAGAGGCTACTGAAAATAGACCATAAGGGGATAGGCTTCATACCAAAGAATCACCCCCGAAGGAGGGGAGGAAGTGGGAGGATAGGGTACCCAGTAGATGTAGGAACTGAGTGCACTTGTCCTCTGAGAGGTGTCTGCGAAATGAAGGACTCCAGGTTCTTCTGCACCCACAAGAGGCAATTCCTCAGCGATAGAGGAGTTACAGTTAGTGGGGGAGAAGTGGGTAGGGAAGGCCTTGCACAAAGGTGAAGTACCAAGCTAGAGGTCCGTCCAGAATTTAACTCTGGTGCCAACTCTAGCGTAGAATTTAATGTGCCTTCTGAACTGTGGTAGGGAAGAAGCTAAAGACAGCCACACTCTAGGTGCCCTATGTTTTTGAATGCTCTCTGGTACCCAAATATCATCCTGGATCTTGTATTTTTTGCGCAATATTTGAGCCAGAGAGCATTCGGTTGGGTGGCCAGGCACCACCACCATTTGCCCAAAAGAGCTGTGTTATGCTTTCTGAGGATTCGAATCCCTAAGCTCCCTTGTTTTCTTGTTAAGCAGGTGTTATCCCAAGCTACCAGGTGAAATTTTGTCTTCTCTGCCTGGCCTGACCAGAGGAAATTTTGCATAAGTTGTTCTATGCGGTTGGCCACTTGTGCTGGCATCTGGAACAGGGACATGAAATATACTGAGGTGTTTGCCAAGGTAGCCTTGATCAGGGTTACTCTGTCTGCAAGTGAGAGATATCCACCTTTTCAGATGGCTAGGTGTCTCTCAACTTTGTCAAGCACTTGGGACCAAAGCCTTTTTTTGGGTTTCCCTAGCCCCAAAGGAAGACCCAGGTAAGTGGAGGGGAGATCTTCCACTTTGCAGTCCTAGTCTGGAATAAGGGCAGCCACCTCGTCAGTTGTCAAGGCAACGCCCATCATTTTGGATTTTCTCATGTTGACTTTGAACCCTATAACTATCTGGAAGCACTGGAGAAAGAGTTTGAGGTGTCGATCTCCTCTCGGGTGGCGTCTAGGAAAACCAGGGTGTCATCTGCGTATTGCAGGTGTGACACCAAGGGACCCTAGTTGCTAGTGGTGAAGCCAGAGTAGACCAGACTGGTAGAGGCGGGAGAGGGATCTTGAGAAGACTTCAGCGGCTATGGCAAAGAGAAATGGGGAGAGGGGATCCCCTTGGCAGAGTCCCCTGTAAGCCGAGTTTGGTGATCCATTAATGAAGATGGATAGATGGGTGGAGTAACATCGCCTCATCCACCTCCAACGATCTCTGAAGCCCATCCTCGACATGGTTTCATCTAAGATAGACAAGTCTACGTGATCGTAGGCTTTCTCCCAGTCTATTTTGAAATTAAACCTGGTTTCTTAGTTAGGTGTCTAGAGTGGAGACACTCATTAGCTACCGGGACCCCATCCAAGATCTGCCTATCTTGGATAAAGGCAGATTGGGAAGGAGAGATGACTGTTGGGAGGACTTTTTGGAGTCTTGAGGCTAGGACTTTAGCCAAAACTTTGTAGGTGGAATTCAGGAGGCTAGTAGGTAAAAAAATCCTTGAATTCCTCAGCCCCTTCGATTTTAGGCACCAGGGCTATAAAGGTGGCATTTATGGCTTTGTGAATGATTCCCCTATCAAATAATTCCTGGAAGAAATTGAGGAAGTCGGGATGGAAGGTGCTCCAAAAAGTTTTGAAAGGGGCGATTGGGAATCCATCAGGGCTTGGGGCTTTGTCAACGGCGAGGGCTTTAGGAGCTTGAAGGATCTCCTCTTTAGAGAAAGGTTGTTCCAATGAAGCTGCTAAGTCCTCACTCAAAGTCAGGAACGTAAGATCATCCATTCTAGGCTTCAGGCCAGTGGGTTGAGAGTAAAGAGATTGGAAGAATTCTATGATGGCCTGCTTGATTTGTAGTGGTTGTGTCAAAAAGCTATTATTGACTTTGAGCATCGAGATGGTGTTCTCCCTTCGGCGACAGTTTGCTATCCAGTGAAAAAAAGCTATGTTTTGATCGCCTGTTTTTAAACACTTTACCCGGGATCTCTGGAACCGGTAGATCTCTTCCTTTTTGAGAGTGGATAGGTAATCGAGTTTGGATTGAGCCCTGAGGTTTAGTTCTGAGTCATCAAGGGCTCGGGATTCTTCCAAACGGTCGAGGCGTTGGGTAGAATCCAAGAGAAGTGATTTGATTTGAGAGAAGTTGCCAGGTAAGGTTTTGCTCCAAGTTTTGAGGGAGGCTTTAAGGAGCTGGATTTTAATTTGAAGTCTGTATCCGGCTCTACCCCTGACCTGAAGCGAGAAAGAGTCCCACCAGATGGGTATCTGAGAATAGAGAGAGGCTTCTTCCAGCCAAAGAAGTTCAAATCTAAAAGGTTTTGGGCGACAATGGTTAGAAGTAGGTTTGGGTAGCGTTAAGGCTTGGGACCCCGGGAAGTGTTGATCCCATTCTGTAGAGAAGAGGAAATGGTCAAGTTTGGAGAGGGAAGAGCTAGAAGAGTGGTTAGACCACGTGAATAGGCTGCCTTGGAGAGGAATGTTCATTAGTGCATTCCTGTTGATGAAATCCGAGAAGTCCCTCATGTCCTGGGAAATGGAAGGGGAGGTATTTCGCTCATGGGACCATCTAGTGAAATTGAAGTCTCCTACTAGACACGAGGAAGGATTAGGAAGAGCTGCAATGTGGTCCAATTCAGCCCAAAAACTGTGTCTGGGAAGATGAATTTGGGCCATAAACGGTTGTGAATTTCCAAGGGGAACCATTGGTCAAGGTGGAAAGGAGGATTGTGACCGAGAAGTCTCCTACATGAGAGGAGATGAGGTTGTGTCCTAGTGGGTTCCAGATAACCCAAATGCCTCTTCACGTGCCCACAGCCGGTAGAGCCACCCACTGGGAAGGTTTTATTCCCCAGATTTGGTGGATGAGCTGCAAATTGGGCTCTGGTTGTTTGGTTTCAATGAGGGCCAGAACTGAGGGGAAGTACTTGAGAGAAATATCTCTGACATCTTTCTTCTTAGACTGGTGACCCAGTCCCCTAATGTTCCAAGTTACAATCTTCATGGGAGAGAGGAGGGGGGTGGGGACGAGGCCAGTCTGGAGGACCTCCTAGGGAAGGAGATAGCGAGGAAGACAGGGGAGTCCCGGGATGGTTTGTCCTGGAAAGAGGGGGAGGGGAAAAGGTTGAGCAGTTCTCTATGTCCTTTGGGTCTTACCTTGAGCCTGCTGTGCGCGTCTGCGGTAATGAACTTGTGGCTTGGACCTTATGGGCCGTCATGGTGAAAGCCCATGATTCTGTACATTTCTTTTATCTTGTCTATGATGTTAGAGTTCCTACCATCTGCGGCCTCATCCTCCCTTTAGCTGGAACCTTCTGCTATGGGTGGGGGATTGGGATTAGGCTGACTTGGGTCATCGGGGAAGTCCCTGAATTGTTGTGGCTGCGACTCAGGGCTAAAGGGAGGATAGAGGTTAGGGGGTAAAGGATGGAGTGGTTCACGAGGTGAGCCAGGTGCTGAAATGGGCTCGGTCTCCTGAGATGTAGTGGAGGCAGGGGGACCCCTCGAATGTGGATGGGGGAGAGTTTGGTCTACTAGGGCAAGAGAGGAAAATGCTCCTGGTAGGGGTAGGGGTGGTGGACAGGCGAGCTGAAAGCCTGTTGGGTGTCAGGGTTGAGAGGCCAAAGGATGGGCGAAAGGGGAGAGGGGAGGTAGGCAAGGTAATGGTAGGTCTGGACGGAGGAGAGGGTAGCGATAAGGGTAGAGTGGTAAGAGGGCCAAGTGAAGTGAAGGGAGTTGACTCTGGTGAAGCTAACCAGGTGGGGGGTATAGGAGAGAAAGGGGGCCAACAGGGAAGAAAGGGAGTCAGTATCCGGGGGCGGGAGATCCTAGGTTTGAGTGGTCACGATGCCTTGGGGAAGGAGGTTACGGTCCATAGGGGATAGTTGAGAAGGGTCAGTAGGTTCCTCAGGGGTATGGAGAGGCAGTGAGAAGTTAGAAAGGTGAAGAGGGAGGTAGGTTATTGAGATGGGGGGGAAAGGAGGGTGCAATGACAAAGAGTGCAGCTGACTGGAGGGGGAAGAGGACCGCTGAGGTGACGAAGGAGATTCCTTTGCAGTCTCTTGCTGGAAGAGGGAAGGGCTAGTGAAGCCGGGGTTGATGAGAGAGGGGAGGGAACAACGAGAGAGGTAGGTTAGAGGGGGAAGCAGGCAAGGTCAGGTTGTCGGCGAAGGGAGAAGACGGGGGCGGCTCAGGTGACAGGTGTGGAGGGGGGATGCTCGAGGAGGACAAGTGGCTGGGTGCGTCGGTCGAGGGTGGGAGAGGCGACGGCAGGTAGGCGGAGGATCACGAGGAGGGAGGGGAAAAGGCGAGGGGGGTAGGTGAGTGGCCCCAGACGATGCCGAACAAATCAGTGGGCTGGAAGGAGCCTCGTATGACACGTGTCCAAGGAGGGAGAGGAAGGGGGCAACTGGTCAAGGGGTCTCAAAGCAGGAGGAGGGATGATGGGGTCTTTCGAAAACGACAGGCTCGGGTCAGTCGTGGTACCCGAGGAGAGAGGCAAAAGGTCCTTGCGAGCCTCTTTTCCGGGTCAACTAGAGGTGGGCAGGGAAACAGTCATGGGCGGGTCAGAGGGGGCCTGCACCCTAGGAAGCGGGTCAGTGGAGGCCCGCCCTTCACTAGATGTGGAAGGTGGAGGTGGCTGGGCCGGAGACAAGGCCATCGGATGGGGCTGGGCAGCTTTGAGGCTACCGTTGACAATCGACCTTTTAGGGGTCTGTCGACGTCTTCTGCTTGAACGAGCTTTCTTTGAGACCAGGGTCCAAGAAGCAGCCTCTGCGATCGTAGGTTTGGAGAGGGTGGCATGGTGTAGGAAAGCAGGGGATGGAGGGGAAGCCAGAGTCTAGAGGGTAGAGATTGGGAAGAAGAGGTCGTTGACTTCGAGCCACAGAGTTTTGGGAATCAAAAGGGGGTCCAGGACTTCCACCAAAACTCTGATTGAGCCCAGGGGGAGGGTTTCAATCGAGATCCAATGGATCGAGATAAAGGAACCACAAGCAGCTGCGAGGCGGCGGAAAGTGTCGGGTGTCCAAGCTTGGAGAGGGATGTTGTTGAAAGTTAACCACACCGATGGCGACCAAGAGCGAAGGTAGCAACAGGCTCCATGAAAGGAAAAGGATTTTGGATCTTGAAGAGCGAGTTGAGCGCTGCTTGAAGAGGGGAAGGAGAAGATGATTTCGCCATTTGCGAGGTGATTGTAGGTGATATTAGGTTCCCTCCAGTATTTTTGTGCAACCCTTTCAATGCCTCTGATGTTATGGCGCTCAGGCTAGAAGCATCCAATCAGAGATGCGAGCAGTTTAGGCTTTGATTTTTTGATCTCTCCTGGATCGATGGAGATACAGTAGGGGAGAAAAGGGGACCATTCGGTGCTGCGTTTCCTATGCTCTTGAAGCAGAGGAGGGGGATTGCACGGAGTGGGGGAAATAATGGGCTTAGTGGAGGCTACAACCTGGGAAAAGGAGGCCTTAGGGGAGGGACGGGAGGAAGGATGGGAGGAGGTAAGCGAAGATCTCAGCTGAGGGGGGGGGGGGGGGGGGAAGAGAGGAGGACGGCAAGGTCCTAGGATACAGCTTGTAGATATCGTTCCAGCAGGTAGGAAGGTGGGAGACGAGAGGGAAGGAGCGTGAGACGCGAGAAGAGACTCTCATGGTCTGTAGCGCAAGCAACAGCTCATATACATATATTGTTGCAGCATTTCAGGCATACATGAGTCTCTATTGTTGATTTGCTTTTTTGATTATGCATGGCATTAATGGCATGGATGATTGAAGATATTTCATCTATTTAATTATGACAAACTTCATTTTCTAAAGGTTTCTCTCACCTTAAAGTTGCAAACTGGAACCCTACTTTGAAAAACTTGATGGTCATAATTTAGTTCTCAAAACTTTTTTGAAAAGTCTTTCAAATACATCTCAAAAGACTTCTAAATTCTTTTGGTACACTTTGCTTTTGACAGCATATTGGAATAACCTCTAGGGGGCCATGTATTTCAGTTATTATCTATTATTTCTGCTTTAAGCCTCTGAAGAAAAATTTGCCCACCTGGGCGTGTAGGCTGGCGAGACCCCTTGGCACATCTGCTGTGGGCTAGGTGGGCATCTTGGCCTGCGTATTATCACCCCCCTTAGACAAAAAAGTTAAAACCTAAGCCCCCCTTAGAAAAAAGTAAAAAGACTAATGCCCTCTTGAAAAAAGTGAGAATAAGAAGAAGACGATCCTGTAAAAAAAAAAAAGTAAGAAGACTAAATGCAAGAAGAAGGAGGTCCCCTTTATAAAAAGTACGAGAATGCAAGGCCCCTTAAAAAAAGAAGACGAAGAAGGAGTGTCTAACAAAGCAACCCCAATCCCTCCTCTCTCTCTCTCTCTCACACACACACACACTCTCTCTCTCAAGCCTCTTTTCTCTCTTTCTCTCTCTCTAAGGTGAATCCTTCAGTAAATATGTGAGGTGGAGTGTTGGGTGTTTGCTTGCAGTAGGGGGAGAATCAATTCAATATTTTCAAAAGAAAGCCCAGTCTCTCTCTCTGTCTCTCTCTCTCTCTCTGCCTCTCTCTATTCTTTCTCTTCTCTAAGGTGAATTCGGGGGGCATAGTGGAAATCCAGGATTTACTTTTACTGCTCCCACTCTCTCTCTCTTCTTTCTCTCTCTATGTATTGTCCATTCTCATCTCAAGGGCACACATGTCCCACCTGCTTTCATATAATCCAATTTAACACTTCATACACACCTCATATGAAAAAAAAACCTTCCTTCGGGCTGGCTAGAAGCCTAAGCAACTGAATCCGCTTTCTTAAAGGTTGCTTTAACCATTGGAGATCATGAGAATCTATGTTACATTGACACGCTTGTCAACATACAAGACACAGACACATGAAATCCGTATTGACATGTGTTTGGAATTTTCATTTTTTGGATTTGCAGGCACGGCATGTTTGCTATGTGGACACACGAGTCTACACATTGGACAAACAAGACACATGTCCTTTTTGTAAGACAAGCATGATCCAAATTGTAAGAGACACATGTCACGTACGGTTATTGAGTTCTCATGCCTATAATTTGGACACGTGTCATCGATTTGGACCAACATGTTTATTTAAAAAAGTTAATTCTTTTAGTAAAAAGTCAAAAGTTAGTTTTATATATAAATATATGTAGACATGTATGCGTTGTATGGACATGTTGTCCTGCAGACTTGGCGAAATATAGGTCAGTCAGTTGGGTGCTTCGAATCGCAGTTAGATACGTTTTCTTGTCAAGCTCAATCATATTTTTCTTTGTTCACTTTTTCCTTTTTTTATAAAACTTGGAAAAGCAAAGTTTCGTCGGCAGTTTAGCTGATTCGTCAAGGCAGATCATTTTGATTGCAGAAAAGATAGACTTAGTATTCAACTTTCGCTGAAGCAATACAAAGAAAGCAAGATACTGGTTTTTTATTTACTCGTAGCCGACCACATTTATCTTTGGTAGAGTTATTCTTTTGAAACAGGTGCTTCTTTGGATGTTCCCGCCAAGATATTTTTATTTACTTCCGTTGATCGTCAAACATATATTCTCTTACCACCCAATGGATGATAAGTAAATTCACATCTGGACCTCTAGTATTGGATCGCTGTCTCTCCCAAACTTTAAGTCTCTTGTATTGAGAGCCTTTGACCCTGAAGCAACTGATGGAGTGACCTACAAGTAGGTGATACCTGCTTTGTTAGTTTTCTCAGATGGTCATGCTACGCACAAGATACATCTTCAAATCTGTGCTCTTCCACTATCATCTTCAACATGCTTATTGCTCACTGGTCACCATATTCGGTGAATAATCTACTAGCCATTTATATCGTACTATGATCCTAGCCTTTGTTATAGTAAGTTTCTAGCTTTTGAGCCAATTGAGTGACTGTTGGCATGCTAGATGTTGCATGAATTCTTTTATTTAGGGATAGTACCTAGATCAGACTCGTGAGGTATCTGATGAAGAGTATTTTGAATCTCTTTGTGTTCTCACTGACCTGATTATCTCTTCATTGAGGGCATCATATCTATTCTGCTTCTTCAAGTAAGATTATGTTCTATTTTATCTCAGAATTGATCATATCCATGTTAGCATCTTTGTGTTTCCTCAAGATTTGCAGTGGATTGATTGATGGATGAAATGCTAGCAATGATATCACATATAACAATGAAAAAATTAATATAAATCACAGATAGTGTTATTTTAAGATGACGTGGTTCTAGAAGTATGTATGATAAATCTATACCCATTCCTGTATTTCTTCATGGCTATTATTATACCATGTGTTTGGCTTCGTATTTTTTCTTATCACGAATGGGATAGTGGGTCATTTTGTTAGAATTTGATATCTAATTATTAATGTTTTATGAGGATGTAAACATCATGCATTTTTGCTTCATGGGTTATGGGTTATAACATCATTATTCAAGCTTTGGTACACCGGCATACTCGGAATATCTTCTATATGGATAATACGCATTCCAGTTACACTATTTGCACAAAATCTTGAAAGAAACAAAGAGAAATGTAGATGTTTGTTACCAATTCATTGCTAGATCTGGAAGACCTGTGTGAAGTTATGCTTTCCTTTTTCTTTTCAATTTGTGTTATTCTTTTCTCCACGCCATCATGGATTTTAAATGGTGTATCGAAAAAAACCAGGAGAATTGCCGAAGTAAAGGACAAGGAGCGACAAAGGGCATTGGAGGAGATCATATATGCACTAATTGTGCAGAAGTTCATGGACGTCGGAGTTTCCATGTTCCCCAACATTCCCACACCCTCATATTCATGGCCAAACCAAGAAAGCAAGCTCCAAACCATCCACTCAAACGAAGCCTTTGAGATGATCGAGAACCACTTGGCTCTTGTTTTAGGAGGCCGATGGCCTAATCCCACTCAACCCAGAATTG
Source organism: Amborella trichopoda (assembly GCF_054954075.1). Lineage (NCBI taxonomy): Eukaryota > Viridiplantae > Streptophyta > Magnoliopsida > Amborellales > Amborellaceae > Amborella > Amborella trichopoda. The sequence continues at coordinate 47,756,130 of NC_142338.1, read as the reverse complement.
AAATAAGCAAGCTAAGAATTGGGAAGCTCTATGCTGCCTCAATAATGTATGGTTACTTCCTTAGAAGAGTAGATCAAAGGTTTCAACTAGAGAGAAGCATGGGTACTCTCTCTCTAGAAGTTGAAGAAGATGAGAGTGACCAAGTAACTGAGGGCGAATTTTTTGATGCTGAATTTCTGGTAACTGAGTCAGATTCCGATGATCCTAAGTCATACCTGTTAAGATCATATGTTATGCATTTGAATTCTGAGTCTCTGCAAAGATACGCAACAATAAGATCAAAAGAGGCTGTGTCGGTCATTGAGAAGCAAACACAAGCCTTGTTTGGAAGACCGGATATAAGGATGGCGGAGGATGGGTCTCTTGATGCTTTGAATGACGAGGTAATAGCTGTGAGCTTTGAGAGTTTGAATGCATTGGTTTTGGAGGCGGTGGCCTTTGGTTCATTTCTATGGGATGTTGAGGGTTATGCGGATTCGAAATATCATTTTCTGACGAATTGAACCAGCGAGAAAATGGATAAGAACTGAAGTACTTGCAGTGGCCTTGTGTTGGGTAAAAGTTCTTGGTGGAAAGATCACATTGTTAATGGTCCAGTGCTTAGAAGATACATGTAAATATGCCTCTCTCCCCCCCAACCCCTTTTTTCTCCCTCTCCCCGCACTGGTCTTAAGCTGGATAATGAAGTATGCAGGTTTTGGAGATTTGACCAGAACCAGTTGTTTTTTGGTTAACGAAGCCTGGTAGATGTTTATTGGATATGTTAAGTGGAGGATGTTTGAAGTGAGAGATCGTGCTCCGAGACCTGGTGGATGATGTGAAGCTGATCTTGATTCGATTATATTGTAAGCTCCCTCTGGTATCTCTCTCTTATAAATTATTATACTGGGAACACATTTCTGATGTATGCTGATGTATGCTGCAGATCGTTGCACTCAGGTTTTAAGCTTTTTTCAGAGTCCTGAAAATGGATGCCATGATATCCTTTTATGTGCACGCTGTTATTTATTTGCCATTTCTCTCACACCTGATGATTGCCATTTGTTTTATGTAGACTTTTGCCACTGAAATAAGAAAACCATTAAAAGCTTTTTAGCATTGTACAGGCCAATGATTTCTTCTCTCTTTTTTCGACGCATGGCTGGCCTTTCCCTATTAAAATTATGGCTCTGTATAATTCTCTCTCTCTCGATCTCGCGAGTCCTCAACCTATATAACTAGGGCCAAATTCAGGCTTCACTGATTAAGAAAAAATCCGTGTGATACCTGTACACTCTAGTTTCCTGCAGTTTCTCTATATGCTTTCTAAAATACCATCATTCCATCTATCAAGAGAAAAAATTACTTTCAAAACCCGTTCTCCTATATGGTTGAAGTAGGTGACGGTTCAGATACTTCGACAACAAATTTGCCAACGGTTCGGATTCCTAAACATTGTTGGAACCTATGATTGAAAACAAGATTAGTTAATTAGTCATCATATCGTAAGTAGGAGCAAAAGATCTATGGAATTTCTCTTATTACCATACCACCATAGCAGAGATCAATCTAGTGAGTGGAAAGATATAAACACAAAGGTTTGAGTCATGTGGAAAAATATAAAGTATCCAAAATGCAACTTCTCTATACATTGGTAAAAATGTTCAAACAACACTTGCTCATTATTTTAATCCATAGTATGTTACTCTCTGCTACTAGTTAAAGAAGAACTATCGGGAATGAAGTAATTGTAATTATTTATCTTTACTATATTCCCCCCAGAGAAAGAGGAAAAGGGATGAAGGAAGTGCAATAGAAAATGTAGAAGTTTCTTTATTTTTTCTTTTATATGTTCATCATTCCTCCTCATTGGGATGGAGTTGTTCTCTTTTCTTATCAGTTACATGCTTTATGAACGAGCTTGTTCCGTTGGAATATCTAATTTTACTTGTAGTCAGAGGGATGAAAGATATAGGTCAATATATCTACTAAGACAACGTGTGTTTTATTGAAAGATCAGCTGTAAGGATGAGATAGATTTAGAGGCACACATTTTCATTTTTATAGCGGACAGAATCTTTTTGGTCTAATTCCTGAAATTCCAATCCATCTCTACTCTACCTATATGCCGAGGCAAGATTGGTGTTTCAGTCTTAAATTTGTAGGTTATTCGTGACCATCAAGGAACCATATGAAACTGAGGTATCATCTATGGTTCTAGATAAGAAATGATAACTATGATGTTATCGTTTGCAATGATTATCTAATACAGTGGAGACACAATCTCAATATGATTTACATTTTACAAAAATGTTACACTTTTTTGTCATTATTTAATGAGTAACGATCCGATATCTCCCACATCCATATGTGTAGGACCCTAAAAGATCACCATTAAATTTGGTACATATATCTTGAAAAGTCAAGTCCAACACCATGTGATAACGTTTTTAGAGATTTGTGTCAAATTTAATGGTGATCCTTTGGGGTCTTACACATATTGATGTGGGAGGGTCTCATAGGATCGTTACTCTTATTTAATTCCTAAATTACCTTTAGTTTGGACCCCATATGTTTGAATTGGGGCCTTCCTTTTTAGGTGGGAGACAGTTTAGGTGTTCGGCTTAGTTTTGTAATTTTTCAAATGGGAGAGGGGTTTGATTGTTAGATATCTAAACTGAGCCCATTAACAAAAAAAGCAATAGTGGGCGGTTGTCCAAACTTGCCTAATTATAGTTTCTTAAAGTGGGTTTCGAAACCCACAAAAGGAACATAAGTGAGAGGATTTAAATACCTAATATCTATATATGTACAGATAATGGGTGTTTAAAGTCTATGGCCCTCTCACATGGAGCTCATCTCTCTCACACATCATGGCCAAGGTACCATCACCCCTCTCCTAAGAATCACCAGCCTCCTTTCTCTCTCTCTCATCTATGGAGAAGACGGATGAAATTGTAAAGTGTAAAGAAGAAAGAAGAGAAATTTTTTATTTAGTATAAATTGTCGATGTCAATTTCTAGGTAAAGAAGTGATAAAATATTGGAGGGGGGATGAGGGGTACTATGAAAGTTTCAGCAAAAAATTAATATCGATTGTAAGGAAAAAAATTTGGTAGGAACTATCCTGAAATTGAAATAGAAAATTGGGCGTTTCCTAAGAAAAATTTGCAAAAAAAATTAGAACAGGCAGGTTTTATTGTGAAATATAGATCCAATGAGATTTATATATATAAGAAAAGTACAAAAAAAATCATTTATCTTTGATACAAATAGGTCACAATCACTCTTATCCAATGGTTTAAAAAGCGGATCGGTGACCCGGATCGAGCACTTAAAAAACGATCCAGATCGGTGAATCGACGATCCGGATCGAAAATCGGCTGAATCGGTAGGATTAAAAGCTTCAAAAAAATCCGAAAAAATTATTAAAATTAATTATAAATGTTATTTTTTAGGAATCCAATAAGAAATGAGGGTACTACAGTATTAACTTTTATTTTTTTCATCTATTTGTGAATATTGAGATGCTATTTCCCTGTATAAAGTTATGTTAATAATTAAATTTGCATCACATAAAAGAAAAATTATAGAATTATCATGGATAAAATATATAATTATACATGGACTATTATAAAAAGTAGACTAATCAACGAAAGAATGGTCATTAAAATCTTGTTTTGGCGAAAAACCCTAATCCGCTAAAAAAACCCAAATTATTACAGCCTAACTAACTATAATCCAAAATTATTACAACCTAACTAATTATAATATTATATATTGAAATTATAATTATTAGTTTACATTTTATAATTATTTTATTAGACAAATAATAACAAATTAAAAATATTTTATAATATTATCTCATTTAAAATGTATTATTGACAACTGTAAGAAAAATAGTACATTACATGATTTATAATGTAAAAAATTTGGTTATCAATGTAAAAATTAATAAAATACGTACAAATTTTGGAAATAACATTTCAATTTTTTAAAAATATATTTTTTTAGGTTTCTATAATAAATTTAGTGAAAGAGATTGCTAGTAGAAAGATGGAGATTTCAAATAGAATAAAATTTTTATTTTTTATTTTTTATGCCTTTCATATTATTTACAAAAATAATTATACCACTATATACAACAAAAATTAACCGCTATACAAAAAGTTAACTTTTTTATTTTTCATTTTTTTATGCCTTTTATATTATTTACAGAAATATTTATATAATATATAAAGCACAAAACATAACCACCACGCCACCTCACCACATGTAGTTATAACTTGCTTATTAATAGAATATATTTACATTTCTTTTTCATTTAATGATGTTTGGGAATTATCCCACATCGAAAGATGGGTATTCAACTTTAGTATATAAATACCTATGTAATATGAATTAAATCATACGTGTGGAAACATTGGGGCAACCTCACACGTGCGCGTACGCATGCACACTTGCGCGTATGCGTGAGCACACGCGCATGTGTTTGTGCCCACGTGCACACGTATCCGTGTCGGAGTGATGACGTCAGAACCACCAGTTGATGATATCATCGGGCGGTTTACAATTTAAAATCGTCCGGTTCGACTAGGCGTTTTTTAAAACCCTGCTCTTATCTATTAAATTTCAAATCAAGTGGTTGTAAAAGTATTATTGACTAGACTCAAAGTTTAAAAAAAAGTTTATCAATTTTCGTGATGCACGCTAAGCCATCCAATTAGACATATCCAATGGCTAGAGTAATTATAACCTTCTTGTAACCAAGATAAATAGTCTCATAGTATATAATCCCTCATATATATATATATATATCCCATTAGAAAAATGGCAAGCTTTTATGCTTCCCATATTGCATAAAACTTATATGCTTCTCTCTATCCAACCGTCTATTCTAAATGGACGGCTGAAATGGCCCCAATCATAATGTCACATTTCTACATTATTTTATTTTAAATTTTTTTACAAACTATTTTGACATCAAATTTTGGGTGTCCACTCCTCTCTTAAAGTCGCAAGTGAAAAAAATATTAAAAAAATATTTTCAATAAAATAAAATGATCAAAATACCTCTAAATGTTCAAGGTAATTTTGGTTATTATATTTTATCAAAATTTTATTTTAAATTTTTTTGTTTAGGTGCAATTCATTGAGATAATGATACGTACCAAATTTCATATTCATATAATTTGGGGGGGGGAAAAAAGAAACTAAAACTAAAATACTCTGAGGCATGAGATCTATAGATCAAATAGTCAGTGGTTGATCTAAATTGGACGGCTAAACAGGGCAAGCATATATCTTATCTTCAGTGGAAGTATAAAAACTTTTAGAAAAGTATGCAAAGAGACTATTTATCACAACCATTCTTATCCATCAAATTTCAAATCAAGTGGTTGTAAATGTATTTGTAACTACATTAAAAGCCCAAAAAAAAATTTCTTGAACTTCATAACACACCTTAAATCATCCAATTGGGTATTTAATCCAATTAGGTATTTAACTGTTAGGATGAATTGTAATTTTTTTGTACTAAAAATAAATATTCTCACATAATACGATCCTAAGAACCTTAAAAACAATATATAAAAGTGGACAAGGTTCCTAAGTTTTACCCGTGTGAACTACACATATGGCGTCACGCACATGGGATTTGGTGCTCCAAAGTCAATTTCACAATCATTGGCCGAGACCCGTTCTCGACACATGGGCATTCCAATCATCACACGTGTCCAAGACTTGCATGGAAACGTAGAAACCCACTCGCTTGCGTCAGCGTGAGAACCGTTGGTCCAATACGACAGTGCCACGTCAGCTGATGGAGGTTTGAAATGTCGCGCGAAAGGGACAGCCCAGCTACTGACGTTTTGCCACGTGTAAAATTTGTATAGTGGACCGCGCTTGCCATATATGCTTTGTTTTAGCCCTCAAATATTTCTTATTTGTTTGTTAAATTATTTGATTTAAGAAATTCATTTCAAAGGAATAAGAAGATTAATTTCTTTACATAACAGGAACATGCTGATATGATAAGAAAAAAGTTTATATAAGGTTGCAACCATATAATTAAGAGTTACGGATGCATCTCAAAAATCTATCGAAAAAGGTAGTTTTAATGTTAACTTAGATTGATCATCTCGACATTGAGACGCATGACCATGAAAAATAAAAAAGTTTTAAGTTTCAGAAATAGTGCATTTTACAACATATTATTTTCACTGTCAATTTTCAAGATATTCATGTGTTTATCGATCTACATGACTTTAACCATTTTAAAAATTTAAAATTTTATAATTAAATATAAAAATAGATTTTGAGATAATCCTAAAAACATTTTACATCAAAATTATATACCATGATAAAATTTGAAGGCACGCCTTACCACTACAGCTACGGATGCATCTATATGCCAACTGCACCCATATAATAATATCCATTGAAGTCATCTCTCTCTCATACACACTTATTTTTTATTGTTCAAACTCATACAACCTTAAATTGAAAAGTTCATATAAGGTTAATATTCAAACTCATACAACCTTAAATCGAAATGTTCAATTGCACCCATATAATAATATCCATTGAAGTCATGTCTCTCTCACACACAATTATTTTTTATTGTTCAAACTCATACAACCTTAAATAGAAAAGTTCATATAAGGTTAATATTCAAACTCATACAACCTTAAATCGAAAAGTTCATATGAGGTTAATAAGGTTAACACGCACATGCATGCGTGCACATCGGTTCAGGCCTAAAAAACGCCTTCACATGTGTGTACACGTCACACGTGGGATACACACCACTCCCACATATGCCATACGTGCGACACACACCACTCCGCCTTAGTATTTTCACATTTATGTTTATCTTCTAATTACATAGTAATTTATATAGCATATTTGAATACTCATCCTTCGATGTAGGATAATTCTCAAACATCATTAAATGAAAACAAAATGTAAATATATGTTATTAATAGGCAATTTCAAACAAATATGTTAAGGAAGCATGATGGTTATCACTAATGTTTATTTTATTAATTTTTACATTGATAACTAAATTTTTTATTTTATTTATTAATTTTTATATTATAAATCATGTAATGTATTATTTTTCTTACAGTTGCCAATAATACATTTTAAATTAGATAGTATTATAAAATATTTTTAATTTGTTATTATTTATCTAATAAAATAATTATAAATTATAAACTAATAATTATAATTTCATTATATAATATTATAATTAGTTAGGTTGTAATAATTTTTTATTATAGTTAGTTAGACTGTAATAATTGGAGTTTTTTTAGCGGATTAGGGTTTTGCGCTAAAACGAGATTTTAATGGCCATTCTTTCATTGATTTAGTCTACTCTTTATTATAGTCCATGTATAATTATATATTTTATCCATGATAATTCTATGATTTTTCTTTTATGTGATGCAAATTTAATACTTAAGTTTATACAGGGAAAGAGCAACTCAATAATCACAAATTGATGAAAAAAATGAAAGTTAATAATGTAGTACCCTCATTTCTTATTGGATTCCTAAAAAACAACATTTATAATGAATTTTAATATTTTTTTCAGATTTTTTTGAAGCTTTAATCCGACCGATTCAGCCAATTCTCGATCCTAATCCTAATCGCCTATTCATCGATCCGATTCGATTTTTAAGGTGCCCGATCTGATTCATCGATCCAATTTTAAAACCATTGGATGGGTCTATTTCGGGTGGTTGGGATTCTTAACGACGACGCTTTTTTAAAAAATAAATAATGCCAATATTTTATCAGAAATTATCGTCACTCTTGAAGAATTATGAGTCACATAAGTTTGTTTAATATTAATTTAATCATAAATTAATGGGATAATTAGGGGGGCGGGTGAGACAACCGGACACGGAACCAGGCGTCGCTGTCAGGTTCGGGCAAATGGAAAACACTGCGTCAACGTTAACGGCCCTTCACCGAACGACCGCGAATATAACGCCGTTAAGTTTGATAGCAACTATGAAGCGGTCACCATTTCCACGTCATCTTTTCCGAATGAAGTGTCCTCCAGATCAGATTTTTAGCCACATCAGCACTTTGAGCCAAATGACCAAAATACATGAAGCAATCCATAACTAATGAGAACATAGGGGTTGTAACGGGTCGGGTTGGATCTGGGTCCCGCCACTCTCGGATAGGAAAAAATTTGTGGGACCTAGACCCGAACGGATCCAAAGCTATCAGACCCAGTCTTGGACCTAGACCTATACCCTACCTAAAAATTAAAAATATATATTTAAATATTATGGTAAATATATACCTAAGTTATTTAAATATTATAGTTAAAAATATATAATTATATTTATGTAAATCTTAATTAAATATGATATATTCAATATTATTTAAATGATAACCTTATTGGGGTCGAGTTCACCTAGACCCAATAACCTGCCGGGTCCAATTTTTTGACCCATGCTAGAATCTGGGTCGCACCCTTTTTTGTCGAGTTAGGGTCCACTGCCACTCCTACGAGAATGGCCTCGAATTAATTGAACACGATAATACAAGGATGAATTTCAAGCAAATGACTCGAGTCGGACATCGGACTCGCTAGGTTCCTGAGCTCTATGTAGTGTTTGTCAAAGACTTCGTTGAGTTTAATAAAAGAAAAAAGTTTATAAGGTGTCAACCTTATATTATGGGAGTAACGTGCACTTAAAAAATCCACTAGAGAAAGGTTGTTTTATGATGGAAAACCCTCAAATCAATCATCTCGATCTTAAAATTCATAGATATAAAAAAAAGAATTATAGTTCTAAAAATAATTCATCTTCTAATACATTATCTGGACCGTCCATTTTTTAGATTTTTAAGTACGCATAGATTTGCATGATCATCACCATTTCTAAAATTTTAAATTTCATAATTAGAGGTAACAATAGATTTTCATATCATTGCAAAAGGCTTTGCAGTACTTTAACTACAGTTTTGGCATAAATTGATCAAATTACACATGAGAGATGAACACTTTAACACCTTAATTATGTCTTTTGATTTAATTTCAAAATACCCACATAAAACACATGATCTTGAGTTTAAATGGCTGCAAATGGGTAAAAACGTTAAATATTTTATCTCTTATTAGTATTTTGATGATTTTCTCATTTCCCACACTAGTTATGCTTGACCCAATCACCACAAGTAGTGTCACTTCTATGGCACAAGTGTATTTTGGTCTTGCAATAGATGTTTTTCCAAAGTTCTATATATTGGGTTTTGTGATAACCAAATCACTACATTTATAAGTTTTTTTAAAGATTAAGGGTATTATGGAAAATAAAAAATAGATTTTTTTGGGAAACAAGAAAGTAATATCTTTATAAGAGAGTGAATGATGACATAATACTCATCTTTTTATGATCATTCCTTTGGGGGTTATAGGAATGGATCTCCAATATGGAGATGGGTCTTCAAGAAAGAGAGACATAGCATCTGAGAGATGAGCGGTATTCCCATGAGTTTTGAGTTGGTTAACTTCTACTTCTAGAGAGAAAAAATCTCTATGTTGCTCTCGAGGTTATTTTTTCAGTAGCGGTATTGTGGTGGAAAATGGGATGTCGATCAACAGCGTTGCTCGGTCGGGAGAGCGGGTTTAGAAGGGAAGATCGGTGATGGTCTTTTACCGATGTTTAGAGATATGTATTATCTCTTGTAACCCAAAACTGTAATCTTCATTGTGATAGTGGATTTCTAGTTGTTGAGGCTATGGATGTAGGTCTATGAGGTGAACCATGTAAATCTTGTGTTGTTGTGGTGTGCCTGTTTTTGCGTTTGTGTTTGTTTTATTTCTCGCACTCAATTTATAAGTTGTATTCATCTACTTCGCATTTGACCAATTGAGTACATGATCTTGGATGAAATCCCGGTCTTTGAGATTCCCGGTTCCGCAAGTAAGGGGTTCACAAGAACCCTACACCATAGAGGCAATATAGTCATTGAATTATTGAGATTAGTGCATTTATTATGCTTTGTTTTGAGCATATTGTGCATGTACTACAAAGTTATGTGGAAGGATTTTTTGATATGAAATATTGTGATCTACCTAGGGGTGGCAATGGACCTAGACCCAACCCATACTCGACAGGGGTCCAGGTATGGGTCCAAGTTTTGGACCCATGGGTAGGGTCCGGGTCCAATAAAGGATACCCAAATATTCCCTGGTCCGGTTATGGGTCATGTTAATACCCGACCCGACGAGTACCTGGACCCGAAATTTTAGTTTACCCAAATGCCAAATCCCCAACCCTAAAATCGTTTCAATGCTTTTTGTCTTCTTTCGGTTCCCCAAACGGCCAAACCCCATCGCCATCCTTTGTCTCTACAATTCTCCTTCTCTCAGTTTCTTGGAGACGTAGCTCTCTCTGGATCTCAAATATCTCTCTCTCTAATTGCCCACCCTTGAAAAATTAGTTTTCTGTTGTTCACCATTGTAGGTTACAAAAAAAGAAGCTCATAATGAGGGTGACAATGGACCCGACTAGACGTGAGACCCGATAAGATAGACCTGGGACCCGATAGATACGGGTATGGATCCAATGGGTAGGGTCCGGGTCCAAAACCTGGACCCCGAATACATCCGCGTCTGGGTCTGGGTCCAGCCGGACCCAACCCATTGCCACCCTTAGATCTACCTAAGAATTGCCGAATGATTATTATATATAGAAAAAGGAATTAAATAAGGGAAAGTTTATATAAAGTTGCCACCTTAAAATGTAGAATTACATATGCACTTTAAAAATCTATCAGAAAGGTTGTTTTAATGTTGGAAAACACTCTATTTGATCATCTTGACATCGGGATGTATGAATATAAAAAACAAAGTTTTTGAGTCTAATAAATAGTGCATCTTGCAACACATTATCTAGACCGTCCAAATTCAAGATTTTCATATGTTTATAGATCTCCTTGATTTTAACTATTTTTGGAGTTTAAAATTTTCTAATTAGATATGAAAATAGATTTTAAGATAATCCTAAGATATTTTTACAACAAAATTAGATGTTATGATAAAATTTGGAAGTCAACCTTAATTGGATTGTTTAAGGTTGCAGCCTTTTAGAAACCGCACCCAACTATCATCTCCATTCAATCTTTGGACATAACTTTTTCATGCACGCAAAGAGTGAAGCCGGACATTTCTTTCTTGGGGTTGGCAGCTAAGTTGAAGAACTAATATTTTGGGCTCCTACAAATAATTATTGAGTTTTACTTGAAAGATTGAATAGACAGTGTGCTCCCATGAGAGGATAAAATCTTTTGGATATTGAGGTTATAAATATTTTAATTTTATCCTTTTATCTATATAATAATTTAAACTCTTGAGCCGAAAATTTGAGGGCCCTTTAAGGAACAAAATCATTGTTATTATTATTTATATTTTACTTGAATTTAAATGGCCATTCAATTCTATCATTTGGGCTACACAGTTTGCTTGCACCCCGCTTTTAATAGAGAATATTGGAGGAACATAATTCATGTAGCCAGCTTCAAATAATTGAAAAAAAGTTTGAGAATTATCGGGCATCAAAACAACCTTTCTAGTTAGAAATTTTGAGGTGTGCCTGAATTTGATTGTTTAGGGCCTCACCCTTATTTAAACTTTGGGTGTGGTTTGTATGGAGCCGATGCTCTAAACAATCAAAGTAGAGCCCACTTTTAAATAGTATCGAGAATTGTGGTTTCAATATTGAAATTCTTTTTGATAGCCTTAAAATATATTTTCATCACTAATTATGAAAATTAAAGCTTCAAAATAGTGTAGATCGAACAAATCTATGAAAACTTGAAAACCTTAAAAATTGACGGTCTAAAAATGTGTTATAAGATGAACTGTTTTCAAAACTTGAAATCCATGTTTTTTTCATGTCCATACATCTTGATGTCGAGATGATCAATTTGAGGATATTTGGGCATCAAAACGACCTCTTCTTTGAGGGAGACTCTAATTTGATTGTTTAGAGCCCCAACTCTATATAAACTTTTCCCTTAAAGTTTTTCCATTTAAAATTGGTTGATGGATTTATTTTTGTTATAATTATATTTCAAAAAAAAAGGCGTGAGGATAATTGTGGGAGCTTTTGTAATTATGGGAGCTTTTGAAAATCTGGCCGTTAATCGGGAAGGAGCGGGTGGGAGGATTCACGAGCAAAGCACGCCAGCGTGTCGCTCCGATGACGCCGTCAGTAACGGGCGCGCATCACGCCTGACCCAAACACACTTTCCCTGAACCTCCCTCTCTATTCCGTTACGGTGAGAGAGACGTTACGGTAATAGGTAATGAGAGAGAGATGGGTGGAAGCCCAGCTGTAACACTCGAGATGAATCATGAAACTGTTACTAAATCCTCAAAAAATTTGACTAAAATGCCCCTTTTTCTCTCGCCAACCATTGCGAACTTCTATTTTTTCATAAAAAAAAAAAACAATATTTTCTCCCTCTATAATCAAAACCTCAACGATCAGGTAAAATTACATTCTATTTATAGAGGAGCTTTATCTAAATTATATAGAGTCTGCTATACCAATCTTATTCTATCATTATGGTTTTAAAAGTCGTACCCTCAATCACATATATTTATCATTTATGATAAAATATGGTAATTTGCTGCTTTACCTAATACAATCCTCCTCGTTTTTTTAGGCTTGGGATTGGCATGATCGGCTTTAATTTGGCCCAAAAAAAAATATACATTTCGATATGATAATTTGAGTGCTCATGCCTCTCTCTTTCTCTAAGTTAATTTGTCACCCGGGTTAACAATTCACAAATAGATAAAATGGATAAAGTGTAGTTATTCATAAACACAAAGGACAGGGGCAGAAAAACTAAAAAGGGAGAACAAAAATCGACGAGTACGATGAAGGGGCTTATTTGTAATTTAGGTGAAGGCTTCAGGTATTTTCGTCAGCTTCAAATAAGAAACTGGGTTAGAGATTCCCGGTGTATAATAAATGATAGGGGGTCAGAAAAGAAAATTTGATTAGGAATAGGGGCATTCATATCATGGGTATTATCTGTTACGGTCGACATCACCCCGTCTTCGGTCCTATTTGAGCCCGTTCTCTTCGTCGCAAAGAGAAGAGAAACGAAGTTTTAGAAAGAGAAAGAGAGAGAGAAAGAGGAGAGGAAGGAATTTAGAGAGAGAAATATAAGGAGGAAAGAAGCGAGAGAAGAGAGACAGAGACAGAGATAGAGAGAGAATGGGGTTGAAATCTCTCTCTACTTTCACGCGCTCCTTATTCTTCCTCTTCTCTCTCTCCTCTGCCTTGGCCTTCACGGCCCCTGTTAATTTCACCACTCTCGCATTCGACGATGGCTTCTCGCCTCTCTTTGGAGATGGAAACCTTCAAAGATCACAGGACGGACGCCGTGTTCGTTTGCTCCTCGATGAATCCACCGGTAAATCTTTCAGTTTCTGCCATTTTTCATGGATTTTTTACCATTTGATTATGGTTTATTTCTTGATTTTGTGATCACCCATTTGTTTTATTTTGCAGGATTTGAAATGGGTTTCTTGTTCTGATCATTTGATGGGTGTTCTTGTTTTTGAAATTAGGTTCGGGATTCATATCACAGGATTTGTACATGCACGGATATTTCAGCGCTGATATAAAGTTGCCTTCTGATTACACGGCAGGCGTGGTCGTCGCTTTTTACGTGAGTTTCCCTTGTTATGGCCTTTCTTCTTTTGTTTCTCTCTCTCTCTCTCTTCTGTTCTTTTTTGAAGTTGGTTTATGGATTGTATCGATGTTGCCTTTTCTCGCCGTCTGCTTTTTCTCCGTTCAATTGTTTCAAAGTTTGGTTAATTTTTGGAATGAGAACAATTATGGGGAGACGGAGAAAAAAAGAGACATATTTTCTGACAGTTTTTTCATAATTTGGAGAGAGAGAGATTTTCCGTCAATTCTTTCATAGTGTAATTAATTTTTGGAATGAAAACAATTGAGAGAGAGTAATTTCGTGGCATTTTTTCTTTTCTTTTCTTTTGGGATATAACGAATTTTCACATGAAGTTCATTAAGAAGGGAGGCTTGGACTGCAGATTTTCTTCGATATCATGTAATCAATCCGGTTTTTGTTTACACAATTCCAGAATTTCTTGTTTTCCTCCATTTTATTGCTGTTTTGAATTTTCTTTTCATCTTTCAAAGAATTTATTTAAAGAAAAAAAAAAGGATCAAACTAGAAATTTGGAATTTGACGGGTTCACGCTTTACGTCCCATATGCGAAGATAGCTTATCATTCTCAGCTGTTCATACGGCAAATAAAATTTATATTTTGGGCCAATTTTCGGGAAAAAAAAATAATTTTTGGGCAAAAAAAATTGAGGTGCCTTGGGATATTAGCAAAAAAAATCCCTTTTTATTTCCAAAATTTGAAAATAGTCCAACATATTTTTTATTTTACACCTAAATCCCTCTTTTTAATAGGGAATATTGTATTTTTATATTAAAAGTGTATTAATTAAGCTCAAATTTTGGGCACTCATGCTTCTCACCATGACACGCTTGTAAAAAAATATAATTAAGTTAAAAAAAGATTAGTGGTATTTGATCTTTTATTTATTTTAAAATAATTTTTAGTATTTTTTTTGAAAAAATACGAGATGGCAAGAAGAATCAACCCCCTCCAAATTTGAGCTTAATTCAATATGTACAAAAAAAAAAAAAAACGATACTCGCTCCCAAAAATCGGATTTGAGCTTAAAATATAAAACATTCAGGAGTATTTTTAAATTTTAACAATTAAATAATTTTTCTTCATAAATCTTCCTAATAAATTTTAAGTAAATTAACTCTAAATATCCTTTATGTTCTCTCTAATTATGCTCTCTCTATTTTATATGTAGACATCAAATGGAGATATTTTTGAGAAAAATCACGATGAATTGGACTTTGAATTCCTGGGAAATATTAGAGGAAAAGATTGGAGAATTCAAACAAATGTGTACGGGAATGGGAGCACAAGCCGTGGGCGTGAGGAGAGATACAATCTTTGGTTTGATCCCACCAATGGCTTCCATCGCTATAGCATTTTGTGGACCCAAAAACACATCATGTAAGTTTCTCTCTCTCTTTTGCTTTCTTTTCCTTTTTTTTTTTTTTTTTTTTTATATTTTGGTTTCTTGTTTCTATTGTCTTAGTTATTTGAATTAACTTTTAACTTTAAGGTTGGTATTGTAGACATTTTCTTAATTCTTATGTCTCTTTATTTGGCTGAATTTTAATATTTCCATGGTTTTTTAAAGTACTGCTCTTTATTGGTTCAACTCTTAGTGAAAATCAATGATTAGGATCTCGCCTCAGCAAAGAGAATCGCCCCTTGAATAAGGTGAGTTACTTGGCCGAGTCCGAGTAGACCTAGTGGAGTCTTGTATAGGTAAAAGGCCCCGGATGAATAAAAAATATCAGGAAAATTTTGAAAAAATAAAATGAAGTTAGCATTAAATAGAACCAAAAACAACTTTATAAACTCAAAAAACGTTTTAAAAAGTACATAAAAGTGGCGTTTAGAAAGAATTGATTCTATCTCCAAAGACATTTTAAAAATCTCTATATATATAATAGGGATTATGCCAAAAAACTTACCAATTTTTGACAAAAACATCCAAGTATATAAATTATAGAATAATCCCATATTTTTATAATTTTAAAAAAAATCTAGAATTTTTAAGTACTCTGAGTTGTACATACAACTCAAGGTAAGTCGGCCTCACTCTTATTTGCTTGAGTTTGAGTGGGATGCATCCTTTAACACTGTTGAAAATAGTTATATTCCAGGGGTGGCAAAGGGGTCGGGTCCTGGTCCCTAGCCTAAAGTTTCTTATGGACCCAATCATGCTGATTGTATTATATATATATACATATATAATACAATCAACAAGTTTATGCAACGGTTGTATCATAGTATAATGCAACCCTACTTTTAGAAAACCGTACTTGTGGTCATACACTCTCTTCATCTCAATAATAAATTCTCAAAAAAAAAAATAAATCAATTTGAACCTTAGATATAGGAAAAATGAGTCCCCTCCAAAAACGAATCTAGACCATTCATTTTATGAATTTCAAGATCTTAGCCTTTATATACTCAAAATCAATTTTTTTTTTTTTTTTTTAACATTGTTCATCTAATGATAATAAACCATCCAAAAAAATTGGAAATGAAAAAAAAGTTCTTCTAATGCTTAGATCTAAGCATCTCACCAAAATGAACGGCATATGTTAATTGGATTAATTTTTTTTTTCTAAGTTGTGTTTTCAGATTTTTCTTTTTTTGTGATTGTTCATTAGAATGAAAAGAGTGTATATTTCAAAATTTTGATCAAACAAATGATTGTAGGATGGTTTTTTAAGGTTGTTGCATCATATTACTATACAAAATGTTGCATGAAATCATTGCTTTTATGTAGGATGGTTTTTTAAAGTTGTTGCATCATATTACTATACAAAATATTGCATGAAATCATTGCTTTTATATATATATATATATATATATATATATATATATATATATATATATATATATATCAGATAAGGTCAGGTAGGATCAGTTTGGACCTGACCCGATATGGTCCAATGCGGACTTTGGAACTAGACCTAAGCCTCGAGGTCCAACATATGAACCGGGTCTTGGACCATCCATGGGTTGGGTCAACCCGATTGCCACTCATATTATTATTATTATTATTATTTTTCTTTGCGCATGAATTTGGAAACTCCCATAGTTTTGCTCCTTATTGGTTTACTCCATCAGCGTATTTTTAGATTTTTTTTAAGATGAATTTTATCCAATTTATTGGGCCTGCAACTATAGTAAAGTTGAATGGAGTCGATGGAGTACAAATGGTCCTATAATATCAGTATTTGACGATACGATACAAAGCGTGTAAGAGAGAGACAATTAAAGGGAGAGAGAGAGAGAGAGAAAATAATAAACAGTATTTGGGCTTGGTATTAAGGGCATGCATATGGAACTTCTTTTATTCAAAGTAGCTGTACCGTGTTCTATAGTGCTACCTACTCCACATGATAGCATTTAAATGTATTATGTTTTTTCGAATAAATTGGAGTTTAGTGGAATATTTCTAAGTTTCCTGCTCCTCTCAATTTTCTTTTCGTGGGGAAGCCACTTAAATAATGAGGTCATATTCCTATAGGAATCTTCACTAAAAAAATGAAACAATACTTATTAAAGTGGCTTCTTTTATATTATTTTTATCAATCCTCTATACAAACACTCCATCATTTTCATACCAACCTTAATCAATCAACAAAAAACAAATAACTGAATCAGCAAAAGTCATAAAAAAAAACTAGGTATTTCTTTATTTACTTTTTTTTTTTTTTTTTTTGTGGGCAGATTCTATATTGACAGTGTCCCGATCCGTGAAGTAGTCCGAACTCCGGCCATGGGAGGTGACTACCCCTCGAAGCCGATGTCTGTATACGCCACCATATGGGATGGCTCGAATTGGGCCACCAACGGTGGCCGGTACAAGGCAAACTACAAATACGCTCCCTTTACTGCTGAGTTTTCGAATTTAGTCCTCAAGGGCCGCCCCTCTGACCCGATTGAGCAGATCTCAGCCAAGTCCTCAGAATCCGGTGACTCCTTTGGTGAAAATACCGAACTAGCCCATGCGCAAAGACTCTCCATGAATGGAGTTAGGCATAGGCATATGACCTACTCTTATTGCTACGACAGGGCCCGATACCCCGAGCCGCCCTCGGAATGTGTCGTAATTCCATCTGAGCAAAAGAGGTTCAAGGACACTGGGAGGGTCAAATTCGGAAATGGACACAGACGTCACGGGAAGAGGCGGACCCGTAATCCGATGCCGGAATCTGACCACAAATCCGCCTCTATTTAAAACCCCTTTTTTTGTTTTTTTCTATCCAATGAAAAACAATTTCTCAAGAATTTGAATAATTAAGGATTTTATTTATTTATTTTAAGGGGAAGTGGTTGCAGCACGTGTGGGCCCATGTTACTCACGTGGGTGGTCGTTGCTTTAAGGTTGAGTGCCCATGGCAACATCTTTTATATATATAGAGAGAGAGAGAGAGGGAGCCTTGTGACATATTATTATTGAATAATACTCCTTTTGTAATTATTGGCAATAATTAAATTCCTCGTGGTTTCTTTTTGTAATTATTGGCGATAATTTCAGTTGAAAAATGGAAGAGTCGTGATGGAGCTGCACCCTCCCCGTTTTGTGCCATATACATGAGCCTTGTGATTGGTCAGGGTTTCCATTTTTTAGGGGTTTTTTTGGCCAATCATTACCATTTATGGTATTTTTTTTGGATGTTCGATGGTGGGAGATCGTTTAGGGTTTCTGTGTTACTGAATTTGGAAAGTTCGAACGCCAGCCTTTTGCCAGCTGCATGGTCGCACGGGACCATGATGACGTACTAGCCAGATTGCTTTTCAAGCTTTGAATCTCTTATTATAAAGCAATACCATGAATTAAACAATATGATTATACACCATTCTTACATATGTTATATTAATAAATTGAATATGCTTGAGGCGGACAAATTATTTTATTATTCTGGAGGAAAATATTTCATGGAATGGAAAGGAACGAAAATGGTATATTGACCCATTGCATGTGCTTTATGTGGAACTCTTTTAAATAATTTATTTAAAAAATATTTTTTATATAAGGTTGAGGCTCTAAACAATCAAATTAAAGCGCACATCAAAAATTCATTATAAAAAGTTGTTTTGATGTCAAAAAACCATCAAATCCAATCATCTAGACCTTGAGATACATGATGTCAAAAAAAAAAAAGACTTCCAAGTTTTGGAAATAGTGCATCTTATAATGCATTTATCTAGACAATCAATTTTCAATATTTTCAAGTGTTCATAGATCCATCTATTTGATCTACACTGTTTTTGAAGCTTTAAATTTTATGACTAGATATAAAAATAAGTTCTAAGGTCATCAAAATATTTTTGTTACTGAAATGACATCTTTCGACATTATTTAAAGGTGCACCTTATTTGGATCGTTTAGGGCATAAGCCTTATACAAACCACACCCTTATTTAACCGGTTTCTATACAGCCAAGCCCGGCCACTTAATAAATCTATTTTTGAGATGGATTTTAATAATTACTTTTTAAGGACATGTAATAGCTAACATGGAGATCATGAATATGAAAAAATAAATAAGTTTTTAAAATAAAACTAATAATTCTAGTAATAAAACATTTGGAATGTTAGTTTCTATTGTTTTTAGATGGAACACCTACTTGCATCCATCTTTAAAATAAATGCATTAAATTTTTTGGACCGCATATGTAGAAATACAGTCCAGTGCACATGAAACAATTTTCCTTTAAATAAACTTCGTAAATGGTTTTTTATTAATTAATAAATAGATGAATATGTTATGCTTGAGTAAGGTGGCATTGACATTCACAAGCAAGGAACGTTTCCAACAAGGGGTAGATTAGAATTTCACTCTTAGGAAAATTGTGGAGTTCAAAAGAATTTAGTGTTTAAAAGCACATGGTCCCCCTCTAATAGAAAGAGAAAAACCCTGAAGTAATAATTGAAATATTTCCTTCCGTGTTCTAAATTTAGTTAGATTATAAGAGAGATCTGTTGTTTGAGGTAACCTTTCCTTATTGTTTGAATGTGAATTGCCATTTAATGCCTGCCCAGCTAAAACCTTTAGAAGTGAACCAACACGAACAAGTAGATGGTATATTTAGAGAGAGGAATCCCTCCTTGAAAGAGTAACTTTATTAGGAATGTTTACTAAAATACATAAGAAAACACTAAAAAATCCCAAGAAAAACAGAGAGAGAGAAAAAAAACAAACATAAAAGTTGAGGTGGTTAGATATTGGACCAGCACTGGTTCCTTCCCAAAATCAGTTTGTTCCAATCAATTCGTGATTCAGATCAGGCAATTCCTGATCCGAACAATGATTTTTGAAACACTATTCAGAAGCATAATTAATCCATTGGCTTTGAGGATTTCTTTTGTTTTAGGTAATTTTATGTAGAATGAAGAAGTTTTATGTGCTTATATCATATGGTTAAAGAGCTTTAAAAAACAGATGGTATCCCTAGCATAGTCATATTCTTAGATATGCCATGTTTGAAATGAGTGAGTCCGAAGTCTAACAGCTGATTAAACATGAATCGTAAGTTTGAAGAAGGAGCTGGAAGGAAGAGAATAAATAACTTTGGAATAAAGTAACATATGAAACAAGGAACCTTTGGTGTGAGTCCTAACGATATTAGTGTAGCCTCAAAATGATAAATGTTTGAAAATTCTTAAATGTCAACTTAAAACGGATTCATGCAAGTTAGAGGAGTCATCCCAAACTATAAAAAATAATAAAAGTTGCGGTTTGTATAAGGTTGCAACCTTAAACAATCTTGTAAAGGAGATTGTTTTGGGGTGGATTTTCTTGCCGACCTTTGAGAGAGGGTATTTTCTCTCAGCCTTCCTTCTTTTTATTGTTAATTTTCTGGTTTTGACATGCTAAGGAAGAAATCACTTATTATGAATTTGAAAAAATGCTCATTTATGACAGATAATGTCATCGTTCTAGGGTATGTTGTTTCATCTGAGGGCATTAAGGTGGATCAAGAGAAGGTTAAGGCCATAGCTGAGTGGTCGGTGTCAAAGTCGCTCACTGAGGTGCATTTTTTTCATGGCCTAACGACCTTTTATCGTCAATTTATCAGAAATTTCAGCACTCTAATAGCACCAGTGACTGATTGTATGAGGGCTAGAAAGTTTTCATGGAGTCCCGCTGCTGAAAAGAGCTTCAATCTAATTAAACAAAATATGATGCAAGCAATAGTACTTGTCTTACCAGATTTTTCTAAGGTGTTTGAGGTTGAAACTGATGCATCAAATGTTGGCATATGGGCAGTTCTAAGTCAAGAGGGGCAACCATTGGCCTTCTTTAGTGAAAAATTGAATGAGGTACGTAAGAAGTATTCGGTTTATGACCTCTAGTTTTAATGCAGTGGTGCAAGCCTTGCGTTACTGGAGGCACTACTTGATTCACCTATATGTGCCTATATCCAACCATAGCCATAGTTTTATCCTTCCCAACGTGCCCACCTAATGCTCCACCATGAAGCTCCTTGATATAGGCACATAAAACTTCTTCATTCCCAAGCACTATTTGAGTTCCCAGAAGAAGTTGAATGTGTGACATGCTAAGTGGATGGCCTTCCTTCAAGAATACACCTTCCTATTAAAGCACAAAGGTGGAACCCAAAATAAGGCAGCTAATGCTTTAAGTAGAAGGGTAATATTGCTTAGAACTTTTGTCTACGGAAGTGTTGCGGTTTCATTCAATTTTTAGCAAGGTCATTGAAAGTTGTGTTGATGGGCGAGACCCTATGGGTATATCTCATGCATGATGGTTGATTATTTAAAGGTCTGTGGTTATGTATACCTGATTGCTCCCTAAGGGAGAAGATAATCAAGGAGCTTCATGGTGGAGCATTAGGTGGGCACGTTGGGAAGGATAAAACTATGGCTATGGTTGGAGAAAAATATTTTTGGCCACGTATGCCGAGAGATATCGATCGATTTGTGACCTGATGTGGAACTTGCCAAGTATCTAAAGGTCACACACAAATTATATGTTTTTATACCCCCTCTTCCTATTTCAAATGCCCCATGAGTTGATATTTCTATGGACTGTGTACTTGGACTTACACGAACCACATGAGGTATGAACTCTATTTTTGTTGTTGTTGATCGATTTTCCAAAATGGTACATTTTATTCCTTGTAGGAGAACTATGGATGCTACACATATTGTCAATCTTATTTCCAAAGATATTGTAAGGCTAAATGGTATTCCTAAGTCTATTACATCTGATCGGGATACAAAATTTTTAAGTCATTTTTGGCGCACTTTGTGGAAGCGCATGGGAACTAAGCTTCAATTTTCTAGCGCTTATCATACTCAAATAGATGGGCAGACCGAAGTAGTGAATAGGAGCATTGGTAACCTCTTGAGAAGTATTGTTTGTGATAACATACTTCAGAGGGACCTCGCTTTGCCCCAGGCGGGGTTTGCTTACAACAGTTCAGCAAATCGATTTATAGGAAAATCACCATTTGATATTGTTAATGGGCGGATGCCTAATCATGTGCTGGACCTAGTGTCATTACCCATGCCAGGCAAGATGCTTTTGCTGAGCATTTTTTAGATTTGCAAGTTCAAATCAAGAAGAAAATTGAGTAAAGCAATGCAAAGTATCGAAAAGCCTCAAATGAGCATAGAAAAGAAAAAGTTTTCAAAGAAGGGGACTTAGTAGTGGTGTATTTGAGAAAGGAGAGGCTTCTTTTGGGAACCTATAATAAACTCAAGTCCAAGAAAGTGGGCCCTTGCCACATTTTGAAGCAATATGGGAACAATGCATACAAGGTGGAATTACCAATGGTATTGGATATTTCCCCGATATTTAATGTTGCTGACTTATTTGAATTTCATGATGTTGCTGACTTATTTGAATTTCATTGAGACCCTCTAGAAGTCAAAGAAAAAGTAGTTGATATGATGAAGCAATTACCGATAAAGAAATAGTAGGAAATTGAGCAAGTTTTGAAGACTGAACGCTTTCAAACTCGAAAAAATTACTATCGCCAATTTCTAGTCAAATGGAAGGGCATGTCATGCTTTGATAGCGAGTGGATTTCTGAACAAGAGTTCAAAAGAGTAGATCCAGATTTATACCCCGTCTATACTGAAGAGAGAAAAAAAAAATGAGTGTGTGGAGGTTTTTTGTTTTCTCTTTTGCTTATCTTGTTTTTTAGTCTATTTAAAGAGATGTTTCCCTTCATTGTAAAGCAATCTATGAATTGAATAAAAATTGATCTCATAAAAGAGATTGTTTTGGGGTAGATTCCCTTGCAGACTTTTTAAGAGATGGTATTTTTTCTTAACCTTCCTTCTTTTTACTGTTAATTTCTGGTTTTATTCTCTCCCTACATCAGGCTCCTTTTTAAGCTCTAATTTTAAAAATTTAGACTAAAAAATGGTTCAAATCAAGTAGCTCTTTAAACGCACATGAAAATAATGAAAATTGATGGTCTAGATCATGTGTTGCAAGATGCAATTTGTGGGACTCAAAAATTTTTTTTTTTTTTTTTTCTTTTTCATAATCGCATGTCTTGAATGTTTTTTGGTATAGTTTGCGCATTTGTTGGAAAGGTAGTTAGATATGTTGCAAAGTTTTGGTGATTAGTTTGTGAAAAAGCAGAAATAGCATCTTCTGCAACAATATTTTTTGGAATTTTATAGAATTTTGGCTATTTCCACTCCAGGGTTGCCTAACTTGCTTGTTCAAGGGCTTATTTTTTAAGATTTTATGATGCTTTTTTGGATTCACAATTGAGTGCCGGGGCAAAAAGTTAATACTTCGCATTTTGGAACTTTATGAAGTTTAAGGCTTTGGACTGGAAAAACTACTTCCCAAGAGTTTGTCCGGGCAGAATGTTTTTAGGAATTGATGGGCTGAAAAAAAAGGAAATTTAAGTTAACATATGTTATGATTTGTAGAATTAAAAAAACATCTCCAATATTTCATGTTTTTAAACTCATAGCTCTTTTTTTTTTACTTTTTTTTTTCAATCTTCCAAGAGTTTGTTTTGAAAGACTGATTCACATATGCAAAGAAAGAATTCAGTGCTTATAAGTAAATACATTAAATTTGTTTTTGAGCTTAATTTGTAACATTGATTTAATTTCATTCGTAATCTGACCTAACTTTTTTTTTTTTTTTTGACAAACTTACTTACTTTATTAATCAGAGAAGAATTAAATCGTTAGAAAAGCAAAACATCAGCAACATAAATTGAGGGTAAATCCACCCCATGCTTGCCCAAACCATCCATCTCAGGCGGTTGATAAGCCGCTTGCACTTGCATAACAGAAAACAATGGCACCTGTAGAATCCTGTAAATTCCCACCGAAGCCCAAAGGCCTAGGATTGCCAACGGAACTTTCATCAAAATTCAGTTTCAAACTCCTTAACAATGGCGGTATCCAACAACCCATAGGCCTCACTCTAACCAATATTTGGAAGAACAAATTGGAGAAATTCACTTACCATGATTGAGTAACTTGTTTAGATCCTTCTCTGTTATCAGAATGAAAGTGTCATCTACGACACTTGTAAAATTTAAAAATTCTTTAGAAAATTGAATGATACATAAATCTTCAAAATTGAAAAACTTTTCAAAATAACTTTATTACGAGCAACTAAGCCTAATTCAAATGTAATTTTCATAACGATAAAAAATTGGAGTTATTATTCAATTAAGAAACAAAAATTACAAATCATATCACTTCTTACAAAACCCAGTCCTAATATCTTATATCTCTCTTCCTAGAATGCCGAAGCCCTGGATCTAATATCTTTTACATTTCTTTTTAGATAACTAAACCCCAAATCTCTTTTGTTATTTTTAGTAAAACATAATAAAACAAGGAAAAGGTTTATACGAGGGTAAGAGGCCCTAAACAATCAAATTAAGGTGGTCCTTAAAAATTCAGGACGCTATTTCAATGCAGAAAAACCCTCAATTTGATCATCTTGACCTCAAGATGTATGGATATGAGAAAAAAAGATTTCAAATCTTAAAAATAGTGCATCTTGTAGTGTATTATCTAGACATTAAATTTTACTGATTTTCAAGCGTTCATAGATCTCCTCGATCTACACGACTTTTTAATATTTAAATTTTATAATTAAGGATGAAATTAAATTTTCCTGTCATCACAAAGATTTTTTATATTGAAACAACATATTTTGCCACTATTTAATGGCATGTCTTATTTTGATTGTTTAGGGCCTCAGCCTTATATAAACCACACCCATAAAACAATTGAATCGGAATATTTTTTCTCTTAAGATTCATGTTTTCTTGCTCTTCAGATTGAGGGTTAATCTTCTTCAACCGAGTTTGGAATTTATTCGTTATGTAATATCACCGATTCTATTCGCCCCTTTTAAATCCAAATCCATGCTTTCGAACATGACATATTTTTCACTCCTTCAAATTTTGAAAAAATTGGTGTAAAAAATATGTAATATCACCGATTCTATTCGCTCCTTTTAAATCCATCCTTTCGAACATGACATATTTTTCACTCCAACTTTTGAAAAAATTGGTGTTAAAAATAATAAACAAAATAGAACATTTTCTTAATACGTGAACAGATTTCTGCTAGTCCGGAGCATACTGTGTATTTGGTCCCTTGGGTAAAACAATTATCGTTTGGACCCCAAATTTTTAAGGATGTAACTTCTAGAACCTAATATTTAAAAATAAATATTTAAGTCATTCTGAAGTTTAAAATAAATAGTATTTCGATTAGTGCTAAAATATATGATATGTGGAAATAGCACCAAGATAATCTAATGCGTGTGGTTTATATAATGTTGCAACTTTAAATAATCAAAGGCGCATCTCCAAATTTTATCAAAAAATAATTTTGGCGTAAAAATTTTTAAGGATGGCTTGAGAATCTATTTTCATCTATAATTATAAAATCTTAAACCTCAAAAATAGTTCAAATTAAGTAGATTTATAAACACTTGAAAATCTTGAAAATGGATGATCCAGATAATGTGTTGCAAGATACACTATTTTTAGAACATGTAATCTTCTTCTTTTTTTTCATATTCATACTTCTCGAGGTCGAGATGATCAATTAGAGAGCTATTCAACATCAAAACGACCTTTTATGATGGATTTTTGAGGTGCACCTTACATTTTAAGGTTGCAACCTTATATAAACCTTTTTCTAATCTAATTATACACCAATTTTACCATTTATCAAGATTGAAGGGTGTCAAGGCAATTTACTAATAAACTGGTTACTTCCAATTAATTTAGAAAATATTTTGATTTATTTCATATATCTTTTCATTATTTTGTTAAAAATGCCATATTAGCTTGTAATGGCAACGATTTCTTAAGGTCATGTGATGTATTGTTTAATACGTTGATGGGAAATGATATTTGTGTTGTTTAATAAATTTTAAAAGGGTGTAGTTTGTATAGAGCCGAGGCTCTAAACAATCAAAGTAAAGTGCATCTTTAAATAGTGTCGAGAAATGTGGTTTCAATACTGAAAATCTTTGTGACGACCTTAAAATATATTTTTATCTTTAATTATAAAATTTAAAGCTTCAAAAATAATGTAGATCGAGCAGATCTATGAAAACTTGAAAATCTTGAAAATCGACCGTTCAAAAATGCATTACAACATGCATTATTTTTAAAACTTGAAATCCATTATTTTCTCACGTTCATGCATCTTGATGTCGAGATGATCGATTTGAGGATATCTGGGCATTAAAACAACTTCTTCTAGAGAAATTTTTGAGGTGGGCTCTAATTTGATTGTTTAGAGTCTCGGCTATATATAAATTTTTTCCATTTTAAAATAACAATCTTTATTGATCCACAATTTGTTTTGAGGTGATCTTTCTTGGATTAATTAAAGGGAATATTTTTTGGTGGTCCGCTCTATATATGTTTTATTGCAGTAATCTCGTAGATGTTAAGAACTCAAAAGGGTTGCATCGCTACCATAATGTTGGTCCCTTTAAAAAAAAAAAAAAAAAAAGATTATCATAAATATATCTTAATTTTAGATTTATTAGAAGAAAAAAAATCTTATACTTTTCATAAACTTTGTCCATACTTTTTTTTTCACTTTTTGTGTTTTTTTTATCAAAATAATTACCGTGAAAGTATCACAGTATAATTAATATCATAATGGGCTTACCGTCCTAAGACATCATAATACTTAAAATAGTGTGATGACTTTGAGAAACATAACAATATTTAAAATATTTAAAATGCTGTGATGACCGTAAAAAATATCAAAACATTTAAATTACCATGATGATTCCTTTAGAATAAAAGGCAAAAGGCTTTAAGGCATGGAAGTATTGCGATATTACTAGTATTGTGATACTACAGTAATATTTCACCCACAATAAAATGCCATTTCCATTTGAAACCTGGTTTTTTACTCTCTGATGCGCACGGCCCCCTTCAACGCTCCTTCTTCCTCTCCGCGCTCTGTCAAGTGCTCCCTCTCTTCCTTACCCTCCCAGCGGCAAGAATGTGTTGTCACAATGTACGATTTGGAGACCTCATTTTTTTCGCAGAGAGTAGTTTCATGTGTTCCACCATTTGGCTCTCGAGGCCCGCATCGAAGTGGGCTTCCGAGAAATGCTCTATAATCTCTCTCTCTCTTTCCATTTTATTGAATCAATATCAGATTTCGGTCGGCATTGTTAACGAAGAAACAAGTTCATATGTTACTTACCCAAAAGAAAAAACAAGTTCATATGTTTGATTGCTGACCAAATCTCTCTGGCACTCTCGATAGAGAAACGAGTTTGAATAGAGAGAAAAATCTCTGAATGAGTATAAAAATAATAATTTAGTGTTTATAGTTCTAAATCTAAGGGCAAAGGAGCCACTTTTACGAGAGAAGAAAGGAGTCTCGTTGAGTGGAATGCTGATCCCCACGGTGGAGAAGTGGAAATATGGAGTGAGAAATATATGGAGATTTCTTGTAGTATTTCTCAAAGGCTATCAAGGTATTTTAGGTATCGTGATTTTTAAAAATAATAAGGTTTATACCGTTATATGACTACCGTAAAAGCTATTTAAAAATAAAAATAAAAATAAAAAGTGAAAAAAATGATGTTAACGAGGTCTATTAACGTATAGAGTTTCTTTTCTAATAAGCCAAAAATTAAAATATACTTCTGATAATTTTTCAAAAGCGAACATAATAAATAAATAATACATTGATGAGATTAGCAATACTTGGATCCATCCCCAATCCACACAACGAACATGAGGTGCTAATCCAAATCCTATAAGCCAAACTTCATGGTGACAGGTATATAATACGAGCAAATCATCTCTCATCATCTTTTTTTTTCCATTAACATGCATTAAAAAACTCTCTATTTTATAGAGCCCCTACCTAATGATAAAAAATACCCTTATAAAAAAAATACTCCATGTACAAAACAAGGGTATATAAATGTCCACAATTTGTTGAGTAAAATTATAAATTGCTCTATAGTGTGAGCACCCTAACATAACCGTTGATTATAATAGTTAATGGCCTATATAAGTTGAAATCTAAATTGTAACTCTTATCTTTATTCATTTTAAAAGGCATGGGGAGCTCTGACAAGTTGTCACCTAACTATTAAAATTCTCATTAGGATTAATTACACCACTAAAGACCAAGTAATATTCATATCTATATATGACTTTTTCCGTCAATACCATAATATTATTAACTAATATGTTTAATAATTGGATATTTTGAATAAAAGAACCTGAAAGGCCACAATATCCAACAATTTATTCTTACGATTCAAATTGCATGTTATTAAAAAGGGAAAGTATATAAACAACTATTCACTTTTGTTACAAGATGATGACAATTACTCTTGTCCATCAGATTTTAAATTGGGTGATAATAAAAATGTCGTTAAAGTTCAAAAAAACCATTTTTCAAATTCCATGACAACACAAAGCCATCATATTCAATATCTAATGGCTAGGTTTAATTGTGACTTTTTACAACAAAGATAATAACCTCATAATAAACAATACCAAACGTCATACCATTCAAATACCTTTCAAAAAAACTTAAGAGTGATCAAGTAAGGTTCTGGTATTAGAAACCTTTATGAATTAAAAATCCATATCCAACTCGAATTATGATATTTAAAATTCTTAAAATAATATATATCCAGTAGATCCATAAGCACGTGAACATTGTAAAAATAGACAGTCCAGGTAACGTGTTATAAGATGTACAATTTTTTTACTCGAAATTCTTTTTTTTTTTATAGTTTGGTTAGGAAACTAGAAGGTTTGATAATTGTAGTAGAAAATTTTGAGGCATTCGAAGAGACTAAACATGTATTTTATTTAAATTAAGCCTTTACTAATCGGATTATGTTGTGTGAATTTTTTTAGAAAAAATTTACCCTAATTCCCTATCTTGTTTCATAGTATACCGTCCTTCCATTTTTCTTTCAAGCGGCATAAAAAAATCCTTAAGGATTTCACCGTAACCCGTCATCTCTTATCTCCTTCATTTATTCACTTTTGACTATAAAAATTAGCCCCAACAAATTGATTTATACCATTTCAACCCAAAAACATTTCAAAAACTTTTTTAACCCACCCCGTTATATCTCCCACCTCATTATATCTTTGAACCCAAAAACATTTCAAAAATATTTTTTTATTATATTTTTTGCCTTTTCATCCCCTCAATGCCACGTTGAGGGCTCCCTATCTCTCTCTCACATTGGTCTCTCTCCTCTTCTCTTATATGTTAATCTCTCTTTAAAATTTACGGCTGGTTCTTTTCTCTCTCTAAACCTCTCTTTTTCTAATGATATAAAAAAGTTTTTTGAAATGTTTTTCGAATGTTTTTGGGTTGAAATGGTATAAAAATATTTGTTGGGGGTAATTTTTATAGTCAAAAGTGAATACATGAAGGAGATAAGATATGAGAGGTATGGTAAAATCCTTTGTGATATTTTTATGCAGCTTGAAAGAAAAAATGGAAGGAGTATCTACCATGAAATAAGATGGGGAATTGAGGTTTTATACGAAATTTTCCTAATTTTTTATTAAGATTTTGTTATGTAATTTATCTAGTTACCAATTGTTATTTTTATTATTTTTATTTTTATAGGAGAGTTGATGAGTGCTACAACCCAAATTGGAGATAGAAGACGGTAGAAATGAATGCGCGTAGGAGTGTAGAAATGTATGTGCTGCAAACACAAATGGAGTTTAGAGAGAAAGTAGAAATAGATGTGAGCTTATAAATGGAGTTTAGAAAGAGAATGTAGAAATAGATATGGAGAATTGCGCAAAAATTGATGGGCACAACATGGAGTTTAGAGAGATAGTAGAAATAGATGTGAGCTTATAAATGGAGTTTAGAATGAGAAAGTAGAAATAGATGTGGAAAGAGAGAATAATGGGAGATAGATGCTTTTTTTGGATAAGAGACATACTAGATTACCTGAATGATGGGAGATAGATGATTTTTTTGAGTAAAAGATGTGCTAGATTATCTATTAAACACATAATTGATTTCACATTTTTTTAGTAGTGTAATTGATTTCACATTTTTTTAGTAGTGTAATTGATTTCACATTTTTTTAATAGTGTAATTGATTTCACATTTTTTTTAGTAGTGTAATTGATTTCACATTTTTTTATTACCCAAATAAGATAAATTTCATTTCATTTTTTTTTTTTTTACTATAATAGAGTTTGAGATACCCAAACGGTCCTTAGGACTTGTTTGTTTAGTTTCTATATAAAAGAATTTCCTCTTGTGGTTGGTTGAGGTTCAAAGCCTTTAGATTGAAATAGCGAATACAGGGAAGTAGATATTTTCGCTCACGTGGTCAACAAGATGGCTACCAATTCAAACCCCAACCCACCCCACCCCACCCCATGTTTGATTAGGCCAACGTTGTAAGTAGGTGAATTTATGGACCTTGAAGAAGCTTCTTTGAATGTACCAACCTTGAAGAAGCTTCCCAAGTCCTCCCCACCCACCATTTAAACAAACCCCAATACCTAATTGCCTATCCAATTTCAAAGGGTGAGTAGGGAAGACCCGTCTAAAAAATAAAATTACCTGAATTATTAAATTACTCTTAAAATTTGTACAAGATATTTTTGGATATTTTAATTGTTTATTTTTTATTTTTTTTTATCAATGTAAAATGCTAAGAAGTATGAATACAAAACATTTGTGCTCAATCACATACATAACAAAACATATAAAATTGGAGGAAATTTGTTTCATGCATGCGGGACTGCATTTCTATATAGGCGGTCCAGAAAATGCAAAGCATCCATTTTAAAGATGGATGCAAGTAGGTGTTTCTTCTAAAAACAATGGAAACTGACAGTCTAAATGTTTTCTTACTAGAATTATTATTTTTACTTTTTAAAATTTATTTATTTTTTCATATTCATGATCTCCATGTTAGAGATTATATGCCCTTACAAACTAAGTCTTAAAATCCATCTCAAAAATAGGTTTATTAAGAGGCCTGCATTTCTACATATGTGGGCTTGGCCGCATAGAAACAGGGTCCAAAATTGAAATGCTATAAGTTCTTTTAAAAGATGGGATATGTACATAAAATATAAATATTTGAGATATTTTTCAAATTTTAAATATCCAGCATAAATTTCCCAAATGGTGATGATGACAGTCATGGAAATTTAAATAAATATCCCTTATGTTTTGCAAAATATTAAAGTTTATCGATGATATTTTATGCTTTTGTCCCACTTTTTTAAAGCATGTCTTCTATTTTAATTTTAATATTTTTTCAGATAATGGAATGAGCTCAAATTTGTGGTGTTCATACTCCTCACTATTATATACCTGTAAAAAATTCAAACATTAATACTTTTAAATAAATAAAATGACCTACATAACCAAAGGAAAAAGCTTATATAAGGTGTCAACCTTATGCTATATGAGTAAGGTGCACTTAAAAACCTCACTAGAAGAGGTTGTTTCTATGCTAGAAAACCAACTCAAATCGATCATCTCAGCCTTGAGATTCAAAGACACGAAAAAAAAGGGATTTATAGTCTTAAAAATAGTTCATCTTCTAACATATTATTTAGACTGGCTATTTTTCAATATTGTCGAGTGTTTATAGATATGCTTCAGTCACCATTTCTGGAACTTTAAATTTTATAATTGGGGGAACCAGTAGATTTTATATCGTCACAAGGCTTTGCGGATTGAGGTGCACCTTAATTCGATAGTATAAAGTTGACACGTATACAAACCTCGCCCATAATCAAAATACCCCTAAAATGTGTTCAAATATTTTGGTCATTTTGTTTTTATCTAATTATTTTCTATAATTTTGACATATGCTTGATGGTGATATGTATGGAAAGATAAAATTTGAGATAAAAAAAATATAACATTGAGATACTAAACATTCTCTAGGAAAGTGGGATACTGATGTAGGAAAAAAATAACATATGAAAAATTACAAAACAAAAACAATGATAGAATATACCATCTCTCAAGGGTCTACAAAAGAGTTCACCATAAAAATCTCTTCACAAGAGCAAAAACAATTTCTTGCTTCTAAAAAAATTAATTCTTAATAGGGTGTAACTTAAATAGGAGACTAGGCTAACTAACTAAATTAAGGGTATTTTAATCAGTTATTTTCTCAAAGTAATTTTTATATTTTTTAATACACAATGTGAATGTCCAAAATTTTAAGTTAGTCCAATTTGTAAAAATTTAATTAAAATTCTGTATAGTAATGGCCCTTCCTATTTTCCTTTCTAATCTAAATGGTTACCAAGGTGGTCGTGTCCTATTTACGCATACATGTGATATAGATGTTGTACTTTTCTTTTATTTTTATTATATTCAATGATACCATTTACTTTTGATACAAGAAGGTCACAATTACTTACAACTATCCGATGTGAAATCTGATAGTTTGGGTTCACAAAGTTCGAGAAAAATGTAAAATCTGATAGCTTGGGTGTGTCACAAAGTTCGAAAAAATTCCTCTTCAAGTTTGAGCTTGGTTAATAAAATAAATAAATCCATCCAAGTTCATATCCAAAAATCACATATTAATTGTTACGACTTTGTACTAAAGATAAATTGTCTCATTGTATACTTTTTCATAACTATTTCTTTGTTAAACTTCTTATTGGAGTGGGTTAGGGCCGAGGATCAAACTTATTTTGTTCTTTTCTTTTTTGGGAGGGGGAGTGTGTTCATAACTATTTCTTTATTAAACTTCTTATTGGAGTGGGTTAGGGCCGAGGATCAAACTTAGTTTTTTCTTTTCTTTTTTGGGAGGGGGAGTGTGTGTAAGGGAGAGAGAGAGAGAGAGAGAGAGAGAGAGAGAGAGGTACTTGTGTTCTCCATTTTTTTCACATGTTTTGTAATAAATTTTTTTGATAGAATTTCTTAAACTTTATTAAAGGAAACTAGAAAGAAATTACATTGTTAGAGACAATTGCCTCTATTAAAATGATATCGCCATAATCAGCCACCACATTTACTTCCCAATAGACATGCACAAAAGAAAAGAAAAAGGGCCTAGCTAAGTCCAAGATCTGTACTTAGCTAAGTCCAAGATCTGCAACAGCACAGATGCTTCCAAGGCGCTTCCACTGCTCCCCTTTGCACCATTTGATCACATTTAAGGAATCACCTTCAAATGACACAGAAAGAATCTAAATTTCTTGCAACAAAAATTTTCAAACCACATTTAGTGAATCACTGTCAATGACGGGACCTAAATTTTTTTGCAACAAAAATTTTCAAACGAAGTAGAGACAAGAATTTAGAATGGTTAGTTGTTTTCTCCCCACGTAGACTAGTGTAAATAAAAACAATTTTACATTCCCAATCCCTTACCACTCCAGCTAATCTAGAGTTTCCTTGCGGCCCACTATCATAATTAAGTTTATAAATATCCCTCATAAGTGGAACCCACGTCCTGCACTTGATAAAACTCATTTGGAATAAGTTGGACAAGTTTCTCCTAAATATTTAGCCCACTTTTGTAACCGATAAGTATAACCAAATAGCGTGCACGATCTTCTTCAAAATCCTCTTAAAGGGCAAGCTTATCCCATCAAAAATTCTTATGTTTCTTTCTTTCCATATTTCTCACAAATCTGCTAGATCACTAAACCAGTTTGCAGCAAAGAAGATAGCGATAAGTTTGAAATGATACCTATCATATCCAGAGGTATAACCAAAGCTACCCAAATTAGTTTTCTAAAGTAAAAAGACAATGAGCACCGGTTTCACTATCACCTTTACATAATAGACAAACATTTGGCAGGATCTCCCCTCTTTTGATGAGGTTATCAATAGTTAAAACATTATCTTGTACATCCAACTGTAAAAAGCTTGCACTTCGGTCAAAGCCACTTTCAAGTTTTAGCAACAACCGGCATTGACCATCTCCATTGGAAAAACAAATGAGACATGGACTTCACTAAAAATTTTTCATCTCTATCAATATCCCAAACTACCTCATCAATAGCATTATGAGGGATATTTGTAATAATTTTTTGCCTTGTGGATTTGTTATTGTGCAGGAATGATTTGAAGTTTTATAAGTTTTCGGATAACCAATTGTCCAGCCTGCCCACCATTGACGCAGAAATTGATCAAGAACAGTTTTATCAGTTATCACCAAACTAGTAATGCACTTAGTGATAGAAGACAAGGCCAAAACCAGATTGGGAAGTTTCACGTTTTTCTTACACAAGATCACGCAATTTGTTTTGAAATTCTTACCCTGTATATTTGCAGGAAAAACAGTTGGTGGACCTGCCAAATCACATTGTGCTTTAGTCCCACCACCAAAGCACCGTGAAAGAGGGATTTGTTTAACTTAGTGATTTAAAAAACAAATCAATGACCTATATTGGGCATCTCAAAAACCAATCTGGATTGGTGAATCAACATTTTTACTATAGCAAAACGACATTTTTACAACATCGTTATATTATAGTAAATCGCTGGTTCTCTTCTAGACCCAGACTATTTCCTATATACTAATAGAATTGGCACGAAGTGACCGATTCTTGGATCAGACAGGACGATTCCATGCCGACGCGACATTTTTTAAATCACGTATTTAACCCGACGCTCACAAATCTGCTTTACTTAAAAATGTGATTTGGAGCTCAAAAAAATGCTCCATATTAGTACCTCTGTAAGTCAAACTTTGGACCGTGCAATTGATGAGCCACCAGTTCAAGGCTTGGAGTCAAAAAGAAAGAAAAAAAGCACAACTAAATGATCATAAGGTGAATCAAATGTGATTTAAGAATTTCAGGAAATAAAAAGCCCCAAAGGTCATATGTGATTTGAAGAATTGCAAGTCAAAAGCCTTAAATATTGGTGTTTTGCTGGTGGGACCCATTGTACAATTCGTTCCAATGGGATCACCTTTTTGGGCTCAATACTTTTTATGGAAACGTGTATACGAAAAAAAGGCATATAGCCCCTCTCATCTCAAATAACCTCCTGCTCCTATGAAAATTAAAAAGCCCATAGAAACAAAATAATAATAATAAATAAATAAATAAAAGAGGTTTAATCCTTTTATTGCCTTTTCTATTATCTAAATTACAAAATTTATGTTTCTTTTTGTTATCTAAATCTTAGAAATGCTCTCCCTCTTTCTCATTCTTCCTCTGTTATATCCACTCAATGTCAAAATAGTAGTGAAAAAAAAAAAAGAGAAAAATATTTGGATAAGACCCCTCCTATTCATGTGTATAGGATTTCAAATTATCGCCATTAAATTTGGTAGAGACATATAAAAAAGTCAATTCCGACGATGTATGTGATAACTTTTTTAGATATTTGTATTAATTTTAATGGTGATCCTTTGAATCTTATACACATCGGTAGAATTCCTCACCTGTGGTCATCTTCTTCCCTCTCTCCAGCAACGTTCTTTGAATACTTATCTCTCTCTCTCATCTCATGAACCTTACAAGTAAGTTAAAAGAGGCTTCGTAAACTCCATTGATATGATGAGGTCATTAGAAAAAAGTGAAATACAACAATTTAGACAATAAAAAAGGCAAAAAGAGCTAAATGCCTTTTTCTTTTGCCTTCGAGGGATTTCATTGGCTTTTTACAGGCCCTCAAGTTATACATCTATTTCCAAATAACAAGATTTCTTTGCATATTTCTAATAAGATTTCCTCAGGTTAACTTCCAAAAAATCAAATCTCGGTTTTAAGCTCGGAAAAGTGTTTAGTACGTCGGCAAACTCAATTCGTCCATCATGGCTTTTTATGGTTTTAGGACCCGAATACATATTAAACCACTACAAATTCAGTTTGTCCTAAAGTCTATAAATTTGGAGCTCCAAAACTATTAATGCTGGTTTGGTTGAAGAATTAAAATGAGCACTCCAAAACAAATAAAAATAACATATAATATTTTAAGACTCGGAAAAAAAAAAAAAAAAAAAGAATTTCCATAATTATAATCTGGTAGTCTAGATGGTAGACTTTCAATATTTTGGATCCGAAACCTATCTTTTAAACATGGATTTTAGGAGGATTTTAGGAGAGTAGATGCACCAAACCCTGTTTGTAGATTTTCTAAGAAAGATTTGTGAGGTTTCTATTCCCATTGACACCACCCCAATAACACCTTTCAAAAACTAACTCCTAAACAATTTTAAAAAACGGGTGAGGCACTGTGTTCCCACTGAGTTAACCCAAAAAAAAAAAAAAAAATTGTGAGGTTAATGATTAATTTAGCGATAGCAGTAGGATAACTTAATAAGCATGTCCAAAGGAGGGGAATGACTATCTTGGATGAGTTTGAAAAGTTCTTAAAGAAAATGGGATTTGGTAAAGAAAAAAAAACACTGAATAGGGAGACTCATGGGTCTACTTTGGTTTTTTAAGAATTTTTGGATATGGAACACATCCCAAACAACTGCAAATCCATTTTTACTTCAAATCCATGAAGTTGGGGCTCCAAAGAAAGTGTAAATCTAATTATTTTTGAAGAATTGAAATCAATATTCAAAAAAATTAAAAGCATAAATCTTTTTTTTCCTAGATTCACCATCTTTTTCTTCTTCTTTTTTTTTTTCTTTTTTTTTGGGTGAGACAGTGAGGTTCTTCTTCTTTCTTTTTTTTCTTTTTTTTTGGGTGAGACAGTGAGGAAAAAGCCATTGAGCTTAGGACTTTAGATTTGGAATGGTTAAGTGCTAACCAATTAAGCCCGAGCCCTTTTTCCTATAAAATTTTACATTTTGAATGGGTGGAGCCCCTGCAAATTAAGCATTTTGGGGTGCACCTAAACACCTATATTGTTGATAAATTCGCTCGATCGATCAATTACCGTAATCTCCCCAAAATTGTCCCCAAAATTATTGGGTAAGTGTGGCCATTAAAGGCCTTATGAGTGCTTGTAATAAAACATCTTGATATAATGGAACATGAACTCAATAGGAGTGTAGTCCCTCGTGGACTATACTAAGCAAATAATATTTGCTGACCTTCAGAGACGGGGATCAAAACCTCATCCATGTACCATCACACGGCATGCATAATAACAGTCGTTTCGATAAAGTGAACCATCTTTCAGGGTGAAGCTTATGTATGTGCGAGAGATACCCTTATGCACCCACCATAGGAGTTGTAGTTACATCAGGTCTAGGTGACCTTGGAACGTCTCTAGGGGAGAACTTGTAATCTACAAACTAGGATTATGACCTTTGGCTCATTGGCCAGACTTTGGTGACCCACTAATAAGCCTATGCATGGACTGTGGGTCATGAGAAACACTGGGTCGGTTTGATAAAACAAGTGTGGTCTATAGTCCACAATTGAACGTGAAGTACCACATGTTTATTGATTCAATTCCTAGACCATATGGATTTTTTTCTCATCTAATTAATTTAATTATATTTATTAAATGACATATATTATTTTAGTATTTTTATTTGAATTTTTATAAATATCTGGATATTTTATTTATCAAATTTGGATTTATAAAAACATAGATATTGATTTTACAGTGATTTAAATACTCAAATAAATTTTGAAAATCCTTTTATTGAATTTTAAAATATTTAAAATTGTATAAGGAGCCATTGTGCACATGGGCTCACCATGGTTTAGTTGGTGGGGCCCATGAGATCTCCACATGGTTGGCATGCCCCACCCTTTTGAAAGCTCACTAAAATTCTATTGTTTTGTGACAAAGCAACTTTTGATATAAAGGGTAAGTTGCTATGTGTTTTGAAAAGAAATTAGCTTGAAGAAGCTTTGAATAGATTTTTAGAAAGCATGAGAAGGCTTGTACATTATTTTGGAATGCACAATTTTATATTTGGAATTATTTAATTTTATTTCTATGGATGGAGAAATGGTTTAGGGAAAAGGGTATTTATAGAATTTTATTGGTGATTTTTTTTTATTTTTTTGGAATTTTTTAGATTTATCTTGAAGCTTTTATCCTTATCTAATTAAAAAATGCCTTTACTGCAACATAAAACACATTAAATACGTCATTAAATGCGTTTACTGTATCATCAGGCCTCGTTTGGGCCAGCCGGACGGCATTACAGCCCGTGGCCTGATACTTGGGTCTCACAGGGATTAAATTGTTATTTGTTATATCTTTTTATTCGTAGGTCTGATTCTTAGACGATTGGAAAGCTCTTGGACTCTACGTATTTGCGATAGGTTTTGATCAATATTTAAGTAATTATATTGGGTCTAGGTTGCCTAAGTTCTACTAGGGTTTGTGTGGTTCTTTGGATTCGTAAGCAAAGTTTTTAAGAGTTCCCTTAGCTAGAATTTCAATAGGGTATCTACAATATATTCCCCAGCAATATCATATTAGTCTTTGTTTCAAAAATAACCTCGCAATTGACCCACTTCATGCCTTCTTTTCGACTTGTAAGTTGTGGACCTTGTGCCCTATCCAGCAGGTAAAGGAGTGAAATTATTAATCTCAATAACCTTCTTAGATGCAAAAACAAGAACTACAAACATTGAGATCCTAACATCATGTACTTACTAGAAATAAAATAGACAACTACAAACCATGATACGAGAAACTAGTCATCAAAGCACATAAACCAAGACGAAAATAAAGAATCCCATACCAAGTAAAAAACTTCTCATAGATGTCAAGTACATCTCGTAACCCAAGAGATATAACCAAGAGTCTTAATTCAATTGAGGTTTCGAGATATAACCAAGAGTCCTAATTCAATTGGACTTTCATTTTTATTTAATATATGGGCTGGTGATTTTGATATAATCGACTCCAACATGATTCCACAGCCAAATTATTTCATTTATAAATGGGACCTAAAACGACATTTTGTTTGATATGGGCCCTGTCTTTCTCAAGTTAAATTCTTACATAAATGAGGTTTGTGACACCATAAAATGATCATGGATACTAAGTTACTCATAGTCAATGGTATGATAGAACATTTTGGTAAGGAAAATGGTTTGATTGGGCTGCAGCCTGTTAAAATAAGTAAAGCCTCGATTCATAACTCATCAAAAATTGCAATTCAAGTGTTGAAAAACTTTTACATCAATCATCTTAGCTTAAACTTTATGGTTGTGGGAAAAAAAAAGGATTGTAAGTTTTTAAAATAGTGTACATTGCAACAAATCATCCAGACTATCCATTTCACCCCTAAAAATAAAGTGTTCACAAATCCGTAAGATATTTATCATTTTTTGAGTTCCAAATTTTATTTTCGGTGTTGGAAATTGATTTTAGAGCCATCATAACAATCTATGGGCCCAAAATGCTTTTCAAATGAAGATTTGAGGTGAGGTTTTATTTTGTTTTCATAAAACCTAGCCCTATCTAAACGTCATTCCTTTTCGTAAAGCTTAAAAGAGTGACTTGGTCGTGCACAATGTTTAAGTACGCTTTAAATACTTTACCCAAAAAAAAAAGTACGCTTTAAATTAGCAATTCTTTCATTGTTTATAACTAATTTGTTGGTGCATCTCACATGCTAAATAATTAATAAATATTTGTAAAAATGTCCACGTGGTCCATTATTCAACCCACATGTTGCTACATATTTATGACCTCTAAAAAATTTCGTGAGAAAGCTATACATGTGATCCAGACGTTTAATCATGCGTCTCGTTTCAAGCTTTGTATAAAGGTCTTTTTATTGAGCTAGTATGAGTTAAATTATTGGAATAAGTTCATATAAGGTTGCAAGTTTGTGGAATTAAGGTGCACTTAAAAAATCCATCAATCATAAACAGTTGTTTTGATGTTTGAAAAACCTTCTAATTGATTGTCTCAACATCTAGATGTATGAATATGAAAACAAAACAAAAAATTCGAGTCCTAAAAACAATGTATCTTGCAACACGTTATTAGGACCATTTATTTTCAAGATTTTTAGGTGTTTATAGATCTACTTGATTTGAATCATTTTTTAAACTTAAGATTTTATAATTAAAGATGAAAATAGATTCTCAAGCCATCTCACAAACTTTTGACACCAAAACTATATTTATAATAAAATTTGGAGATGGGCCTTGTTGCAACCTAATACAAACCACATCCTAAATTGTTACATCTGCGAAATTTGAAGTCTTTTTGAGTTTTGCCCCAATAATAAATGAAGAGCTCCCGCGGGAACATAAAAACTTCTGGGATTTTTTAATATCACTATTAACGCGTCCAAGCGGGACTTCAGGAAACAAATAAGAGATTAAGAAATGCTCGAAAACAGGGGAAATATTTTTTACTTGAGAGAACACTTTTTTTTTTTCTTTTTTTTTCTTTTTTTTTTTTAACCCTCCCCCAGAAAGGGAAAATACTTTTTTATTTGAAATAAAAACTTTTTACATCATTCTTCTTTTTCTTTTTTGTGAAAGACCACAGCCTTTTTTTGTTCTTTTACCCTCCCCCAACCCAAAACAGGGGAATTATACACTTTTTATGATTTTTCAAACACTATCATCCACCGTGCATGCTCCTCGACCTGTAGATAGATGAACGGTGGATTTATTCTTAGTCTGCCATTTGTTTTTCAGGCACAAACTTTTATCTCAGCCATCGGTTAGGGCTGGCAAATGGTGGATTGAGGTGGATGTATTGGTAATTTACAATATTATACACCATGTTTGGTATGCCTGCCCGATGCTTGAATTTGTCAACAAAAAGTTATTTTCGAGATTCATTCTAGAAAAATTACTTTTTCCACGCATTGGTGGACCGTTATTGGTCCACCATTCCCTAATCTGGGTGTCTTAACCAAAATGCCAAAAGATATTCTAATCCAACCTGCGTAGAATGTTCAATTACAATTAATTTCAGAACTTCAAATTTTGGGGATGTAATATCTTCAACACATAGATTAAATTCAATAAAAAAAATTTTATTTGCACCCTTAGTGTACTTGAAAAAATATAATGTCTCGTGATTGAATAAAGACCATCCAATTTTTAGATGGTGAGATCAGTGTTAGAAAACTGAAATTATAATCTTTTTTTTAGAATACTCAGCAATACTCAAATCTTAAATTTTCGGATTGAAAAAATCCTCCTAAGTTGCTGTTCTAACCGAGGGAGTAGGCGAGGGAGCATAGTATACGCGCTCAAAATGCGAGAAATATATTATATTTTAATATTTGTTTCGCCCCCAAAGTTGGAATAAATGACATTTTCAGTCTCAATATCTCATGAAACAAAGCTGAGGCGAGTGCACTACTTTTACTTCTTCAAACCTCTTTTGGATCTAATGGAATTGACAAGTTAACAATCAAAGCACAAAAAATAAGCTCATGAAAAAATAATAATTAAATACTTTAAAATATATATTTTCTGACCTCGATAATTATGAATGATTCATACTGATGTGAATGCAATTATAATTTTTTTGGTCGGCTCATTTTCACCACAATTTCTTCTTCTCATAAAAAATATTTTCTAGGTTTTATGGGGCCAAGGAGATGCATATATTCATAATTTACAATTAAATCCTCTTTTTTTTTTTAGAATATAAAGTTTTTTTTATATATATATTGGATTAAGTTTAGATAAGCTATGTCTATATATCTTGCCATCAAACATCGATAAAAACTATTAAAATATATTTAAAATAAGTAAAATTACCCAACATCCCTATATCGTATAGGTATAGTTTGGTAATTTTATTTATTTTAGATTATTTTTAAATATTATTTATAGGTGTATGTAGTGGCAATTATAGATATAAAAAATTTGAGCTTAATCCAATGTATAGAAAAAGAGATAGAATTGAAATGCACTTTATGTTTTCAAAAAATAAGACTTAATTGTAAAATATCAAATATATGTGACTATTTTTTATATCAAAAATAAAATAGAATTTATTTGTAAACCCCCTCCCTATGTATATATATATATATATAGAAAAGAAAAGGGCGAAGGTAAATACTGATCCACCCGCGAGCACACCAAATGTCTTTGCCTTTATTCTAGAGCCCAACTTTTTATATTTTCAAAATTCTAATGTAAAAATCATATCCAAAATTTTAACTAAATCAAAGCATGGGGATTAAATTTGATATAGTTTCAACCGTTCAATAATTTGGATTGAGAGCATGAGAGTTTACTTTAAAAAAAGGGTTGGAGTCGGGGTTATAGCACCCCACACCCTAATCACCATGTTGGAGTTTTCATTTCCACCATTAACACCACCACAGTAGTACTTTAAAAAACGCTTACTACTAAACAAAATCTACTTTGGTTTGGTGGTGGTGGGTCCGATGGTCTCTTTCCACACATTGCGTCGTGCATTAAGGCTTGAGTTTGAAACCCAATCCCTTTGAATACCCCACCCCCCTCAGAATCTCAATTCTCAAATATTCTCCAAATCAATTCCATTGAATATTATTCACGCAAAATAATTTCTATTGAATATTCGAATGAGTACCCGGTGGGGCCCGAGAGAGAACTTCTATTTATATTTTGAGAGTCGGTAAGACTTTTGAGAAGCTCTTGGTTTGAATTTTTTTGTTTTTTGCTTTTTTTTCTTTTTTGTAATCTAGTGGTAGGAATCGAACTTGAGATGTAGCATTGCTTGACACTGACCACTTATGCCGAAGCACAATTCCTATCTTGATGTTTTATTAGCACATATTGACTAGGGTTCGGAGCTAGACATTGCCTGAACTTGGAACCAAGATAGAGAGAGGAATATCTAAGATCTAGGAGGGGAGTTCATTTGGCAATTTTGTTTCTAGAAAATTATGGAGACAGATCAAACTTTTAAGGCGGTATAACAGTTTAAAATCAAGGAGTTATGTGGTTGACCATGGATCTAACCCAAATTATATAATTCCATACAACATTGCCCATTGATCTCAGCCAATTTTATCAGGAGTAGATTGTCTTATCAAAAATTAATACACTCTACATGATGTTATTACGTGAGTTATTTGGTGCAGCCTTATATTTTATATAATATAATTTAAATGTTTAACTCTTTACCAGTGATTTTTAGCTATTGTTACAATTATTTTTAGCTTAATTATGGATTATACATGCAATTTTCAACAAATTGCT
Organism: Amborella trichopoda; assembly: GCF_054954075.1. NCBI lineage: Eukaryota > Viridiplantae > Streptophyta > Magnoliopsida > Amborellales > Amborellaceae > Amborella > Amborella trichopoda. Next base: position 47,712,889 of record NC_142338.1, on the reverse strand, counting down.
TTGAATAAAGTAACAACTTTTCCACGTATAGTCTGATACATAAAACTACCCATATTTATCTCAAATAAATTTACGAGGGACCTAAATAATAGATAATGGAAAAAGTTTATATAAGGTTGTAATCTTAAAATTTAGAATTAAATATACACCTAAAAAATCCATAATAAAAAGTTGTTTAGATGTTGACAAACCCTCTAATTGATCATCTCCACATTGAGATATATGAATATGAAAAGAAAAAATGATTTCGAAATGCGAAATAGTGTATCTCGCAACACATTATCCTGACAATCCATTTTCAAGATTTTCATGTGTTTATAAATCTACTTGATCTGAACCATTTTTAGAACTTAAAATTTTATAATTAGATATGAAAAAGATTCTCAAGCCATCCTAATAGTTTTTAACATTAAAATTATATTTTTGATAAAATTTAGATGTGCGCCTTAATTGGATTGTTTAAAGTTGCAACTTTATACAAATTATACTCATGTAATTCATTACTATAAGAGTAATGGTTCTATTGGACCATCTCCGATTTATGTGGGTAGGATTTTAAAAAATTATCATTAAAATTGACATGAATTTTTAAAAATATTATCAAATAAAATTTAAGTTTTTTTATAGATCTGTACAGAATTTTAAAAAAATCATTTGACGTCTTACACACACACACGAGTGGAAAAGATCTTATACAATATTTTCTCTCGCTTATAATACTATAAATTATGAGCAATGACGAGTGCATCGAATCACACATTCGTTTCTTTTCCGCTTTCCCCTGCATTCGCGCCGCGTAAATTCAGCAAAAGGCCAAATGAGATGCACCCAAAGTGCGCGTAATCATCTCGTGCCACGTGTCGCTAAAGCAATTCGATAACGATACCCTGTCTGTACATGGCACGCGCATTCCTAAAATGCCTCTTCGCTCGCCCCTCCATGTTACCCAAAGCACCTATCTACCCCCACAGTTTACTCATAAGACACAGGTATCCTTGTTGCCGGATTTTGTTTACCACAACATTGTAACGCCTGTTACGCTTTTGACTTTTTTTTTTTTTTTTTTTTTTGGTGAGAAGGCCTCTATTTTTTATAAAAATTGAACCTCATTGAATTGTCGTAAATTATCAAGCGCTAACCAATTAAACTCGAAAGCTTTTCGCTTTTTTGGGGGAATAAGTAAGGAGAGAGCCCCTACCATTGGTACGAATTAAGCTTCGGACTTGAATGTTAAGCAACAAGCAACAAACAAAGGAGCACAATACCAACTAGTGTGGATGCATTACCCATATAGGTTGGGGGATTGTGTCTCCCTCATTTTCAAGATAGATATAGTGTCCGCAAGTGCGCGGTTTTAATGTACTTATATAAAGGTAAAGTGGTATATGTGTCAAGGAAGCATAACTACATTTGCGTCCCCGCATCGTAGAGTTGCAGTCTCTCCAAAAAAAAATGAAATTAACAGTTGTAAATTTCTTTAAAAATTTTATCATTTTTAAATCTTAAAATTTACTTTTTGAACAAATATTCATGTTCTCTGTATTAAAGATTATATGTACCTGATTAGGTCTAAAATTCATCTAAAAAATGTACTATGAAGAGGGGACCATTATCTACATATGAGTCTTACGACTTCATAAAAATAGTGTCCTTCAATGAAATCTTAAAATATACAATACGGTGTAGAGAGAGAAAAATATCAAAATGAGTTAAAACCTTACAGTGCCATTAAAGGAGTCAATAGATTACAAACACACTTGAGGGTATGTTTTTTAATTTGTATATTAATTATTTAATTTCTCAAAAAAATAAGAAATTCTAATTACCCTTTTTCGGCGTTGGGGACTTAGAATAATTTAAGGTACTTTGGTAATTTTACCTTAAAGAGGTACATTTCGTTAAGGCCTATTTTAGGATAAAAATATTAAAGCATCTCTAATTATTGTGGCTTCTCAACACCGATCTTCGGCATTTAAAACACTTTCAATGCCTTTTATAAAAAAATACCTAATTAATATAAAATTTAAAAGCACCTTAAATATAATTTGTAATTTTTTTATCCTTTTAATGATATTGTAAAGTGTTTCAACCCCTTTTTTTGATATTTTCCTACATTTTGTACTATATTATTAACCCTTGTTTATTCTTGCATCACCCCCTAAGTAAAAATGTTAATTTTTAAATCAAAATACCCACATTTAAACCCACATTCTCTTTTTATTATCATGCTCCATCTTTGTCTCTCTAAGCTAGTCTTACATATTTTATGTAGGACCGGCACAATTTTAATAGCAAAATCTGGACTGGTACATAAAATATGTCAAGCCGGCACATTTTGGGAGATACATGTAGTTAAATTGGGGGTATTTTGGTTTTAAAAAATCAACTTTTTTATTTGAAAAGACAAGTGCAAGAAGAGAGCAATGGACTTAGAGAAATTTACAATGTACAATGATAAGAGAGGAAGGGAAGAGAAGTAAGAGAGTGTTGTGTATTACAAGTTATTTAAAAAACACTAGGTCAGCACGGAATCACTCGATTTGACCCCAAAATCGGTTACCCCATTCCAGTTTTACATATATAAATGAAAATGGCCGAGTCTAGAATGGAACCGGAGTATGCACAATAAAACAATGATTCTCTACATTAAAACAGCGATCAGAACTGTTGTCTAGACCGGTTTTTTGCCAGTTCATTGCTTTTCAGGTGTTTTTTTTGTCAATTCGTTGTTTTTTTTACACAGTAAAATGGTGATCCAGATCATTGATTCACCAATCAAGACTATTTTTTTTGGTCCCCAATCGGAGTCACCCATCTGTCTTTTAAATCATTGTGTATTATTGATCATGTAAACCATACTTCTTTGGTAGCATACCATGCGCTTACTCCTTGAGGAGGAAGGGCTACTTAAGAGCTTCACTTTTTGCATGAAGTTTTGAGACTATGAGCGGAGGTGACAATGGTATGACCTTTGATGGCCTAGGAAGAGGTCTCGGACTCCCTCCCTACATGGTAGGGGTCTTATTACCCACTGAATTACCCAAAAAATACAGCCAATTTCACAAAATTCAAGTTTAAAAAAATTCAAGTAAAGTTCAAAAAAATTTATTTTGAACTTTGAGCTTGGTCAATGAAATTAATACAGCCACTCAATTTCACATCCAATGGTCAAGATTAATTATGACTATATAATCCAGTCTATCGTTCGTTCAAAATTGGCGCGGTGAGGTAGGGAAAGAAAGGAGTCATAATGTTAATAAAAGGAAAAAAAAGTTGTGACATTCTCTACTCGAACTCGAGAGGTTAGATAGTGTCAATTTCATCTTCAAATCCTCGTTGTCTTAACCCAAACATACACACTAGCCATTTGGTGGCTTCTATTTTTTTTTTTTTCTTTTTGAGGAATGATTGATCATCTTCCCCATGCAAATTCATTCTTAATGGCAGGCCCTTCTGTCTTGTACCAAAAGTAAATGGTCTTACTATATATTTTCATAAAAATATAGGATTGTATACAATGCAACCATTTATTTTTTCTACAAGGTGGTTACAATTATGTACATCCATACCATGTGAAAATCTAAAAGCTTGTGTGTCACATAGTTCTAATTTTTTTTTTTGAAGTTTAAATTTAATTAATATAATAAATACAATCATCTAATTTCATATTTAAAATTAATTTTTAAAAATTAAAATTAATTGTGACCACGTTATATCAAAAATAGATTGCCCCATTATATACTTTTTTTTAAAAAAGATTCAATCATGCGGACGGGCTTGGAGGGAGTACAAATACCCTTCCAATGGTTGAGATTGATAGGGCCCAATCTAATGGCCAAACATTAGTCCACGAGGGTACGTCAATGGTTAGTTTTCATCTCCGCTGTACATTAATAAGATGGACGGTGGTTAGCGGATGTGTTGCCCGTCTGTCACTAGCATCTATCCTCGAATAGACCAGCGGTACCCATTTCCATCAGCCATTTGACTGGTGCCACGTATACGCCGTAACCCAATGGGTCCCGACCAGGTTCAACCCTTGCTCTTCTGACGGTTACTTCTTAAAAAGAAAAACTCGAGAAATTTTTGCTTTTTTTTATTATTGTTCAAGACGAAAACAACCCTCATGAAATATGTAATTCCGAATTCCGGAAAGAGCCCAAGAAGGTCCGCACCGAAATTTCAACACTTCATTGCGGTTTTGGGCTGAAGTTTCGAAATGTTTGTACATAGATTTGGCCCAAGGCTAAAGGAAAAAGTTTATATAAAGTTGCAACTTTAAAATGTAGAATTACATACTCACCTCATAAATCTATTGTTGAAAAAACTTCTCATTGATCATCTCAACATCGAGATGTATGAATATGAAGAAAAAAAAGATTTAGAGTCCCCAAAATATTACATCTTGCAATATATTTTCTAGACAATCATTTTTCAATATTTTTATATGTTTATAGATCGACTTGATCTTGACCATTTGTGGAGTTTAGAATGTTATAATTAGATATGAAAATAGATTTTGAGATAATCCTAATAATTTTTTTCACCAAAATTACATGCTATGATAAAATTTGGAGGCTCGTTTTAATTGGATTGTTTAAAGTTGCAACCTTATAGAAACCACACCCCATGCTAAAAGGTGAAAAGATAAAACATTATGCCTTGTTTAAAACAGTATTTGAAAAATCGGTTGAGTCAGCTCGGGCTCGGGTAGTGGGTGAACCTGAGTTGTTTCGAGTTGAGGTTCAACTCGAGGATATTATAAAAAGTACAAAAAAAAAAATTATAAAAAATAAAAAATCTGTGTAATTGTATATATTTCGTATATATAATCCGGGATGAAAATTTGGACAACAGTGATAGTGGAATGGGCAATATCCTTACGAGGGAGGACATAATCTTTTGGCTGAAAATAATGGGCAATATTCTTACGATGGAGGACATAATCTTTTGGCTGAAAATTATGAATAGCAAAAGTATGATGCTGTTAGCACTTGAATCGACCATAAGTTTCTAGATTTCCAATGGCCTCCCAAATCATAGATGTTAGAAATTTTTGGTGAAATTTAAGAAAAATATAGATATTTTTCAAAACTTCAAAAAAACCAAGAATGTTAAATTATATATGTCCATAACCAACATTGTTCTTTTTAAAACCCAAAATACTTTTCACAGCCCTAATATGGTTGTGATGCCGAATAAGTCCATTTGGGGGCTTTTAGGCATCAGGGCCTTATCAACATCACGGTCCTAATATGGTTGTGATGCTCAAGGCTATCTCACGGGTGTACTTTTGGGTGCATCCAAGGCAACAAATGCGATGCCTTGGGCATCACAAGCTCTTAGAGGGTTGTGATGTCCAAGGGCATCACCACACGAGGTCCCCCTAGCAAACGCATTTTAAGTAGACAAAAATAGTATTGGGTATGAATGTAATTTATATAAAAAAATGGTAATCTTTGTATTTTAAAAAAATATAGAGATGTTTTTAATAATTTCCCTTTCTTTGTTTGAAGGCTGCATTTTATAGAAACCCTTATTATTAAGGGTGATCATATTTTTAGACCACTAAATAAATCATAATAACAAAATATCTCGACAATGAGAAATAGTTTATATCCATGATGTTAAAATAAGTACATGTACCCTCCTTTGGAAACTTACTTTTTTTTAAAACACTTGCTAAATCCTTGAGGACTCAATTAGAAGAATTGGACTATAATCCGAAGCTATAAAAAAGCCACAGTGCCACCACAGTTCATTGCAGCTCGAGGTTTTTGAGAACGAGAGTAACCCATCATTAAATAAGGGCAGCAATAGGCTCACTGAATAACTAGGGCCTTGACCATAAAATGCCACAGAAGGGCTAGGTTAAGTGCAGCGAGGTTGGGACCAGGGCCACAGGTACTATATGGCCTTATGTTTTCCTTAAATTTTTGGGTCCTGAATTTTCCCTAATTTTTCTTTGTTTTTTTTCCTATTGAATACGTTAGGCTTGTCCAGCCCGGCTAGAACAGGGCTGGGCTAGGCCTAAGGGGCCTTTGTCTCAGTCTAGGTGGGACGGGGCCTGAGCTAGGCCTACAAGGACCAGAGTGGGGCTCGATCTAGGGCTGGCCCGGCTTGTTGCCAACCCTATAATTAAAGTCTTGCCTCTGGTGAGTCAAACATCCTTATCCATCACCGTTAATCACTCCAATTTGACTGTGATGCATCTATTTGTCCTCGTATGTATTGAATTGTTTAGAAACACTCGCCTTAAGGAAAAGAGACATTTTGTCATTATAACGGCTGCTAATGGGTCCGGGCCAGCCTATGGGCAGGCTTGGTGGATTTGGATAATGGGCCCGGAGTATTTGTTTGGGTAAGGCATGGGCTAGCAGGAGCCCAACCAAGCCTGCATGAAAAAAAAAAAAAAAATTGGTAGGTAAAAACTTGGGTAAGATCTGTAGAGAAAGTTGTTAACGTATAGATATGGATACATGTCATATCAGTAGGGATATCCATCTGTATGGATACATATCTTTTGATAACTTTTGATAAGATTAAGTGGTGTCTATCCATAACTGTTACTATCTATTGGCCGTATATTTATATGGGTCTTATATATTCTTTATCAAATTGATATACAAAGAGTTTTCTACACTATTATGAAATTCTAACACGATCCACCTCAAATGAGGTGGGACGTATGTATTCCGTAACAAGGAAGCCCGAATGCCATTCCCGTTCCTTACTGTTGACATGCCAAAGGTCTCTCCTTCCAACGAACACATGCATGAAATATTTGAAAATGTATAATTACATAGATTAAACAAACTTCTTTCCATATTTACTATGCCAAGTCTGAACTTACCCAAATTTATTTTTTTCATGTTCTTGTTCTTGTTTGTATTCTTTTATTATTATTATTATTATTATTATTATTATTATTATTATTATTATTAGAGTAATGATACTATGAGACCCTCCCACATCCATGTAAGTAGGATCTCAAATGATCGCCAATAAATTTTGACACAGATCTCTAAAAAAGTTATCAATAAACCCATTCACCTAAGTGATAACTTTTTTAGAGATCTGTGTTAAAATTTAATGGTGGTTTATTTTATTATCATTTTGTTTAATTTTTGCCCCGATAGAAGAGGTCACGTTTTTTAACATTCGGTACCCTAAGAATACTCCGAGATTCAATTTTACCATAGGGGGTGAACGAGGGAAGTACTCCCATGGGTATATAGAATCTTTTGACTTTTAATGTTATCATTGTATAAAAATTAAAGGACAAACCTTATGAGAGCATTTTTTTTTTTTTCCGCAAAAGGGAAAGTATATGATGAGACCATTTACCTTCGGTACAAGGTGGTCACAATTAATGTTGACCATTGGATATGAAATTGGATGGTTGCATTTATTTCATTGACCAAGCTCAAAGTTCAAAAGAAATTTTCTTGAACTTTTTGTCACACCTAAGCTATCAGATTTCACATCGGATGATTGCAAGTAATTGTTACCTCCATGTACGAAAAGTAAATGGTCTTATTATATACAATCCTGAAAAAAGTAAATGGTCAATGAAATAAATGCAACCATCCAATTTCACATCCAATGGTCAAGATTAATTGTAACAACCTTATACTAAAGGTAAATGATCTCATCATATATTTTCCCTATTACCAAAAAGGTGTGGTGTCTATAAGGTTGCAACCTTAAACAATCCAATTAAGGTGCACCTCCAAATTTTATCATAATATGTAATTTTGGTATAAACAATTCTTAGGATTATGGGAAAACCTATGAGCTCATATCTAATTATAAAATTTTAAAACTCCAAAAATGGTTACAATCAAGTAGATCTATGAAAATATTGAAAATGGACGGTCTAGATAATGTGTTGCAAGGTGCACTATTTTTGAAACTCAAAATCTTTTACTTTTTCATATTTATACATCTCGATGTCGAGATGATCAATTAAAACAACTTTTTCCAATGGATTTTTGAGGTGCATATGTAATTTTACATTTTAAGGTTGCAACTTTATATAAACTTTTTTCCTTACCAAAATCCCATAATATCATACCTAATTTGTGTTTTTTTATTTCAAAATTCCCTAACTTTGGATTTGAGAATCCGGCGTTTTCAACTTAATTTCTTCTTGCCACATTTTTGCCTCCTATATGCTTCAAAAGATTAAAAATTTTGGAATCTCAATATCAAAAGTTTTTGCTTTGGACAAAAAAAAATCCTAAAAAATAAAATAAAATCTGATTCTCAAAATCCGATCAGAAGAAAAAAAAGAAAATGGGGTGATCCATCAACCTTTGGATTTTGAGAATTTGAAGTGGTCATTGGAATTTCCTCTGTAGGAACAGAAAAACTTAGGATTTTGAAAATCCAAAATTGTCTTTTACATTTTCTTTCAATGGAAAAACTTTACATTTTAAAAATCCAAAGCGTTTACTTGACATAAGAAGCATCAAGATTGGTTAAACTTCGGATTTACAGAAACCAAAGTTTGGCCCACGAACGCACCCAAGGGCTTTGATAACCTTTGGATCTTTGAAATCCGAAGTATAGGTATTTATATCATTTTTTTTAAAAAAAATGAACAAATTGGGTATGAGTGTAATAACTTGAAAAAGGGGGACTTTTAATGTAACAATAATTTCGGAGGATATGTGCATTAATTATTAAAAAATAAGCCCATCAGTTTTAATATTCTTTTTAGCATCTTGTATTAAAGAAGGGTGAGGTTTGAATAAGGCGCCCACATTATACTGTAGAAGTAAGTGGCACACTAAAATTTACTTGGAGATGTAGTAAAATTTGTGATGGCTTGAAAATCTATTTTTATTCCTAGTTATGAAATTTAAATTTTTTAAAAATGATATTGATCAAACAAATATATAAACACTTAAAAATCTTAAAATAGACCGTCCAGATAACTTGTTATAAAATGCTCTATTTTTAAGACTTTGAAACTCTTTTTTTGTTTTCTGAAATCCCCATATCACGATGATTAAGTGGAGGGTTCTCCAGCATCGAATACTCTCTTCTAGAGGATTTTAAAGGTCCACCTTAATTCAATAACATAAGGTTCTAACCTTATATAAACCGTCTCAATCCAATAAGGGAATTGGGACTTCTCTATACCAAAAGGTAAATAGTCCTATTGTATCCAATCCGTCGGTGATATTGATACATTAAAAGGTGTATTTCTATAATTTTTTCTTTATTTTTTTTTATTTCTAAAAAGTGATAGGCGTATTTCGGTAATTTTATCTTTATTTTTTATTATTTCTAAAAGGCAACAGGTGTATTTCCGTAAGTTTCTCTTTATTTTTCTTCTTCTAAATGATGGGTTTTCCATGTCATTTGAAGAAAGGGAGGGGTTTTGTGACTTTCTCCGAGAGATTTCCAAGGATAGCTTGCATTCTTTTTCCTCCGACAAGAATATACGCAAATTCGCCGGAGACATAGGGTACGCGGGTGGCATTTAACGTTTTGTTAGGGATATAAACCTCGTTACCATTTTCCCCTCTACGCAAACCCAAAACCCGCTATTTTTAATTACAAAAATAGCAAACAGCCGAGCAAAGTCTCTCTTTCTCTCACTATCGGTACAGTCTCTTTCTCTCTCTAGTTTGCGGCATTGCTCTGCATCTTCACAAGCCGGCACGCCATTACCACACCACTCCAAGCTTTCTCCCATTTAAAAAGATAAAAAAATCTTTGTTTCTGAGACCAGGTCTCTTTGAAAGCTTCTTTATCTCATACATCGATCGTCAACGTCCATCTCAGCTTGAGACGGTTCAGATCCTCCAGCTTCTGCTCTGTACACGCCATTAAGATCTCGTCCAGTGCTTCTTAAGAAGCCCTAGTCTCCATTTCCCATAGGATTCTTTAGTTGCAGAGAGAAGAAGCAATGTTATGATCAAAACATGGCGTTGAAAATGAAGTATTTTTTAGTGTTGAATACAGTGACTTCTACAAAACGCGTTTTGTAGAGCATTAAGTGAAGGGACCAGGTCCTGTTTGAAGGCTTCTCATCTCCATCGTCACCGTCTGGCTCATCTTCTGAACGGTTCAGATTTCTCTGTTCCCCGCTCTATATGTGCTTTTAAGATCCATTTGAGCATATGAATGAGCCCTAGGGGTCTGTAGTTGCAGAAGAAGATGCGTTTTTTTATACAAAAATGGCTAGCCAATGAAAGATTTTGACTGTTTTGAATCTCCGGAGCTTACCCCTTTATTTCAGGGGTTCTGGAGCCGATCTGTACAAAAAGGTAAAAAACTGCTTTAGAACTCAGGCTAGTGTATAGTTTTCTTTCCAAAAAATGGAAGGAAAGTCTGGAATTTGGTGTGAAGTATCTGGTTTTTAGTGAAAAGTTAGTGTTGAATCTTCAGAAGGAAGGAGATATTGAGTTATGAGATAACTAAATTAACGCCGTTTTTTTTGTCAATTTTGGTATTCTTTATGTACTTTAAGCCTTGAAGTTGAGATTTACTACTCATGCTTGGATTTCACTTTTGATTTCAAGGGATCAGACTAAACTATGCACTTTTGGCCAGAAAATGCCCATTTTCAAGTGTAATTTACTATGACTTTTCACTGGAAAGGATATCCAACTGCATTTCTCAAAATTTCTTTTGATCAGTGTTTCTTTTCACAGATTTTAATCTCTGCAATATGCGTTTATTGTTCAGTAAAAGTGATGTATCTTTTGGTAGCAACAATATGGATTTATTTTTAAAATCTCGTGATGCTTGTGGCATATAAATATAGGAAATTTAAGCAATATCTTTGCCTGAACTACTGATGTTGCTTAACGTGAAACATCTCTTTATAGCGTTAAATAAATCGTTTTTGAACTATAAATTGCTAATTTCACCGAACCTTGTTGAAATCAATGGAGATTGTCTGTTCAGTTTGCCATTAAACCCCAGTTCAGGGTTTAATTTTTTGGGTTTCCTTTTCCTTTTGGTTTTTCTTTCTTAAGAATTGAGGAACTTTGTGATTTGTTTTATTTTATTTTTTTTGGAATTTTAGTGGAATGTTCTACTGCCTTTATCCTAAGGGAAACATCTAATGAAATGTAATACCCCAATCATTCTGATCTGTAGTTGTAGAGTAGAATCAACAATTGATTCTTTGCTTTGATAATTTACAATTAATCAACATTTTGCCTCCCAATATACAAGTCTGCTCTATGTGGCAGAAGCTTAAGGGTTGGTTCCTTGCGAAATAGTAGAAAAGTGTTCTATGTGGTGGTACATGGTTGCTTTCTGTAGGTAAACTCTGGAGTGCTGTTTTTCATTCAACTTGCTATTATTCTTCCCGAATGGGCCTAATTTTGCCTATGCATGGCATAATGCATACTTGATCATGTTTATATTAGAAGTAAACTGATCTCACACACGACTATTTGTGTGAATAAAAAGATCTGATTCATCTATATAACCGTGATTCATTTATAAAACCTGACTGCTCTAGTTTGCATGTTCTGCTTTCTCCTTCAGGCACATGTCTTATAGCATGTTTGTGAATGACTAGATTATGAACTTATACTAAATTGTAAAGCAGAATAGCTTTTCTAGTCTGATGTTTTGTCAGCTTGTGTGGCTTTTGAATCCTGACTGGCCCATCTTTTTTAAAATGAACCCTAATATGTCCATTCAAATGGCTCAAAACATGGTTATAAATATAACAAGAAAGATGTTTTGAAATGCGACCCATTCAAAGTGAAAAGCGGGTAATAGGTATTTGGTAAATCACTCATAGAATCAAAGATTTTTATTATCTTGTGTACTTCATCTTGATCAATCAACTGCTCTCTCTGCTACAGGTTGATCACACAGGATACGTGTTATCTTAAAGTTGGAGAAACCTATCAAATTCTCACTTTGCTTATTGGGTCAAAGCTGCGAAAGCCATGATGAATTCATCGGGTTCTAACTCATTCAAACCCAGTAGATCCATGCGATCGAATGGTGACCCAGAGCTTCGAGCAAAGCCACCTCTTCCCCCGACTGTGGCCTTTGCAAGGAGAACCTCAAGTGGTCGCTATGTGAGTTACTCTCAAGATGAACTCGACATGTCAGGGGACCTGAGCTCAGACTATATGAGTTATACGGTCCACATACCACCGACCCCTGATAATCAGCCCATGGACCCCACCATCTCGGCCAAGGTGGAGGAGCAATATGTATCCAACTCCTTGTTCACTGGTGGTTTCAACAGTGTGACTAGGGCTCACCTCATGGACAAGGTATGTCCAAGTGCTGATACTTTATTGATGTATACGTAATTCGTAAATACTAGAACATTTTTTGTGCTTATGTATCTGTAGTACGTTTTACTGATTTCTTATTTTATATTCTCTTGTAATTTGGGGTATGCTATCTTTTCTAATGCAGCAATGCTACCTGTTTAAAACCAGGTTATCAGACTCGTGGGAATTTCTCTCGAAAGATTTCAGTGTTTTGGCATTCTTAGGAAAACTTGTAGAAAAATTTCAGAGGAAACTGAAAAATGAAATGGATTAAGTAATGTAAAAATTTAAAGAATAATATATCCCTTGTTTATTTTCTCAATTTTAAATTTCTTTCAAATGCATAATTTTTAATCTACTTGCAATAAAGTTTTCTTGTCAACTTGAATTTTCATCTTAGCATAAATAGTCACTATATGTGATATTTGTAAAAATGTGTCAGTTTTGTTTTTGCTGCGACAATGATCCAAGCCATTAAATTTCTACTCACCTCATATTTACTAGGTGATCGATTCAGAATCAAGCCACCCTCAAATGGCTGGAGCCAAGGGCTCCTCATGTGCCATTGAAGGGTGTGATTGCAAGGTCATGAGCGATGAGAGAGGAGAAGACATACTCCCTTGTGAGTGCAACTTCAAGATATGCAGAGATTGCTATCTAGACGCTGTAAAGACAGGCGGGGTTATATGCCCTGGTTGCAAAGAGCCTTATAAGAATGGAGGTGACTTAGAAGAAGTGGGTCTAGATTCAGAGAGGCCTATGCATTTGCCTCTTCCACCAGCTGGGGGAATGTCGAAAATGGAGAGGAGGTTGTCTTTGATGAGATCTACAAAGTCTATTTTGATGAAGAGCCAAACTGGTGATTTTGATCATAATAGGTGGCTTTTTGAGACCAAGGGGACTTACGGTTATGGAAATGCTTTCTGGCCGAATGATAATGATGGGACTGGAGAGTCACCATCAGAGCTGACTAGTAAGCCATGGAGGCCCCTGACTCGCAAGCTTAAGATACCTGCTGCTGTGCTTAGTCCTTACAGGTTGGTACCCATATCCCCGAAATTTCTTTATTTCTTTTTTCTTTTTGTTTTGCGCGAAAAACAAATATCTAGTCTCAGGGAAGAGGAGTGACTGAAGAGAAAGTAAACCCTATGCCAGTGGTTTATGTTATATGGTACACTAATGGGTGTCCATTTCATTTAATGGACTGTAGTTTCTGAGGATGAAAATTCACCTGATCATGGTTCATATGCATTGTCTATTGAAGGGAATGGATGGTGGATACTTTTTCCCAAAAAAAAAAAAAAAAGAAAAGAAAAAGAGAATGGATAGTGGATGTCCCATTGTCTCTACACTCTTGCTTTGGGTACTTCCTCCCCCCCCCCCCCCTCCTCCCTTGAGGGTTAGTTTATTTTCTACTTTTCCATGGATTGGCGCTTTTCTGAGAATGCATGCAAAGACTGGATGGGCTTTTGCAAGGCAGGCTGGTTTTCGGTTTTGGAGACAACAATAGAAAAATCGACTTTTTTTTTATTTTCTTTTCAAATATTGAATTAGAAACTCTGGCTGTTATTTTGAGAGGATAGCTAAAGTCTGATTATTCATAAGCCCTCTGTCTCTCTCCCTGGGCATCCGGTTTAGAGAGAGAGAGAGAATTTTCAAGAGCTAGGATGTTGTCCAAATTTTCAAAAGTTTGGAGTGGTTTAACCCCTTTTGAATAAATTAGTACCACGTTGTCTAAATTTCAACGGTTGGTTTAGAAGGCAACTACTTGGACTAGGCCATGGACAATTTGCCCGTTATTTCCAAAACCAATACAATGCATGTTGGCGCTTTTCCTTTTTTTTTAATCCTAGTGGGTCATAATTTCAGAAAAGTTAAGTGCTTTTAAATTTGGTTGGCTCTAATCACGATGAATAGTAGTATGAATAATCCGAATTTTGATGTTTGCGTTATTTTTGCAATGCGAGCCAAGAGAAAACCATAAACGTTTGTGGAAATGGGAAACTTTCGAATTTTAAACCTACTTCCAGACTCTACTATTTTGCTTAAGAACACTGGTAAACAAGTGCTGGATTCAATATTTCAAAATTTTTGTTTTCTTCGTGGTTCTTCTTCCAAAGCCCTTCCCTGTTTGTTGACACGAACAAAAAAATATCCACCTTTTTCTCTTTTCCCTCGAGAAGACTCCCTTGTTTCATTCGAAGATCCACCTTTTTCCCCGCGCCATGCATCTATCTCTCGTGGGTTGATCTGGGCAGCCCTTCTTGTGGATGTTCAAACTTGAAAGTTCACACGTCAAATGGCATGTTAATAATAATTTAATTTTAAAGCCTATCGAAAAGATAATTTACTTTGTAAAAAAGCTTATGGGCCGTTTGGTCGTTTGGCTTATTGGAGAGCTCAATGGGTATGTGCAAGAAAAGTTCAAGAAAAAGATTATGAATAAAGAAAATCAAATACAAGGGTTTAGTCAGAAATTATCCTCAGGAATATGTTTTTTATTGGGCTTGTTGCCATTTGTACTTTATCTTTTCAAAGAAATGTTGCCATTTGTGCTTTTGAGACATTAATTTGAGAATGCTGGGTAGAATATCGCCAAAACCAATCTTTTGGTCTGAATATGGAGTAAAATTAGCGCACTTTGTTAACCTGATTGTTTCTGGAAATGGCCCAAAAGTCGCTCTTCATTTCCATGCACGAATGTGATGGAAAACCCTTTTTTTTTTCTGAATTGAGGTAAAGATGCGACCTTTTTTGTGCACCTATTGGAAAAGAATAATAGGAAGAAAAGTTTTTGTGCACCTATTGGAAAAGAACGATAAGAAGAAAAGGAAAGGACGCTCTGAAATTTCATTTCTCCCTCTCATTTCAATCTCTGAAATTTCATTTCCCCCTCATCTCAATCATCTTCTCTCGACTGGCAACAAGGAGTAACTAAAAAACAATTTATCTGAAAATCTCTTTCTCTTTCTAACAATCATCTCATGCACGCAGGCTTCTCATCCTTGTTCGCATGGTCGCTCTCTCCTTCTTCCTTGTGTGGCGTATCCGCCACCCAAACCAGGATGCCATTTGGCTATGGGGCATGTCAGTTGTTTGTGAGCTGTGGTTTGCCTTCTCCTGGCTCCTCGACCAACTCCCAAAGCTATGCCCAGTCAATCGAGCAACTGACCTCCAAGTCCTCAAAGAAAAATTCGAAGAACCCGGACCCCATAACCCAACTGGAAAATCTGACCTACCAGGTGTTGATGTCTTTGTATCAACTGCTGACCCTGAAAAAGAACCCCCTCTTGTAACTGCAAATACCATTCTCTCTATCCTTGCAGCTGATTACCCGGTTGAAAAACTTGCTTGTTATGTATCTGATGATGGTGGGGCTCTTTTGACTTTTGAGGCCATGGCAGAGGCTGCGAGCTTTGCTGATTTGTGGGTTCCTTTTTGTCGTAAACATAATATAGAACCGAGAAATCCCGAGAGTTATTTTAATACGAAAGGGGACCCAACGAAGAATAAGGTGAAGCCAGATTTTGTGAAAGATAGGAGGAGGGTTAAGAGGGAATATGATGAGTTTAAGGTGAGGATTAATGGGTTGCCTGACTCGATTAGGAGGAGGTCTGATGCTTATCATGCTAGGGAGGAGATTAAGGCAATGAAGTTGCAGAGGCAGAATGGGGAGGAGCCAAGTGAGGCTGCGAAGGTGCCAAAGGCTACGTGGATGGCTGATGGGACCCACTGGCCTGGGACTTGGATGGTTCCGGGGTCCGAGCATTCAAGAGGGGATCATGCTGGAATTATACAGGTATTTTTCTCAACTTTTACCTGGAGTTTGTTATGCAAAAAGTGTTTCTAGAGCCTCTTCTTCAGAGTTAATTCTTAGAGAAAACTCGCTCTATCTTACTCACTCAACTTTTATCTAGAGTTTGTTCAAAAAGTGTTTCTAGAGCCTCTTCTTCTGAGTTTAGTTCTTAGAAAAAATTCTCTCTTGCCATATTTACTGGGGTTCCTATACAAGACAAGTGTCTATCTCCATACCTGCTATACCTCTTAGAAACCTCTCTTTCTTTTGCTACTTGTGGATGGAGGGAGTGAGGGAGGGATGGCAAGGGAGGTTTATTGAGGGAGGGAGGGAGGGATGGCAAGGGAGGTTTATTGAGGGAGGGAGGGAGTTCGGGATGCTTTGTACCCTTTCAATTGAAAAGCTAACTTCTCTACCAAAAATCTACCCTTTTAGGTTATGCTGAAGCCCCCAAGTGACGACCCATTGCTAGGCACTGCTGACGAGAAGCTCCTCGACTTCACGGGCATCGACACCCGCCTCCCCTTGCTCGTTTATGTCTCCCGTGAGAAGCGCCCCGGCTATGATCACAACAAGAAGGCTGGTGCCATGAACGCTCTTGTGCGTGCCTCCGCCATAATGTCCAACGGCCCCTTCATCCTCAACCTTGACTGTGACCACTACATCTACAACTCCCAAGCCATGTGTGAGGGCATGTGCTTCATGATGGATCGCGGAGGTGATCGCATTTGCTATGTTCAGTTCCCACAAAGATTTGAAGGTATCGACCCATCTGATCGATACGCCAATCACAACACCGTATTCTTTGATGTCAATATGCGTGCGCTTGATGGTCTACAAGGTCCTGTCTATGTGGGCACGGGCTGCCTCTTTAGACGAATGGCTCTTTATGGGTTCGACCCACCGAGAGCGACGGTGCACTCGGGGTGTTGTGGTCGCTCAAGAAAGGTAAAGGTGAATTCATCGACTAAGAAACCTGAAGAGACACAGGCACTGAGGATGGGTGACTCTGATGATGAGGATGCACAGTTGAATCTCTCTTTGTTGCCGAAAAAGTTTGGAAACTCTACATTCCTTTTGGACTCTATCCCAGTCGCCGAGTTCCAGGGCCGGCCTCTAGCCGATCACCCAGCAGTGAAAAATGGTCGACCCCCTGGTGCCCTAACCTTCCCCCGAGACTTGCTCGATGCATCGACTGTGGCTGAGGCCATTAGTGCGATCTCATGTTGGTATGAAGACAAAACAGAGTGGGGGCAAAGGGTGGGTTGGATCTATGGTTCTGTCACTGAGGATGTGGTCACAGGTTACCGTATGCACAATCGTGGGTGGAAGTCAGTCTATTGTGTGACCAAACGTGATGCCTTTCGTGGCACTGCTCCCATCAACCTCACTGACCGTTTGCACCAAGTGCTTCGTTGGGCTACTGGATCTGTCGAGATTTTCTTCTCTCGCAACAATGCGCTTCTCGCAAGCCCAAGAATGAAGTTCCTGCAACGCATTGCCTATTTGAACGTAGGGATATACCCATTTACATCGATCTTTCTCATCGTTTACTGCTTCCTTCCAGCTCTCTCTCTCTTCTCAGGCCAATTTATCGTTCAAACTCTTGATGTCATGTTCCTAGTCTACCTCTTGCTCATCACCCTTACTCTCTGCATGCTCGCTGTGCTAGAGATCAAGTGGTCAGGTATTGAGCTCGAGGAGTGGTGGCGTAACGAACAATTTTGGCTCATTGGGGGCACTAGTGCTCACCTAGCTGCTGTGTTACAAGGCTTGTTGAAGGTCATAGCAGGGATCGAAATCTCTTTTACCCTAACATCGAAATCGGCGGGAGAGGATGTAGATGATGAGTTTGCGGACCTTTACATCGTGAAGTGGACCTCACTTATGATAGCACCCATAACTATCATGATGACCAACCTCATTGCCATAGCAGTAGGAATTAGCCGGACTATATATAGTGTCATACCGCAGTGGAGCCGGCTTTTGGGTGGTGTGTTCTTTAGCTTTTGGGTGTTGGCGCATTTGTACCCATTCGCGAAGGGGTTAATGGGGCGGAGGGGCCGAACACCTACAATTGTTTTTGTGTGGTCTGGGCTCATAGCAATCACAATCTCACTCTTGTGGGTTGCTATAAATCCACCAGCTGGGAGCTCACAGATTGGGGGGAGTTTCCAGTTTCCGTGATGGATTGGGTCGATAAGATTGTGAAGTTCTATGATGGCTTGGCTCGATGAGAACTTGGGTAATGATCTATTAATTCGTTAATTCTTTCACAGCGGTGGGTATCTGCTTTCTAAAAGTACATTCAAGGTTTTGTTTTATTTATCCCTGTCGATCATCTTGGGCGGATTTTGTTCTTTGATCTGCAGCAGTGGACTTAATATGATTGTTCTTTTTTGCTGATTGGAGCAGATCTTTGGGTTGTCATTGTATTTATCATATTTAAGGTTGTTGCCAAAATCCTTGCAATGGATTGGACCTTTCTTCAGTTTTCTCTAAGTTTGCTCAGCATTTTAATAATATCAATGACAACGACAATAATAATTTATCATTTATTGTACTGAGAGCATGCCTAAATTTTTTTTCATATATTATAGACATGGCTCTATGTTTTTAGCTCCCCAAGGATCTTATGTTTGTTTGGAGGAATGTTTGGCTTTTGGAGCCAAACGTTCCTCTTTATTGTACCACTTCCGCACATCAAAAGAGGAAGTATTCTTGCATAGGAGTTCATGCTTCCCTCTTTTACTGCCAAAACAAGTAATGTTTGGCTTCCGTCAAAACCCATGTAAACCAGACATTGATGCTTGCTTAGGGTTTAAAGCATAGAAAAGGAAAAACAATACCTCTTCCCCTATATCTGTTGACCTAGCCCAGCGTTGCACCCACTTGTGCTCCTCACCCGGTCGCCTCTTCATCGTCACCTCCAGGCCCCTTGAAGCTCCAGGTCTCTCTCTTCCCTTTTGAAAATCTCACCCCCTGAAGCTCTCTCCCTCTAAAAGCTCGAAGACTAATGAATCTACATACGCGTTAGGCTTGGATCTGTCTTCACAGTACTGGGTGGGTACTTAGCCTTTCTCCCCTCTCCCCATTTCTGTTCTATAGCAATAACTTTCCTATCCTTTTAGTGCTGGAAGATATGATATACGGTCTTTCGGTATCTTACTGGCTTTTATGAGATGGGTCTTTGGCCTTTGTTTTTCTAACATAATGGTTTAGGTGTAATCGTTAGGTGTTTTTGATGATATGGGACTCGGAGTTGAGTCGGCATGCTTTTTGTAAGGGTTTATTTTTGCCTGGGTTTCATCAATTTTCAAATGTGGGTACTGTGGGATCTGAAATTTGTCATTCTTGTGCATGCTTTTGCAGAAATAGGGCTTCAGACTGTTGATCTAGAACATTAACTTTGTATGCATTTTTGGTTCTCTTGAGTTCTTAAATTTTCCCTTGGCGAGTTCTTCTATGGTTGTTTATCTATTGTTCTTCTGGGGTGAAATTCTTGTTGCTTCTTTTGTTGTCTTGAGAAATGCTCGTTCTTGGTATTTTCATAGATGACTCTCTCTCTCTCTCTCTTCTCTCTTTCTCTCTCTCTCCCCAGAGGTATATTTCTCTCTTCCCTATCATGTCTCTCTGTTCCCTGATTCTAACCTATGTTAGCAGCCTGTTATTTCTCTAGATATTATATAGTATTGATTTGTTGTTACCCTTATATTAAGGGTGGCATTGGGCCGGGTGGCCCAACCATAAAAAATTAGGGCCTGAAGGTAGGGCCGGGCCTCAGCCAGGGACTTGATAGGGCCAGGCCGAACGGAGTGAAAATCTTTTTGTACACAATTCATTTGCTATGAGGGTGTGGAAATGGGTGAGTCAGATTTTGATGTTGGAATAATAGTTCCAATACATGTTCATGACATTTTCTCAATTTGAGGACATGTCAGGACTAGGTAAAATGTTTTTGAAAATCATGAAGGGAGCTGTGGTATATGAAAAATGGAAAGAGCGAAATAGGATAATATTTGACGGTGCGGTATTAGGGTATGAGTGGGTGCAAGATAAGCGTAGAAGTAGCTGAGCGGGCATCACTTCTTAAGGAGCTTCTGGGAGTAAGTAGATTGGATTTGATGTATAAATAGAAGAGGTGGTGTGAATAAAAAGTACAGTCAAAGAAATAGTGGGAGTGAAGGAACCATCAAGCTAAACTTTGATGCAAGTTCACACATGAAGTGCTGGTCTTGCAGGATTAGTGAGGAATCATAAAGGAGTGGTACATAAGAGATACCTTGGACCAGTTGGGACTTCGACAGCCGATGAAATTGAATTGAGATTCTGCTACACGAATATGCGTATAAAGTGAATGTTGGGGGAGATTAGATGAACGCAACAAAATGGTGTAATAAGGAAATGAAGGCACCTCAGAAGACGAAAGGAATTTGGGCAGAAGTAGAAGATACTTGTAGAGGGATGGTAATAAACTGATAAATTTTGTTCATGCATGCAGAGCAACGAATTTGGATGCTGATATGCTGGCAAACAAGGTGTCGATGCCAGTGAGTTGATAATTGTGCAAACAAGGGGAGTAAGAAATGGAAAAGAGATGGACGTTAGTTGTAATTTGATTCAGCAATTTTTTGTTTTTTGTCCCAGTACCTTTTACTAATTTGTAACATGTAGTAGGAATTGATTTTTTTTTAATTTTTGTAATTTTGTTTGGTTTCGGATGGTTACTGTCTTAGTAACTGAATAATGGGTTGTAATATTGAGGAAGGTAAAGAAAAAAAGAAAGTTGTGATTCTTGACAAAAGGAGATTAAAAAGAAAAAGAAAAAAATAAAAAAGGGGCCTACAGGTTTCTAGCTCGTGTGATTGAACTAAAATTAATATTTGTGAGGAATCTATGTTTATTTTAGAGATAGATTTTGGATCTAAAAAACGGGCTTTGAAGATAGAAGTTGGATCCAAAATTCACATGGCGATATTCTTGATGAAGACATAATGTATAAATTGGAGGCAGGCACAGTTACTAAGAAGTTCCAAAAGCCAAGTAATTCTGTAGCTCTGGCAGGTTGGTCAAGTTAAAATCCGATAGCAGAGCATTAGGCAATCTAGACCCAACTGGTCTTGGAGGCCTCATCCGGGATGAGGCAGGTAGAGTTTTTAATTTCGTATTCAAGGTCCTGTGGTGTTTTTACATCCACTCAAGTAAGGGGTGCAAAATGTTTCTAGACCATCATAAAGTTATCTTTGAGGAAGATTTGGCAAATGTAAATCTCCATGCAAATCTCCCTAACACTGGAGATTCTCCATGCGCATCTCCCTAGCACTGGAGAGGAGTGATGATGAATTTGTACATATTTTAATCCAAAGAGAAGCACTCTTCATGCATATTAGCAAGAAGAGAAACCAAGAGGTTGAATCTTTGGCTATATGGGGGACACACCACCATCATCATCATCATCAGTCTTTTTCTAACTATTTGGGGTTGACTATATGAATCCCGATCCGTCATTCTGCTCTATCAAGGGTCATACTTTTAGTGAGGCCATAAATTGTCATATTTTTTCTCACTACTTTCAACTATGTTCTTTTGAGCCTATCCCTTGCTTTTTTTTATATTTCCACTTAAACCAACTCGTATCTCCTAATCAATGTTTTGGTCTTATCCCTTGCTCTTTTCGATGCTTCCACTTGAACCAACTAGTACCTCTTAACAAGTGTTGTCTTAAGTCTGTAGTACACATGGCACACAGTACCAATATCTTCTTATTCTCTGTCATGGGATGGAACCCTAGCTGTGAACTCCTTTTATAAGAGATGTGAACTCCTTTTATAAGAGATTAGAAGGTGACCTTCCAAGGGAATATCAAGAATGGGGGTCTCCCCTTGGCTACCTTCTCTATGTCTCCGAGCCAGTTCCTAAAGACCTTTTAGAAGAGATTAGAAGGTGACACCTCCAAGGGAATATCAAGAATGGGGGTCTCCCCTTTGCTATCTTCTCTATTTCTCCGAGCCAGTTCCTAAAGACTCCTTTCTGGTATTTCTCTTTCTATTTCTTCTTCTCTTTTACAATCCACTTTTGTACACTGCTCATTTCACAAAATTACACAGTAATATAATTTAGCTAACAATCAAAAAATAAAAGACAATCTTGATGTCCCATGATAATGAGTCTGAAAAAAGAAAGGAATTTAAACCTTAAAACTAACTTATTTTAAAGAATTAAACTCATTAGATAAATATGGCCCAAAAGTAAAATGCAAATTCATTTATTTTTACGGTTTACAATTTAATTCTATTAATGATATTTGTGATTGAGAATATCAATCTGCTAAATTTTAGATCTAAAATCCATCCTTTCAGCGAGGAAGCACCAAAACCCTGTCCTTTCTATTGGGGTATGCATCCCTATAACGCTAAACAATAGCTATCAGAATCAGATGCCGGTCCTACGGATCTGACTATTGATGGTCTAAATCAAAAACCAAATTTCGTTGAAAACATGTCAAGACCAATGTTTTTAGCAAGTTCTGGCCCCTTAAACCCTAAACAAAGTTGGGAAACCTCATTTGTAAATTATTTTATATTGTCAAATTATTCTTCATACTTTCTTCCTTTTTCTTAAAGTTTTTGTCCAAATGGCTCACCAGATATCTCAACTGGCTTGGACCATGCCCCTTGTCGCTGCTCTGGTTCTGATAACACCACGCCAAGGCACATTTAAAAAGTGGCACAAATAAGCTTAAGCATAACTCAAAGGGACCTAATCCAACACTAAATGGCATGTATACATTCTCATTTCATTAACAGTAAATAGTTGGAACCCAAAACCCTTGATTAAGCCCAAAAAAGAAAAACCAAAAGCCCAAGGAACTGTAAGGCTCATTATATTCAAGGTCTTTTGACGATGTAAACTAACAGCGCCCATAAGCACATTGAGATGCTCCAAATGAAGCCAAAAATAAATTAAACCGAGAAAAAGTGCTCCAGGACTAAAAGGCCAAAAAAAGGAAAAAAAGAAAAAGAAGGGCAACAAAAAAAAAAAAAAAATATTCTGGAGGGAGATGATAAAGTGCTATAAAAAGGGGCATAAACACCCAAAAATCCAATCATGACCCCAACCTGAAAGATCCAATTAGTAAAGCCTAATCAGTAAGTAAGAAGCCTAATCAGTACAACATTGGGTTGATGAGCTCTTTCATCTGTTTTTGAAGTAAGGGTTAAGCAAAGAAAAAATAAGAATAAAGCCTCATTTTGTACAACTACCAATTTAATTCGACATCCTCTAGGACTCTCCTCAAAAAGATGTCAACAACAGCACCGGCAGTGACAGCAACAAGAGCAAGAGGGCATGAAGCAAGAGGGCATAGAACACGACGGCATGGAGCAAGAGGGCATGGAGCAAGAGGGCATAGAACACGAGGGCATGGAGCAAGAAGGCATAGAACACGAGGGCATAGAACACTTCAGCCATTTTAGCCGAAATTTGCAATTACAACTACAGCAGCACCACCAGTTCTTTTCGGGTTGCTGAAGATTTCCCCGTATTCTTTTCAGGCGAATAGCTGTTGTTATGTTCTCCATTTCTGTGACAAATTTGTGAAGATGTTGAATATAGTCAGGGTAGAGCTCCAAATTACAATGGCCACCACCCTTGATCCAAAGGGGCTCGTATGGTTCTTTCGCAAGTTCCCATAGTCCTTTGCCATGGATCCAGTTAACTACGTCATCCTCAGTACCCTGGAAAAAGCTGCTTCATCAACAAAGAGAACCAAACATTTCCATTGAGAGAGAGGGAGCGGGAGAGGGAGAGGGAGAGGGAGAGAGGGAGCGCGAGAGGGAGAGGGAGAGGGAGAGAGTTTTCACGCATATGAAATGCAACGCCAAAGATGAATACGGCAGATCGTTTCAGGAAAGATGGAACCTCAGGAGTATATTGGTTAAGAAATACATACGCTCAGCAACCTGAAAAGAATACGGGAAAATCTCGAGCAAAAGAAACTATGGAACCATCATTCCAGCTGAAAAATGGAGAAGGTATAATACAAAAAAGACAAGATAAAAGGTTAAGAAAGTTTCTCACATAAAAAAAAGGATGATTTCCATAAGCCGAAGGACAAAAGGTTTCTAAAGTTGGGAATTTAATGTCCTTTCTTACTTAAAAGTGGTTGTTGCAAGCAACAACTGGCTAGCTGGCCCTTTTAGATTTCTATCCACTACTTATCTATGTTCCTTCTTCAAAGGAACAGGAGTGTGCTAAGGTAAGGTAATAGAAAATCGTTGAGCATAGTGGGCAGCCCCCATATTGTAGAAATGGGGGTTTGGCAAGAAATATATATTTTTAAATACAATTTAATCCTAATTTTTAGAGATTATATAATTTTTAACATGGAGATCATGAATATGAAAAAAATAAATAAATTGAAAACTAGAAATAATAATTATATTACAAAAACATTTGGACTGTTAGTTACACTTGTTTTTATACCTTTGGACCACATATTGTAGAAATGCGGTCCGGCCCACATGAAACCATTTTCCTTTTTCTTTTTCTATTATTAACTGCTAAGCATATGTTTTAAAATTAATAGAGGAAAAAATGCTATAGAGCTAACCGAAAGAAATCCTAACTAGAAATGGATACTAATTTGTACGCAATCAGCGTTCATCAATCTGAAAATTGTTATTTTTTTAAGGAAAAAAATAAGCTATCCATAACTCGTGTAAGATGCATCATAAACGAACTTCTGATGGAGGAATATCAAAGGATGAATATCCCAATCCAAAGCAGCATATCAGGATCAAATGGCTGCCAGCATTATCATGCAGAGCACTCAGATAACACTCACGTCTTTAAATACTCAGGTACATTAGTTATTGCTGGTGTTACCCGACACTTCATATCTTCTTTGGTGTCGCATGATCACCGTGTCGACACTCCCCGACACTTGTTTGACATCACTTGTTTTTAGTACCATGTTGACACTTCTTTCATAAGTGTCTTATATTAACTTGCATTTTAAATCACAACAGCTGTAAAGTTCATTTGATACAATAGCCTAGCATTTAGGCCTCTTGACGATGGTTTGCTAGGCCCTTTTTTGGCCCGAAATTTCAAAGAACCTAAATTTTGTAATCCCTGTAGGAGTAAAGTAATTAAAAAAAAAGAAAAAACAAATCGAATTTTTTGAGCCATGTGGGGGTAAAGTAGTCATCGTAACTTATATTCCAGATTCGTCTAAAATTTTGACAAAATTTTACGTTGGCGGCCTACCTAACACAACCCACCTCTTTTACCTAGGCTTGGGACAGGTTAAGGGAAAGTTTAAGTTCCTCACCTTTCTTAGATCCACGTGGGGGTAAAGTAGTATTAAAAGTAATTTGAAAATTTGAAAAGTAGTTTAGCTTATGCTAGGATTTGAACCTTTGACCACTTGAACATGGATGGCCACCAGTAACACCCTACCATGGTGACTTAATGTGAACATAATGGGATAACAAACATAATCATCTTCTTTAAAATAAAACACTGCCAAAACTCAAAAAGCTTTAAACTAACCTACCTCTTCCGCTCCACCACTTGGTGTTATAAATGGGATTGTCTACAAAGAGGTTATTTATTTTTTGTACATGGAGGTCACAATCATTCTCACTCATTAGATGTCAAATTGGATGACTTGGGGTAAGTCACGAAATTTAAGAATTTTTTTTTGGAATTTCATGTTTATTTAATCACAATCTTACAACCACCCATTTTGAAATTTAGGGGACAAGAATGATTGTGATCTCCATGTACAAAAGATAAATGGTCTCTTTGTAAATAATCCCGTTATAAATATAGGAAATTATACCATGTATCGTATTATCTTATTCAGTGGCACTTGTACCGAAGTGTCGGGGAAGCATAGGGTTTTTGGCCCAACGTACTAGACATCTAGACACATACTACTAAATACTGACACCCATGTCGGTGTCCATGATGCAATCAACATCTGTATGTGAACTCTGTGTGAAAAGTTTCCATGCATCACTAGTTTTAGAGCATCAATTTATCAAAATGGCAAACATAAGCATTATGGAAAAATAACAAGCTTTTAGATTGTTAAGAATGTATGACTACATAAACAACATAAGTACTTACATGTATTACGAGTACTGGGCACTTCACCTTTCTAATTTTGTTGATGTTCTGCACCAAAACACGTAATTATCAGCTGACAATTTTAAAGCATCACCAGAAATTTTTACTTGTAAATAAATAGATAAGGGGAGAGTTCCAAAATCAAATTGGCTACAAAAAACTGCAATCCCTTGGATTGTAGTATACAAAAATTCAGAAAATGGATCTCACCTTATAGATATCAAAGCATAAAGTGACCTTCACATGGCAGAGCACACGAAGGCCTGAAAGTATAGCACTGTGAAGGACAACACCTCTTAACCGTGGGAGTCGAGAGGCCAAATGTAGTGTGGGCCCACTTCCAACAGATTGTCCGTACAATATCAAATCTTCCTGACCAACTCCGTACTGAGTCTCAAGACATTGGTACACAGCTTCTATGTCAGCGTAAGTGTTGGATTCACTAGGCTGCTTCAGTACACAGTTACCAAATTCTTTTCAGCCACCATCTTAAGCAAAGTTATATCCAACTAAAGTGGAAGTCTTACTTAGCAACCATCTAAATCTTGCACTGTGAACATCGAAGTGATGCTAGATAGAATGATTCGCTCAATGATATGCACAGACACTATAAATAAGAATCTACCTTGGCAAATAATTAATATGTACTAAACATGAATAGGTGCTAGAGCGCTAGATTTATAAACCATTTAGAGTAAATTTCTTGCGTAAACCACAAATAAATCAATCTCATTGAAGTATAATTGTCAACTATCTCGTGAACGTTATTCACTCAATGAGTGTTGCTCTGTGGTCAACTCTTTTCTACAATTCTTTTCTTAAAGACAGGTAAGAATATAAATGGGAAACTGCAAAGGATTCAGTGCTCCACATGGATTCTTATTGCATTTGAACAAATAATGTTTCCTCTCAAGGAAATAGGTCAATATATCACAGAACTATTTCCTACAGTAACAGACATTGTTATAATTATATAATTTATATTTGAAGAAAATCAATCAGATGTCATAAGATGACCAAAATATCCAGTTTTTAAGAGCATCCACCTTCTAGAAATTTTATACAGGAGGTGTTTTGCATGTCAATATATAAAAATTAAGACACCAAAGTTCTGCAACATGAAAATCAATTTTTCATGACTGGATATATTATTATGATGCAACACAATGAAGTAAAAATAGAACAGCAAACCTCTTGCTGTTAGAACTTAATTTGGACAGATTTGCTTACTCGTTTTGCTCACTCGTTTTGCTCACCAGTATACTAAGCCAATATGGACCATCGAAATTATTGCCTCATAAATTGGAAAAGAGCACAATCATGCTCATGTACTATTTTCATTTATGATGTAAGTGCCCCTGATAATGTTTAAATTTTATCTATAAATTTTCTGAATGACCAAAACATCCTCTTTTATAAAACTCTGGTAAGAATGGCCTAGTATCAGATGGTGCATAACACTCCATTTTAATATTTAATTATTTACTTCTATTTCCAGTTGAGAATCTTATTGCAAATGTATACGATAGTTAGCTCTTCTCTTTCCTTTGTGCAAAAGATGGACCCATCCCAATTGAATGGTACTCTATCCATTGAATTTAGGAATGTCCTTATGTGGCCTCATTTCTATTGCCTAGAATATCCAAGATCTTTCCAGAAATAGAAATCATCAGAAAGAAAAAATACCCCATCTTATCGTAAATGACATCGGTGTCCCATAAAAATGTAAACATAGTTATCACACCCACGGGGGCGCGCACACACACACATATTAAATTTGTTTATGATATGTTTCATTAAACTATGACAAATGATTTGTTGTTTAAAATTGCACATTAATACCCATTACATTCTTTTTTTTGTTCATGCCTCAAACTACATTTTCACATAATCTCCAGATATGGCCTTTTTTGTTTTCATTGCACATCTCAACATCTTCTTAGAAATAGAAGAGTAACCCTAGGAGATCTTAGTCTCACTATTATAGAAAAATAGAAAAACAGCTTTTATTATCCTCCGTTTATTATCAAATAGCCACAATTTGGCAGCATTTCTACAGAAGTGGTTTCCAAAAGCGGAAGACACAAGCAAGCGGCAGTAGTAATCCCACACAAGCAGAGGAAGATATTAGTGCAACTCCTGTTTAGTGGTCCATCCAAACTGGTGCTTAGCCTTGTTCACATAAGAAAAAGATCTCAATAGGAAAGCCTAAAAGCAAGATGTCTAATCCTCCAAACAAGTCAAGACAAGTTATATAAGTTATGTTCAATGAAAGGCTTAGACAGAGAAAAAGGAAACTGCATGCCCCAAGTAGCACAAGAACAAAAACCTCAATAGGATACGAAATCTGAGGCCAAACAAATAGAGAGAAACAACATGAAAAAGAGCAGCTTACCTTACCTGTGGAAGCTCCATATCCTGAATAATCATACCTGCAGATTGAGACCAATAATAAGTTATCCAAACAAGATAAACACAGAGAAAAGAGTAGAGAGAAGTGAAGTCTGTAACGGAATGGAGCAAAAAGTAAACCAAACTATAGAGAACGCACCCCAAAGAGAGAAAATGGGCAACAAGGGATGGAGACAAGATAGTTTACTTCAGAGAATTGGAAACAACACTAATCCTACTAAAAAAGCCTCAATTGAGTAAAACCCATAGCACAAAAAGAACAATACGTTAAAAAAGAGACGATGAAAATGAAATTTTACTGTCAAGTGTAAGCTAATTCCTTAAAATGGATGAAAAGACAGAGAAAAAAAAGGAGCGTAAGATCGCATAACCATCAAAATCTAACATAAAAAACGAACCCACAAGCAAAATGTAACCACCCAAGAAAATCCGTATTATTCACACCCAAGAAAATCTGTACTATTCACAAGATATAAAGAAATATGTGAAAAAAACAAGGGTTCTTCGAAAAGATCCAGGAAAAGAACACTAATCCTTCAAATTTAAAAAACATCACATTTACATCTCATGTAAATCAGAGAAGAGAGTAAATAGCCTAGATGAAAAGAAAAGGAATAGCAATACAAGTAAGGAATAGCACAGGAAGTATAAATCAAACTGAGAAGGGCAGCGCTTTTGTCAAATAATAAGAAAAATGCACAAATAGAAGTAGAGAAAGATGAAAAGTAAAAAGTAATTGGTGCAACTTAACTGGAAAATGGCACTAACCCTATCAAATTAACCCTAAGGTTAACCTTGAGCTGGACAAATAGATCATAGAGCTGCCCCAGATCTGCCGCATTGCCATGCGAATACAAAACCGTTAATCTGGCATAAGGGTTTCTCAGATATAAAGCTACAATCTTGTTTCCATACTTGGTGTCAAGAACAAGAACATCCATCGATGAATCCCTTGGAATCCCCGAAAAAACAACCCTTCCATTCTCCTTCCTCACCTGATATGAAGGTGGATCAGGGGGAAAAAATGCAAATTTGGCTGCCAAATGTGAAACCAAACCTACCATCTTCTCCAAAAAAAATGGGGAAAAAAAATACGAAACTAAAGAAAGAAGCAACCCAAAAACTCAAAATAACAATAAAGAAAGACCCAAAAAATTCACCCAGAAAATCCCAAAGAACCACCCATTCAAGAGAAAAATGCACCTCAAATGTCCAAAGAAAAAAAGAAGATTAAGAAATACAGAACAAGAAAAAACAAGAGAGAAAAAAAACGAAAATCACCCGAAAACTCCCCTGAAAAAGAAAAAAGAAGGAAAACACAGAAATTAATCCCCCAGTGAAACCAGAAGTACCACCTCTTTTGTCACATGCCCCTTTGAACCAGAATACACTTCCCACTTATATTTTATTATCATCACAAGCACCAAAACCCATATTTTAATCCCCTTTTCCAATGGAAGATGAGAACCCCAAAAAGCTCATATTTTAATTCCCATGCTCGAATCTCTTCTCCTCGAAATCCTCAATCCATACACCATAGCTCTACATAGTACACACGCATACATGGTGACATAAATGCGCCTCTCTGCATATCACCACTTTTACTGAAAGCTAAGGTAACAGTATCCGAAACTGTTCATACCAGATAACCATTGGCATTCAAATGGTCAATGGTGGCATACATGCATTATGCCACAAAAGCATGAGTATAGCGAATGTGTGTATATGGCGATATATATATATATATATCAATGAGGGAAAACTTTGAGGTTTCTGCAACTCCTGTTTACAAAAATTTGGGGTTAACAGCATTCCTCAAATGTATACATGAGCAATGGAAAAGGAGTATGCATAAATGGAGTGAGAAGCCAGAGGTTTTGCACCTGCACGAGCAATGTAAGCTTAAAAATTAGGTTTTGCGGAGAACAACAGTTTCAGGATCAGGGAAGAAAGCCGGAGACACATCAAGCATGTATAGATGGCGAAAAACAAATGGGACAGAGATTAACGGAGATAAACAGAGGTCACAGGAGGTGCATGTACAACTGCATTATGCGTTGGGACTAAACGCTAGATCTCTGCAACTCCCAGGGCCATGCATCAATGTTAACTGGCGTTTCAGCAGAAACTTTTCGAGATAAATCCAAAATCAAGGTCTCTATTATCCAAAAATACCTCGCCTTTTTGAAACTCAGGCATTAGAAGGCAGAGAAAACGAAACCTAGGCTTGCTGCAACTTCCTGCAAACCGTATCCTCGGAAATTAAGGTCTCTGCAACCTCATGAATTCGAGGAAACGAAAGATTTCGCAGGTGAAAACCATATGTAGCGAAAAATAAGCACCTAGGGTTTCTACCACTCTCTTCGCCCTGTAACTTCAAGCAGTAGCTCGCAAGCACCGAAAAAGCAAAAAAAGACTAGGGTTTCTGAAAACCTGAGGCTTCTGCAGCTTCCTGAGCCATCATCCTCAGAAAATAGGGTTTTCAGAGGCCACAGGTGGAGACGCGCGTTGCTTCACCATTTCCAGGTGGAATTGCAGAGGACGATATAAAAAAAAAAGCGCTAGCGTTTCTTGTGTGAGAAGAGAGAGCTTTGTCGTGTGATCAGAGAAAATGGCAGACCTCTTCTTTAATTATCTGCAGAGATTTTACTGTCTAGACTCTAGAGAGAGAAACTGGAGAGAGAATGGTGTGGGAGAGAGATTTACCTTAGAGAGAGAGTGAACGATATTCTAGAGAGAGGTTAGAGAGGAAAGGTGTTTTTAGAGAGAAAACGGTGTCTTTTTAGAGAGAGAGAATGGCGTTTTTTAGAGAGAGAATGGCGTTTTTTTTAGAGAGAGAATGGATGTAGTGAAAGTTTAGAGAGATGAGGTTGATTTACGGGCAAATGTGGGTCAGATAGCGGGAAAGGCGGGTCGTGTGACTATCCGCCGCATGCTTCTCAGTTTCTCTTGGGTTTCAAAATTCAGTTGTTTTATCGGTATTTGGTCTTAAACTCCATGATTTCGTGGGACCCTCCATGCTTTTTTTTCTTTTCTCAACTATGGATTTAGTTTCTCTAGGGAATAGACTTTATGAAAACAAAGTAAACCCTATCTCTAATCTTAATCCGAAGTGTATTATGGATATTGAAAAATCTATTTTTATCCGTAAAATTTAAGGCTTTTTATAAAAATATCTAAAAAAAGTATCACAAATATATTTTAATTTTCATTTATTTAAAAAAAAATTAACTTTCATAAATCTCATCCACACTCTTTTTTACTCAATTTTAGTTTTTTTTTTTTTTTTTTTTTTACAAAAATAACATTCAAATTAGTCGTATTACCGTAAAATAAAAAAATACGCCATTTTAAATACCGTAAAAAACTAACCCATATAATATAACATTTTAAGTACGGTAAAAACAAACTCAAGTTATACGGCACTTGAAATGATCTATATTTATCTCTTTCATCCTGTTTGTATTCATGTCTTTGATCTCTTTAATTTTTTTTATGTTGATCTTTTATTTCTCTCTAATTTTTTTTATTTCTTCTTTCTGTCTCTAATTCTTTTTTATCTCTTCTTTTCTTCTCTAAATCTTTTCTCTCTCTAACAACTTGTGCGTACTATCCCCTCAAAAAACTCACTTCAACCCCATCCCCTATCAAAATTAGGCAGAGTTATTGCGTTGGAATCATGTTTGTTGAGTTGATGAAGTACGTAGAGAGAGAAATAAGAGATAAATTCTAAAAAAAATTAGAGAGAGAAAAAAGAGATAAATATAAAAAAAATTAGAAATATGAAAGAGATAAATATGAATAGGAAAAAAAGGTTTGCGACATTTTGAGTGCCATATAACATGAGTTAGTTTTTATGTTACTTTAAATGTCAAATAACACGGGTTAGTTTTTTTGGCTTTAGGGTAATACGAGACTACCGTGAAAGGTATTTTGATAAAAAAAGACGCTCAAAATTGAAGAATGGTTTATGAAAATTGAGGGTTTTTTTTTTTCTAAACAGACAAAAATTAAGGTATATTTGTGATAATTTTCCAAAACAAAATATAAAAAAATCAATTTAGTATCGATTCGTGGACACTTATATTTAGGATAAAATGGACAGCCTAGATAATGTGTTACAATATACACTATTTTTAGGTATTAAATATATTAATTTTTTTCAACAATTGTAATATCAAGGCCGAGGTGATCGATTTGTACATTTTTCGACACCATACTACAATTTTCTGCTAGTTTTCAAGTGAGGCTCTACTACAGGGCTTAAGTGCTATCAAAATATTTCCTTTTTAATATTTATAATAGAAAAAGTTTATATAGTGCTGAGGCTCTAAATAATCAAATTAGAGCTCACCTCAAAAATTTCACTAGAAGAGGTTGTTCGATGCTCAAATATCGTCAAATTGATCATCTCAGCATCAAGATGCATGAACATGAGAAAAAAATGGATTTTTAAGTTTAAGAAATAGTGAGTCTTGTAATGCATTTTTAGACTGTCAACTTTCAAGATTTTTCAAGTTTACATAGATCTACTGGATCTACGCTATTTTTGAAGCTTTAAATTTTATAATTAAAGATAAAAATATATTCTAAGGCTGCCGCAAAGATGTTTCAGTATTGAAACCATATTTCTCGATACTATTTGAAGGTGCGCTTTACTTTGATTGTTTAGAGGCTCTTCTCTATTATAATATGGAATTGCTTATTCTCATAATTTAAAGTCTTCCTTCTATTTTCTTACTCATTTTTTTTTCCAGCTCTTTCCACAGACTACAGTTGTACATTAATCAATTTTTTTCTAGTCTTCCTGTCACTTTTAGTCACTTTCATTCATGTATTTGTTTATATATCAGGCAACATTTGTGTTTCATTATTTTAAGTGGAACATGAAATATAATGACAATTAA
Source organism: Amborella trichopoda (assembly GCF_054954075.1). Lineage (NCBI taxonomy): Eukaryota > Viridiplantae > Streptophyta > Magnoliopsida > Amborellales > Amborellaceae > Amborella > Amborella trichopoda. Next base: position 47,679,368 of record NC_142338.1, on the reverse strand, counting down.
TAGAGAGTGAGAGTTTTTAAAAGAGTGTCAGTCTCCAAACACATGCAAACGTCGAAGCAAACAATCCATTATTAAATAGGGTTTGGTGCCTCCCGCATGTTAAATAGGGCTTGGTTCAGTGGAGAATTTGCCCTTTTCATGGCTACCTTCAAAGAGATGAAGCAATAATTTTGCATTCTTTTGGGTTCTCAGCCTTTAATGGAGAGCTCTACCATCTTGTAAAATGTGGTTTTTGAATATGGTTCTTTTCTCATATTATAAAAACTAAGGGCTTTGTACGTTGTAACCTTAAACAATCCAGTAATTTTGGTGTAAAATGTTTTTAGAATTATTTGAAAATTTATTTTTATATCTAATTATAAAATTTTAAACTAAAAAAATGTTTAAAATCAAGTAGATATATAAATATATGAAAATATTGAAAATAGACGGTCTAGATAATGTGTTGCAAGATGTACTATTTTTGAAACTCAAGTTCTTTTTTATTTTTCATATTCATGCATCTTGATGAGGAGATGATAGATTAGAGGGCTTTTCAATGTTAAAACATCATTTTCCGATAGATTTATGTAAAGAGATAGATGTGGGTCTCCAAAGAGATTTGTAAAAGGCGACATTTTTAAAGAGAGAAAAAAAAAGAAAAGGATTTGGGAGGAAGAGAAAAAAATTAAACGAGATTGGGAGTTCAGTGAGAAGGAGTGATATATTTTTCAAAACAATTAGCAAAACAAAGTCTTTAGACAGGATCATTTCCCTATAAAGATACGGTTAATGTTTTAGCACGCCTCTTGAGGAAAGGAAAAAATATCACTTCCGCATCATGTGGACTGGTTGAGATTGTGCTGTATTCAATGGCCAAAAATTAGTTTTTTTTATTATTTTTGAGTAAAAACACTATGAGATTTTTTTGTATAAGTAGAATATCAAAAATCGTTATTAAATTTTGACCCAGATCTTTAGAAAAGTTATAGGTATAGGACTTGAGTGAATGGACTTATGGATAATTTTTTTAGAGATATGTGTCAAAATTTAATAGTGATCGTTTGGAGTTCTATTCACATAGGTGTAGGAAGGTCTCATAATATTACTGCTCTGTATTTTTAAATTTTATTTAAATAATATATTTATCTGAAGTTTAGACTATAGGTGTATTTTTATAAATATAACCTAATAAAAATATTTTAAATAAAAATAACAAAAATGCTTTTAAATTTATTTTGGCCAATATATTTTATTCAAAATATATTATATTAATTTTATTCAATCTTGCTTATAAAAATGAACCTAAAACTCAAATTTAATATTTTTATCCATTTTAAATAAAAATTACAAATAGAAAACAACATTCATTATGGGCCTTTGGATAAGCGTGGTTCAATCTGAACCATTAAAAGGTACCCCATGAGTACGCAATACCAACCCGGAAAGAAAACCTAGGGTAAAGTTTCCGTTTCTTTTTTTATCAATTCTAACTCTTTTCAAAAACTACTAACAGTTTCAAAATTTTCTAACAACTGACTGTTAACATTCATAAAAAATAAAAAATAAAAAATAAATAAAACTTGATTTGATCTAACAACCTATTTTGTAAAGAGAAAATAAAGAGGTTCAAAAAATAAAATTTAATTTTTTGTTTCATTTTACGAGTTATGAACCACTCTAGAATAATACCTGATAAAAACAATCCGCACGTATTTTTTTGTCAGAGGAAAGTACAAATAATACATCTTGGAAGTTGAACAACCCTCCCATCGCTAGCTGTTGGATGCGAGAGCGGACGGCTTGGAGTGTGAGATAAACTGCGCTCAAACATTAACTTTTGGAAAATTGTGTCATCAAGCCCGGCACTTCTACATTTTGCAGGCCGGAGGAATAATGGATGCAAATAGGTAGACCATCTAAAACAAGTGTAGCTAACAGTCTAAATGTTTTTTTAATATAAATATTATTTATAGTTTGTAAAAAATATATATTTTTTAAAAGTAATGATCCTATAAGATCCTCCCACACCTATGTGTGTAGAACCCCAAAAAATCATCATTAAATTTAGCACAGATCTCTAAAAAAGTTATCACATGGATGTGGGACTTGACTTTTCTATATATCTGTGTCAAATGTAATGGTGATCATTTGAAGTCCTACACACATGGATTTGGGAGGTGGGTCTCATAGGATCATCACTCTTTTTTATATTCATGATCTCCACGTTAAAGATTATATATTCTATTAAAATTAGGATCAGTTTATATTTAAAAAGGGTGCAGTTTACATACGGACACGTCCGTAGGTGGAGAGGTACGGTACCCTTCAAATTTTATCATGGTATATAATTTTAATGTAAAATGTTATTAGGATTATCTCAAAATCTATTTTTATATCTAATTATAAAATTTTAAATTTAAAAAATTGTTAAAATCAAGTAGATCTATAAACATATGAAAACCTAGAAAATGGACGGTGTAGATAATATGTTGTAAAATACACTATTTTTTAGACTTGAAATCTTTTTATCTTTCATAGTCATAGATCTTGATATCGAGATGATCAATCAAAGGGTTTTTCAACATTAAAACTACTTTTTCCGATGGATTTTTCAAGGGCATCCGTAGTTCTACATTATAAGGCAACGTCCTTATATAAACTTTTTTCTTTAAAAAATATATTTATTGCCAAGCCCGCATTTCTACAATATGTGGGCTGGCCGCATAGAAACCGTGTCCTTAATTGTTTTGAATTGATAGAGAAAAAGTTTATATTACGAAATAAAGTGCACCTCAAAAACCAATTGAAGAAAGTTGTTTCGTCACTAGAAAATTCTTCAATTGAACATCTTGACTTCAATATATATGGATATGAAATAAAAAAGTGAATTTCAAATTCTAAGATTAGTGCATCTTATAACACATTATCTAGATAGTCTATTTTCAAGTGCTCATAGATATGTTAGATTTGCACCATTTTCGGAGCTTTCAATCTCATTGTAGGGGTGAAAAATAGACTGTTAGGCCATGATAAGAGTTTTGGCACCAAAAATACGTCTTTTAATAAGATTTTGAGGTGCACCTTACCGTGATTGTTTAAGGTTGACACCTTATACAAATCTCACCCATTTATTAATGGGGAATGCATACAAAGAGGCCATTTACCATTGGTACATGCTCGTCACAATTAATCTTGACCATTAGATATGAAATTAGGTGGTTACATTTATTTCATAGACTAAGCTCAAAGTTCAAAAGAAATTTTTTCAAACTTTGTGACACACCCAAACTATCAAATTTCATATCGAATCATTGTAAGTAATTGTGACCTCCCTGTAAGGGAAATGGTCACATTACATACAATCCCTATTATTGAGACCGGATCGGTGTTTGAACTAGTGAAGGAGCTGGTTCAATCAAAATCGGTCCAATAAGTAATCTACTAGTTGAACCTTTTTTCTAATACAAAAATAAAAATTTATTATAAATTTAAATACTCAATTAAAATTAGAAAAGCATGAGATAACAAATTAAAAAGAATAAATTATTCTTAAAAGTTTTAAATTATTTTTAAACATTTAAGTCTATTTACATTTTATTTAACTAGTATTAAATAATTAGAGGGCAAGTTGATCTGGCTACACATCTACATGTGTCAAGAAATATGGTTTCAACACTAGAAAGTGTTGGAATAGCCTTAAATTATATTTTCATCTTTGGTTATAAAATTTAAAGCTTCGAAAATAGTGTAGATCGAGCATATCTATGAAAACTTAAACATCTTGAAATTTGACGGTCCAAAAATGAGTTACAAGATGCACTATTTCCTAAACTTGAAATCTATTTTTTTTTCTCATGTCCATGCATATTGATGTCGAGATGATCAATTTGATGATATTTGGGCATCAAAACAACCTATTCAAGTAAAAGCTTTGACGTAAGCACTAATTTGATTGTTTAGAGCTTAGGCACTATATTTTATAAAAAAATTTCCGATGTTGAGTCAATATTTTTGACAATTCTAATTTTTTATTTTTTGTAAAAAGGAAAGATATGGTTTCTTTTTTTATGATGATTTTGGGTACAATGTTTGGCAATAAAAGGTTGGCGACAAATTTGAAAAACACATGGAATTTAAGCTCAACTTTTTAAATTGTACAGTCCAATAGAACCACTTCAACTAGTCAAATGCTGGTTTGATCAGTTTTATGTAATTCTAATTTAGTGTTTACATCGGACTAGATAGAAGTTCCGGTTTGCAGTTCTACCTGTTTGACCATCAGTCTGATCCGGTTTTAATAACTTTGATCATAACCGCCCAATTAGACTAGGACTAATGATTTTGATATTTTCATACTAAAAAGGAATAGTTTTTTTTTTTTTTTAGCCTGCAGCTCCTCTCGTTAGTGTTAAAAGACGAGTCAACTCAAAATCGCCAGACTCAACTTAGACCCAAGCATTTGGTTGGATTTTCGCCTGAAATCAAGGTTGGTTAGTTGTTTTAGTCTTTTTTTTTTTTTCAATTTTATTCAAAAATAGAATTTTTTGACTTTTTTTTTATCCAAATTCTTGTACAGTAATCTTCTCCTAGCCCCTTTCATATCCCAAGAAAAAATTGGAATCAAAACCATATTAGAATTCAAATTTATGATTGAAATACTCACCATTTTGAAGCTTAAACCCCCCAATCCATGATTCCACCGATTTCTCCTTCAATCATCCACCAAAAGTTTTGAAATTTGTTCAAAATGAATCATTTTAGATCCCCAAGACAAATATATTTCATGACTTGTTTTATCGAAGCGCTTGATTGAAGAGATCTAGATTTGAGATTTAATTTCTTTTAAAACTCAAAATTGAAAATCTTTTATTTCTCCCTCATTTTCACCAAAATAAGTTAAATTAAATTTATCCAAACATGCTCTTATAACATTGACCTACAAAATCCCTAACAAATGTTTTTAAATTAAAACTTAAAATCTCAAAAATAGATTTTTGGTTATCTTTGGCTATTTTTCCCATCGTTTCATTCCTACTCGTATTTTGTTTTAATGTTTCCTTACATTGACTTTGATTTACCCCTTAGAATATGGAATCAATGTTCTGATTTAGAATAATTAGATGGCCAATGTTTCAATGAGTCCATGTAAAAATGAGTTACCTCTATTTTTGAGATGGATTGTTTGGCCTAATTTTTAAAGACATGTAATCTCTAACATGGTGATTATGAATATGGAAAATAAATAAAATTTGAAATTTTAAAATCACAATTCGATTAAGAAAACAGCTGGACCGTTAGTTTCAATTATTTTTAGATGGAACAAAGATGGATGCTTTATACTTTAAGGACAGCAAATGTAGAAATGCAGTACCCTCCGCATGAAATAACTTTCCTGATTAGATTATATATAGAAGTTATTATTTTGTGCACATTTTTCTTGTATTTTTTTATTTTGTTTATATTTGGTGCTATCAATTTCTCTCTCTATCCAAATCTATACCTTGTTTCCTTCTCTCACTAAGTTTGCCTCAACCAGTCACCATCCCAAGTTTTTTTTTTTTTTTTTCTGGTCATATAGAAACTTAATTTAATCCATTTATAAAATCCTAGGCCCTACATTTTTTTTAACCCTAGCTTGTAAATTTACTAATGTTAAAAAAAATTGATACTTAAAATTCAAAAATCTAAAATTTAGGTTTTACCTGTTTGTGAATGAAAAATAATAATCTAAAGTTACATATTTTGAATATTTATAATAGCTGATGTTCATCTATTAATCCATGAAATTACTCTATTATAATTTTTACTTTGTAACTTTAAGCTAAGACTCACTTTGTTTTATTAATTTTTTTTTTTGAATTTGATTTTTTAAAATATTTAATATTTGACATCTAATATAAATTGGCATATTTTAAAACATACAAGGGAAATAAAATACAATAGAGAATTTATCTAAGTAGAGTTTTTTATGAAATAGATTTATTTTATTATAAAAATCAAAAATATTTTTTTAAAATTTGTTTTAGAGGAGGGATGGAAGAAGTATGGATGGTGGATAAAATATGATGGATTTATTAAATGATGAATAGCAGGGGGGGGGTGGAGTGATGGATAAATGGCAATATGAAGGAAGTGTGGATTGCTTTACGAATGGATGGCGGATGAATGGTTCCTTGAATCGACAATTAGAAATTGGATAGCTGAATCAGGGTAAGTGCACGTCTTGGGCATAACGTATCGATACAGGAATCAATAGCTCTTGAAAAATGGAAAATATTAGAAAAACTTGCTCTTGAGGAAATTGCCATATAGGAAGTTAACTGGCAAGAGAAAATATTTCAAAATTTGAAAGTTCCACTTGAAATATGGACAGATTAGATTGCTTATACTGTATTATAAAATATTGTCCTACTCTTTTTATTTTGGTCCCTACGAATGTTTAAAGGGCAAGCTCTTTGTTTCCCCTACTGCATAAGGCTTATATACTTCCCATTATCCAACCATCCATTTTGAATGGACTCCCGATGTGGCCCCAATCACAAGACATGTATCTACACTATTTTATTTTTAATTTTTTTTTAAAACTTATTTTGACACCAAATTTTGGGGATCCACTCCTCTCTTAAACTCACACCGATAAAAAAAATATAAAAAGGTATTTTCAATTAAATAAGATGACTAAAATACCCCTAAAATTTTTAAGGGGTATTTTCATCATTATATGTTATCGATCGAAAAGTTATTTTTAATATTTTTTATAGGTGCGCCCCATTGCGAAGATGACACGTACCAAATTTCATATTCATACAATCTGTATAAAAATATTAAAAATAAAAATACTCTAAGCCGTCAGATCTAGATCAAAGGGTAAATGGGTTACTTGATCTAAATTGGATGGCTGGATGGGAGGGGAAGCATATATCTTTTATGTTGTAGGGGAAGTATAGAAACATTTCCCGTGTTTAAAAACATGGGCAAATTTATGAGTGGCACTTGTATTTCTTGTTATATATTTTGCCATTAAAACTTTTAGCTATTGTTGTATTATCCTATTCCTAAACAAAAAAAAAAAAAAAGATATTGTTACAATATTTTACTGAATGAATATTTGTGTCAACGTTCTTATTACATGTATATGTTTAGGGAGTATAATAAGATGAGACCATTTACTTTTGATATAGGGATGCCACGATTACTTATAACCATCTGATGTGAAATTTGATAGCTTGGGTGTGTTACAAAGTTCAAAAAAATTTCTTTTAAACTTTGAGTTCGGTCAATAAAATAAATGCAGCCACCCAATTTCACATGCAATGATCAAGATTAATACTATCATTTTGTACCAAAGGTAAATGGTCTCATTATATACTTTCCTATATGTTTATTATTATGTGTCAAAGTATACCTTGTGCAGAGGTATATATCAATAGCAGATAGCCACCATATCTTCCAACCATAATAAAATTATGGTGTGCTCAATGAAATTTTGGTAGATATCACCGAAATTTTCAGTTTGTTTAGCGCGGTGTTGTAGTTTGTCAATCAAAGTTTTATATATGGGTGTGGTTTGCATAAGGTTGCAACCTTAAACAATCCAATTAAGGCACACCTCTAAATTTTATCATAAATGTAATTTTGATATAAAAAATTATTAGGATGACTTGAGAATCTATTTTCATCTCTAATTATAAAATTTTAAACTCTAAAAATATTCAAATCAAGTAAATCTATAAACACATGCAAATCTTGAAAATAGACAGTCCAGATAATGTGTTGCAAGATACACTATTTAACGGACTCAAAATCTTTTTTTATTTTCATATTGATACGTCCCGATATTAAGATGACCAACTAGAGGGTTTTCCAACATCCGAACAACCTTTTATGACAAATTTTTTAGGTGTATCTTTAATTATACATTTTAAGGTTGCAACAACATTCTGTTCATTAACCGTCGACACCTCGTACGAGGCTCGAGATTTCTAGATATCCTACAGGTATTTTCCATGAATTAAGGCTTGAAAAGACAAAAAAGATCTCACGTGAAGCTCGAGCATTGCACACTATGTCATTACAAGGTGACGGCTGGAGCCTAAAGTAAAGCTATATGTGTCTACCTTCAACTATGAAAAGATGAAGCGAGAGAGATGGAGGATGGTGAGGAGATCCCTATGAAGCTCGAGCATTGCAAAAAGGAACTCACATGAAGCTCGAGCATTATACACTTTGTTACTACAAGGTGACGGCTCAAGCCTAAAGTAAAGATCTATGCGTATACCTTCAACTTTGAAAAGATAGAGCGAGAGAGATGGAGGATGGAGAGGAGGATGGTGAGGAGATCCCTTTTCTTTGTTTCAGTTCTTCAGAGGTGGGTGAGGCTGTGAAATGTGTAGGATGTGTAGTGGTGGGCTCTTTGTCACCGCCTTTGGATGATCATTTTGGGCAGGGAGATTGAGCTAAGCGTGTATGAGGCCTATCTTATGTCTCAGGGGTGAAATGGATTGAAAACAATGGATTTTTCTTCAGCTTAAAATCGGATTTTAAAGTGAAGCAAACACTTTGTATAAAAAATCAGGAGAGTTTGTGGTCGCCTTTTGACTGTTAATCCACGAAATAGCTCTGATCATCATTCACTGGTGACTAAAATTCCTCATGGATTGTTTTTGGGGAGTTCCGATTCAGCTATAGAGCTTGAGGGTGTTTCAATGTTTAGGTAATATGTGTGGAGATTTCTTGTGAGTAGACTAGGAAGCCTTGAGAGTGACAATCTTTCTTTTCTATGGCGAGAATTAAGATCCGTCAACAAGTTAATATAGACTAGCCTCTGATGGATACAATTCATCTGGATTATCAGTGGACGACAGTGCACAATAAGAGGAAATACAATAGTCATCATCCTCATGCTCGTCAGTGCATTATCTGAGGTTCGGTGTTAAGAATCTCACAGGGACCCGTGGTAGAGGATCATTGGCTGATCTGAGATTTAAGCCATCGGTTCCTAATTCAATATTTCAAACTAAAATTTGGATCCCCAAGAATAAGACAGTGGATATTGGAAAAACCGTCATTCTAAATTTGCGGGATCATGGTGGTAGGTCTCATTTTAAGGTTGTGGATGGTAGTTCGGGTATTTTGGATGGTGGGAGTTCAGATAGAATTATTGATTTTGTTAAGGAGAAGGGGAAGGTAGGGAAAAGTTCAAAAAGGTTGGACCTTGATTAGGGGGGATTGTGTTGGAAAAGGGAAGAGCTTTGATGGCATTTAGAACGACATGGTGGCTTAGCAAGTGAAGTTAAAGATAATGAAGGTGGTGCCAACCTGCTTTGTGAGTATGGACAATAGGTCACCCCTGTCGTTACCGGCTGTCATTCTCAACCATAGCTCGGAGGTGGAGTTTGCTGTAGAGGGTGGCTTCTCAGAGAATATTCTTGATAGGCTTGCTCAAAGGTAATCACAAATCTCTTCTCAAGTTATTGGTGGTGATGGCAGGAAGGTTTCTTCTGTTTAGAAAGGCGGCATAAAAGAGATTGCTTCATGAAGGAGATCGTATTCTATCAGAAGATCAAGGTCTGCCGATTGTAGTGCTTGATGATGGTGATGTTAATCAGATTATTTACCCTCAATCCCTATCTATGTCTAGTGGTGCTTTGGAAGAGGTTTTGTCAGAGGAGGAGTTGGATTTCATTCCACCGTTAGCTAGGATATTGAATAACGAGAATGTCAGTGAAGAGGTGCTCAATATCGGGGATGGTTTAGTGGCAGCTGTTGCGGCTAAGAATTTGAAGGGAAAGAAAGCTAATCCAAATTTGCGGGTGTTGGGTGGTGGAGATTTGGTGAGGCCCGATATTGTTAATAGGGTGTTGTTGGAGGGGTTTCGAGAGGTTTTGGTAGTTGGTGAGGTGGGAGTAAATTTTGAGAATCCAGTGGAGTTGTCGATGATTAACTTTACTCAAGTTAGTATGGATGGAGGGGACAATTGGTCTCAGTTAGTTGTTCCTACTAATATTGGGGAGAAGGGGACGAGTGCTGAAGCGGTTTGTCATGAGGAAGTTGTGGATATACTTGATGTTATGGGAGCCGAGTTCAATGTTCCATTAGCGGCAGTGCTTGATGCTATCAAGAAGAATATTACAGATGTTCGAGCCACGGTTGTGGTTGCTACTCTAGATGTGGTTTCAAAGGTAGAGAAGGCGAAACTTAGAAAGGGACTTATGTCAGGGTCCAAACCAACTCGTATGTCTGCTAGAGTGGCTGTTAGAGAAGTTCTATGTAAAGTTGATGCAGGTGAAGTTCAGATTCTTGAAAATAATGATAAAGATCATGATGGTCGGGATGACCAGCCTTTTGCTGATACAGTGGTTGTCGCCAAGGTTGGTTCTTCATCTTTCAAACCACGATTGGTATTTCTTGGAACGTTAAGGGGTTGGGTAGTGCTAAAAGGAAACAGGAACTAAAGTTTTTAGTTCAAAAGTTTAAATCAGATGTTTTGTTAATTGAAGAAATGAAATTATCTTATCTTTCGGTTAGTGATATTAGGATGCTTTGGGGGATGAAGCTTGTTATATTTTGTGGGGTTGATGCATTGGGATTTTCAGGGGGTATGTGGGTTGTATGGGACCCTACTATTTGGTTTGTGTTTGATATTATTATTAAAGATCATTTTGTAAGTGTTTTTTTTTAAGGTCATTTTTCAAACTTTAGATGGTTATTGCTGAATGTGTATAGCCCCAACGTGCATACTTTAAAACCTGCTTTTCTTCATGATCTATCTGATTGTATTTCAGATTTGCCTTTACCTATATGTTTGGGGGGGTAGGGGGAGACGGGACTTCAACTTTGTTCGTTGTCCTGAGGAAACTCCAGCTTCTATTCCTTTTAATGGTGGGATGAGGATGTTTAACGATTTTATTATGTCTAATGGGTTTTTGGAACTATTGGTAAATGGGGTGGATTTTACTTGGTCGAATAATAGTTTTGTGAATTTGGTAATGAGTAAGCTTGATTGCTTCTTGGTTTCTGATAGTTGAGAAACTCATTTTCCTTTAATTGTAGTTGCTGCTACGGCTAAGCTATCATCTGACCATGTTCCCCTATGTTTGCAAATATGTATAGAATTTGTAGGCCCAAGACCTTTTAGGATGGAAGCTGGGTGGCTGGTTGAAGCTAATGTTTCTGATCTGATAAAGTCCACTTGGTCGAATACAATTGTGTATGGGTATCATGGCTTTAGAGTTCACATGAAGAGTTCACAAGAAGTTGCAAAATGTCAAACACAAACTGATAACATGGAAGAAGGATAATCAGTTTAGTTTGAAATCCAAGATTGATACTGTGGTGAACAACATTAAAGTTTTGGAGATGGAGATTCAAAATAGTAGTGTATTGTTAGAGTCTTCACTAGTAAAAAAAATTCGGTTAAATGGAGGGCTCCATGAGTTATTAAGACATGAAGAAATTTTTTGAAGATAGAGATCTAGAATTAAATGGTCTAGAAAATGTCAGAATGATATTTCTAGTATCTATTTTGGGAGGATAGGTGAGGAAGATAGTGAGAGGTGGGATAATGAGTTTGTAAAGCATTTTGAGAAGTTGTTTAGTAGTGAGCGTGGGCTGGGTGTGTCTTTTCCAAATGTTCTTTTCAAAGTATTATCTAGTGAAAGAGTACAGGAACTGGAAGGCCCGATTACTATAGAGGAGGTCAAGAGAACTGTGTTTTCTTTACAAAGTGATAAGGTGTCTGGCCCGGATGGTTTTCCTTTGCAATTCTTTCATAAATTTTAAGACTTAGTTAAAGATGATTTGTTTTTTGTGGTGAAGGAATTCTTAATCTCGAGTATCATTGATAAAAGTATTAATTTTACTTTTATCGCATTGATACCTGAAAAGGATGTCATTTCGGGTATTTCTGACTTGAGACTTATTAGTCTATTAACAAGAGTGTATAAAATCATTGCGGAGCTGCTCTCTCTTAGACTAAAGGTGGTTCTTCCTGAGGTAGTGACGAGTCCACAGTCTGCTTTTATTAAAGGTTGTATTATTACTGATAGCATTATTGTGGCTCAAGAACGCTTGCATTCTCGAGTTTTGAGTACAAAACCGGGTGTTTTGTTAAAGCTTGACATGGAGAAAGCTTATGATTGGGTTGGATGCTAAAATTTTGGATAAGATTATGAAGGGTGTGGGTTTTAGGTGTTGATGGAGAACTTGGATTTGGGGTTGCCTCTCTTCAGCTCACTTTTCAGTCATGGTTAATGGTAGTCCCAAGGGGTTTTTTAAAGCATCTCGTGGTCTTAAGCAAGGAGATAATTTATCTCCCTTTTTATTTACTTTGGTGGCAGAGACTTTTATGATAAGGGTGGAGCAAAGGGGTAGGTTTCAGGGATTTAAGATTATGAATAGTAGTTCTTTTGTGTCACGTCTCTAATATATAAATGACACTCTTATTTTTTGTGATGCAAATTTACAGCAGGTGCAATTTGTTGCTCTTTTTTTGAGATGTTGTGAAGTAACTCTGGGTCTTAAAGTTAACTTTTCTAAAACCTCTTTGGTGGGAGTGGGATGTGAGAGGCATGTTGTTGAGTCGTTGACTGTGTCTTTGGGGTGTGTGGTTGATCCTTTTCCTATAAAGTATCTTGGCATTGCTATTTCGAAGTCTAGACTACCCAGAGATGTGTGGGATCAGTGTTAAAAGTGGTTCATTCAAATTGGATTTATGGAAGACTAAGTTTCTATCTCCTAGAGGGCGTATTACATTGATCAAATCAATTATGTTCAACATGCCAGTTATTTTGATGTTGCTGTTACATATGCCTGCTCCTATTGTCAATGAGATTGAGCGGCTTATATGGAATTTTTTATGCGGTACTATTGATGGGAAGCATAAGTATCACCTAATAAGTTGGGATAAAGTTTATACTCCCAAGGTGGAAGGGGGGTTTGGGGATCCGTAAGTTGAAACTGATAAATCAAGCTTTGCTTTCCAAATGGTGGTGGAGTTCTATGTTAGGGTGTAATCAGCTTTGAAACGAAGTGCTGATTTCAATATATGGTGTTGATAACTCAGGTTTCATTGGTAAGGGTAGGGGTAGACATGTTGTGTGTTAGTTATGGAAGGGTATTTATCAAAATAACGAGGTGGTTGTACACAATATTAGATGGGAGGTTAGAAATGGGGTATTTATTGACTTTTGGAAGCACAAATGGTTGGGGAATAGTGTACTAAAGCTACAATATCTTGATATTTATGAGAAGGTTGCGAATCAGAATATTAAAGTTGGAGAGGTTTTTTAGGGGGATTTACAACGACAAACTTTGGACATTTGGTTTATCTATAATAGATTGTTGGATTCATTTATTGCACAATATTCAAACCTAATGGCAGAGTTATTTAATGTTTATGTTTCTCATATTCAAGATGACGAGGTTGTTTGGGAGCTAACGGCTGAAGTCTGCTTATCATCTTCTTTTTTATGGTAGGTTGAGATAAGAGCAACCCAATCTTTCTGCTATTTGGAAGTGGAGAATTCTCCATAAAATTCAAAATTTTATTTGGGCTCTATCTCGGGATAAGTTATTGACAGTAGACAATCAGAGGAGAAGAGGTAAGTAATTGTCAATATCTGTATCATTTGCAAAGAGGCTGAAGAAAGTGGGGATCACCTTTTTATTCATTGTTAGTTACTTTTGGATTATGGTGTTGGGTTTTTCAACTAGTTGTGTGCTCTTTTTCTCTGCCGTGGAGATATATCGACATTATTGATCAGGTATCACTTCCAACTTTGCCTAAGAAAAGTGTAAATATTTAAAAGATCTTTAGGGCATCTTTCTTATGGGGAAGTTTGGCTTGAAAGGAATAGGAGAACCTTTGAGGTGGTGAGTTCGGAGCATGATGTTTGGTTATGGTACTCCAATTTGAAAGATAGTTTTGGGGTGTCAAAGAAGTATGTATTTTTAAGTATTCAATCTTTGATTTATCAGTCTATTTTGACCTTTTGGGAGATAGATACCTCTTGTTCTCTGGGTAACCCAAGTCCAACCGGTTATGGTGGAATCGTTAGGGTTTGGAGGGTGAGAAGATTTTCTCCTTTTGGGGTCCTTGTGGGTGTGCTATAGCTAATTGTGCCGAGATGCTAGTAGTTTTGAATGGTGTAAACCTGTTAAAGACTATGTGTGCTAATGAGGGATGGATGGTGGAAGGTGACTCATTGAATGTAATTAACTGGTGCTCTGGAAAAGAAAGGCCTCCATGGTGTTTAAAAAAATGTTTGCTTCAACTGGTGGATATTTGTTAGAGTCAAGTGGTTGTTTTCCATCACATTTATAGGGAAGCCAATGACAAGGCGGATTCTTTAGCGAAACTTGGGATTAATGTTGCCCGTATCCTTATTTTGCCTTTGTAGTTGTTATGTTGATGTACCTTTCATAATTAATAAAGTTCTTTGCACTTGTCAAAAAAAAAAAAATTGCAACATTATATAAACTTTTTCCTTTATACATAGGTAATGCCCGTGCACCACATAGTGTACACTATTTTCATAGACCCTCATGTGAAATATTGAGAAAGCTTTAATATATATATTTTAAAAGAATTATAATCCACATATAAATTATAAATACTACGCTCCCCGTGGGGGCATTATACATCTAGTCCCTCTACTAGATGACCTATTTGGGAGACAGTTTCAATCTTAAAATTCTGGATCCACCTAAAAATCACTAGATCATTTTCGGCAAAGAAATTTTGAATTTAAAGTTGAATAGAGTTTCTATGAGTCAGCCGATTCATACGTACACATGAGGCCCTCTTCTAAAATTCATTTTAGAGATGAATTTTTTATCTAATTTTTTTTATTTATTCATCATGTAGCCAAAGTGATCAGGAATATCAAAAGAAAAATAAAATTTTAAAATTAAAAATACAAATTTTTATATTTTTGGTTTATCGTTTATGGAATTTACGGAAGGTACATTTTATACAACGTCCATCTTTATGATGGACGTTTGCGAGTTAGCAGGCTCTTGTGCCCACTGACTCATACAACACTTTTCCTTCAATGATTTCTAACACTTAACTCACTGTCAAAAAGTTGGATGGTCTCTATTCAGTTTTGAGGTATTGGTTTTTTCAAGTGCCTGGAGAGAGCTATTGGAAATTTTATTTTATAGAGTTTAATCTATAATTGAAAAATTTTACACCTCCAAAATTTGTGGTCTTACAATTACTTTTAGATTGGATTTTACCTAAGGAAGTAAATAGACAGTATGCTCCCACAGCAGCATGAAATCTTATGGCTTTTAAAAGTCATTCCTTCTATCGGATGAGGTTAGTATAAGGTGCCCCGGAGTATAAGTAAGGCGTACATCTAAATTCTACCGGAAAATGGTAATTTCGGTTTCAAAAACCTCACAATGGTTTAAAAATCTATTTCAACCCTAATTATGAAATTTGAAACTAAAAAATGTTTCAAATCGAACAAGTTTATAAATACTCGAATATTTTGAAACTAAACAGCCAATATAACTTATCATACGATACACTATTTTCAGGACTTGAGATTCTTTTTTTTTTTAAGGTGTATCCACACATCTCGAGGCCAAGATGATCAGTTGTAAGAAGGTTTTAGTATAAGGTTGCACCCTTATCTTTTCCCTTTAAATTAAGATTTTTTAATTAAGAATTGAGGCTGTCCCTAGTGTCTCAAAAACCGGATCAACCGAGTGAACCAACATTCCAAAAATCCAATCCAAATCAGGAAGCCAGAGATCCAAATTGGCAAACCGAACCAATTCCCCAGTTAGAATCGGTCCACAAAAAATCAAATAATAATTTTAATTTTTTCAAAATAAGAAGTCCAAAAAAAAAAAAAAAAAAGTTTATATAAGGTTGCAACTTTGTACTACTGAAGTAAGGTACACCTCAAAAATCTTATAGAAGAGAATGTTCCGAAGTCATATAGGCCTCCAATCAATCATCTAGACGCCTAGCCCCTAGATGTGTGAATATGGGAAAAACAAGAATTTCAAAACCTAAAAATAGTGTATATATAACGAGTATTTTGAACTGTCTATTTTCAAAATTTTCAAGTACTTATAAATTTATTTGTTTCCGTACTATTTTTGAAATTTTAATTTTATAAGTAAGAATAAAGATAGATTATCAAACTATTATCAAGTTTTGGACACCGAAACTATATTTCGAAGCAAATTTTAGAGGTGTGACTTACTTCTACAGTATAAGGAGGGCACCTTATACAAACCTTATCCAAAAAAAAAGAAATAAAATAAAAATACACCCTTAAAACATAGAATTAAGTTGCATATCAAAAAATCCATAAAAAAAGGCGTCTTAACATTGAAAAACCCTCTAATGATTATCTCCACATCAAGATGTATGAATATGAAAAATAAAGACAAAAAATTTCGAGTCCCAAAAATAGTGCACCTTACAACATATCATCTAGATGGCCCATTTTCAATATTTTCATATATTTATAGATCTACTTGATTTGAACCATTTTTGGAGTTCAAAATTCTATAACTAGAGATGAAAAGCCATCCTAATAATTTTCAATATCAAAACTACATGTTATGATAAGATTTTAATTTGTTCGTTTAAGGTTGCATCCTTATGCACAGTTAAAAACCACACCCTAAAATAAAATAGGTAGGAATTGGGCAATTCAGATCACTTGATTCCCACACAAACTTGTCCGATTATTTGACAGAACGAGGCGAATCAATGGGAATCAGAGAGATTCTTAATTTTCTTAATTTTGGCTAGGAACTAAGACCATCCCCACCAATCCTAATCCGGAGCGGTAAATTTTGGAACATTGGTTACGCCCAATCAGTTTCTTAAAAGCCACCACAATCTAGATTGAGAAACACATCCAAATGAAGAGCTACACCGGACAGGTTCCAAGAAGGTATCCTTAGTGGGCCGTCTTCCCCCCCCAAAAAAAAACTTTATTTTAAATCTTTTTTTTGTACTTTTTTATTTTTTTTCCAGATCAACAATTCGAACCAATCCAGATTGGCAATAGGACAATTTAAGACAGATCCATGGGATGAACCATCCACCCAGGTTTGAAACACTGACAATATTGAAACTCAAGCCCAAGTTATTTCCTTTTATTTCAGCATTAAAAATCTCAATTTTAAGGTTTGGTAGCAAATATTCATCCCTCAATCCAAACTTGTTAAACACCTAGGTCTGGATTTCTCCTTTTTTTTTAACCTTTTTTGAACAATAATGGATTCCTTCCTTCACTGTGCAACGTTTTTAGATTAGGGGATATTTTCCATTCATTTATACTAGGATAAAAATAAAAATTACTCGTTAAGGAGAGGGAGCAACAGAAACCACTTCTACAAGGAATAGGATTTACATAAATGCGAAGAAAATCCAAAGAGTCCTCCTGCAGTCAACAATAAAAATATAACACTCCCAACCATTCTCCTATTCCAAACCTGTCAAAAGAAGAGAGAGAGGGAGAGACCTCATAATCTAGAACTGTAATGAGACCGTCTTTGTTCTGATGATGTTGGAGGGGAGAGAGAGAGTTCACAATCAAGAACTAGAATGAGATCATCTTTGTTCTGATGTATGTATGTGTGAATGCGGGCGCGCCCCTGGGGTGGGGGGAGAGAGAGATCACCGTCACAATCTAGAACCTAATGAGATCATCTTTGTTCTGATTCTTTTTTGGGTCCTGCCCATCTGATGAGCCGCCCTTCTTGCCAAAGATCATCTCATCCAAATCATGCATTATATCATCATCTTCTCCACTTCTCGACCTAGAATTTGCAGGCTTTCTAACAAGTGGGTCTTCATGGGCCACTCTTGGAGAGTCTTCAGCCTCAACTGCAATGGGTATCATAGCAGGTTCTGGTGCAGGTGGAGCTGAAACAGGCTTGTAGAGGTCTTCATATTTAGAGAAAACCTTTTGAATCTCATCATTCAAGTTAAGGGCCTCAAAGAGTAAGGCCTCATTGTCCCCTGCTGTCTCAATGATTCTCTGGATGGTCGATCGGGAGCGGCGCAGCTGCTCCACGAGCGTGGTGGATAGGTCGTCCTGCATAGGAATGAGAAAACAAGAATCAGATTGCTGTGATATGAGAGTGAGAGAGAGGGAGGGCGGGGAAGAGAGTGAAAGTGGATCGAGATCATGTGATGCTAATGCGTGAAAGGAGACGCGGTTGAAAAGTAGAAAAGAATGGAAGGTGGGAGAGAGGGAAATGAGAATTGGATGGAGGTAACATGATGGTACTTTTGAAAGAAATGGGACATGGGTGTGAAGAAAATGGAAGGGGAATAGAGAGAGAGGATGAGAATCCGAAATAATAAAGAAAACAAATGGAGTTTGATAGAGTTAGAATAGAAACAGATAAAGGGTTTTGAAAGTAGAGGAAAGGATGGAAGCCAGAGAAGGAGAAGATGATAATCAAATCATAGTGACAAGACAGTAATGCATGAAATAAGTGGATCTTGTACGTAGAGAATATTGGGAAGGAGAGAGGATACAAATAAGTCGAACCAAAAACTTACGGGGTTAGGGACTGCAGAAGAATGGGAGGAGAAAGAGCAATGAGACGAGAGATGATATTGTTTGAAAGGAAATGGGGTTTGGAAGAATGGAAGGATCTTTGATTCAAAAAGCGGCCCCCTAGTGCCTAGCAGCCGCCTAGGCTGGCTAGGGGAGGCTGGCTGTGGGGTATCACCCAGACCTGGGCAGACCAACTAGGCGGGCTGTTCCTGGGCGCCCACCTAGGGACCCCCGCTTCGGGGTATTTTGGTGTTTTTTTTTTATATATAAAAAATGCATGAACATGTATATTTATACAAAATCTGGACATAAAATAAGATAACTGAACACCCTTTGCCCCCATTTGAACCTAATCTAACTGCCTAGGAGCTGGGCGGCCTAGACCACTGTTGCCGGACGTTTTTTTCAACACTAGGAAGGATAGACTAGATCTTATGCTTGATTACCATCCACGATCACGTAGTGTTTTTAGATATTGAAACAAGTGAGGTAGGATTGATACGTTGGTTACAAAGCGTTAAGCGCTAAAGAATTAAAATATAATAAAATCTCTCCAAAAGGAGAGTTAAGTGCTGCAAATTTCACAAAGGCCAAAACCCATTCAGTAGTTAAGCAATACAATATTTCTCACAAGGCAGAGATTTTTTCAACATAAAGTTGTGGCACTTGAAAAAAAGATTTACAATATTTTCTTCGGCTTCTAAGTTTATTCAATAGGGTATTGACAACAAATATCACGAAAAGGATAGGCGGTTCATTTAGGAAACCAGCATGTGAGATGATTCAAGAATGCTCCAAGGAAATTCTTAGAACATAATCAAAACTCGGCAAGAGAAATTATGCATGCACTGCACACAGCTAAGCTAAGCTCGTTATGTCAATTGCAAGTATAAGACTTCATTTGTTTGTCGAGATAAAAACTGAAAGTTAGACAAACAGATAGCTGGTATGTGATCCTTTATAAAAGAGGAACCTTCAATGACACAATATACATTATGCTACTATGAGTAAGCATTTAATGCCGCCAAATAACCTGATTAGAAACCTACCAAAATTGGAGAATGGCATGCTATAAAAGGCTTATTGGAAATGGATTCACCCATTTTTGGTCGAGAACATCATCATTCAACTAACTTTATTGCCACAGCATACGATTATCTTCTCTTACTACTAGATAACAAAACTCAAATAAATATGTAAGTGTACAGATTGGCCAAAAATGGAGGGATATAAAGAGGCCAGAAACCCCACTGATCCATGCTATCCCTAGAAGTATCCATGGTAGTCCAGACACATAAGTAAATGTTCAGGCATGTTTGGTTGTACTTGTTATCACTGATAATTCACTGTTTCAATAAAATTAATCGAGACAATGAATTATTTATTGTTTGGCAGTATGTATCGTAAAATTATCTTATAGGCAGAGAGTTTTACATAGACGTTTATCTTTTAAAAAGTTAATTTCATTTTATTCAATAATTTATTAAAAATCACATGTTTTAACTAGAACTAACTAAAAATGGCTCAAAATCGCCAAAAAGTTAAACAATTAAATAACATTAAAATATATTACAAGGTATGTGCCAAACAGAAAATAATTTTATGCAGAGAACTAGTTTCAGATAATTCTCGTCCAACCAGGCCTTTTCATAGAAAACTTCAACAATAACTAAATAATTTCCTTGAAACCCCACCTAAACTCCATGGATGAGGGGATTCATTTCAAAGCAACTCGATGGAATTCAAGGAATAAACTATGTTGAGGCCCGCCCAAAATAGCTGCAAATGACCCTCACCCCTTTACAAGCTGTATAACATATGATTGAATTTTAACCGGATTGCTCAGAATGTACATTATTGCAAACAGCCAATTGAAGCCATATCCCTCACGTACGGAAGTGTAACCAACATTGTGAATTATTTAATTGCATCATCGTCTATCCCCAGGAAATTTCAGTCCACATTGTGATGATCCTTCCACCCAAACTTGGCATTACGAGTACCAACCAGCACACCTTCCTGTTACGAATCATCTAGAAACTCTTGTTTCAAATTTTCGATAAGGACAAGACAATTTTTCTCTTTGTAGACCCCTATTTGACTCCCCGTAACCCCCAAATGTTCCATAACAAGATTTTCATTCTTTGAGTCATCCCTACAGTTTAGTTGCTGTACTTCCTTTTCTTCCCAGTCACTCATCCCTCGGGGTGGGAAGTGAGTCAAGTCGACCGGTGGACCCGAGAGGTTGACCCGACCAGGTCAAGGTCTGGACTCGAATATTGGATCCAACGGATCAAGTCTGGGACCATTTGACCTTGAGCCGATCAAGATTCGATCCGGTCCAGATGCTGCTTAGATCTTGTCCAATCAGGGCCAGGGTCAACCCGACCTGACCCAGCCTAGTATATACTAGTGCAAATAATAACTAACAATATTCAATATATAATATAAAATGTATACTATATTTTTTTATTTATAGACCTGGACCGACTGACCTGGTGGGTCGGGCAAGGGTCCAACTTAAAACTAGTAGGGTTGAATCCCAACCGAAGTTGACCCGGACCTGAACCCTACCCCCCCCCCCCACACACACACACACACACACACAAATCCCTCCCCACCAAAACTTCATGGAGTGAGAGGATTCATTTCAAAGCAACTCAATGGAATTCAAGGAATCATATATGTTAAGCGTGCCCAAAATTCCAGCAAGTGATCCTCACCCCTCTACAAGCTGTGTAACATATGATTCAATTCTAACTAGATTGCTCAGAATGTACATCATTGCAAACAGCCAAATAAAGCCATATCCTTCACATACTGAAATGTAATCAACATTGTGAACTATCTATTTGCATCATCCTCTTTCCCCAGGAAATTCTAGTCCATATTGCAATGATCCTCCCACTCAAACCTAGCATTATGAGTAACCAACACACCTTCATGTTCCTGATCTTCTCAAAACTCTTGTTTGAGATTACGGAAAAGGACAAGTCCATTTTCCCTTTTGGAGACCCGTATTTGACTCCCCCCAACCCCCAAATGTTTCATAACAAGGATTTCATGGCTATCCAAGGTTTTAAAATTCATTCATCTAGATCAAAATCGTGCAGTCCGAATTGGAAATCGTTGTAGCCAATCGGATTCCGTCATATATCGGGAACCGGCCGACTCCCCCCTTGAACCAACCAGCTCTCTGATAGAACCGGCCGATCCTGTTAGGAATCGGCCGGTTATGGCAGAACAAAACCAGTCTAAAATGGTTTTTTTGGAAGTCAGCATAATTTTAAATATTTTTAAACAGAACAAGAGCCACCCTCCTTTTTTTTGAAAGTCGCCACATGTACCTCCCAATCAAAAGAGATGATAGCTAAGCAACTTGCGTACACTCATAAATATGCCTAAGGTTTTTATAAAGCCCTTGGCTTCATGAGATCCCTGATGTGGCCCTTTGTTTTTTACTTTTTTGGTTCTTACTTCTTATAATTCTCTCTTGTTTTTAAGACGTCCTAAAAACCAAAACGTCTACACCTTAAAAATCGCCAATCCACTATATAACTCTCTATCTCTCCTCCCCAACCTTGGTGTCTGTCTCTCTCTACTATCTCTTTCTCTCTCTCCACTAACAACCTCTCTCTCTCTCTCTATCTATCTATCTCTCTACAAAGTTTGTTCCATTAATAATTCCACTAAAATTCTCTCTTTTTCTACTGACAACCTCTTCCATTAAATTTGTTCAATACAGCTTCTTTCAAAAACCAAAACTCCTAAGTTAAAACAATAATAAAATAAATAAATTGAGTTAAAGAGATTAATTTTATTGTCATGTTGCATTTTAAACTTAATTAATTCTTTTCTCTTCTCACCATTTTTATTTTTTTATTTGGTTTATTTTCTCTCAACAAAAGATCAAATAAATGTCTTAACAAACCCAAAAAACACAAAAGATTGAATAAACCCAATTTTAGCCTCCTAAACAAATTAATAAAATAAAAAACTAAAAATCCATAGCATCATTCTCTACGGTTAGGAGAAGCTCAACCTCAAGATTGTTGTGTTTATTCAGAGGGTCGTCCAACAGTTGGTGGCATTTGACCATTCGCACGGGTTTTTTCACTTCAACCAGCCAATCAGTAAAACACTTGATGTGAAACGTGAAATAGATGATATCGGGCATGATCTTGATTTCTCTTTTGAGCTCTTCCATAAATTTTCTACCAAACTCGACCAATCAATATGGCCCTCAATGAGCTTACCTTGAAACCTGAGGAGATCAACCTTGATGCCAAGATCTCGTGGGCACTCTACAGGTCCTGGTTCTTGCCTCAAAATTTCCTCATTACATATGGGATCAGCCCTAGGAATGTATTGTTGGGCTTGTTCATCCCAAGGGTGGGGTGAGAATTGCTGTTAGATCTTCTTGGTAACCAGTATTTTCACTGATCTCCCCTTGAAGTTCATCAATTTACTCAATTTATGTTATGATTCATAGCCTCTAAGATTTTGGCAGCATATCCTGGACTGTAAGAGCAAATTTTGGGGGCATTGTAATGGACAAATCTTTTGAAGCCATAATATCAATAGATATAGGGAAACGGTGAGAGAAAATAATCTGACTAAAAAAATAAAATAAAATAAAAATTCATGAGAGTAATATACCCTCTCCCTGGCTCAACAAAGGAGTGTAACCCTCATCATCATCGTCAAAGCCTTTTTCCCCAACTAATTGGGGTCGGCTACACAAATCTTGGTCTACCTTTCTACTCTATTAAGGGACATACCTCAGTGAGGCCATAAGTCTTCATATCTTTTTTCATCACTTTCAACCATGTCCTTTTGGGCCTACCTCTTGCCCTTTCTTAGCTTTCCACTTGAAATAACTCGCACCTCCTAACAGGTGTTGTACTGGGTTTGCGCCACACATGGTCAGCCCACCTAAGTCTACTCTCTCTCATCTCATCGCCTATTGATGCCACACCAAAATTTTCCCAAATGTATTCATTTTGAATTTTATCCCTTATTGTCTTGCCACTCATCCATCTCAACATCCTCATCTCCGCCACACTCATTCTATGGGTATATTATTTTTTGACCGCCCAACATTCCGCCCCATAGAGTAAAATTGGTCTCACAATTGTCATATAAAACTTACTCCTCAGCTGCATTGGTGTGCGGTGATCACATAAAATTTTGGTCGCACATCTCCACTTCGCCCACCCAATTCTAATTCTATGTACATCTTCCTCAATCTCTCCATTTACTTGGATTATCAACCCAAGATATCGAAAGTGCACTCTTTTTGGTATTTCTTAACCATTGATCTTAACTACTTCCTTGTCTATGCTCCTATTATTACCAAACTTGCATTCGACATTATACTTTGTCTTAGTCTGGCTAATTGTAAAACCTTTAGATTTTAGAGCATCGCTCCAAAGTTCTAACTTTGTATCGACGTCATTTCAGGTCTCATCGATCAAGAACTATGTCATCTGCAAACAACATACCCCACGGTACCTCATCTTGAAGGTGCCTAGTTAAGTCGTCCATAACTAAGACAAAGAGGTATGGCCTCAATGTTGACCCCTGATGTAGACCTATTGTCACTGAAAACTCACTCGCCTCTCCACTAGTTGTATGTACACTAGTTAGCGCTCCATTATACATATCTCTCACCAAGTCGATATAGTGCCTGTAGACTCCTTTCTTTTCCAACACTCACCAAATCAAATCTCGATGTAGTCTATCATAAGCTTTCTATAGATCAAAAGGTTTAAAAGACTTGACTCTCTCTCTCTCTCTAGGTCTACATGGGACTTCACCCCAAAATCTCTTGACTGAAAGGATGAGAGACTTGACTCCCTCTCTAATTGTAGGGGAATCCAACCCTAAAGATCTTTTTTACAAGACCCAAAACCAATTCTTCTTCTATTCTCCATTTCATTGTCCAATATTTTTTACTTTGTAGCAAAATAAACCTTAGAACCTAACTTTCTCCTCTAGAACCCCAATCATAATTAAATCCTAGCTCTTTTACAACTTATCAAGATTAAAATTTCCAATTGTACAACTCAATCATCCACAACAGAAAATGACATATATGCCTTAAGAAACCAAAAAGAACTCAAAAGATCAAATAACCCCAATTTTACCCGCTCCTTCTGCATGTCATTCATATCTTTCGACAAAGTTAAGAAATTCTCAAGCTTTTCAGGGCATTTGTTGGATGGATCCACCCTTCAACAAAAACAAATACTTCAAAGACCTGCTCTATAATACCTCACGAACTGCTTCTCAAAGATGGCTATCATTTAAAATATTATTCTTTTGCATTGCATAGACACCATTAATTTCAGCTCACCTGCCTCAGCACTTTCACCTGGCTTAAAAACAAATCCAGCTCACAAGCTTCTAGATACCTCACACACAAAGAGCATTCTAGCCTAAAATCCCCTTTTTCATTTCCACGGTAATAGAAACATTTATTCATGCCTACCAAAGACAATGAAACGAAAGGATGCTGCACAAATAGGTCGACCAAGACTAGCATAGAAAATTGGTGCGGAGGACATCATAGAGGCCACATACTCAATAGCATCAAGCTCCAAATTCTAACTATTAGATTCTGAAGGGGCACTTGCCTGAGTCAATCTTATCAGATTTGATTCTGAAAGCTCCTTGTTTTGGGAAGGAAAGGGAAGCGCTTCGCCTCTTTAGCCGGTTAGGGGGGTAGTCTTCAGGTGTATTTTAAAAAATGAAATTTATAAAAATTCCAAAAAAACCGAGTAAAAAGATATCTTTAATATTTCAATATATTGAGGTATATTTTTTAACTTTTTATGTCGCACTTCTCCAAAATTTTGAATTTTTTAAGGTGCATTTTTTTTAATGTCAGATGTTCTCAAAAATACTTTCAGAAATATTGAAATTATTAGGGAGAAATTCAATTTTTAGGGGCTGAAGCCAAGGACTTCAGGCGATTGGGCCGAAGAGAAGAGCATATGATAACATTGGTTAGGGCTTTGCTCATATTCCTGGAAAATAAACTCAAAAAGACTCTCCATCACCTCATCACTTGTGTGGACTTAGCCTGGCTATATCCAGTAGCTAAAACTACAAAGCTTGGCTTACCTAATGTTTAAACACTTCTTGGGTTGGTAGTTTATTGCTCAAACTGCCCAACAACTTTAAAACTGAAAAAAGAAGTTTCAATTTTTTTAAATAGCTTTTTCCTATTTTATGTGCATAGTACATGTACATCTAAGTTATATTATATTTTTATAAAATATAACTAATCATAAACCATAATTAAGATACATGTAAGACCACCTACCACCAATCACATTAGAAACCTAGCATAAATTGAGAAACTGGCTGCCCAGACTTGACCGGATGGTATGATTTTAAGGACATCATCCCAAAGCGAAGACCTTATAGAACTTTTTTCTTATTATAGAAAAGAAATTACTTAAGGATGGACTCTACAAAGCAAAGGCACACAAAACCTATCAGTTGAATAATTTTCAAGGAAATAGCAAATAAAGATCAAATTCATCAAATGGGATCCATTCAGCAAATTAAGATATATAGTTGTAGTACCTATCGGAAGAAAATGCGATCCATTTAAAAAACACCTATGACAGTAATTCAATTTCAATTATTATAGAAAAAAGTATTTCCATCACATTGCATCAATTCAGCATTCCAGCTCTAGGCATCATACTCTACCAAAATTTCCATGAAACATTTAAACCCATCGGCACCTCACCCATGTCTTATATAGCCATTTCAAACAAAACTTCATTCTTTCTTTTAGATAATTCGATAATTCATAACCCAAAATTACACATTAACTATTCCAAAGACAAATTATAGTGCCATCATTATTTGTTTAGAATGGAAAGATGACAAGTTCAAGTATTCCTGCGACTATTGTATTGAAGAATTCAAACAAAAATGTCATGAACCATGACCATCTAATAACCAGTCAAATTCTACTTCATAGACCTTTAAGGGGAAAAAAAAAGGAAAGAAAAAATCTACCGAGTGCATCAAATAAAGAACATGTAACCAAGTTTATGTGAATCACCTCGAGAGCATCTTGCTGGGGACAAGAGGATAAAACAGTAGAAAGGAGTTCAATGCTGTTCCGAGCCACATCAAATGCTTCTTTTGTTTGCTCTGGGGTAAAGCTTTGAGCAACAACATCATGGAAGTTCTCATTCTGTGCAAACTGAGGGTGCTGATGTCCAAGAGGATCAGTATTCAAGTCCACATCAGAAACTGAACGTGGTGGGGTGAAAATTGGAGCCAAACTTTCATTATCTCGTCCAGGAAAACGTACACCTCTAGATTTCAAGCTCTACAAATGCATAAAGAAAAAGAGAGGAATATAAGGAAACGACAAAGATAGATTCTTTTTGGGTAAATACAATGATAGATAGAGAGCATTAGATGCATAAAGTTTTCCAAATTGCAGCATGAGTAAACTATATCAATGCGAGGGAAAGCCCCACTCAGAAAAAGGAAAAGAAAAGAAGAGAAAAACAAAATAATGTTGGAAGCATCTCACACTAGAGAGACATGCTCTTGAGAAAATATATGGTGTTCCCAAGGTTATAAAAATGTGCAAGCTCACTTTAAACTTTCGGTAAACAAACATTTCATTTCAAATAGGCAAACATATGTTCCAACAACCATAAGAGGAGGAAAATCACCTTGTAAGTCTCCTCAAAAACAGGTAAGTACCGAAGTTCCTCTGAAGACTCCCCCCATGCTTCAATAAGAATCAAAGCCTTGTTTCGATTGTTCACAACTGTCAGAGGATCATCGATCATCTTCACCATCTCATCCAAAACCCTCTCAGAAGCAATCTCTGAGAAAGCCTTCTCACAGTTCTTCACTAATGTTTCAAGAAGAACCAGAGCTAAATACTGAACCCTAGCATTCTTAAGCATGATCCTCTTCTTTAGAGCTCGAATAACATCTTGGCTACTGATTTTCTCACCATTAACCATATCACATATCTCCAAATTAGAGGACCAATCTGGTCCATCCATGGTCTCAGCTGTCGCTTCTTCTACGATCTTCTCGGCCTGGTTCTGGCCTTGGAAGAGCTCCTTCATCTTGAAGCTCATGGAGCTCATACCGGCACTCATTTTACGACCAACCTCTGATCCCCCAATTTTCAAGCGCTCACCAAATGCGCTAACCTTCTCCATCAAATTGTTATCCCCCATTTCTCGAAACCCTACATTGAATCCAAACGTCTAGGATATCAGAATAACCAAAGGGAAAAGAGCAAGGTTCCATAAATGAGTGAACCAAGTTCAGTGAACAGGTGGGTACTGTGAGAATTATGAGATTTCAAACACAATCAGTTGCAGGAAATCCCTACATTTTAGGGCTCCAAATATGCCGATTTCCATGAAAATCTCAAATCAATCATACAAGAGAGCAATATTTGATGAGAAAATCCTCTCAAGCATAAACGTACATGAACCCAGAAATGTTTAGAAATTCAAAATGAGATCTCAATTATCATTTGCTCGGGAAAAGCCCCATCATCCTAGGGTCACACGTGTAACAAAATCAATAAAACTTCATCCTCAGTTGCAACTTTAAGGTGAAATCAACAAGGTAACGTAACAAGTAAAAACCCAAAATCCAGAATATTTTACAATAAAGTTTCCACTAAAAATTGCCATCGACGTTTACAAATTTTGTCATTAGATCCTCAAAAGCTACTGAGAAAATTCCACAAAAACTGAAAAGGAAAAAGTGAAAAACCCCATCATCAAACAAACAGCTGAATTATAGGTTTCAGATGTAACTACTTTACCAAGACAGCCTCACAATACACTACAGATCAGATCCAAATGAACATAAAATTCAATGACTACAACCCCACGAAGTAACCATTAAAGAAATGAATATAAATTCAAATAAAACCCAAAAACCTATATCCACAGAAACCCAAATAAATGAGTAGCAGAAAACCCCTCGAATTATACGATTTAATTCACAAACCTTGCTATTGAAAAATATACTCCAAAAAAGAAATTTCTATTGATAAAACCTTCAAGCACAAAGCTATAAAAGAAAGAGACTGAAGCAAAATTCAGGAATTAAACATAATCACGTAAACCCCATGATCAAGAAAATGAATAAATGATCAAAGATTACCACCCAAAAAAAAAAAAAACGATCAATCTAAATCTCAATAAAATCTATGCTAAATCAAAATGTATGCTCAAAAGGCAACATGATCCTAGGGTTTCAAAAACAAAAACCGCAGCCTCAAACTAAATCCAACCATCACAGAGAAGTATTTCTCCAATTTTATCAGTAAAAAGAAACCTTAGAAATGAAGCAACATCAGAGAACCAAAGCTGATGTTTGCGGGTAATAAAGCTAAAATATGCAGTGCAAGAATTCAGGCATCAAGTACTTGTATAAAATCACAAACCAATTAATCCATGAACAAGTATTGCCCCAATCAATTGAAAAGAATATGGAGAACATAATTAGCTGACAAAAATGTTGATTTCTAAGCCTTCGTTATTAGTGAGAGAAAGAGATGATACGTACCTTAATTTTAGAGAGAGAGAGAGATTGAAGCTTAGAGAGAAAGAGAAAGACTTTGAAGATTAGAGACAGAAAGGGATTGATTACTTCGATCGCTCTCTTTGCGATTGCTGAACTTTGAAATAACCCAAAAAGAAATGGCCTTTTAATGAAGAATAGTAACTTTGGACCGTTGGATCACGTATACTTTTCAGTGGAACCGTTGGATCATTTCTCTGCTCTTTAAATAAAAGTAAACGTCATTGAAAATGACGAGCGACCCACGAGGCTTGTTTTCTTCTTTATTATTTTTATTTTTTTTATTTTTTTTTTGTGCATAATGACCAAAAAACCAAAAATAGATGGAAACCACATGTATTTTAGACTTCTAGATCATAAATATGTAAAAGAAAAAGTTTATACGTAAGGTTGCAACCTTAAAATGTAGAATTAAAGATGCACATCAAAAATTTATAGGGAAAAAGTCTTTTAATGTTGAAAAGCTCTTTAATTGATCATCTCAACATCAATATATGTGAATATGAAAAATAAAAAAATAAAAAAAATTTTGAGTCCTACAAATAGTTCATCTTGCATCACATTATCTAGACCATCCATATTCAAGATTTTCAAATGTTTATGGATCTACTTGATTTTAACTATTTGTTGAGTTCAAAATTTTATAATTTGAGATAAAAATAGATATTCATATAATCCTAAGATTTTTTTACATCAAAATTATATGCTATGATAAAATTTGGAGGTGCACATTAATTTGATTGTTTAACGTTGCAACTTTATAGAAACCACACCCATATGTAAAACATAAATAAGTTTTTAAAGCTAAAAATGATAATTTTATAAAAAAATATTTAGACTATCGGTTTGAACTTTTTTTTTTGGAGTGACCACTTATTTGCATCCGTCTTTAGGCTTGGGATCCAGATGCATACAAGGTACAACAAATTTTCTTGTACTTTTGATAAGTCTCATACTCTCGAGTCTTGACTACCATATGTCATT
The DNA here is from genome assembly GCF_054954075.1 of Amborella trichopoda. Classification (NCBI taxonomy): domain Eukaryota; kingdom Viridiplantae; phylum Streptophyta; class Magnoliopsida; order Amborellales; family Amborellaceae; genus Amborella; species Amborella trichopoda. The sequence continues at coordinate 47,649,255 of NC_142338.1, read as the reverse complement.
ACAATGAAGGGTGATGATCCCTTTTTTTTTTTCTTTTTTTTTTTCTTTTTTTTTTGACAAAGTTATGTAATGAAGGGTGATGATCCTAAAGATCATAATTTTTTACTGTCTAGATTGTATATTACAAAATCATTTATCTTAGATATGAACAAGGCACAATCACTTATAGCTATCAAATATAAAATCTGACGGCACAATTTATTTTGAACTTTGGGCCTCGTCGATAAAACAAATGAAGCTCCCCATTTTCATTTATAATAGTCAAGATTAATTGTCACCTCTCAAATATAAATAAAGCTCCATTTGTGCAAGGGCCAAGTTTGTTTGGGGACTTGCTCGTAACCCCTCCACTTCAAAAACTTTTGTGATAGGATGCAAATCCATCTTCGCCCTTATTATGGAATTGAAACTTCAAATATGACCCGAATCTTGGGAATTTTATAAAGGTTTTATAATTAACATCTCATAAAAGGTACTGTAAAGTGGACTATTTTTAGGGCTTCACATCTATTTACTTTTAGATCCAAGATCATTAAAGTGGAATGAATCACTTATAATTTATTTCAGCACCGTAATTGTGTTTTTTTTTTATAAGATTTGATGTGTAGATGCCTGAAATCAAGGGCTTTATAAAATAGAGGGCTTCTTATGTGACCCTAACCAATGTGACTCTTAGCCTTGATGGCTTCGGTCACAATGTCACAAGCTTGCACTTAACTGTTAGATCTTGATTAGACGGCTTATGGTGTTTTATTTTTTATTTTTATTCTACAAATAATTTAAAGCAAAATTTGGGACATGCATAGATCCAAAAAGGGCGCACACGATAAAAATATTAAAAAAATATTTCCTATGATGAAAAATTATCAAAATACCCTTGAAAATTGTAGGGCCATTTTGATCATTTAATTTTACATAAATATTTTATTTTATTTTTTCCAAGTTCGCCAAGAAAAAAGCATGAAAAAAGCTAACGATGGCCCACTAGCCTATAACTACATATAAGCCCAACAGCCCAAATTTAATCTAAACCGATCCAATGATCATGATTGTATTTCATATTTGATTTTAAATTTTTCTTATAAATCCAAATCACTTGAAATTTTAAACGTATGTTATTTAAAAAAAGGAGAATCTAATAAAAATATTAAAAACATAATTTATAAAAAATAAATTGATTAAATTATCTCAAAACCTTTCAAAAGTATTTTGATCAATTTATATTTCATGAATTATTTTTTTAATATTTTTATTAGATGTACCTTGATGAGAATAATATATATCTAAAATTTTATGTGATTTGAATTTGTAGAGAGAATTAAAATTAAAATATGACCGTCAGATCGATCCAGATTGAATATAAGCCGTTGGGCTCAAATGTAGCTATAGGCTAGTAGGCCTACACCAGCTTTTTCCTTTATAATTGAGCTCTGTTAGACAATGAGAAGCGAATCTTTGATGTTATGTTTGCCAACAACACCTAAAACAAATCAATTTAGAAGCACAACACTTTCAATAAAAGCAGCACATGATAATTATACAAGAATGACGCCCATTTTGTTGCCATTTACAATTTTAATGTGTCCAATACAAAAATACAAGGAAATGTATACAATAAGACCATTTACTTTTGGTATAAGTCACAATCATTATCGATGTTAGACGTAAAACTTGGATAGCTAGGGGTGTATCATTGACTGACAACAAAATTCCAAATAAAGTTTCTTGAACTATGCGATATATTTTAAGCTGTGCAATTTCATATCCAACGGCCAAAAATGATTATGACCTCCTTATACCAAAAGTAAATAATCATATAGTATCTAATCCATAAGTACAACATACATGGATCAAACTTGGCTAGGGATAAACAAATTTACCCCATTTGGAAAGGGAAGGGGAAATATATGACATTTCAAACAAACATATGTAAAAGTTACAATAAACTCACCTAGCATGGGAACATCTCACATATTTGGTAAAAACAAAAAAGTCCCTTCTCGCAAAGCCAACCAAAAGGCTTGGGGTCCCTGGTAATTTTAGTAAGCATTGAGATATTTTGGACATTTGTTTGGGAGGATTTGGTGGTGATAAAAGCTTCCATGATGACTCTTCAACTAACCCACATGAGAAACCGCGTTCATCTACAGTCGACCATTAGTTGTAGAATATTTTAATCAGGCACTGCTTTCAAAAAGTATTAAGAATTATGGAAAATACAGACAAGGGAAAGAATGAAAAGAAAAAGGCTTGAAATCTTTAGCTCATTTCTGTGAGGTCATAGAGAGAGAGGGGTGGAGGGGAAACCCCATTGTTTAATAGCACTGCATAGGAATATTGGTTCATCCTTTTCATGAAAGATAAATAATAACCGACCTCAATTAGTTAGAAAAAAGCTTTAACGATCATAATAATGCAAGATAAATCATATAAATTTAGTGATCATTTTTTATAATATTAAAAGAATGATTCGAGTTATAAAGAGCCGAGGCTCTAAACAATCAAAGTAAAACGCATCTTCAAATAATGTCAAGAAATGTGGTTTTAATACTGAAAATCTTTGTGATAGTCTTAAAATATATTTTATCATTAATTATAAAATTTAAACCTTCAAAACGGGTACACATCGAGCATATCTATAAAATCTTAAAAATTAACAATCCAAAAAATGTGCTACAAGATGCACCATTTCCGAAACTTGAAATCCATTTTTTCTCACATCCATCCATCCATCCATCTTGCTGTCGAGATGAACTTAAGGATATTTGGGCATCAGCCTCAACTCTATATAAACTTTTTCCTTCAAAGAATCCCATGTCTTTTTGTTAAAGAACGAGTCGCATATAACTACATATTTTGTGTGATGAAAATCAGGAACCTTTAGGATCAATTCTGAAGAATTACAAACATTTCCAAGATTTCATAGATGGCTTATCCTTTCATGGCAAGATAAATCATGGACTTTTAGCATCGATTTTGAAGAAATTAAAATATTACAGGAATTTCAGGAGATAAAGCGAATTTCAGGAGATAAAGAGCTGTTACTTTCTGGCCTTCATTGATGAAATTGAGGCTAATCTCGAGATAATGAATTGCAGAATCTCATGATTCCTTTATATTCAATGTTACTGTTACAAATGGTGAAGAATAGTGAACAAGGATTATTCAAATGCAAAAACAGATGATTTCAACGAATTTAATATACATATCGGCAAAAAAAAGGGTGGGACACTGCTTTCCTCTTATCAATTCCCGGGTTGAGAGAGAGTGATATTCGAGCTTGATGCAGAGGTACCTTTCTTTCCATGAATGGCAGATTGGAGCACACGATATTGTTCAGTGACTGAATCATACAAAGCCTTAGAGAAAGCAGATTTAGCCTGCAATAATCATAAAAGTCTCATCTAATAAAACCAATTAAAAAAACAAAAGAGAAGAACATGCAAACTCGGACAAATCTTAGTTACAAGGCAGAATTCACATGCATGGTTATCAAATCAAAATGCATGGCCTTGCTGGGAAAAACACTTTGGATAGGTGCATTTCCCATCATTTATCAAGGCCTATTAAAAAAAAAAAAAGGACAGCAATAACTGATTGTAACTAAACACTCACATCTTCAGAGTCTTCTATGCCAGAAGTAATGTCGTTGAAGTTCATTTCTTGACCCAGCGATATGCCAACTCCATGAAATGATATTTCCCTCCGTTCCCCAATCTCTTTCTCGACCTAAATTTTGAAAAAAATAAACAATTGACAAGTGTTGAACCCTTCAGTCATTCATCATCATCCACTCAAAGGACTGACCAAGGAGACAGTGGGAACCACATTGGAACAATATCCTGTTATGGTGGATTTCACTCTTAATGAGTTCCCAATGACGACCCCAACACATTATAGTTTTCCATTATCATTATGGTATACTTTTTTTTCCGTTCAAAGTGCGTGAATCAAGAGAGGGGAACATATACCACACGTGGGGGCGGCATGATGTCATAGCATAGCACTGCCATGGGATATATGTGCCCTGGAACCCCTGAATGCTCAACCAGCCTCCTCATATTGTCCACTGAGGTTACGTCAAAGGGTGCCTGCTCATTTTATATCCCTCTCAAAACAAGAATCATAGTAATGCAAAATAAAAAGCAGTGATCACCAGCAAACAAGAATGCAAAATTATATTCCACAGTTAAATGCAATTGGGGAGTGGTAATAGTTCTCTTAATATGGTTAATGATTGAGAAAAGGTACAGAGGATCAATCTCAAATTAGAAGATGAAAAACTCAATCAGGAAAACAAAGTTATATGATCAAACTAGATGGGTTCATTTAATTTTTTTAATAATTAACAATAAATTTTATTTCTAAAATAAAATTACGAAGGAAATAGAAACATAAACATGGGTCAAGAGATGCCAAGACAATATCACAGGATTACAACACAATACTTACATCAACAGAGTGATTCACAAAGAACCCCCTTCATCGGCAAGAGTATTAGACCCTTGGTTAGCTCCTAAGAACGTCCATAAAAGTCAAATTCTCAGTGTCACAAATGTTGAAGATCTCACCAAATATCATGTAAAACCTCCACGAAATAGAGGGCAGCCACACAATAGAGGGGAGTTTACGACCCATCTTATGGCATCAAGACAAGCCCTTTCTACTACTACTTAAATGGAAGGAACAGAGCCATAGACTTGTAAGCAATGCACGAGCCTCCGCCAATGCAGAATCACATATGCTAGTGGGTCCAAATAGCTTTAAGCTTCCAACCTTCCTCATCGCTAAACAAACTGCCCATACCTACTATCCCAAATTACCCTGTGAACATCAATCAAAACTTAGCCTCGTAGTACCCTCCACCAGATTACCCTGTGAACTGCCTTGGGTTGCAGCAAAATGGTGGACACATTATTTAAAGGTTAATATTCTTCCACTGTCGATCTTTCATGAGTAGTTTTAGATTTCAGGGCTAAAATCAATGCATGTAAAGCTGTGGAAGTCCACAGAGAGGAATATCACAATATGTTATCAGGCTCACCAATGGAAGTCTTCTTGAGCAAGTGAAAACAGTGAGAGATTGCACTCTACAGAGGTAGACAGAATAGTAATCAAGCATCTGATGTTTTAATACCAAAAGTGAAATACAAAGCGCATTTGTAGCAATCCAACAAGTCTCTGCCTTGAAAAGTTACAATGTTTCTATCACTCTCAGCCGTTCGAAAAGCTGAAGTGCGTAAAAAAGAAGGGATAAGCACACATTCAAAGCCAGGAGCTTGACATCATAAGCCATGTAATATTAATGAGGTCTTAAGCAGGTACTCAAGGCATAGACACAAATATCTTAAACATAGCTCTCTCTCCATTCACTTTTCTAATTCCTTCATCTCATTGGACTGTAATGACCCTAATGTAGTCCAGTGGACTGTGGTATTCTTTCCCAAGAAAAAAGTGGGCCAACCCAATGTTCGCAAGATCGAGCAGGACCGGTTCATAGGCCTGGCAGTGGTTTAACCGATCCAACCGGTAAACCTGCCGATTAAACCGTTCTAACCGGGCAAGTCTTGGGCCGTCAAAAAAGTGTTGAAAAAAATAAAAAAGATACAAAAAAAAATCTACTAAACTATGAAAAGCATATAAAGAATGATTAAAACAAAACACATTCAAATGAAGTTGAAAATTAATGGGAAAAAAATGGATTTTTTTGCATTTTTTTTAAAAAAATACCGGTCGATCACCAAAACTGCCAATGGCCAGTTCCAATCTATCCGGGCAGTTAGCGGTTAGATCGCCCGATATTTCCAACAGTGGGCCAACCTCAACCCAATTGTCCAAAATAAATTGCTCCTCAAGCACAAAGTTATAAAAACAAAAAACAGTATATGCATTAGACGAAGCGACATACCGGAGACCATTCTCCTGTTCGTGGATCTGGACGATCCCTGCCACCACTCGGTGCAATCCAGATTATCTGTGACCCACTCCTGCAGTTTCATTCAGCTCAGCTTAATCATGCAGAAAATCCAAAAGGAAAGTAATCATGCTCAATCATATAAAGAGAAAAAGATTAGTATGGGTGAAAAGCAGAACAGGTAATTAAAGAAGGAAGTAGCAATAAATTTTAAATATTCGAGTAGAAACACTTGTCAATTTTGACTCCATAATACGACAAAAAAGAGATAAGTGAACCAGTCCAATGAAAACCAACCCCATTTGAAATATCCAAAACAGGTAGTGGGTAAGAAATTGACCAATAAAGTGGTTCCACAAGCCTACCTAGACTAAATTCTTGTTCCACATCAAATTGCTAGTGTCATTCAAAAAGTAAGACATCAATTAACCCATATCTTACAAATAACAATGAGACATCTTGATTCATCCAATCAGTCCTCAAAGAAAGACGAAACCAAATGAATTCACAATTGAGTAGCAAGAGCAAAAGAAGAAAGTTTGGCTCACCATTAAGAAGCATGCTTGTTAATGATTGTTAGGAATGCATATAAAGAGGAAGCAAATGAAATAGAATATCAATATCACTCTCAAAACTATTGCTGACCTTTCATATAATCTATAAGAAACTGTACAAACCTAACAAATAAATAGATGTTTCATACAGGGTACAACCTGCAGACATACCAATATAGACCAACTTTATCAACACACTGAATGGCCAAGTACAATGACAATGGTGAAAGACTTCTAAGGTTCAATGGCCAACAAAAATTAAAACTTATAACCTCTTCATGTACAACATGAACCAATAGAAGCCAACAGAGCACTCTAAATTAAATTAACAAGTACTAGGCCAAACGGTTTGCAGGCGAAAAAACATAAACTGAGATTTGTACATGACAGGGCCCAACACAAAATCTTCCATGTCAACCATGAGAAACTGGGGAATACAACAACCTCCAAGCACTGCCAATCTCCTCAAGAAAAATAGCTTATTCATCAAAAGAAAAATAGCTTATTCATCGAAAGAAAAAAAAGTATTTGAGTCACTGCAGTCTTACACATACACAGAGGCCTGAACTTCCAATAGGAACCCTGTGCGATTAAACAACAAAAAAAAGGAGGAAAAGGAACAAGGAAAAGGAAAAGAGAAAAAGGCAAAATCTCAAAGAAAAATCAGAAGATGCCTAGAAGTTCTTAGAGTTAATATCAATCTGGTGACCAAACGCACTCAAGGGCCATTAGCCTGACTGACCATGGTAAGAAACTCACCTGAAGGACCCCGACCATCCAAACTTCAAAGTGTTGGTAGTGGAGGAACAAACACTAGGGGCACCATCTTGTACTTTCCAGGACACTGATTAGTTCCAAAACCTTGAAGAACTATTATTTGAATGGCGATGCAAGGACTAAGATTTGAAGATGAGGGAGAACTTGATGGTTCCCAGTCCTGAAAGTCCCTAATTCAAAGTTCCACCAAGGAGTCACAGGTGGTAAAACTGTAAGACTCATCTTATAAAGGAGGTACCTTCAAGAAGTCAGCTTTGAAAAGAAATGTCAAATAAATACAAGGGAAAATTTATTTTCCAAAATTTAGCTTCTGGGTTAGGTTTCTTGTAGATAAAAGCCCCTAAAAAAACTAAAAAGAAAAATATCATAAAAATTTCACTTTTCACCCAAAAGTGCCATAGGCAACAAAACTATAAGACACGTCTTTTAAGAAATTTTCTGAAAATATTTTAAAAAATTATCCTTTTCAAAAGGTTACTAAAGTTCAATATGTCAACCCTGCATGATGCAAAACTGCTTAGAGGGCTCCATGGATGCATAAGCTTAAAAGGAATTTTTAAAAAATTATCCTTTCGAAAGCTCTTTCAAAAGGTTTTAAAGTTCAATATGCCAACCCTGCATGATGGAAAACTGCTTAGAGGGCTCCATCGTTGCATAAGCTTAAAAGGCTAATCACATTGTTTTCACAAAGTATCCCCTTACTTCAAAATTCTTCTCATATCATTTTTCAAAAAACTTACCTTCATCAAATTTTCTGGTTTCTATTTTAGTTTTTTATTTTCTTTTTCAAATTCCATCTCAAGGACAACCCATTTGCTTTCAAACTTTGCGTCTAGTGGTTTCAAAAATCTTCATTTTGTCGCTAAAATCGTAAACCTGGTATCAGTCTCTATTTCAAACAAATCTTCCCATTTTCAAAAATTTCTCTTAAATACTTCTGAAAACAAAGGAGTTGGATCAATGGACTGGAAATGAGGACATGCATGCTGTCGATAAAAGTTCAAACCCAAGATACAAGAGGATTGCTTGAACCATAATGTATCAACCAAAAGTAAGTAAAACCCTTGCGAAACCCATTTCAGAAAGGCCCACAATTAAACCCACAACCTTAGAAAAACCTTAGGAGCCAAGGGTGTAATAGGAATTCAATTAGCCAAAGTTATCTTCCATAAATAAAATTTACAAAAGCTGTTAAGGCAAGGTAAATCGGGAGTGCTGACAAGTACAACTCTCTACTGCCCATCGCTTGGAAGTGATGGCAGTTCAAGTCTAACAGGTTCTGATAGCGGTGCCCTCTTTACCATCCAAAGTTCAATTGAAAGCTAACACCCAGACCTGGGAGAACCAACATGACTAGTAGGTAGACCTCTCAGCTAGCTACACCTCAAAGTGCAGTAGTTCAAGTCTTATGGGTCACAAGCTTGGCTGATCATTGCCTCAAAGCATTGGCAGAGGGGCCGCTGAACGAAAAATGACCATCGCCTCGAAGCGTTGGCAGTTGAAGTCTTATAGATCTTGTTAGTGGCACCTTTTGTTTTTTGGTGTTAAATATTCAAGAGAATAATTCTTCATTTCAAAACTCTGGTAGCTCTGGTGTCTACTTCTTTGTCGTCCATCTGTTCCTCAAATAACAGGGTGCGCCAAAGAGGGGCAATTGTAGACACCCCCTTGAATTTTGGCTAAAGGAATTCTCAGAAAATTGTAACATTAAACCATAGGGACCATACTACTGTAGTGAACCCTAGTACACCATAACCTGTAGTCCACAGCCCATAGTCCCTAGGAAATCCTTAGATATCCAAAAACCATCAGGCTTTGTCCTAATCCATCTTGATTCATACCAGTCTATCTAGATTTATCCAAACCTGTCCAAATCCATCTAGAACAATACTAAATCTATCTTGACCTATCCTCTAACTACCAAATCTTATCCAAATCTATCTGATCTTATTCAGAACAACAGGATAAGGCTGCATAAAGCCATAGATCACAAATTACGAGCCCCAAAGGGCCAAAACACCTCAGATTCACGCAAATCTCTCTAGTGTTGAGGATGGAGTCACTTCACTTGTTAGTCTAATCCAGGCCACCAACTTCAAGTGCTGGGCCTGGGGGAATGGCTTTCAAAGCAGTAGTTCTTTCTTTTCTTTCTTTTAACATTGTACTATCCTTTTCCTTTCAGATTTGTTTATGTTTCTTTTGAGTTTTCCTATTCTTTTCTAGGTTTTTATGCGATCTCAAGCCATCGGCAGCAACGGTGTGCGAGGAGAGGTTCTGCTTATGCGGACTCACCTCCTCACACGTTGTGAAGCAAATACAAAATAGATTAGACAGGGTGGTTAGTCTAGAAGGTGGCAACTAGAAATAGTAGCTTTGACCAAAACACAAGGATGCAGGTAGTGATGGGCAGGATTAGATTCTGGTTGAACCCATGGCTTGGGCCACAAAATATCAAGGACCGACACCCAAGCTTGTCTGTCTTAGCATCTGACCCAAACATTAAAGTCAGAGAAGTGATACATGGAAAGATGATAAAAAGATCTCACTCCAATCATTAAAGGAAACTTCTCAGTCGACAATGCACTACGTTCTTACATAATGCCGAACTTCAACCCATTACGAGAAAAGTATGGCTGTTGTCCGCTCCCCCTATAACAAATTGCTTCATGAAATTGGCAACCATTGACAAGGTCCAACTATGAACCATCTCCAAAGACAAGGTACGATTATTCCAACCATTAGTCTAATGTGCAAGAATGCTTGAAAAACAATTAACCATCAATTGCTGCACTATCATGAGAATAGATTTCAGGATTTTGCGCAGAATTTGTTTCATTTAAATTGGATCACCCCAACCTCAATAGAACCCTATGGTAGAAATGGTATGCCCCTGCTTTGCCAAAGGAGGCCTCATCTTGTGTAGGCTTACAATGGTGGCAATTTCAGGGCTTACATTGAGTGAAATGGAAGACGCAGCAATGACAAAAAACAGGCAGTTGAAACAATATGGCAGGAGATTGTGAAAGGCAAATTCACCGGAGAAGGCTGACCCAATAGATGGTTAACACCTCCCATGGGATTTATGAAGTTCGACAGAAGCTCAGTTGGCAATTCAAGAAGGGACAGGGGTGGGAGGAGTGGTAAGAAATGACCACGGTAAGATCTTGCTTAGCTTCTCAGGCCATTAAAAGCATGATGCCGCAGGGGTGTGGGCATTGCTCACAGCACTGAGAGATCCAGACCCTAGTTGGGCCAATTTAATCTACAAAGAGATTATGCTACAGTTATTGCTTGTGTGAGCACAAGGGAGGATTCACGAGCAAAACATTTTTAGGAAATCTTTGCATGCACAAGTTCTATAAGCGCTACATTCCAAAATGTGTGAAGTGAATCCAACTATTTAGCTGATTCCTTGGTCTCAATAACAACTTTCAAGTTAGGAACTTGATTTCACAGAAAAATTGATTATGTAAAGTATTATATATGGCAGAGTCTTCTGTAAATAGATCGATTTGTATAGGAACATGTATATGTACAAACATTTTTTTATTAATGAAAACAGTTAGCATTAAGAAAAATTCATAATTAGAAATTTCAAGAAAAATGTACCATGGGATGACAATCAAATCTTGAGATGCCGATCTCATGGTTGTAAACTATAATTTCTAGAAGAAGATCAGATATACCTTAAACGTAAAGCCATCTCCTTTAGACTGCTGGTATTTGCTCTTCGTTTCATCTCTGCAAGTTCTGGAACGTCATGCATATGCTTTTTTGAGTACACACATATAAGGTTCCTGCAACAGTGCACAGGACAAAGAAATGACATCATCATGAACCAGCTCAAAATAATTTTCCTACTTGATGGAACTTTTAATATTGGGAAACTATGTTATAATCCAATGCACCATGAGAAAACCGTAGTCCATGGGGTCATTAGACTTGATAGAAAAATGGATCATGACAGAGAGATCGTAGGCCCCACCTTGTGGTCACGTCTAATTCTGGTTGGGGGTTCCACAATCTCTCTAACCATCTAGACAGTGATGAACCAATGGGCTGTGGTTTTCATATAGTCTGATGGTTATAGTATACTTTCCTTTTTAAATCAACATCTCAAAGTTTCAAACAAACCTCCCCATGCTAAATGGCTTGCAAACAGGATCTGTTACAACCCTATCTCCTGCCAAATAGGTCTGCAAAATCAAACTGACTGTTTAGCAATCCAGGTTCTGGCAAGAAAATGTCTAATTCATTAAAGCAACAAACAAATTCACGTATCAAGCAACCCACCAAATTCTCAGAAAGGAACGGGTTACTTATTTCCAACAGCAAGGCAATAACAGCAGGATCTGCTTCAGTCTGATGGTTGGACATGAACACAATGTTGTGGCCCTAATTTGGTTTTGCAAGTTAGTTGCCATCCTTCTCATAGAAAATAAAATGAAAATGTAAACATCTTTTGAGTATCATGGAAAGCGGAACCATTAAACCCACACTATATGTCATAAAAAACACTATTAACAAGTAAACACTCAAACAGAGCACCAACTAAAACCAAACAAGTTCAAATCAACCATGAGCACATTAAGTAAGAAATGTAATAAAATATGCTCCAAACAAGCATCTGGGCGCATTGTCTCCAATGTAGAAGTTTTACATCGCCACAGATACTGTGCAACCAATTGAACAAATTTGTATCTGCTCAAGTTGATTTCCCCTCAGCTAGGTGTTAATGCCACCTAACCACCAATCAGAGTCTTGTAAGTGTTTGAGATGAGTTTAAGGAGAAACTCAGTTTTTTAGATCAACTTATTAGTAAAAATATCAAGGAAAATAAATTATTCAAACAAATGCAAAATATGTTTCCATGATTCAATGACACACATAGAATATCTTTTTCGGTAAAGCAGATAGTTCTTATCCTCTGTAGTCAGAAATAAACCTCGATGAAGTTCAAGTGTTTAGTAGAAGAGATTTGTTGCAAAGACCCTTACATGAAATGATGTAGAAGTTTTGTACAGAAAAGAAATAAATTGGCGACTTTCATGAATACCACACTCAAAATTCAGATTGAATAAAACAAAGAGAAATCAAATGCAAGAGAAATCAAATATGGGGATCAAATGCAAGAGAAATCAAATATGGGGACCTACCCAGATAGGAATCACCACATAGAAAGGGCAAAACGCTTAGATTTCTCATTTTACGATCCTAAAGTTGGGTATAAATCTCGGTGGCAATTTACTTTCAGATTTTTGTATTAGCTAGATCCTTTAGTTATTCATGCAAAGAAAGCCACTTCTTGTTTTTTAATTTTAAGTGAATTTGATATTGCCTTGGCAAGTGGGTGGGGGTTTGGGATTTGATCCCAACTCATTTTAGTCTAAAGCATACACATAGATATGGAAATTGCAAGCACACCCAAGGCAGACAATTTATACTGGCTTCAAGTCAGGCCTGACTTATCCTGCATCCTAGTAAAGAAGTAATCCACTTTTGTCGCAAGTTTATCTGTAGCCTCTCTAACTTTGGATTCAGCTTGTCGTATGTGTAAAATTACATAACTTCATAAGGTAAAACATAAAAAAGGGTATAAATAATTAACAGAAAATGTCTAGTAATGCCAATTTACTCTACTTTTGAAAAAAGCATTTGGGACGTTCACTTAGGTGTCACTGTACAGAAATCCTTCTGGAAACTATTTCTGAACTCAATACTTTTAAGACCAGTAAATGACATGTTCGTGACCAATCAGAAGTATTAATGAACTCAGAAACCAGAACTACAAAAAGATGCATTATATACCTGCTTAATTTTCTCTTCCACATCAGAGAATAAGGATATGTTTCCAACATATGATTCTCTGTGAAAAAATAGTTATAAATTAAACACCAATTAATTGCACTGAAGACCTGGTGCATAAAATGACTGATAATCTATATATGCATAGAGGGATTTTGCTTAAACATGGAATGTAACTGCACCACAACCACAGAATCCAAGGATATTTAAAACTTTATAATTCTAATTGGCATATGAATATAGCAAAGATATTATAAATTTAAAACCATGTAAAAATGCATACATACATCTTACTATTGAAAAAAAATGCCTCTCCAGTTTCTTTCCTACTAAAAGTACTTTTTATTTCCAGATTCATAAAGCAATGAAGGAAAAAGGAAAGAAGCAACTGTAAACATTCTATTTAGACTCATCTCTTATAAATTAGTGCTACTTGAGGAGCAAACAACTTTTAATAAACAACTCAATCCCATAAAGTCATGTTCAATGAGGCAGCAGAAAACAGAGCTCTTCTTGTTGTAATCATCGCTCACAAGAGAACAAAAGAAGTAAGCTTTTGAGCCTATAAGGAAAAGGGGTCAACCTAAAGTCAATCAAAGGTCGAATGTAGTTTTGACCAAATGCATAGTAGTCAAAAGGCTCCCTTATTGCCTTGTGAAAAGGTGGAAATGTAAAAGGCTTCTGCATTCAGAAAAACAAAGAGGTTATCTCACAGAAAATGAGATTCAGATGAATCGTGTTCACAATGCTTGCAAAACAAGGGAAATACTAAAAAATATTAGATGTGCATGTGCAGTTGATGATGTGAAGTTGATTGGTAGTAAAAAGAAAGAGAAAATTGAAACCTCTAAGTCCAACAAAATGAGGTCAAACGCAGAAGCCATGTTGGTTAGCACAATCTCATGAGCTCTGGAGTTTCCACTTTGAAAAACCTGGAAAATCACAATTTCATGGAGAACATAAACATGAAATGCAAAATTCATCACCACTGAGAACACACAAAAATGCAACATTAGGCATATCCCTACGAAGAAGCTTTGAATCTCAATAGCCTCATGGCACCTGCAATTATCAGGGTAGTTGCTCATCACACATGCCCTAGCAGGATATTGTAAAAGATGACAGCGGATATCAAATAAAATGTAACATTTTTAGCATCTACAAAGAAGCAATAAAAGAAATTTCATCTGCTGCTTGAAAAAAAGTATGAACTGGGGTAATGTATCACATGTATAACACAGTCTGATACCATACATAAAGAATTTATGGTATATATCACTTGAAAACAAACTCACACACCTATATTAACACTACCTGAAGTCCCATTGCAAATCTAATCAAGTGTCACTCATAATGCAGAAATCAGATTTAATTTTAGGCCAAATCATAATTAGAAATCAGAAAGCAATGAGGATATGCATTGACAAATGCATCAAAAATTCATTCCTTATAAGAGGGATTGCTGGAGAATAAATAGAGTGGGGCCCACATGGATATTTATCTACATATGCTAAATCTCTAACCACCATTAGGGAATTCATCAGGTCTTTAACTAATTAGTTCATGTGTTAACCATAATGCCAAAATCAGATTTAATTTTACATAAATCATCATTAGAAATCAGAAAAGTAGGTATGCACTGAAAAATGCTAGTCAGTAAGCAAGATCTGAGTACATTATAACAATTCATTCATCACAACGTGGATTGCTGGAGAATAACCAGAGTGGGGCCTACAAGGGCATTTATCTACATATAGTAGAGCTCCAACCATCCATCAGCTGGAATGGAAAGTGGATGTTACTCAGAGAACCACATAGCATGGGCCACTGGAATTATAATTTCCCTTCGGACTATTGAATCAGCAAGACTAACATAACATACATATGCTGAATGCAAATGTTTATGCCTTACAAATTATTTACTTACTGCATCCCGGTAATTATGATACAGTTCCTCCATCACAGCAGCAACATTTTCAGGCAGTCTATTGGCTTCTTTTTCCTTTTTGATACGCAACAGCATATCTGCAATTAAAATCTCGGTCACAACAAAACATTAGAGTGTTGCTAATAAAAAAATTTATGATTTCAATTAAGAACTACCAAGTGTGTATTTTGAGAAGGGAAAATTTACTATAGTCCAATGGAATATGCAAAAATCATAGTAAATTAGTTCATCACCATCCATTGTAATGAAGGACTACTGCATCAGTATCAGTAAGATGGGTGACGATGTTGAGAGCCACGAATAAGAAATGATCCCTTGGCAGCTCCCACTCTCTTTCCATCACTGTCCATCATTTTATGGGGCATGATGACATGATAGCCGATATTTTTATTTCATTATATTTTACTCATTTTAGCATCTTCCTTGGAAATCTAAAATTCATGGTCAATTGCTCGAAGACATCAAAACCAGTTTCTAGAAGACACGAATCTCAAGTTAATTATCATCATGAGAAAAACTATCTTATGGATCAGATTATAAGCTCACAAATCCAATATGAGTTAATAGATATAGCTACACAATTATCGTACAAGTTTATCGAACAAAATATCATAAAACAATCCAAAACAGCAAGACATTAGGAAATACCATTCATACACATGCACTTTCTCAAAAGGTTAGATGAACAGTGTCATACCTAAATATAGAAACTATCACAACTAATTCACCCAAAAAAAAAACAACTACCATAACATAAACATGCTCTAAATATCTTATAGGGAAACAAGGAAACACAAGCCAAAAAATAAAAATCAAGAAAAAAATTAATAAAAAATATTATAGAATTATAGGTTTGTAATATTGCCAAAACTGGGAGTTTGCAGCCTAACTCTTAGGCCCAAGGTTTCAGCATCAAATCCCTCACTAAGTAACCAAAAGTGAAAATTAATTGCACAGGCTCCCTCCATTCTCCGGATCTCATTTATATTTCAGATGTCACTCACAAAAAGATTCAATTGTAACCAGCTGAAAAACACATCAACCAAAGAGTGCAAATCACAAAAAAAAACATCTGATAGCACCAAATTTATTTAAAACCCCACAATTTAAGAAATAATATACATAAAAAACTCCATGTATGCCATATTTCAACTGAAAAACCATTGATACTCAATATCTACTAGTGAATAACAATAAAAAATTAGTTTGAACAATAGTTAATGGAAAACAATAAGAAAAAGATATATGATCCATATAACACTAATATATAAGTTGAATGCCAATAAAAGGATTCATCCAACACGAATACATTCTTGCAGATATTTAATCGTACATAAAAAGAAAAGGATCCATATAACACCAATATATTAAATATAAAAATATAGGTATATAATATATTTGAGTATATGACATTTATATAACACCGATACTTGCTGGTAAGAGCAAGAAAGAGATTCATATAACACCAAAATTTAATGGGAAATTTTACAAAAAAGAAAGATTCATGTGGCACCAACATATACTGGTAAACAAGAAAGAGATTCATGTACCACAATCACATAACTACAATAACTTCTAGTAAAACATAAAAGATCCATATAACACTAATATCAAGAAAAATATTCATATGGTGCCAATTACTAGCAAATTACATGAAAACGATTCATGTACACCACCATCGCAAGAGATTTATCTAACACCAATTTTTTCTGGTAATAAAAAGAAAACAAGGAAGAGATCGGATAGGGTGCAAATTGATTCATATAATTCCAATAATCATTTGTAAATCATACCAATAAAGGATTCATATAACTAATGGGAAAAAAATTACAAATAACGCAAAAATATTTACAAGTAAGAATAAGAAAGAGAATCATATGCCACCAAATTACTAATAATCATACGAAAAGCATTCATATTATACCAACAATTAAACACTCATAACTCCAACATTTATACATATAGATAACACTAGAAAAACATTCATATTACACCAACAATTAAATACTTAATCTTCAAAAACTATGTTAGGGCCATTTGTTGGACCTCAATTTTAAATATACACTCTTTTCATTTTAATGGACAATCACAAAAAAAAAAAAAAAATTGAAAAAACCCTCCAGAAAGTGTTTTTGAGCCCAATTAATATAGGTCATCCATTTTAGTGAGATACTTTGATCTAGGCCTTAGAGGGATTTTTTTTACTTGTAAATATTTTTGCGTTATTTGAAAAAAAAAATCTCATTAGTTATATGAATCCATTTCGGGTATGATGTACAAATAATTATTGGGATTATCTTAATCTTTTCCTCTCCGTCACCTGCAAATGACATGTTATATGAATCTTTTTGTTCTTGTTGCTTACCAGAAAATGTTGGTATTTTATGTATCTTTTCAAATATCAGTATTATTCTAGATTCATTGTAATATTTGAGTTAGTTGAAATGTTTTTCTCATTAGTTACATGAATCCTTTTCTGGTACGATTTACAAATAATGACTAGGATTATCTTAATCTTTTCCTCGTCATTACCTACAAATGTCATGTTATATGAATCTTTTTGTTCTTATCACTAATGAGCACGATAATATGACATAATGATGTCAAATGCATTGGTATATTATATGTAGTTTGGGACTTGTTTGTCCAGCTTTTTGTGGTTACGTGCTTTGTGTTTTGTTTTCTTTCTTGATTGGCTTTGATTCCTTCTTTTCAAAGCGTTCAGCGCACTCCCACCTGAGTGACATTCGCTACTTGTGGTCGCAATCCCACACCCTATTGTCCTCCGACGGGCCCAGCGAGTACAGTAGGGGGTGGGGACGTGACAAATTATGCTTACAATAAAATGTTGGTATTTTACGTATCTTTTCAAATATCGCTATTATTCTAGATTCACTATTGGAGATCACTCATTTTGACCATATCCAAAGTTTAAATTGGATTTATTTTTTTGTACTAATTATTGGGATGAGGAGAGTGCAAGTACAAAATCAGGGGTTTAACAAATGCCACAAACATGGTTTTTTACAAGTGTGGTTTCGTTATATTAGAATATATATATTGTGGATTTGGTGATATCCAAAATCACCCACATATAAGAAAATTCCATATTATGTGGGATTGATATTGATATTGATAAGTTTCCTAACAAAAATAGAAATCCAAAAAGATTAGGATTTTTAGATATATCTCTTGGATTTTAAGATATATATAACATTTATGAGAAGTTTCCTATTTAGTGTGGTCGATGAAAGAGGAAAGAACATGTGAGCCCCATTTGAGTTACTATTATGGGAAAAGTGGTTTCCTCTAGAGAGAGAGGTAGGGGCTTCCTGTAAATCAGAGGCAAAGCCTCCCCCTATAGAGGAGAGCTTCCTATGGAGAGAAACATTGTGATGGTGCGTCCTGTAGATTGAGAGCCCTTAGAGAGAAGAAAGCTTCCTATGGAGAGAAACATTGTAATGGCACCTCATGTAGATTGAGAGGATGGTTTCTTGTAGAGAAACTGTTCCCATGGAGATTCTAGGTGGTTTCCCCTTTTAGTTGAAGAAAGTCTCGGTTGCTCTCAAGGTTCTCTTACTGGACATTGGCCTAACTATGAAATAGAGAAGAGAGATCAACAATGGTGTCGGTCAAGAGAGCAGGTCTAAAATGGATAGTTCGACTGGGTTTTGTCAAGGGTTAAAGAGGTAACTTTATGTCCAAAAACCTTTGATGTAACTTTCATTGACATAGTGGATTTTAGTTTGTCGTGCCCGTGGATGTACTCACATCTATGACAAATCACGTAAATCCTTGTATTATCTTTTTCTGTTATTTCTTTCCTGCTTTATTTTTCTTTCTCATCGCAAGTTCTATTTCTCTCATACTTCATTTTTCAAAAATAACCCATTGGATTTATAGGTTCCACCCACAACAAGTGGTATCAGAGCACATGGTTCAATACAAGGCTAGTGTTTGGGCATTCGATTGAAGAAACACCCATGGCAAAGTATGCGAGTTGTTTTATTTGAGGTGGAGAAAGATGATGGCAAGCACTATTTTTTGCAAGAATTATGAAGAAATTTATTTGGTAAAATATGATGAATTCGGAAAGCTATCCATTGGATGTTGGAATAGTTAGCAGGTAATTTTGATATTAAAGTGAAGATTGTTGGATTTGGTGATATCCAAAATCACTCACATATAAAGAAATCCCACATAATGTGGAATTGGGATTGGGATTGATATTTATAAGTTTCCTAAAGCAATAGAAATCCAAAAAGATTATGACTCTTGGATATATCTCTTGGTTTTTGAGATATATGTAACGTTTACAAGAAGTTTCCTATTTAGTGTGTACTCTTAATCTTATATATATGAGATGAAATGAAAGAGAAAAGAATGTGTATGCCCTATTTGGGTCACCATATGGAAAAGATGGTTTCCTCTAAAGATAGATGAAAGGGCTTCCTATGAATTCCTATGAATGAGAGACCAGGCCTTCCTTTAGAAAGAAAAGAGTTTTATGTGCCTTCCCTTAGAAACCCGTAGAAAGAAGAGAGCTTCATGTTCCTTCTCTTAGAAAGAAGAGATCTTCCTGTGAATGAGAGGTCAGGCCTTCCCTTAGAAAGAAGCGAGCTTTCTATGGAGACAATCTTATGAATGAGAGGCTAGAGCTTCATGTGAATTCATGTGAATGAGAGGTCAGGCCTTACCTTAGAAATAAGAGAGCTTCTTATAGAGAAATCCTATGAATGAGAGGCCAATCCTGTAAATTCATGCGAATGAGAGGCTAGGCTTTCCCTTAGAAATAAGAGAGCTTCCTTGGAGAAGAGAGGCCAAGCCTCCCCTTAGAGAGAAGAGAGCTTCCTATAGAGAGACACATTGTGATGGTGCCTCCTGCCTTTAGAGAGAAGAGAGCTTCCTTAGGGAGAAACATTGTGATGGTGCCTCCTTTAGATTGGGAGGCTGATTTTTTTGTAGAGAAGTAGTAGATTGAGAGGCTGGTTGGTTCCCATGGAGATTTTGGGTGGTTTCAGTTTTTAGTCGAAAAAGGTATCTTGAGGCTAAATGTCAAAAATCTTTAACTTAACTTAACTTTCATCGGTATAGTGGATTTGAGTTTGTTGCGTGGATATAGTTACATCTGCGACGAACCGTATAAATCTTTTAAGTTCTCTTGTTTTGTTATTTCTTTCCCTCCTTATTTTTCTTGCTTGATGTCAGTTCTGTTTATTTTTCTTGCTTGATGTCAGTTCTGTTTTTCTTGTAGTTTATTTGCCAAAAATAATCCATCTGGTTTAGAGCTTCCACACACACAACATACATGCGTGCGTGTGTGCATATGTATAAGGTCATGTAACACCAACATGTACCACTAATAAGGCAAAAATCAGATAATTACTGGTAAATCATAATAAATAACACAACTTGAGAAAAGTTCATGCAACCCTACCTTCTTCACTCTGAACATGAAGAAATCCAGCCTCTGTTGCACTAAAATCTGGAGAAAGAACAGCGGAGCTCTTAGTTGAGCTTGCTCCTGCATTGCAAGCACGCTCACCTGTGTTCTTATTATCGATGAGCTCTTCCATTGCCCTAACCTTTGACCTCAATCTGGAGCTAGAAGTTAAAGCAGAGAAGACCAGGCAAGGGGAAGGCCGAGCCCCTGATTGGATAGAGAGAGACAGCAAGCTGGAAGAGAGAGAAAGGGAGTGAAAAGAAGTGTTAAAAGAATAGAAGAGAGTTGAAAACCTAGACCTAGAATTAAGCCCATAAACCACCGGCGTTGCAGCAGAGAGGATCAACATAATCCGAAGAGAACCCCCAAAAATCAAGAGAGAAAACACAAGAAAATGACCGTGAATCTAGAGAGGGAAACACGATGAAATGGCCGTGGCTTAGCTAGATATTTTCCAATTAGTGAGACCCATAGTGGTAAGAGAAATAGAGAAGTCCATTAACTACTGATCACAAAGTTCGCAGCCTTAATGGAAGGCACTGAAAATTGTGCAGAAGATAAATAGAAAGGTAACAGAGAGAGATGAGAAAAGCCTCATGTTCCCATGGATAGAGAGAGAGAGTACAAAACAAAAAAAAACCCAGAGAATGCCTCAAGATATCTAGAGAGAGAGAGAGTTGGAGCGAGCCTCAAAATACTAGAGCGAGAACGTCAAAATACTAGAGAGAGAGAGGATGCCTTATACGAACGGGAATCAAAAACTGAAACTACGCAAAAGCAACAGAGGATGAGAGAGAAAGAATAACAGGGAATAACCATGGAAATTGCAGGCCCAAAAGAGAGATGAGAGATAAGGAAACGTTTGGAATTTGGGGAAATTTATCGGCGGGTATTAGGCGGTCATGAATTTGTTCTAAAAAGCATCATTATTCACGGGATAAATTCCTCCCTCAATCAACCATTTATATGTGAAATTTGTGTGATTAAGAAAAGATCTAGAAAAACGAGAAATTGAAAAAATCAAGAAAGAGGGTGGTGATTTGACAGTGTTATAGAAACAGAGAGAAAAGGCTAAAAAATCCTCTCCCTC
The DNA here is from genome assembly GCF_054954075.1 of Amborella trichopoda. NCBI lineage: Eukaryota > Viridiplantae > Streptophyta > Magnoliopsida > Amborellales > Amborellaceae > Amborella > Amborella trichopoda. The sequence goes on along the minus strand of NC_142338.1, from coordinate 47,627,724 downwards.
TTCTATCATGTGGACTCAGTGCAACATGAGTTGCATTTATACGCTAATAGTGTGCCGGTTTAACGTCTTTTTTAAATTCTTTTTCTCTTTAAATTCGAAACTCCAAACACTTTATTTCCCCTAGGGAAAAAACAGTCTAAATGCTCTCTCTCAATTAGAAACTCCAACCACTCTGCTTCTCTACGGAGAAAAAATATAGCCTTTTGCAAAGAGGGTCTAAATTCAAAGCTCCAACCACTTGATTTTTTTATGGAGAAAAAAATATAGCTGAAGAGTGAGAATCTTAAATTTTCATTTGACTCGTCCTGTGCCTTAAATGGTTAGGCATACAATCAATTTAAAATTTTATTAAAATTTTTTAATATTGATGTCAATTAATTTTAAAAAAATTTAAATTTACCGTGTAGCCGATCTCAATCGATTGAATAAAAACTTTGGACGTTCCACTTACTTTCTCTCTTTCAATATTCGTGACTTACTAAATCAAGCAAGTGAGCTTAGCTTTTTCGCCCTTCAGATTTGAAGAGGGGAGTACGCTCTCTCTCTCTCTCTCTGGTCCACAAGTGCAGATAGGCGATTGATTGTACACAAGATTGATTCCCATAAAGACACGTGTGCATTGGATATGGGCTTCTTTGTACTCATTCTTCCTGAGCCACTCACCTGGATTTCATAGGGCCGCACAAAATTTAATTTTTTTTATTCTCTCATGTCTGATTTTGGAGAGAAAATTTATCTGTCTTTGAAATCTGCTAGGCGAATTAGGAGGAGACACTTGTTAAAGAGCAGTGCGCGTGTGCATAGGGAGTAGTGATTTTGTAAGGATAAGGCCCTAAGTTTCAATTTTAATTGAAACCATCGTTCAAAAAATTGGTTTAAAAAACGAATTGGCGTCGGGCCTAAAATTCCATCAGAATCGGTAATTGGCATTTTGAGTCATAAATCAGTCTGAATCGGTTAGATTTAGTTTTAAAAATTTATTATAAATTATTATAAATATTATTTTTTAACAATTTAATAAGCAATGAGAATACTACATTAATAATTTTTATTTTTTGGCATTAATATACTGATATTGAGATGTTATTTTCCTCTCTGAAAATTTTCATCAAATATTTATTAAACCTAAACTAAATACAATATTATATATTGAAATTATAAATATTAGTTTGTATTTTATTATTTTATCATCATTTTACTATAAAAATAAAAATAAAAATGAAATTTGCTCATAATATCATCTAATTTAAAAATCTAATTTACAATTACAACAAAAAATAATATATTGTATAATTTATAATGTAAATAAATTAATAAATAAAATATAATATTTGATGATTATTATAATTAGTATAATTATTAATTACAATATTATAATAAACATGACTCAAAAAACAAAGGTACGACCCTCACAAATATATTTTTAATAAATATATTTTTAAAATATAATTTGATCTTAGTTTTTAGAGAATATACAATCTTTAACATGGAGATCATGTAAGGACTAGAACTTTTTTGGCATTTTGTGGTGCACCAACGAGTTATCGGCACGAGGACATTGTCGAGTACGACGCTGCTGAGCGTGGCAGTCCAAGGGAACTTCTTCTTCTTCTCTCTCTCATGATTGTTTGCATACCTCTTGTGTACCACGTGACACATGCATACGTCTTGTATGTGTCATTTGTGTGTTGCTTGCTGCCACCCCCTTTCTTTTTTTCCTTATTTGTACCTCCTTAATACCCCTCCATGAGTTTTCCCCTCTCTCACCCACGTCCTCCCTCTCTAGACTTAAAACCTTAAGCTTGAAATCTTGGAATTTATTTTAGTGCATGTAAGTAGATTTAGTGTCCATATTTTCATGCTTTTGTTTGATGCATGTTTACTTCGCTTATCAAGTATGAAATTCAGGCATGAATATGGATGTAATTGTAAATACGAGGGTGGATGTATGTTATTGAAATCTTGTTAGAAAATGTCATGTTTTTCATAACTGTGACTCCTATTTATGTGATAGTTTGAGTATCGAATACATCTCTGCTGATCATGAAATTTTGTGGGAAAGTACCCATCTGAATCTATTTTAATATGGAAAATACCTATTGTTAATACTTCTTTTGGTTTGAAAGTTATTAGTCATTTTCTAAAGTATGCCAGTGTAAAATGAAATTTTCAGAACTGTTATGTGTTTTTGTGTGGAACTATTTACTAACCAAAATATATCAGAATGAAGTCAAACCAATTCTAAACGAAATATAAATGAGTCTATTCTAAAAATAGTTTTGGAAACATGACAAAATTTCATATAATTTGAAAGTTATGCCCATCATTCTATGAAAATGTCACATTGGAATTTCGGTTGTGAAGACATGAAAATTCCATAACTGTGATTCTCATTTGTGTAATCGATTAAGTATTGAAAACATCTCTGTTGATCATGAAATTTTGTGGGAAAGTACCCATTCAAATCTATTTTAAGATGAAAAATACATCTTGTCAATATCTCTTTTGGTTTGAAAGTTATGAGCCATTTTCATAAATGTAAAACGCATTTCCATAAACTTTATGTGTTTTTGTATGAAGTTGTTCACTAACCAAAATATATCAGAATGAGGTCAAACCACTTCTAAATGAAAGATAAATGAATTTATTTTAAAAATTCTCCTTGAAACTATGATAAACTTTCCTATAATTTGAAAGTTATGCCCATCATTTTATGAGAATGTCACACTGAAATTTCTGTTGTGAAAACAGGAATGTCACACCCCAAGAATTTACAATACTATTATTCCTGAGATGTGACGGACAAAACATATATACATCTATTGATAGGACAAATTTACAGTGGCGAGGACTTGCAAAGTAAATAAAGAAAGCTAGTACAACAACAGTATCTTCCAAGGTTGATCTTGACTATCACTCAAAATGAATCCGCAGTTATCCTGAAAAAATGTTTACCATAGTTTGATGAGTTTGGCTACTCAGTAAGTGATCATCATAATCCTAAAAATAATCATGATTGAAAGATATCAATATTTTCCAAAATGAGATCTATTAACAGAAATGCATCAACATTTTCACTTTCAATAAATGCATAATTAAGTCTAATCCGAGTAATTGAAATGCTTATAACACTTTTAACGACAGTACATAATTCAAAGGATTTCATAAAATACCCTACTGGCGTCCCAAGTAGGTCACCTATATACCCCATCAGCGTCCTGATGGGTCCACTTAATCCCTATCGACGTCCCAGATAGGTCCACTTAATCCCTGCAGGTCCACTTATACCTCACCGGTGTACCGGATGAGTCCACTTAAACCCTACCGGCGTCCCAGATAGGTCCACTTATACCTCACCGGCGAACCGGATGAGTCCACTTGCATACTTAAATTATTTCTAAATCTCTTTAAACATTCGAAAGCAGCAATATCATGTACTCAACATATCACTGAAACCATTAATATGAATTTCACTTAAACCATTAATAACAGTCACTCTCTATAACATTTCAAAAATAACCAATCAAATATTCAAATTTAGAAAGGTAGCAGTTTGTAAAGGCATTCTAGCATAATTGTCAATTTAATATGTATAGAAAAACTCTTATAAAAATTCAAGAATACGGAATTATCACAATTTATGGAATATCAATTCACAAATAAACATTTTACAACAATACTATAATCAATTGCAAAAATGTCAATTTTTAAATAATAAGGCAGTCATTTGCACATGAATTTTACAATATCTAAATTTTCAAAACAGTAGAAAGAAATATCACAATTTTACTAAAAGCAGAAATATCACATTTATTTCTAATAGACAAGAAAAATAAATAAATTTATTTTTCTAATTTACAGCATTCAAAATTTCTAACATAGATAAAATATCACAATTTTTATTAAAAAGATTATTTTCAAGATAATGAGGTCACGTGCGCATAAAATTTATCGCGCCTAAAATTCATGATAATAAGCAGAAATAATTATTTCATTTTATTTTTAAAAAGAATGGATTATTTTTCGAGACAATGAGGTCACTTACACATAAAACTGATAAAATAAAGATCCTAGACAGAAATATCACTATTTATTAAAAATAGACAATTTTTCAGAAAGACGATGTCACTTACCTACAATTATTTGAGAGGGAGCTTCCGATAAAAAAATTCGGTTCGAGAGAGAAGTTCACTGTGTTTCGACCAGAGAGAGAGATTTCAAAATTTTGTTTTAGGGTGGGAGTGCTCACATCCCCTATTTAAATTCTTATAACGTATTATTATATTGTTTTATTACGCTCTACCTCATACCTGAGGTGTCGCGTTAAAAGCAGACTTTTATCGTACGAAAACGACGTTCGCTAAAGGACGTTGCCAGCTGCAAGCAGCAGGAGGCAAAAGCAAGCAAGCAAAACAGGCAAACAAAAGTTAAACGAAGTAAAAGTTTTTGAAAATAGTGATGGTCCCCAAGGACCATCATACTCAAACAGACCATCACCTATTTAAAAGCATCTTTTTTCCTTTTTTTTATTTTTTTATTTTTATTTTTATTTTTGGGATTGTTACATTCTTCCCCCCTTAAAGAACTTTAGTTCTCTAAATTTGTGTACCTGATTACTGAAAAAGATAGGGGTATTTTTCTCTGATTTCGTCTTCTCGTTCCCAAGTCGACTCTTCTCTTGAATGGTACTGCCATAATACACGAACTAAAGGAATCTCCTTGTTACGCAACACTTGCACCCTTCTATCCAGTATCAAAATTGGCTACTCAATGAAAGATAGGTCCTTCCTGATTGGTAAAGGTTCATATTTTAAGATATGGGATGGGTCGGGCTGATATTTTCGTAGTGAAGATACATGAAAGACATTATGGACATTTGCCAATTCGGGTGGTAAGGCAAGTCTATAAGCGACACCTCCAATTCTTTATAGGATTTCAAATGGTCCGATGTAATGTGGGCTCAACTTTCCTTTCTTGTCGAATCTCATAATACCCTTTATTGGTGAGATTTTTAGGAAAACTCGATCACCTTCTTCAAATTCAAGATCTCTCCTTCGGTTATCGACATAACTCTTTTGCCGACACTGAGCTGTCTTGAGCCTTTCACGAATTAATGTTATTTTATCTGTGGTTACCTGGACAATTTCGGGCCCTAAAAGCTTTCTTTCACCAACCGCGTCCCAACATATGGGTGACCTGCATTTCCTTCCATACAGGGCTTCATATGGTGCCATCTGAATACTGGCTTGGAAGCTATTATTATAAGCAAACTCAATCAGGGGTAAATGGTCATCCCAGCTTCCTGCAAGGTCAATAACACAGGCCCTCAGCATATCTTCCAAGATTTGGATGGTCATCTCCGATTGTCCACCAGTTTGGGGGTGAAAGGCAGTACTAAAGGTGAGTCTCGTCCCCATGGCTGACTGTAGTCTAGCCCAAAATTTAGAAGTAAACCGAGTATCCCTGTCCGATACAATACTGACAGGAACTCCATGCAACCGCACTATTTCCTTAATGTACAGCTGAGCCAGTCGATCCAAAGTGTACGTCGTGCGAATCGGTAGAAAGTGGGCAGCTTTGGTTAACCGGTCCACAATGACCCAAATGCTATCATGTCCTGAATTTGTTCTAGGCAAGCCAGAGACAAAATCAATAGAGATGTGCTCCCATTTCCATTCTGACACCGGTAAAGGCTGCAACAACCCAGCGGGCCTTTGATGTTCAGCTTTTACTTGCTGGCATGTTAGGCATTTAGACACAAATAGTGCTACCTCTTTTTTCATATTATTCCACCAAAAGGTTTTCTTCAGGTCCTGATACATTTTAATACTTCCGGGATGTATTGTATAACGAGAATGATGTGCTTCTTCTAAGATAGCTTTCTTAACACTCTCATCATTCGAGACACAAACCCGACCTTTGAATCTTAGCAAATCCTCACTACATATAGAGAATTCATCTCTTTTTCCTTACTTCACCTCTTCTATAATTGTTATAAGCTGATGGTCTTTCTTTTGTGCCAATCGAATTTGTTGGATTAATTAGGGTTCCGCCTTAATATTGGCAATCATACTTACCACACCATTAATGGACGGAGTTGGATGCCAATCCACTATTTCCTCTAACAATCGTATTTCTTGGATCATTAAATGAGCTAAGACTCCCGTAGATTTTCTACTTAGAGCGTCGGCCACAACGTTAGCTTTTCCTGAATGATAATGGATTGTACAATCATAATCTTTTAAGAAATCCATCCATCTTATCTGCCGCATATTTAAATCTTTCTGAGAGAAAAGGTATTTCAAACTCTTATGATCCGTGTATATTACGAATTGCTCACCATATAGATAATGCCTCCATATTTTTAAAGCGAATACTATTGCGGCTAGCTCCAATTCATGAATTGGATATTTTTTCTCATATTCTTTCAACTGTCTGGATGCATATGCCATACTTTCCCATATTGCATTAATACACAGCCCAAACCTTTATGTGAAGCATCACTATAAATCACAAATCCCCCACTGCCCTCAGGAATAGTTAAAATAGATGCTGAAGTTAATCGAACTTTTAGTTCTTGAAAACTCTCCTCACATTCACTTGTCCACTCAAATTTGACATTTTTCTGTATCAATCGAGTCAATGGGATTGCGATTCCAGAAAATCCTTCTACAAATTTTCTGTAATATCCTGCCAATCCCAAAAAGCTTCGAACTTCAGTCACATTACTTGGTTATTTCCAATTAACAACGGCTTCGACCTTTGAAGGATCAACTGATAGACCTTCTTTTGATATGACATGTCCTAAAAATGTCACTTGTTCAAGCCAAAATTCACATTTACTAAGTTTGACATACAATTTATTTTCTCTTAATATTTGCAATACCATTCTTACATGCTGCTCATGTTCCTTTTGATTCTTGGAATAAATTAAAATATCATCGATGAATACCACAATAAATTTATCCAAAAAGGGCCTAAAGATTCGATTCATCAAATCCATAAATGTAGCCGGTGCATTAGTTAATCCAAAAGGCATAACTAAAAATTCATAATGGCCATACCTTGTTCTGAAAGCTGTCTTGAGTATATCTTCACCTTTAATCTTAAGCTGATGGTATCCAGATCTAAGATCAATTTTTTAAAATACTTGTGATCCTTGTAATTGATCAAATAAATCATCAATTCTAGGTAATGGATACTTATTTTTCACTGTCACTTGGTTCAATTGTCTATAATCAATACACAATCTCATAGTCTCATCTCTCTTTTTGACAAACAGTACTGGAGCACCCCAAGGTGACACACTGGGCCTGATAAAACCTTTATCTAATAATTCTTCCAATTGTTGTTTCAGTTCTTTAAGTTCTGCAGGAGCCATTCTATAAGGTGCCTTAGAAATTGGTGCTACCCCTGGCAATAATTCAATGGAGAATTCAATTTCCCTGTCAGGCGGTAATCCTGGCAATTCTTCAGAAAAAACGTCGGGAAATTCTCGGATAACCGGAGTGGTATCCAAATTAATTTCTTCCTTCCTATCTTCTTTGATATAGGCAAGAAAGCCTTGACACCCTTTTCGAAGGAGGCGATTAGCTCGAATACAATAGATTAAATATGATGGGGAGTCTTCTTTGACACCATTGAAGTAAAATACCGGTTGATTCGGAATACTAAAGGTAACAATTTTCTTATAACAATCAATACTTGCATGGTATGCAGAAAGCCAATCCATGCCTAAGATTACATAAAAATCTTGAATTTCTAGGAGTATTAAATCAACCAACAGTTCCTTTTCTTTCATCTTTATTACATATGATTTGTACACTATATTGGTGTTAATTGAATCTCCCATCGGTGTGGCTACCTCTAGAATATATTCTAATTGTTCTGGTTCTACCTTTAAGTGGCATGCAAAGTGTTGTGACACAAATGAATGAGTAGATCCAGGATCAATCAAAACATGAGCTACTTTTTGAAAGATAGTAAGAGTACCTTGGATCACTGATTTTGAGGCCTAAGCGTCTTGCTCGGTAATCGCAAATACTCTTCCCTTCATCTGAGGCTTTGGAGCTATCTCTCCCTTCTTTGGAAGCTGTTGTGTCTGTAAGCTAGGACATTGTTTAATCTGGTGTCCCAATTTTCCACATTTAAAACAGGCTCCGGTATTCCAATAACAAGGGCTTGATCCATGATTTTTCCCACATTTTCTACATGTTTCTATTGGGCTTTGAAATGGCGAGGGCCTTGGCTTCTTGTTTGGCCTTTCAAACTGTTGTCGATTAGATGATGTAGGTCTAACATGACTGTTCTGATTTTTCGTCTTTTGGTAATCTTCAAAATCTTTTTCGACAATTTGGGCACGATCCACTATTTCAGCATAAGTTCTTAATTTCAAGACTGATATTCTGCTTCTAATGGCTGGCCTGATACCCCTTTCAAATTTATTCACCTTTCTTGCCTCATTGTTAATCATATGTGGTGCAAACCTGGCCAATTCAGTAAACTTGGCCTCGTACTGTGCTACTGTCCTATTTCCTTGGATTAATTCTAGAAATTCCATTTCTTTTTTGTCTCGATTAAAATATGGGAAATACTTTTCATTAACTGCTTCTAGAAATACTTCCCAAGTCAAGGTTTTATTTTCTTTGACCAATACTCCTTTTACCATTCGCCACCAGTGTTGTGCCTCACCTTCTAACATAAAAACCGCCAAGGCCACCTTCCTATCATCAGGACATTCCATAACCTCGAATATTTTTTCCAATTGCATAATCCATCCCTCGGCTTCCAGTGGGTTTACAGCACCCTTCAAAGAAGATGGGTTTAATTTCTTAAATTGTTCGATATTGCTCCCACCATTTCCTGTAACTGACTGCCTGGGTGGATTGTTGTTTTCCATCTGATGTTGCATTAGAGCAACCATATTTTCCAAGGCTTTGTGAATTCCTTCCATATTGGCTTCAGCTATTCTGGATCCTGACTTTATCACGGTCTGTACACACAATAAATGTGATTTTAAGTACATTCTTTTTAAATTTCCTAAGGATCTTAAACCTATTGCTCTGATACCATAATTGTCACACCCCAAGAATTTACAATACTATTATTCCTGAGATGTGACGGACAAAACATATATACATCTATTGATAGGACAAATTTACAGTGGCGAGGTCTTACAAAGTAAATAAAGAAAGCTTGTATAACAACAGTATCTTCCAAGGTTGATCTTGATTATCACTCAAAATGAATCCGCAGTTATCCTGAAAAAATGTTTACCATAGTTTGATGAGTTTGGCTACTCAGTAAGTGATCATCATAATCCTAAAAATAATCATGATTGAAAGATATCAATATTTTCCAAAATGAGATCTATTAACAGAAATGCATCAACAGTTTCACTTTCAATAAATGCATAATTAAGTCTAATCCGAGTAATTGAAATGCTTATAACACTTTTAACGACAGTACATAATTCAAAGGATTTCACAAAATACCCTATTGGCGTCCCAAGTAGGTCACCTATATACCCCATCAGCGTCCTGATGGGTCCACTTAATCCCTATCGGCGTCCCGGATAGGTCCACTTAATCCCTGCAGGTCCACTTATACCTCACCGGCGTACCGAATGAGTCCACTTAAACCCTACCGGCGTCCCAGATAGGTCCACTTATACCTCACCGGCGAACCGGACGAGTCCACTTGCATACTTAAATTATTTCTAAATCTCTTTAAACATTCGAAAGCAGCAATATCATGTACTCAACATATCACTGAAACCATTAATATGAATTTCACTTAAACCATTAATAACAGTCACTCTCTATAACATTTCAAAAATAACCAATCAAATATTCAAATTTAGAAAGGTAGCAGTTTGTAAAGGCATTCTAGCATAATTGCCAATTTAATATGTATAGAAAAACTCTTATAAAAATTCAAGAATACGGAATTATCACAATTTATGGAATAACAATTCACAAATAAACATTTCATAACAATACTATAATCAATTGCAAAAATGTCAATTTTTAAATAATAAGGCAGTCATTTGCACATGAATTTTACAATGTCTAAATTTTCAAAACAGTAGAAAGAAATATCACAATTTTACTAAAAGCAGAAATATCACATTTATTTCTAACAATAGACAAGAAAAATAAATAAATTTATTTTTCTAATTTACAGCATTCAAAATTTCTAACATAGATAAAATATCACAATTTTTATTAAAAAGATTATTTTTCAAGATAATGAGGTCACGTGCACATAAAATTTATCGCGCCTAAACTTCATGATAATAAGCAGAAATAATTATTTCATTTTATTTTTAAAAAGAATGGATTAATTTTCGAGACAATGAGGTCACTTACACATAAAACTGATAAAATAAAGATCCTAGACGGAAATATCACTATTTATTAAAAATAGACTATTTTTCAGAATGACGATGTCACTTACCCACAATTATTTGAGAGGGAGCTTCCGATAAAAAAATTCGGTTCGAGAGAGAAGTTCACTGTGTTTCGACCAGAGAGAGAGATCTCAAAATTTTGTTTTAGGGTGGGAGTGCTCACATCCCCTATTTAAATTCTTATAACGTATTATTATATTGTTTTATTACGCTCTACCTCATACCTGAGATGTCGCGTTAAAAGCAGACTTTTATCGTACGAAAACGACGTCCGCTAAAGGACGTTGCCAGCTGCAAGCAGCAGGAGGCAAAAGCAAGCAAGCAAAACAGGCAAACAAAAGTTAAACGAAGTAAAATTTTTGAAAATAGTGATGGTCCCCAAGGACCATCATACTCAAACAGACCATCACCTATTTAAAAGCATCTTTTCTCCTTTTTTTTTTTTTTTTTTTTTTTTTTTTTTTTTGGGATTGTTACAAGGAACTATACTCAAATAATATCAAACAGTTTGATAAGTTTTAAGCCAAAATTTAGGGTCACCCCCTTCACAAAAATTGTGTTTTCATGAGCCGAGATTGTTGTGAATGTTGTATTGGGTCTAAATGACTTATGAATCTCATGTTATGCCATTAAAGGTGGACTGTGTTCACTGTGAAACACCAAAAAAATAATCTAATGATGCCTTTTGAGCTAATGAGCTTGATGATATGTGTGCTTGAGTTATGCTTTGTTTTGATATGCTATGTTATGATAAGACATGCTTTGTTATGGAAAAAATTCATGAAATGAACTTCTACTCTGTTATGAAATGATAAATGTGCATCGTTGTAATAAGACATGCCTATGCAATGATGATTGTGCATGGTTGTAATAAGACATGCCACAAATGTGATATGAAGCGCTATGCAATGGATCATCCATTGGTAGTGTGATATGATATGATAAGAAATGTATGAGGCACTACACAACGGATCATCCGTTGGTAGTGTAATGTGATATGATGAGAAAATTGTATCGACAGTTGATATATTTTCCTGACTCCCAATGATAGAAAGGGTGTTAGGATGTGAGTCACATGGGATGGTCGTACCCCCTAATAAGCATGTAGGGCACTATGCAATTGGTCATCAATTGGTAGTGTAACGCCCTCCAGTTAGAGAACAATTGAGAGTCGTGTGTTGCAATGCCTCCGCCTATCAAAAGCGCTAAAGTGCAATGGAGAATGTGTGTGTGAAGGCATTACGAAATGGGCTACCCATTTGTCATTGTTTTCCCTCTTAAGTGATGGTAGAAGTTTTAAGCAATGAGATTGGCTTGGCCTGATGGATATGACTTCTACTTCAGAAGTAAGGGAACTAGGGAGTGAGTTAGTTGACAATTGTTGTTACTTGCCTAAATACGTCGATCTGTTAAGACTTGTACAGTTGAATGACTAAATTGACCTCTAATTCGTATCATATATGATTGATTTGATTTGTCATTGTTTTACTATGATTTATGCACTACACACTAGTAGAGATGATTTTGATACATGGCTCATGTTTTATAAGAATTGCATAACACCCTGAATATTGTTATGAGATAATGTTCATAGGCACGAATGCATGACAACTTGATCTATTTAATGGGCTTTACAACTCACTCTTTCATCTTTCATCTATGTAGAGCGAAAGCCGCAGGTGGAGGACGAGCGGCTTGGTGATCGCGGTTGGCGGTTGGAGCTCTGTGCTTTTTGTGGAAGTCTTTTTCAATTTTCTGTTTTAGATGGCAGTGGCCATGTAGTTCTTGTCTATTTTGAAGTCATGTAAATGTTATTGGGCCCTTGAAGCCTTTGACATATTTGTAATACCTTTGGATCTCTTTTATATATATATATATATATATATCCGGAACTTGGTTTTCTAGTTTTTTTGGTGGTTGGAGTTTGTTTTTCTTTTGTGATTTTCTTTGATTCCTTATTCTTGAAGCGTTGAGCGTTCTCCCACTTGAGTGGCAGTTGCTACATTTGGTCGCGGTCTCACACCCTATTGTCCTCCGACAAATACGGTAGGGGGTAGTAGGCAGGGTCGTGATAGATCATGAATATAAAAAAATAAAAAATAAAAAAAATTGAAAAACTAGAAATAATAATTATACTAACAAAAATTTGAACCGTTAGTTACACTTGTTTTTAGATGGACCACCTATTTGCATCCATCTTAAAGATAAATGCTTTATACCTCTGGACTGCACATTGTAGAAATGCCGTCCAGCCCGCATGAAACAATTTTCCTTTAAAAAATATTGTTTACAAGTACAAGGAAAAAAAATACATTACATAATTTATATTGCAAATAAATTAATAAACATAATATCAGATTTGGGTGTATAATTATTATTTATAATAAACATGATTCGAGAATTTAAATATAACATTTCGAAAATTATATTAAATTTTTATTGTTGTATAAAATTAGTTTTTGCAATAATAACAAATTAACAATAAATTATTTATTAATATTTGCAAAAGTTAAAATATATTATTTATAAATACAATCTAAACTAAATATGAAAATAATATAATGGCCATCTACCGTTGATTTTATATCCAGCCATCTACCATTCGTCCTTGTATCTAATGGCAAAGAAGAGCAACTCCTCCGCAATGGAATTTCAAAAGTAAACAAACGGTGACCTCCACCGTCATCGATGAGAGTAGCCAGTTTATGTTATCATAAAGTGGGCGTGGCGACGGGAGAGAGAGAGAGAGAGAGAGAGAGAGAGAGAGAGAGAGAGAGAGAGAGAGAGAGAGAGAAAGATAATATGGGATTATTTGAAATGGGAGGAATGGAGAATTGTTCCACATCGAAGAGTAAGTAAACGTTTAACATCTATTAAAGCGCCATACCCATGCACATGTGGTTTGTAGGCAAGCAATTGGTGACTAAACTGGATTTCGTGTAGCTAATAGCCTAGATCCCGTTTTATTGCTGGATCCGGAACGGTCCAACCGATAACCAATCAAGATCACCCAACTCCGGATGGAGTCGCCAATTTTTAAAACACATGGTCTCATTCTATACTTTCCTTACAAATAACGCCCGTATACTTAAAGGACGAGGTTAGCATGCGGCCAGCCTGCATATTGTAGAAATGCAGGCTTGGTAATAAATAGATTTTTTAAATATAATTTGATTTTAATTTTTAGAGAATATATAATCTTTACCATGGAGATCATGAATATGAAAAAAAAAAAAAAATTGAAAACTATAAATAATAATTATATTAAAAAACCATTTGGACTGTTAGTTACAATTGTTTTTAGATGGACCACCTATTTGCATCCATCTTTAAGATTGACGTTTTATACCTCTGGACCGTATATTGTACAAATGCATTCATGAAACAATTGTTCATACTTAAAAGAAAAAAAATTGTGAAAACAATGTTGAGGATATATAGTGATATAAAACATTAAATTATTATGAACAAGAATAGTAACAAGATTCCAAGTTTTTAACTATTTTCTTGTCAATTTAATTTGCTCATTAGTGAAATGAAATCGGGTTTTCCTTGGCCTTGTTTGGTTCATAGAAATCGGTATCCTCGGAAAATGCCTCTCTTGAAATTGGTATCTCCAAAAGGTCGCATCTCTTCCTAAAGTATAGGTGTTGTTGTTTGGATAGCATCCAGTAGGAGACATAGTAAATGTCCGTAAGAGGGTGGATTGCCTAGAAGATATGCATCCTAAAAAACATATATTACGATATTATAATATTATTTAATAATATAATATTATATTATGTTATATTATAATATTATATAGTATTATATATGCAAAATATATATTGATTATTGTATATAATACATTAATTAATGTATATAATATTATATACTTACTATATATAATTAATTTTAGTTATTATATATATTAATTTTTTATAATATTATAAAATAGAATAGTATATGTTACATTATATATGTATAGCATTTCTATTATAATATACAAATTAATTATATATATAAATATTATAACTATAAATAATTATTAGAATTATTACATATAATTAATATATTAATTCTTATCATTATTATTGAGGATTTTTTTTTTTCTTTTTTATGAGACCTGTACCTCCTCTATAAAATATAACTTACGACAAGTTTTTGGGTCCCATCACTCTCTTTCAATTTTTTGAAAATATTAATTCCACCAACTTTGGTAATATTAAGTCAACCTACTGAATTTACACTTCCACAAAAACTGCTTTGGAAATCAATTTCTATGCATGCAAAAATGGGACAAACCAAGTTACCAGTTTCAAAACTACCCAAATAGTAACCATATACCAAAAACGCCAGGAAACCTAATACCACACACTTCTTCCTCCTCTAAGAACTAGTTTTCTTAATCCCAAAGCAAACCCAAAAGTCTCAATCCTAAGAGACATGGAATGCACAGAGGAAAGGAAACAAACGTTTAGAAATCGCCACTACTACTATAATTGCTGTAAATCTATGCCTTAGTGTAATGAACATCCATGTTCCCGCTCATAGTTTCCAAAATTTAAAGGGTGACATTTGTATAGAGCCGAGCCTCTAAACAATCCAAGTAAATCCCTCCTTCAAATAGTGGTGAGAAATGTGGTTTCAATACTAGAAATCTTTATGATAGCCTTAAAATATATTTTCATCTTTAAAGCTTAAAAAATGGTGTAGATTGAGCAGATCTATGAAAACTTCAAAATCTTGAAAATTGACGGTCTAAAAATGCATCACAAGATGCACTATTTTCAAAACTTAAAATCCATTTGTTTCTCATGACCATGTATCTTGATGTCTAGATGATCAGTTTGACGATATTTGGGAACCTCTTCTAATGAAAATTTGGAGGTGGGCTCTACTTTGATTGTTTAGAGCTTCGGCACTATATAATTTTTTTTTCCAAATCTAAATGCACAGCATTATCATTCAAAAGAAAAGAGGGTATATACGTGCACAGCAATAGGTGCACCTTGTGACACAAGTATATATGATATGTGATGATTTGGAAAAATGTCTCAAAAATTTTAGACAAAGAGTGAGTTTGATTGATATAAGTTGGGGGGGGGGGGAAGAAAACTAAATGAAACTAAAAAGATAATTTTTCCAATATTTTAGATTCTTTTTAAAATTACTAAGCATAGAGAGAGGTATATATATTGATTTGGAAATTTACAGCACAAAGATTCGTGGACCTATCATTGTTAGGATATTTGATTGTTTGAAATAAAATAAAATAAGATGAAAAGTTCTCAACATCTATCCCATATGTGTATTTTTCATATATATTGCATTGTTGGAGAAGGTAAACTTTTTGCATCTTTAAGAACATTTACTATGGTCATCTAGACGGGATCGGTTAGTCCAATCAGTCGGACCGCTTACAAATGCTTTGATCAGTCTAGTCCAAAATAAAAAACAAATTTGACTTGAAACTGATTAAAAACCAATGCGAGATTGATCTTAGGGACTAGCCAATTTTGATGGGTTATACTGGTTTAAACAAAGTTGAACAAATTTTTAAAATATCTTATATTTAAAAACTGTTCTTGATATTGTCTTTATTGTTTTTAATCCAGTCCAACAAACAGTCAAAACATTTTAGTTGGACAAGACCTATCACCTCAATACATGGTCCAATCCTGATATTTGGTGTTCCCCACCTCAAAAGGCACCTTTAGGTGGGTGAGAACATATAAAGGCTCCACATCAATATCCTCTCCAAAAGCACACCCAAAATCACATAATGATTTGGAACTAAAAATACTTCAAATTTATTGCCACCCCTAAACTCAAAGTTGGGTTCCCAATCTGAATGGTCCAAAGAATTTAGAGCTTCTGTTGAGTTCCAAGTCAAAATTTCTCAAGGGAAGCCACCAGAAAAATATTTCATGAAATAAATGGGTGTATGCTCCATTTTAAGTGGATAGTGAATCTAATGGATGCGAACCTCTTTTGGAAATTCAAATCAAATCTTATTTGAAAGATAACGTTTCACCACTGATTTGGGACCTCACTTTCTCAAAACTCATTTGCTAATAAGAAAGCTTTTTTGTTGGGAGAATGTTGAGATTTGAACCCTAGACGTCCACTGCAACTTCACCCCCACTACTAAGCCAAGAGCCCAATACTCAATTTAAAAGGAAATATGCTCGAGAGGTGGTATTGAACAGTATAAGTTGGTTAGCTCAGATTTAATATTGATAAATCCAAATGTGGACATGTGTGGGCATTTTTTCTATTATTTTTTTTATATTTTTTATTAAGTTTTTTAAACTCAAAATTTGGATAAAGGTGCACTGAAGCAAGATGCACAAGGACCATAACTAAGGTAGTCCTGCACAAAAAAAAAGGGATAAAAATGCCAATCATTGTTGGTGAATGTGGGCCGTCAGATGCTTCAATCTAGGCCATCCAATCGACAACTATGTCACCTCCATTGTGAGGTTGGAGAAAATGATAATCCCCATCATTTGCTTAGTGGTAGTCATATCATTTTAGTGCTAACCATGTTTTTTTAATCTCTAGGTTTCTTTGAACCAAGTGGTAGACATCAATTTGGATGAAGAAGGTCAAAGGTTCAAACCTCTTTAAATATAGGTGTGTTTATGTGAAGAAGATACAAACAAGATGCCCATTCTAGGTTCCTTTGGATTTGGGATGTGAATCTAAAAGTAGACTGAAATACAACCTATGAAACCGCGAGAGGCTAACCTTAAGAAAAAGGGAAGTTTATCAAAGGGAAAAATACAAATAGATCATTTATTTAAAGTAAAAAAAGGTCACAATTACTGGTATCCGTCAGATTTTAAATCTTGTGAGGTCACAATCACTATTGTCCGTCAGATTTTAAATCTTGTGATTACGGTGTGTTATTAATTAGACTCAAAGTTAAAAAAATAAAAACTTCTCGAACTTTGTGACACACCTTAAGCCATCCAATTTAACATCTAATGACTACGAGTGATTGTGACATCCTTACGAGAAAGGTAAATGGTCTTATAGTATACAATTTATTGTCAAAATACTCATAAGAGATCAATTATTTAGTAATTTATACATGTTATTTGATTTAATTTAAAAAAACATCCATCAAAATACATGTGATCACAAGTTGCAATACTTAAAAAGGGGCAAACTATTAAATGAATCTTCCAAAAAAAATGAGTTGCGAGAAAGAATATTAGAAATGGGTTAAGAAAACTCGAAAAAGGATAGACAATATAGGAAAGAGAGAACAACTATTAAAATAAACTTCTTTTTTTTTAGGTAATGGTAACCAGGTATAGGGGTGCTACCACCTCGACCTAACCCCTTTCCTATGAAGGCTGCTTGCATTGGCTTGATGAGAAACAAGTCAGACTTCTTTAAAGATTTAGAGATGTACCCCACTATAAATCCCCCATTCTCAAGGTCCCTATAAATTTCCCTAATCTTTTCATTCATAAAAGATGGGAAAATTTATGAAAATGTTTATAAGAGATTGATTATAAACATTTTATCTACATTAGCCATAAAACTATAAACAACTGGGAATGTAAACATCTGTTTGATAACATACTAAAGCATCAAATGAAGCCGAAACACATGAACAAAAATCAGTAACACCATGAAACACCCGTTTGATAACAAATTGATTGCATGAAACTCTTTAAAAAACAAAAAAAACTATGATATGATATGATAATATGGAAATCAAGAGCACTGGACAATTGAATATCGCGGAATCGAGTTTCTAAGAGAGATAAACCATAAATTACGCTTAATAGAGAGGGATCAATGTCTTACCAGGCCCGAGAGAGAAAGACATAGGTCAAGCCCAACACCTTTATGCAACTTTAGAGTGCTTAATATTAAACCTTTTGAATATGTTAAGAAATATTTTTGGAGAGTGATTTACTATTTATTTTAGGATACTTGTTATATGCATAGATATTGTAGGAAATAAAATCTCTCTCTCTTCCTATTTGTATTTGTGCATGCATCGTTCACATCTCTCTCTACCGTCGATACGCATGTTTTAGGGTTTATTTTAGTATAACTTAATATTCCATAAAAAAAATATTTCTATTCCTTTGAATATAGATACTGTCTTTCTCTCTAATTTTGCTCTCATCAAATAGGTATATACTCTCTCTCTCTCTAAATGGTTTGACATCTCTCTCCGTCTGCCTAAAGATGAGCATGCTACAATCTCTATTTAATTTAATTTTTAAATATTCAATATTTGAAATAGTCGAAAAAGGATAAACTATTAAAGGAGAGTAATTTCACGCAATTGTTGTAGTATGGTAACATAATGAAACAAAGACCGGCCGTTTGTTTGACCCAATTTTTTAAATATACACTTTTTCATTCTAATGAACTATTACAAAAAAAAAAATGAAAACACAACCCAAAAAGTGTTTGTTAGTACAATTCACATAGGCCATCCATTTTAGTGAGATGTGTAGATCTAAGCCTTAGAATGATCTTTATTCTTCTCAAATTTGTTAGATAATTTTATTATCATTAGATTAACAACATTAAAAAATAAAATTTTGATTTTGAATTTATAAAGGTCTAGATTTGAAATTTACCAAATGAACAGTCTAGATTCAGTGTTGGAGAGGACTCATTTTGACCATATATAGGATGCAAATTATTATTATTTGAGACTGATTATTGAGATGATGAAAGTGTGCGTGAAAAATTTCAGGTCACACAAATGCCATAAACATGGTTTAGAAGTGTGGTTTCACGATACTATAGTGACATGGTGACGTGATATCATTTCCCAATATGAGAGGGGAGTGTTATTCAAAAGCTATTTGTTTTAATGAACTTCCCATGAAGAAAACTCACTAAAAAACTCAAACTCATTGCTCAACTTTGAAATGTTAATGAGCTTTATGAATTCAATGGCAGCTTTGACAGCATTAATGGATGCCAAGGAGCTAAGAGTTGTTGATGACCATGACTCACCTCCCCCTCCTGCTAGGTCCGACCCCCCTCGAAATACAATTGATGGCACTTTATTTGACATACATGTCTACAAAAAAACAGCGGTAATGAAGCTAGTGAGCACCCCTCCCATTAATTGAGTAACCATTAACTTGCAGTGAAAAGGAACAATAAAATGATCTAATTATGGAGAACATGCATGAAAAACAAGGAAAAAGAACTTGATCAAGTTGTAAAAATATCAATGTTTTTAAAAAACGCTAATTTGGATCAGAATAGCCCAATCCAGATTGATTTTTAAAGAAATAAGTCCGGTTCCAGGTGGTTCCTATGAAGAAAGGGAGGAGAGGGGGGAGAGTTGAAATTGTTACGATCCATAACGACAACAAAGCTCTCTTCATCGACAGTGGAGACCCCGAATTGGTCAAACATGAAATTCCGAAATGCCGCATTATCAACAAAGATATCAGCTGTTGAGGCCCTAAGCCCAAGCACCACTTTTGGAGTTTTAGGCAGGCAAAACGTCGCGTTTATGCAGCGTTGCAATTCCAAGTCCTGAAAATACCATAAATCCAAATGTTTTTTTTTTTTTTAACAATTTATTTTAGCCAGTTCTTCGAATTAACACATTTGATTAGCTAGTCCGGTGAATTATTATTCTATAATGAAATAACAAATTCCACACATTTTTTTAACAATTTATTTTAGCCAATTTATCTGCATTTACATAGTGGAGGGTTGGGGCCTGTAGCATGCAACTACAGGATATGGAAAAAAAACTATTTTAAGTTGGCTTGCATATTGAGGGGGTTCTATGAGATGGCATTTAGGCTATTCTACCCTACAATCCAATTCATTTTGGATGCCTTCTTGTAATAAATATCCTCCTTGGTTATTTAATTATAAATATATAAAAAGAATCGAATTAATTAAAGACCTCTTAATAAATATTTTATATTTTTTAAAAATAAAAGGTAAAGTCCTTGAAGAACTATTTGGCAAAGTCTACTTGGATTTAGCTTAAAAAATAAAAAATATTTAAAAATATAGTTTTAGATGATTTGAGTGGTTTCTAATATTAATTGGGGGAACTTTTCTTGTCACGCTTTCCAACTTTTATGTTTCTATGCATCAGTTCTATTTTAATGATTTCTATTGCTTCTTTTAGTTTTTGCTGATTTTAGAAATTTATTTCGCCTCTTTTTTATTTTTTAACCTTTTTCCATGCACCCGAGCCTCGACCTGGTGGGGAGTTCCTGGCCCAATGAGATCCTAAAAATATTGGATAAAGTAAAAGGATTGTATACTATGAAACAATTTATCTTTCTTACAAGGAGGACACGATTATTTCTAGCCATTAGATGTTAAATTGGATGGCTTAAGGTATACCATAAAATTCGATTATTTTTTTCGCACTTTAAGTCTAATAAAGGATATGCTCACAACCACCTAATTTGAAATCTAAAAGACATGAGTGATTGTGACCTTCTTGTGTTAAAAGTATAAATATTTTAAACACAGTGGAATTTTATATAGAAAAATTTCTTATGCTTTTTTACCCTCTTCAAATTGTAATCACACAAAGTAAAAAATGTGTTTGCTACCTTTCTCGCCGTGTAGCCTTTGACAATAAAAGTTTCGTTAATGTTAACAAAAACGAAGAAAAAAAAGAAAAAAAAAGGGTGCTTGCTAATGGCCATTAATGTGATAGTTACTTAAAAATCAATCACTAGTTTTTATTTTATTTTTTGTAAATGTTACCTTCAGCTCCTCTCCCATTTCCAACCATGTCGATTCCATTTTGAGCCAAAATACTTCTTCCATTTCTCTGTTTTCTCATAAAACTCCTCAGATTTAAATTGCACCACTTAATAGTCTCTCTCCTTTTGTTGGCAAATCGTATTCCCCAAACCTTAATTGTGGCAATTGATCCTCAAAATCTGAAGAAGATCTCTGCAAAATAAATGAATAATCACAACTTGGTCGTGGTGTTAAAAAAAAAAAAGAAAAGAAAAGAAAAACTAAACTAAAATTTAACTGACAAATTTTGAAACATATTTATCCAAAAAAGAGCCGACCCCAATTAATTGAAAAACAACTATGATGATGACGATTTATCCAAAAATAAAATATACACATCGGCCCACAAGAAACTCAAGGGCATTTTGGTAAATAGGTCAGGCAATCTAGAGCTTGGAACGCCCCAGGCATTGTAAGCAGGAGGAAAATGTCTCAATTAGTGAAATCCTGCCCTTAAGAAACTTCACAAAGCGCCCTTATATGGCTAAATAAAAAGGAGTACACTAAGGAACCAAAAACCAATCTGGATTGAGAATCAATGGGGCAGAAGTCTGTTTCGGAATTAGGAATCAGCCAGTCCTCTACATAACTAACTGGTTATCTAACATAATTGGTCGGTTCTGTCTAGGAACTGGATGATCTGGCTCATTGCCCGAGCCAAATTGCCTGGTTCTCACTTTTTTTTCTTTCTTTTTTTTTATTTTTATTTTTTTATAAAATTGATCAATTTTCCGGATATGATTACCAATGTAGATCGGTGATTCGCTGATCCAAACTTATTTTCCACATGGTCAGTTCAACCAATTGATCCAGGTATTTAAACACTCTTGTAGTGCTTGTCTGGTTTCATACTGCATACCAGCGTTTTAAAAATCGCCGAGTCGAACCGGACTCGCCCGGTTCGACTCGGAATTCACGAAAAAGGGACCGGATCGGTTCAAAAACCGGGAATCGTCCGGTTCTAGAGAGAACCGGACGATTCCGCACAGTGACTCGCCGATTCACTGTGCGGAATCGGCGAGTCCGTGAAGAACACGGGTTGCACAGTGTTCTTCACGGATTTTTTTCAAATTTGTCATTTTTTGATCACTTTTTTTGTTTTTTTCGGCACGTGATCTGTTTTTCAGGCTGTAAACAGCTTTATTCAGCTTTTTTAACGATTTAATGGTGGAAAAATTGGTTGTTTTTGGATCAAGAAAAATTCGGGGTTTAGGGTTTCCGCCATTTTTGAAATTTCATGCCAAATAGGGCATGAATCTTTCAAAATTTGTTGGCATATTGATCTTAAAGCTGTGAATCAAAAGATTTTGTTACTAATTTGTGAAAATCGTTGAGAAAAACAGACTTTTTTGGAGATTGAAGGCTTCGGTTCACAAAAACAGGTAAGAACTTTGGGTTTTTTTGTTTTTCCGCCATTTGATTTATTTCATGGCATATTTTGAACAAAATGAGTTCAATAATTAGGGTTTTTAATCTTTATTGTGTCTAGTATGATTTAAAATTTTTAATTTTACGTAATCTGGTCAATTACAGCAAGAAATTTGATATGAACAGTGAGATGTCAGGGGAAAAAAATTCCGCTGTTTTTTTTTTTTTTTTTCCGCCTTTTGATTTTGTTTTCATGATATATTAGAAATAATGTGTTAAAAATTTAGGTTTTTGATTCCTTATATTGTTGTTTATCAGAAAATATAGTCAATTGGATGTAATTTATTCACTTGGAGGTGAATTTTTGAGTTAAAATCGCTTATGTAAAACGACTCTGTGAAGAACAAATTTTTTTTTTTTTTTTTTTTTTTTTTTTTTTTTTTTTTTTGTAGCCCATGATAGAATTTTTTGTAATCTATGATCGAATTTTTTGTAATCCATGATCAAAATGTTTGTTTTTTTTTCTTGTAATCCATGATCGAATTTTATTTTTTATTTTTTATTTTTGTAACCCATGATAGAATTTTTTGTAATCCATGATCGAATGTTTTGTAATCCATGATCGAAATGTTTGTTTTTTTTTGTAATCCATGATCGAATTTTTTGTTTTTTGTTTTTTATGTAACCCATGATAGAGTTTTTTGTAATCTATGATTGAATTTTTTGTTATCCATGATGTAATTGTTTTTTTCTTTTTTAGTAATCCACGATCGAATTTTTTGTTTTTTTTTGTTTTTTTTTTTTGTAATGCATGATCGAATTTTATGTAATCCATGAACGAATTTCTTGTAATCCATGATAGAATTTTCTGTAATCCATGATCGACTTTTTTGTAATCCATGATCGAATTTTATGTAATCCATGATCGAATTTTTTGTAATCCATGATCGAATTTTCTGTAATCCATGATCAACTTTTTTGTAATCCATGATCAAAATGTTTGTTTTTTTTACTTGTAATCCTTGATCGAATTTTTTGTGTTTTTTTTTTTTTTGTAACCCATGATTGAATTTTTTGTAATCCATGATGGAATTGTTTTTTTTTGTTCTTGTAATCCACGATCGAATTTTTTGTTTTTTTATGTTTTTTTTTTTTTTTGTAATCCATGATCGAATTTTATGTAATCCATGATCGAATTTTATGTAATCCATGATCGAATTTTATGTAATCCATGATCGAATTTTTTGTAATCCATTATCGAATTTTTAGAAAATTTATGAATTTTTTTTTTTAATCCATGATCGAACTTTTTGAAAATTTGTTAATTTTTTTTTTAATCCATGATCGAATTTTTTGAAAATTTGCTGTACTTTTTTTTTTTATTTCTTTTTATCCATGATCGAATTTTTTGAAAAATGATGATTTTTCGAAAAGATGTGAAAATCGTGATAAAGTTTTGATTATCATGATGTATTAAATATTTAAACCTAATTTTTAATTTTTATTGTTTGAGTTTGCTGTAATTTTTTTTTTTTTTTTTTTCATGATCGAATTTTTTGAAAATTGATGATTTTCCGAAAAGATGTGAAAATCGTGACAAGGTTTTAATTATCATGAGGTATTAAACCATATTTTAAATTTTTATTGTTAAAGTTTTTGTTGAAAAAATTGTATGTTGATGGATTATTTATGCAAAAAAATGCATGTTATTATATTTTCAATACAAAACTGTATTTTTTTTATTTGTTGTTCATGGATTTTTAAGTTGGAATGAATGATGTTAGCCGGCTCTTTGAAGAATTGTTTTTATTATTAATTTTTTAATGCAAAAAATGTATGTTCTTGATAATTGAGTTGTAGCCATGCTTGGAGCTTGCATTTTGTATTATTCTAAATGTTTGTAATTGATATGTACGAAATATTATTGTCAAAAAAGGTATTTTGCAATAACAAATAACAACGAATATGACTACATGAACTACCGCAACATATTATCACTACATATTGTGATTATTTTTCTTTTTGAACTGTCAGGTTAATTTAAACTTTTTACATCTTAAAACAGTTGAATCATGTCAAGATCTATAGAAGACCCTGCATGGCAACATGGGGTCAGACTTGATCTCAACAAGAAAGACAAAATTATTTGTAATTACTGTCAAAGAGTGATAAGTAGTGGGGTACATAGGTTCAAGCAACACTTGGCAGGGGTTAAGGGAGAAGTTTCTGCATGCACTAGTGTCCCTACTAATGTAAAAAAACAGATGGTGGCAATTCTTAATGCTAGCAAAGGTAAAAAAATTGCCAAACATAGGACATATCAATATTCGCATATTCATCCAAAAACATGAAAATTCTTAATGGAGTACCCTCATTTTTTATTGAATTCCTAAAAAACAATATTTATAATGAATTTTAATAATTTTTTCGGATTTTTTTGAAGATTTATTCTGACCGATTCACCCGATTCCGATCCGGACCGCCGATTCGCCGATCCGGATCGCCGATTCACCGATCCGGATCGGTTTTTGAAAAGCCCGATCCGGGTCACCGATCCGGTTTTTAAACCATTGCTGCATACTAACAACTTCTCATGATGTGGCCTTAACAATGGAATCTATACGAGCGCCATTCTTCTTCTCAAAGTTTGTTATTACATTTGTACCTATGTTTCTTTTCAAACTTCCCACATTTTTTTTTTTTTTGACAAAATTCTTTCCACAATTTTGTTATTACATTTGTACCTATGTTTCTTAACTTTTTTTCCTGAGTTACCCCTACTTCCGACCTTGAACGTCCAATTTTGAGTTTGAGACCACTTCCAACTAAAATCGACCTCTAATTTAAGCTCCTCAAATGGTGCAAACCTAAGAAGATCTAAAATGAACGATGCATAAAAAATTTCGGAGGAGGAAGATTTTTTAACACTTGGAGTTGATTTTTAGGTTTGGGTGCGGTTAGTATAGAGCGGAGGCTCTAACAATCAAAGTTAAGTGTACCTTCAAATAATATCCCGAAATGTGGTTTTAATATTGGGAATATTTGTGATGACCTTAAAATATATTTTTATATTTAATTATAAAATTTCAAGTTTAAAAAATAATGTAGATCAAACAGAGCTATAAAAACTTGAAAATCTTGAAAATTGATGGTCCAAAAATGTATTTCAAAATGCACTATTTCCAAAACTTCAAGTCCATTTTTTTCTCATGTCCATGCATCTTGTTGTAAAGATGATCAATTTGAAGATATTTATGTATCAAAATAACCTCTTATTGTGAGACTTTTGAGATGTGCTCTAATTTGATTGTTTAGAGCCTCGGACTTGTATAAACTTTTTCTTTTAGGTTTTTCGCCACTAAAATTGCTTTTTGGTAAGATTTAAGGTACAGCTGTATAAAGCCGGGCCTTTAGGAGATACTTTCGCTTTCTTAGGGTGGGTGAGCTAGTGAGGTTTTGTGAAGCCGTGCCTTCATAAATTTTGGTAAAGCACCTCTTAAAAAACTTGCCTTAGAAAACTAAATCGGGTGCCGAAAAGACTTGAGATGGTATAAAAAAAGTTATTTGTATTTCTAACTATGGAATTTGAAGCTCTAAAGTGATAAAAATATGAAAATGTAAAATGAATAGTTCATAAAAAAAAAGTATTGCAAGATGAACAATTTTAGAGGTTCAAATTCATTATCTTTATGTGCAATTTGTATAAGATGTCAATCTTAAACAATCGGCGCATTTCTAATCATGCTAGAAGATGTAATTTAGGTGCCCATAACACTCATGATAATGTAAGAATCTATTTTAACACCTAATTTAAAAATTTAAGGCTCTAAAAATAATGTAGTATATTCGAAGGTCTGATTGCCTGTCTAAATGGGTGACACCAACATGCATGCCTTGTATAAATGGATATGATAACCTAATTGAGCATCCAATAGCATGTCCCATTTTTTTGGACATCTTTCATTTTAGAATGCGGCGGTTTTTTATATAGTAATACTATTTCTCAAATGGAAAAGGGGCTTGGGTCGTGATAACACTCCGGTCATAATCTCATTAACATCATTTTACTAATACCTTCAAAAAACTAACTCCTAAACAATTTGAAAAAAACATGTAGGGCCATTTCTTCTCCACTGAATTAACCCAAAAACACACCAACATTATTGTTCAAATAAAAATACTTTTTTAAAAAATAATAAAAAAAATATATTTAGAATAAAATAATAAGAAATTATACATATTTAGATATGTCAATTTTAAAAGGAATAAGTTTATATAAGGATGCAACCTCAAAAATCCATCGGAAAGGAAGTTATAATGTTGAAAAACCCTTTGATTGATCATCTCGACATCGAGATGTATGACCATGAAAAAAAAGGATTTTAAGTCTCAGAAATAGTGCATTTTACAACATATTATATACACCATCCATTTTCAAGATTTTTCATATGTTTATAGATCTACTTGATTTTAACCATTTTTTAAAATTTAAATTTTATAATTAGATATAAAAATAGATTTTGAGATAATCCTAAGAACATTTTACATCAAAATTATATACCATGATAAATTTTGAAGGTGCACCTTACTTCTACAGTTACGGATGCATCCGTATGGCAACTGCACCCATTTGAAATGCCAATTCTTCATAAAATATTTTTATTTTTTATTTTCAAAATACAAAAATTGATGGCCATTTTTATTTTGTAAATGGGGACAATTTTCCTTGTCTACATAAGTCAATTTTTTTGCTTAAATCAATTTTAAAAGTTATTTATCTTTACATATGAAAATTGTTCGTATTTATATAAGTCAATTTTGAAAAACGCACGGAGTTATTTAAAAAAATAAAATAGCTTGAGTAAGGAATAGAATGATTTTATTTTGAATTAACAGTCAGCCTAATAGTTTTTAGCTTTTTTCCGTGTTGTTGTGATGCAATCTTGGACTGGACTATAAGAAAATATTGATGAATAAAATTTAGATCCATAAAGTGACAATTTTTTGTTTATTAAATTTTATTTTATTTTTGCGAATTTTACTATTATTATGACACAAATTGTAGTGAATTTAAATATTGACGTAAACAGCACATAATATTCAACACACACGTACGCGAACACATATACACCCGTATATTGTAGAGAGTTGTTATGTTTATATGACATTTTTTGAGGTATATGATACTAGCATCAAATACACAAGTCTTTTTTTATGTAACATAGAGCATATCCATATAGGGAAAGGTTTTTATGCTTCTCTTATAGTATAGAAGTTATATCCTCACCCAACCATTCAACCATTCAATTTTGATCAAGAGCGCCACTCACCGTTTGATCTTAGATCCGATGTCTCAAAATATTTTATTTTTAGTTTTTTTATACAAACTGTATGAATATGAAATTTGGTAAATACCATCTTCTCATTGGGGTGCACCTATAAAAAGTATTTAAAATAATTTTCTGATAAAAATATAATGATCAAAATACCCTTTGAAACTTACAGGGGTATTTTGGTCATTTTATTTTATTGAAATTTTTTTATATATATTTTTCGCTAGTGCGAGTTTAATAGATGAATGGATGTCTAAAATTTGTTGTCAACATAGTTTATAGAAAAAAATTAAAAATAAAATAGCATAGAGACGTGACATTGTGATTGGAGCAATCCTAGCCCTCCATTCAGATTGGACGGTTGGATGAGGGAGATGATAGAACTACTATGCTATAGGGAAAACATAGAAAGCTTGCCCATCTATATATACTAAAAAATTGTGAACGTCACAATATGCACTATTTTGATTGCTTTCATGTCAATGTTCATATGACCCATTATAAGGGTTTTCAATGTCAAAACATCTTCAAGTGGGTTTTTGAGGTGTGCCTTATTTCTACAGCATAAGGTCAACACCTTAGCACGGAATTTTTGCCTTGTTGTAATTATCAATTATTTGGAGTGGGAATCGCATACTTGTAGATTTTTCGGCCTCCAAATTCCAAATGCCTCCTCACCAAGGACCAAAAGGCTCACTATAAGAAGTGGTTTTAATGTTGAAAAATTCCCAATTAATCATGTCGACTTCAAGATATATAATATAAAAAATAATTCAAATAACAAAATAATATTGTAGTACATGGACATTAGTTTCAAGATTTTTTATTATTTATAGATCATTATACTTAGAGCTTTAAATTCATAACTCGAGATCCCAAGCTATTGCAAAGGTTTATTGGAGGCGCATCATACTTTGATTATTTTCAATAGCCAACATATAAAGGGAAAAATATTAGAGAGAGAGAGATTATTATGAAAAAAGTTTGAGAGAGAAAGTGAGAAAGATTATTACCATTCACTCCCATGAAACGGCATATGCTAGAACTTGGGTCCCCAAAGGACAGGGAGGTATTTGTGCTCCCGCTGTTGCATAATGAACTATCCTATACACATCAAACAAATCCATTAGAATTTGCACTGTTACCTCTGCATTCAACTAAAACAACAACAAAAAATCGAAATTAGTCGGCTAGTAAATTATCATCATAAGAGCGTTTTCTAAATTATTTGGGGTCAGTTATGCAACTTTTGGACTGACAAAATCAGTAAATTGAAAATTATGTACAGTATTACTATTTATCTTTGATACAAATAGGTCATAATTACTTATAACTATCCCAAATTTGAGAATTTGGATGTGTCACAAAGTTCAAAAAAAATTATTTTAAATTTTAGACTTAGTTAATAGAATATATATAGCCACCCAATGTCACATCTAATGGTGAAAATTACTTGTGAGGTAAATAGTCTCATTTGTATATTTTTTCGGTAAATTAATATCTCCATAAAAAATTTACTAAGCTAGCAAGTCTAAAATAAAAAATTATGAAAAAAATAGAAAAATCAGAACCTCCTCCGGCCTGACATGACGTAAATGACATCTTCCTCTGAATGGTACCGATGTTAAATCTCCTCCCGGTGAAATCATTTTCATTGCAGTAAATTTCAAAGTTTAACCAAGATACGGGATCGAAATTTCTCATATTGCTGGCGAGACGAGTGAATGTGCCGTAAATTTGAAAGAAAACTATGTGGAAGCACCGGAAAATTGAAAAGTTACCGGAGAATTCGAGGAAGGGGATTTCAGGGCTCGGTGTGAAGGCGCCTGAGCTGAGGAGGGCGTCAGATTCCTGCGGATATGCCATGACCAGGCCAAGGTACGGTCCCTCTGAGTTCACTCTCTCTGCTGTTTTGTACGGAGGGTGTGACGAGAGAAGAGAAGCTGAGGGACCAGTAAGGCCATGAGAGTCAAGAACAGCCGTCGGATCTGGAATCCGGCGTAGATAGAAGGCATTATTTGGTCCGTCTTATTCCCGGCCATGGTGGCCGGATGTTTGCCCGGGAAAATGTGTAAAAGCTGGTGTTCAATTATTTAGGGGCTCCATGGTCAATTTCCCATTGTGAAAAGCAGGCCCTATTTTCCTATTATCTTTTATTAAATGGTGCGGTTTGTACTGTGTTTGGGCTCTAAACAATCAAATTAGAGCCTACCTTCAAATAGTATCGAGAAATGTGTTTGTAATAGCCTTATACATCTTTATTTGTAATGAGCAAACCTTCCAAATTTGTGTAAATCAATAGATCTATAAAAATTTTAAAATCTTGAAAATTGATGGTCAAAAAATACGTTACAAAATACATTATTTTAAAAACTTGAAATCCATTTTTTTTTCTCATGTCTATGATGTCGAGATGATCAATTGGAGGATATTTGAGCATCAAAATAATATCTTCCAGTGAATTTTTTGAGATATGTTCTAATTTGATTGTTTAGAGCCTGGGCATTATATAAACTTTTGGGCTCTATATAAACTTATCCTTAAATCAATGGCACATGCGTCCAAAAATAATAACTCGGGGGCAGTTCTTTTGAGTTTTAACACTATGAAATTATTGGGCGCCCTCCATGTCCCGCATGAAAGGACAAACCCTAGCCTTAATAGCTAGAACCAGTTGCTGAAAATGATGCATGGATTGGACCGGCCGATTCAAATTAGAAACAGTCAAACAAGTGAACTGTAAACTGGTTTTAAGTCTGATCCAGCCCTTAGTAAGTCATGTAATAACAATATATTGCCGTACTATAAAATGATAATTAAATTGGTTTTGGTGCAAAAAGTCGGATGCAAAAATTCGGGAGAAAAATATGGGTCCGCAAAAATATCACAAGTAAATATATTGAAAATATATCAGATTGGGATAAAAAGTCAGGGCTAATAAATTGGATATGCTAAAAAATAAAATTTTAAAATTCTAAAATGTGAATTGTTTGTAAAAGCAATCAATAAATAATGCATCCGTGAAAAATTTATTAAACTAATATAATTAAGTCATTTAATTTAGATGTCTTGTGATTCTCATGCCACTATCCAATATTAAATACATAAATAAGGCAACAACAAAAAATGATAAGGTATAGAGTAACTAGAATTGTCCAAATTTAAATATAAGGCATAGTAGATTCATCATAATTAAGATATTGTATACAATGAAACCATTTATCTTTAGTACAAATAGGTCATAATTACTTGCAATCAACCAATGTGAAATCTAATAGCTTGGGTATGTCACAAAGTTCGATAATTTTTTTTGTTGAACTTTAAGTTCGGTCAATGAAATAAATGCACCAGCCCAACTTCACATCTGAAGGTCAAGAATAATTGTAACCACCTTGTACTGAAGGTAAATTGTTTAATTTATACTTTTCTCATAATCAATAGAAAAATTAGGAGCATGGAAAGATGTATCCCTATGTCATGTAGCTACGCATCATGATCATCATCTATGGAGATGTTCTCGTTATCAATTTTTCTTTTTTTAAATATCTTTTGGAAATGAGTCAAACTCTTAATTATTAAATGCATTACTATTGTGTTTTTTATTTTCATGAGATGCAACCATCATCTTTGAGGCCACTCTTATGTTAACTATATCAGTCAACATAGTTGGCTTCAATTTATTTAGTTTATATTACATCAAAAGCTCCCCAATTTATTTTGCACATATATGAATTGCATGGTTGGCTCAAAATCCAAATAATAATTATTCAAACTTGTGAAATGCTTTCTCCACATACTTGTCACCAAACTTCTACACATTGAAAAATTTTGTAGCCACATATTCAATATACAATTAAAAGTGAAAATAAAAATATTTTCTTAAAGTAATGAGAAAACTAATAATACAAAAAGATACTCACAAGAATGAGCTATTGTCAATAATCCCAATTGCGACACCATCAAATACACTTCAATTGTGTGCATGGTACTTTAACAACTCTAGAAGCATCTTTTTTGTTCTCTTTGGGGATCATATTATTTGAATTCAAAGTAATGTGTGTGTTAACTTCAAAATTATCAAGTTTAACAAACCTACTGCACATTAAAGATTGTGAAATGTGGCAACATAATGAATGGGGTTAATTATATTTTCATTCTAACACTTTTAAAAAATTTTCAGCAATTGAAAATATCTAAATTCATTGCTATTACAATTCCTATTTGGTGCTTTATTTGCCCTTTGCATTGCTTCGTATAAGTAGTCCATACTTGACCCCTCATTATCAACTAAACGAAATACCTTGACAAAATATTCTGTTATGGTGATTGTATCTATCGTATCATTTAAAAAATTTGAGCTTTGAGTTATTTTAGTGAATTTTTTTCCTATTTGCACTTTTGTTATACCTCGTGGCTAGCCACTTAGAGGATGCTACCATCAACCTCAAACCCTCGTCTACTAGCAATACGGATTGAAGCATCAAAAAATTAGTAGCAAATGTACTTTTACCGTACCTTTTTAGTTCCTTCCCACTTGTTTGACATATCATTAAACCTAAAACAATACTTTGAAACCCACCATGTTTTATTATTATAGGGGAACTTTGATTATATTAGGTCACTAGCAACTTTATAATTTTATATATTGTCACTAATTGGTAGAACCAACCACAAAGATACCAAAACAAAGAGACCCACAAATAGCCTTTGACATTTTCAACAGAGCAAAACCCATAACCACTACTAAATAAAATCACAAATAAAATAAAAATTAATTTATCAGATAAAAACCATAGCTCAACAATATGCAACCACATGCAAATAGATCCATACCTTTAAAAGTTTAAAACAAAAAGGGTAAACGGCCCCTACCTTCATTATGATTCAATAGTTTTGAAGAACAAATTTTGGGGATAAAACCTGGCGTGAGATAAACTGTTGTGGGAGGATACAAAATTTCTTTTTGCGAAAAGTTTATATAGATCCTAAGCTCTAAACAATCAAATTAAAGCCTAGCTAAAAAATTTCACTGAAAAAGTTGTTTTGATGTCCAAATACCCTCAAATTGATTATATCACTAGAAGATGTTATTTTGATGCCCAAATACCTTCAAATTGATCATATCAACATCAAGATGTATGGACTTGAGAAAAAAATGGATTTCAAGTTTTGGAAATAATGTATTTTGTAATGTATTTTTAGACCATTAATTTTT
This sequence comes from Amborella trichopoda, assembly GCF_054954075.1. Classification (NCBI taxonomy): domain Eukaryota; kingdom Viridiplantae; phylum Streptophyta; class Magnoliopsida; order Amborellales; family Amborellaceae; genus Amborella; species Amborella trichopoda. The sequence goes on along the minus strand of NC_142338.1, from coordinate 47,594,636 downwards.
AAATTATTAAAGTTTTCACAGGTATGTTCGATCTAAATTATTTTTGAATTTTTAAATTTTTTAATTAAAAATAAAAATATATTTTAAAGCTATCCAAATATTTTCAATATTGAAACACATTTTCCGACAATATTTAAAGGTGAACTTTAATTTGATTATTAAGAGCCTCGACTCTGCACCTTTGTTTTATTTATTTAGAGAAGGCAGTTTTTTTTTTTGGAAAATAATTTTAGAAGGGATAAAAATAGATTTCTTTTAAAAATTACAAATTCCTGATAAACATAGAATTTTTTTAAAAAATACAAATTTCCGTTTTTTTACATTTTTATCCCAGATATATTTTTTTTGGAATTTGTATCCCAAATATAAAATTTTCAGAGGTAATCCCGTAATTGTTTTTTGGAATTTTTATATTGTAAAAAATTCATATTTTAAAATATGATAAAAATAGAAAAAAAAAATTGAACCATTTTTTTATGAGAAAATACAAAACGCTCGCCAACGCCCGACCTTTTCTCTCTCACAAAGCCTCCCTCGCCACTCTCTCTCAACCCTCAGCACACTCTCTCACAGACCCAGGATCCATTTTTAAGCCTCAACTTCTTCAACTAAGGTAAGATTTTTTTTGTTTTTGTTTTGGCTGGTGTTTTTTTAAAATTTTTTTTTTGCTAGTTTTGTAAAGATTATTTACCTAGGGTTTCCTCCTATGAACCCCCATAAAAAATACCTTATCTTCTTCAGCAAGGGTATGGGTTTTATTCTTGTGATTTTCCTGGTTTTCCCTCTAGAGGGCGCTGATTTTTTTAATTACCAATGCAAACATATTTTTTCTATGATTTCCCCATGGAAATTTGTTGCTTTTTTTAATTTTTGACTTATTTTATTGAGTATAGAAGCACAAATTATCTCTGTAGAAAAATGTGGGTATTGGTTTCTTTTTGTTGTATTTTTCTGTTTTTTCTTTTTTGAGTTCTTACTGGTTTTTTGTGTTGTAAAGAAGCACGATTTTCTCTCTATAGTACCCATGCGGAAGCCTATAGTAGAGAGAGAAAGTCCCTTTTTAGTGAGAGAAAGCGACTCCATTGTTTCTGCAATTTATCGAACAAAAGCTCATTCCAAGCCCGCGACTTTTTTGAAGCCTAAGCTCTGTTTTCTTCATAGCCTTTGGTCCAAAGTTTACAGGTCAATTTTATGCCCTTCTAGTTATGAATTTTATACCTTTAAAACTTTTACTTTTGAAATTTTAATGCAGTCTATGATTTTAAGCAATATCGTTCAGATCCTCATTTTATGCGGAGCAAATCGTGGTAAAAGTTTACTGTCTTTTTATTTTTGAGGGATTTCTTATAATTATAGCCTTGATTTGATTTCTTCTATTTGGGGGATTTCAGAAAATATATTAATTTTGAAGTTTGAAAATTTGATGAGTTTCGATGTGAAGGCCCCGGCAGAGAGTTTAAAATTTTGAAGAGTTTAAATTGCTCTCTTTTTCTGGTGAAATTTAATTATTGCTTCGAATTTCACTTTCAATATTTTCTTTCCATTGATAACATGCACTAAAATAGAAAAAGCAATGAACTTGCATTTTAGATTAAGTTCACACTCTTCCCTTGTGACTGATTGTTATGCCATTATGGGTATCTACGATTAGTGTTGGGAGAAAGTTCCATGCAGCTATATTTTGGTCGTACTGATTAGGCCTCTGATGACAGCTGTTAGATATACATTTTGACATTGTAGGTTCCATTTTGAATATTGTTATGTTCCAGTTCATCCTTGTTGTTCCTGGTGAGGTGTTGGGGCCCATCATATGTAGGTCACTTTGGTAATATTTGAAAAGGGATGCTGAACTTAGTTGGCATGATTCGTGATAATAATGATGGTTGCCATTGTCGTTAGATGCCTGGAAACCTTTCTTTTCTTTTCAATACATCTACTGAAGCTCCACCATTTCTAGGGCTTTTTTCCGGTGATTTCGACAGCCAATCCTACCATCAATCCACACTTGTTTGAAGCCCAAGTAAGTGTATATTCAACTACTGGTATGCTTGTTTGATTTATTATTCGAAAAATAGAACATTTTGATTTTTTTTTCTTCATGGTTTTTGCAAGAAATCTTGTGATGAACCTTGAATCTCATTCAATCTCAATCAAATATCCATTAGTTGGGGGTGTTTATTCATGCTTTTTTATGTTAAAAAATGCTTTTTTTAAGGTTTTTTGAAATCTAATATGATTTATTAAATTGGCTATTTCTCTTGTTTTTTTTTTTGAAGAAACATTTTATTTATTTTTACTTTAGTGGTTTCTCCAACTTTAGTGTTATTTGCTGTATTTTTGTCTCTCTCTGGCCCCGTTTATATTACGGTAGTCTTCAACTATTTGTTTAAGCCTACAGTTCTTCGTTCGTTTTTTCAAAATTTTATAGATCTTTGGTCTCTCTCTATATTTTGACAATGACCGAAATACTTGTGAGTTATAGTCGCCAAAATCTGCACCCATTTCATTGGAGTCTGGCAACCGAACCACTCCTTTTGCTATGTAAGACAAGAAGTTTAAGCCACTCCTTTCTGAATTTTTCTTGCTATTTGAGATTTTTTTTCCTATTGTTCATAATTCCTCTATTTTTCCCCAATTTTTCCTTATTTTACAATTTTTATTATTTTTAAATTTTTTAGAATGGTCTGACCAGTGAACTGGTCTGGTTTGGCAGGTCTAACTGGACTGGTGCCCTCACAGGTTGGGTCACGGGTCCGGTCCTGACAACATTGGTTGTAACCAGTAAGCTCTTTGATGGTGTTGACAAAACCCTAAACCCAATAACCTGAACAATTATCTGTAAGCAGCCATGAAGTCCCAGCGCATTAACCATAACCAGTTGAAGTGAGCTTCTGCTAATGGCACGGGGTTTGATCTGGGCTACTGCAGAGGATTTGGCGAATAATAGGGCTAAGGTCTTATCACTGTATAGAAGCATATTGAGAAGCATCAATTCTCCAAAACTTCCTTTAAATTTAGCGGCACGTCTGGCAAAGAAAGCAGAGGTGAGGACCATCTTCATGTATGCCTCTGAGGAGCGATCCCTTCACAACATTGATGATCTCATGGACTCGGCTGAGTATTCCCTCTCACTTCTCCAAAAAGGAGAAATACCAAAGATCATCCAGTGAGACTCTCTCTCTACCTCAATTTTTATGGTAAACCTACATGATATTTGACTGTGTTCCCCTCCTCTTTCTCCTATGTTTATTTATTTATTTATTTCTGGTGGAGTTTTGACTTAGTTTCAATGGTTTATCTGAATTCCATCTCTCTCTCACTGATAGTTTTTATGGTTTTTCATTAAATTTCAATGGTAAACCATTTTGACTGTAATCTCTCTCTCTTTCTTTAGAAATTAGTGGTCATTAGGAAAAAGATGTTCAATTTTTTCTTGTGAAATAGCAAGAAAGTTTAAATTTGTAAATTTCATATAGTTACATATGAATTTGGGACTGAGATTTGGCTGGTTTAAGTTAATATAGAAATAAGGGCGGGTTAAAATAAGAAACATTTGGTTGGTTTCGCGATTTCCCTGTGACTTTTGGATTCGGTTTTCATGAAAGCAATTTGTGCATTGAGGTTTGACTTAGAAAATATTTTCTAATATAGTTTAAAATACTGGGCCAGCTCTGTTGATGAACTAGAAAAATATGAAAAAAATGTGGAAATGCTTTTTACGCAAGAAAAACTGTAGAAATGCGGAAATTGATGGCAAGGGAAATTTTCATCTAAAAGAAGTTTTGCGTAAAAGAAAAGATAGTTATAATTAGGATGTTTCGATTAAATTTTAAATGTCTCTGGTGATTATTCAATTGTGGATATTTTTTCATAGGTTCTGTAACTTGGAAAGAATTATGATTTCCAATTTTATAGGGGAACTTGGTGATGAATTTAGGCATCATAGATATTAGATTTTTATATATAGAAAATTGTTGAAATTTACTTGGAAAATTACATTAAAAAATGCATGCATAATAAAGGGAAGCTCCCATGATAGGAACGGCTCACACTTTTTGCGATGTGCCTGACATGGAAACATAAAGTCTGATGCCACCACAGTACCGGACACAGGTCAAATGCGTCTGTAGTGTGTCTTAAAAAAAAAAAAAAATATCACGTGACACGCGATTCTTGGCATGTATACTGTCAACAATTGTGTTACACAGGCAGTTGTTGGTGTGTTAGTTGCTCGTTTCCATTACTTCAGACAATGTATGTCACTTAGACATGTGTGTTCATAATTCTGGAGGCACATCCACAACTCTGGACGCCCTTATTTTATTTTTTTGGTAAACTTTTCAATTAAAAGTTTTATATCATTTTTATATATAAATATATGGAAATATCATTTGTACAGACTTGTGTGAATGTGTCATATCCCACACACCACTTTAAGAGGAGCCATGTCATGCACATCGTGTCTGTGTCTTAACTCTTAGGTGGGCTCATATGTCCATGTCATTGTATCATACGGAAGCACATGGTGCATTTGTTGGTTTGATGCAACATGGATGCTCACAGGGATTACAATGAGGATATAGGGACCATTGTGGCCTAGTTTGTGGTGACAGAAACAGCTGGAGGGCTTTTCTAATTGAGGAAATAGTCTATGGGTTAGGGTAATGGCATAGTAAGGCAACTCATGTAAAGTGGAAAGGATGTTCTGGTAGTTGAAGTGGGGTATCTGGCCTCCGTGCAAAAAGAAGAATAGAAAATTGGATAATGGAATGGATCTATGAACTTGGAGTTGGATAGGATCCTATGACAATGGTGAGATAGGATGAGAAGATTAAGTTGTTGGTGTTGGAATAGGTAGTTAGAAGAACTAGACACCTACTTTGTTCTTAGTTAATATTAGATGGTTATTTATCGTAGATCCATTTCACAAAGTGAAGGGCATGCAAAACATTAGATCAGACCCTCTTTTGAGGCCTCCAATGCAATGAAGGAAGGGCCTAAAGCAAAATTTACATTTATTACAGTAATCTTGTTTTGGTCTTCAATCAGTTACAGACTTGCCATGAAGCTCACTCATTTTCTTTTTTAAATCTTATTGTCAAATTTCCTTTTTTTTAAATCCTGTAATAATAGTTGTGAGCTAGTCCATCTTGGCAAAGTGGATGGCTTCTGTAATGGAGCAATGTCTTGCTTTGAATGCTTATGGACTTAAATCATCTGTCCTTTCTCTTCTTATGTCTGCACCTCTCCTTTTTGAGGATGCAGGTCTTTGAAGAAGAAGGTACATTTTGAACTTGGAAAAAACCAAGTGCAATTGTAGAATGGATCAATTAATTCCCCAAAGCACTCAAAACTGAGACTGCAAGTGTCTCAAAATATTTTTAGCCTCATTCAACCTTTAAGGCATATTTGAAGGCAAGTACTTCTGTTTTGGGGATTTTTGTTCACAAAAAAGGTTTAAATGCTTTCACGGGAGCCTAAAGGACAATAAGACTTGTTTTTTTTCACATGTGTAATCCACCTGGCAGTAGCTTCACCCTAAAGTTGGGCATCTCTTGTTGTATGTAACAACCACAGGGTTGTCCAGAAGAGTCGATTGTGCCGTTAACAAGGCAAATTTAAGAGTCTAGGATGGATTTCAGAGTTGGTTGGAAGTTATGAGAGGTGATAGGTCATGAGTCAAGAGAATTTTGGGAGAAAAAACCCAAGGGTGGTCAAGGAGCGTGTAAAGAGAGATCTTTTGCTCGAATGGTTGGTTTATGTTACCATTCTGTTCATTCTGAAATGCTTCATTTGCTGGCTATTCACCTTTCTATGGTAAATTATTGACATACCCTTTCAAATCAGATGCCCTCTTTAAGAAACAGGTTCACATATGCATCACAATCGTGCTATGTATGTATCAAACATTTAACTATTTTTATTGATAAATTGTTGATAATTATGAGTTTACTCTAGTGTTAAGATATCTGGAGAAAATATACTTAAAATGGATTTTGAAGAGGGAAAAGTTTATATAGAGCCGAGGCTCTAAACAATCAAAATTGAGCCTACCACAAAACTTGCACTAGAAGAGGTTGTTTTGATACCGAAATATCTTCAAATTGATCATCTTGACATCAAGATGCATGGACATGAGAAAAAAATGGATCTCAAGTTTTGGAAATAGTGTATTTTGTGATGCATTTTTGGACCGTCAAATTTCAAGATTTTCAAGTTTTCATAGATTTGTCGATCCGCACTATTTTTTAATCTTTAAACTTTATAAATAAATATGAAAATGTATTTTAAGGCTATCACAAAGATTTCCGATATTGAAACCATATTTCTCAACACTATTTGAAGGTAGGCTCTAATTTGATTGTTTAGAGGCCTAGACTCTATACAAACTGCACCCTTTTGAAAAACCGCATTTCTTGTGTGTTGGCCCTGTGGACCCAACACTGGGGTTATTCCCTGTGCTGGTGGGTTCCATGGTCGTCATCATTCTTGGTCATTTCATTGCACAGTGATAACCCCCTGGACCATGGTTTCGCAGAGTCCATTAGATTATAATGTACTTACCCAAATAACTGATATGCCCATTGATATGGGAAACTGTGCACAAAAGAAGAGAGTAAAAGATTTCTAAATTATATTGTCTGATATGCTACTTCATTCATCTGTCTTGTGTTCAGATGAACGATGTATGGAGAATCAAGATACAATCACAGACAACTCTGATTTCTCGAAGTATGACCTGCCTGGGATTTGTGTAAGTGGTTGAGATTGTGTACGTGGTATTACGTACACTTAGCAAGAAAATGAATATCCTGTTATAAGTCATGGTAATGCCCCTTTAGATTTCTGTTTCAATTTTGAACTCTATATGGTATCAGAATACGTTCCCTTGTATATTGGATTGCATGGGTTCAATCTAGTTGATGTGAAGATAGTTCTAGTTACTATGATTACTATTAATTGTTTACAAGTGCCATTTTTTTATTTTCTATTTCCTTTTGGGTGAAGCCATAACAAAATTTGGTTTAAGATGGTGCATATATTTCTAGAGAAATAACACATTTAAATTACAGGGATTTGGAGAACATTCTTGAGCTATTACATGTACAAATAATTGGTTCTTCAAGCTTGAAGTTGAGGCACTTTGCTTGGGAGTATGTTTTGGCTGGGAAGGTTGTCGTGTAACTTTAACTTGTCAAGAATCAAGATAAAGCCTATCATGTAACTGTGCTGAATGATTAATGCATTTGTGATTGACATGAAGTGCTTTCACTTTATAAACAACCGTGCATGTTTTTTTTTCCAATCACATTTAATTGTTGGATATTTTTTGATTTAACTGATTCTCTTTGTGAGTTATTTCCAAAACTTTGTCGATCATAAGATAATTTAAACAGAGATATTGGTAACCCAATTGAACACAGAAGGGTAGAGTTTTTAGTTTCTTGGTGGCTGGTTTCTATGTGTGAGTACGTGTACAAACTGTCGGTGTGCATGTAAGACTTCTAGGGAGGTTGAAGTTCCTACATTGTACAGATCTACTTCCCTACTCAAACTGGAAAAAGAATGCAGCAACATAACAAATCTCTCTTTCTACGACACAGTATGGTTAAAGGAAAGTTGGAATTTTTCCGTGACAGAAACTTTATAATTAGAATTTTGCTGCGGTTTTGAATGTGTTGAGGCTCATGCCATAAATTTAGCTTAGCTAGGCTTAAGAAATGGCACACAAGGGGGAATAAGATCTAAATATCAGATTTCATAGAATACACGAACTTTTAAGAAAAATAACAAATTAAAATAAGGGGTAGTGATTTCATGTAATGGTTGTATCGTAGTATCATGCAATAATCTTCAAAAACCACGTTGGGGCTATTTGTTTGATCCAAATTTTGAAATATACAGTTTTTTCAAGTCTTTTCATTCTAATGATTAATCACAAAAAAGAAAATTTTGAAATTGGAACTTAAAATATATTTTTTTAGTCCAATTAACATATGCCGTCTATTTTGATAAAGATGCATAGATCTAGATTTTAGAGGGATTTTTTTCTTTTTCCATTTTTTTTAGATGCTTTTATTATCATTAGATGAACAATGTTAAAATAGAAAAAAGAAAAATGATTTTGAATTTGTAAGTACTAAGATCTTGAAATTCACCAAATGAATGGTCTAGATTCGTTGTTGGAGAGGACTAATGGCATGCGATAATAAATGAATCAAAACAACATCGTTTTCACTAAAAATTGAAATAACGATTGAATTCTTGAAACGACTTTGTTTCTAGTCAATCGAATTTATAGAAAAAACTTTCTTTGTTATATGATCCCAAAATCATTCTTATATATTTTGCATTTCACATTCAAGTTCCACATTTTTAGAGCATATATTGTATTTTAATTTTATTATGTTATGTACAATGGATTAAGCTTAAATTTTGGGTATTCACACTTCTCATCAGTGCACATTTAAAAAATATAAAAATAATCATTTAATGAAAGAATATTTAATGAAATAACATCACTACACATGTAAAAAATATAAAAATAACACGAATTAAATTTCTAATATTGAAACTACATTTCTCGACACTATTTGAAGGTAGTTCTAATTTGATTGTTTAGAGCCTAGGCTCTATACAAATCGCACTTATTTCTTTCTAGGTTATTTTTATAGGAATGTCTACAGAAAGGTCTTTTATCTTTTGTACAAAGGAGGTTACAATCATTCTCATTTCTTAAGTGGCAAATTGGATTGCTTGGGGTGAGTTACGAAGTTTGAAAATATTTTTTTGGAATCTTGTGTTTATTCAATGCCACATTTACAACCACCCGTTTTGAAATTTACAGGGCAAAAATGATTGTGACCTCCATGTACAAAAGATAAAAGGAAAAATATATCCATGGATCCTATTTTTAGGTTTCTTTTTTTTCTAGACCCATGGTTTTAAAGCCTATCTTCTAATCTTTTAGACCAATTTTTTCATTTTTACCTATCTTTTTTGTCCAAACAAATTAGAAAAATAGCTCTTTTCTAAACCCTCTCTCTGCGTGTTTTATCTTTCTAAACCCCCCTCTTTCTCCACACGTTTCTCTTTCTCTCGACCCCTATGAATCCCCAAACTCCTCTCTCTCTCCTGTACTTCTCCCCTCTCTCTCTCCGTTTGAATCTCCAAACCTCTTTTTCTCCTGTACTTCTCCCCTCTTTCTCTCTCCATGTGAATCTCTAAACCTCTTTCTCCCGTACTTCCCCCAACTCTCGGGGAGCAAGGGTTATTCCTATCAGCCCATTGCAACATGGGCCAGCAGAGCTCATTCCACCATATTGGCCTCTTTTTGGGATACAAGAGAAGGGCTCTGTCTTCGCTGTAGAGTATGAATTTGCGGCAAGATCAAAGCGGCTTGGGAGTTTATGAGCCAATACTGGGGATAGAGTGAAAGAGAGATGGTATTTTGTTCTTTGTTAGAGCAGAGGGAGGGTATTTTACATTTTGGTAGAGGGAAAATGGTATATTCATTTTCTAGAGAAAGAGTGAGTGATTGTGCTTTTGTAGAGAGATACCAAGTGTATGCATGGCTTTTTCATGGAGAGGGAGGTTCTGTGAGTTTTTTGTTTTAGAGAGAGAGAGGGGGATTGTGGGTAAAAAAGAACAATATACTTTTGTTTTAGAGAGGGTTTAGAGAGAGAGAGGGGGATTGTGGGTCAAAAAGAGTAATCGGCATAGAGAGAGGAACTGTGGGTTAAAAAGAGCAGTAGATACTTCATCCCAAGTGAGGTGGCATTGGAGGTTCTAGGGCTCCTCAATCCGTTGAAGCTTGATATCGTGGTCCTTTCGTAATATGAGCATTGAAACATAAACATCTTTGTACTTCTTCTTCCCATCCTTCTTCTTATTTTTATTCTCTCTTTTATTGTTATTGCATTCCTAGTTCTCTTCTTCTCTCTAACTTTCCTCTCTGCTACTCCTCATTCTTTCGATGGACATAGGCCAGCTGCCTGCAAAGAGTAGCTGTGATAACAGTTTCCATCTCTCTGCAAAAACCTTTATCTTAAAAAAGAGAGAGGAGGGGATTTGGGTAAGCACGGGAGAAAGAGAGGGAGAGACCCGCGAGAAAAAGAGAGGGAGAAGGATTTGGAATTGGGTAAATATGGAGGAGAGAGAGAGACCCCGGGATAGAGAGGCAAAGAAAGTTGAGAAAGTAGAGATTTAAGGAGAGAGACACGAGGAGAGGGAGTAGGGTTTTAGACTTTAGAAAATGATATCATTTTAAATTTTTTTGGGCTAAAAGATGAATTAAAAATGGTTAAAATTGTTCTTGGAGGTTAGAAGATACAATAGATAAAATCTCTGTGCCTTAAAATAGATTTTGAAACTTTGGGTCTATGGAGAAGTGAAACTTAAAGCTAGGTCTATAGAGATATTTTCCCAAAAATAAATGATCTCTTTGCAGACAATGCCTATTTGTATCTCATAATAAAATTGAAATATGTATAAGTTAGTCAAGTTTGAATCTGAGTGATTTTAATGCATTTTTTCTTGTACAAGTTGATTTACTGTATTCTATATTCTCTTTATGTGGAGATCAAAGCTCTTTGTTTTATTTTATTGAAAATATTTTTTTTATATATTTTTCATTAGTGCGAGTTTAATAGAGGAATGGATGTCTAAAATTTGGTGTCAAAAAAGTTTATATAAAAAAAATTAAAAATAAAATAGTGTAGAGATGTGACATTGTGATTGGGACAATCTAAGCCCTCCATTAAAAAATTGACGGATGGATAAGGGGGGATAGAACTTCTATGCTGTAAGGGAAACATAAAAAGTTTTCCTTTCTAGTTTTGGATTTATGGAAAAGGGATTGTATACAACGATACTATTTACCTTTTATACAAGGTGGTCACAATTATGTACAACCATCTACCTATGGAAAAGGGATTGTATACAGCTTTTGGTATTTTAGATTTTTTAGTGCATTGCAGTAGCATGAAATGTAAAAGCAATAGGGAAAATATCTCCATACGCATATTTTTAGGTTTCATTTAACAATAGATCTAGGGCTTTAAAAGATATACTGACGTATAAAAATTGTAGATTTTATTTTTTCTAACCACTTGAGTTAATTTAAACTTGTTTTTTTAGGCCAAACAAATCTAAAAAGATATACCTTTTCTAAAAGCCATCCTCCCAAACTTCTAGAGAGATAAGGGCTTCATGGAGGTGATAGGTTACTGGGATGAGAGAGAAAGGTATTTGGAGAAATACGGGAGGAGATAGAGTGAGATATACGGGAAGAGAGAGAAAAAGAGAAGTTTTGAGATATAAGTAAAGATAGATAAAAAAGAAGGGCTTCATGGGGGTGATAGGTCACTGGGATAAGAGAGATAGGTGTTTGGAGAAACACGGGAGGGAAGATAGAAAAAGAGAGAAGTTTGGAGTATATAAGTGAAGAGAGATAAAAAATTGGGTTTAAAAAGAACATATCTTTCTCACCTTTGTCTAGGTTAGAAACTAGGTTTAAAGTGACGAGGGAGTTAGAACGTATCTTTTGAAACCTTTAAGTTTATCAAAAAATAAAACTTAAAAATAAAAGATAAAGAGATATTTTCCCAAAGTAATAATCCATTGATGTCAGGAAACAATATGAAGAGAGAATGGGACGGTTGAAAAGATACGGTCTTGAGTCGGACAATAAGATTTCCATTACCGTTAGGACTACAATATGGCTTCTTTACTTATTCATAGATAAACATGGGGTACACCAAACTTTCAAAATGATGCAACTGAGTTTCGGGTTTAGAAAAGCGGATTGGAGCGGGTGCAACAAATTAATTGTAGGAGCATTGAGATTGAGAGCAACTCCAAACTTGTGGTGGGCTCGATAAAGGATTATGTGATATTTTCATGCAAATACCATAGGAAAGTCTATTCAAAATAAAATGGATTTAAATACAAATAAAATAAAAATAAAAATAAAATAAAATAAATTATGTAAATTCTAAAAATTAATATGAAATCAAATATAAATAAAATAATAAATAAATAAAATAAAGGAAAAGTTTATATAGAGCTGAGGCTCTAAACAATCAAATTAGAGCCTACCACAAAAATTTCACTAGAAAATGTAGTTTTGATGCCCAAATATCTTCAAATTGATTATCTCGACATCAAGATGCATGAACATGAGAAAAAAAGGATTTCAAATTTTTGAAATAGTGTATTTTGTAACGCATTATTGGACTGTCAATTTTTAAGATTTTCAAGTTTTCATAGATTTATCGATCAACACTATTTTTTAAGTTTTAAGCTTTATAAATAAAGATGAAATATATTTTAAAGTTATCACAAAGATTTTCAATATTTATGATAGCTTGAAAATTTATTTTTATCTCTAATTATATAATTTAAGGGAAAATATAGAATGAGATCATTTACCTTTGATACAAAGTGGTCGCAATAATCTTGGCAATTGGATGTGAAATTGGGTGTCGGCAATTACTTTAGTGACTAAGCTTAAACTTCAAAATAAATTTTCTCAAATTTCAAGAAATTATTTGTGGTTTGAAAGATATGATCGATTTATTGAAGGGTGCGCAAGCGTTGTTTTCTGCAACAAAAATTATTTCCATGACTTGGAAGTCAAGATTTTATTTCTATTTTTAACAAAAAAAATTATGACTCACACCATGATGTTATGATGTGGTTTTGAGTCTAGTTTTCAACACAAGAGATTTCAGGAATAAATTCTTTGAGGTTTGAGAGAAACAATTTTTTATTGAGAGATACTCAACCTGATTTTTTGTTGAGAAATTTGCATTGTAATATAAAAAGTCACTAAAGGTAGACTCAATAAATGATGTAATTTAGGGATTGAACTAAGCATTATATTATATTTTTAGTCTATTTCAGTACTTGAAGAGATTTGGAGAGAAACTCTTTATGAGTTGATAGATATCATATTTTTATCATAGGATGTTCATGTTCTATTCTGTAGTAAATTAAAAAATGCGGCATGTTAATACACATCTTTGGATTCCCAATAATGGAGGCCTTTTTAAGGCTCTTTTCAGAGGGGTTTTATAGTGTGTCATACATATAATTTATTATAATAAAACTTCAGAGAGAGGTAATATAGAGCTGGCAAGGTATGACCCACTATATGAAGAATATTTGATCTGGGAACAACAAAAAGAAGAAGAAACACAATATCTATAACAACATCTTGATCTCTTCGAAATTAAGGGATACATAGAGAAACTTGGAGGTAGCAATAAAAGTTAAAGATCAGTGGGAGAATCAAATTTGTGACATGCAAAATCGAAGACCAATATATTCTTCATCAATTATGTGCTCTTCTAACATCGTCAAACAATTGTAAAAGCAATGAATCAAGAAAGCCCAAGTACCACACTACATGGTTTTGAAGTATTAAATATATCACACATTATATGGTAAGGTCAAATAAAGAAAGATGATTCAGATACTTTTTATATGGGGTATATGGACATTAAGTGATACGTGCTAACAAATTTGAAAGAGCCTATTTATGAATGCCATGTGTTATGGTACCTGATTGTGCTAAGAGTACGAACTACTTAAGGTAGTGATACATATAGATATGTGATTTGATCAAGCGCTTTGAGTCCTAAATATGAAACATGAGAGATGAGTATGACTCATTCAAATATGTAAGTACAGAGGGAGTATTCTGATGGAACGCGGTCTTAGTGACCATCCTCCCGATAATGTCTAGTAATATGATGTGTTGCATGTGACGATGATCTCTTCATAAAGTTTCTATATTTGCCAAAAAATAAATTTTTTGTCAAGAATTTGATAACCATTATTTAGTCATGGTTTATTTTAGATAAAATTGTAATATGGACTTTATGACTTGTTTTTGTAACTATAAACATGACTTGGTAGGTGAATACGGTAAAATAAATTTTGAAGACTAAACATATATTATAATATTAAATTTGATATTTTGAGCATGTTAGATCCACTAATTCTTTATGAAAAATTATTTTATACTGTCATACTATTATCTAACCATTGCTTGTGTGTACCAAGTCAATTTTTTTTTGAAAGGGAGAAAACCATTATGCCTTCAAGGTATTTATAAAATTGAGAGAAAAACTGTCATGCATAGGTTTTTAAATATCCATATGCCTTGACTCATGTTTGTAGTTATTTAGAATCCTCAATTAGCTAAGACCTTGAACCATACATAATGTTATAGGAAAACTATATTGTTAGGCTTCCTTAACACATGTTATATTGATTAGATAACTTGGTTGACTAGTGTAGTTGAACCGTTGTGGCTTATAAAGGTTTTGCATATTGTGAAACTAATGGGCATTGAATTACTTATTGCATGAGACTTGCTATGCTACCACATGATATAGACATAAGAACATTGAGAATATATATATTGCATGTGTAATAATTGAGTGGGAGCTGCTACAGTCCCATGTTTTTTTTAACTGCTTAGATATTCGTATATACAGATGCAAGCTATCTCAAAGATTCAGATGATGTGAAGTCTACATCTGGATACGTGTTCATGCTTGGAGGAAAATTACTTATTGGAAATCAAATAAACAGGATGTAGTGGCATTGTCCATCCTAAAGGCAGAATACGTGACGTGCTATTTGGCGGTCAAGGAGGCCGTGTGAATTAAAAAATTTATTAATCGTCTTGACTTTCAATTCATGCGTTGTGAGATAGTGAGGATTTTCTGCTACAACACGCCAGTGATATGCATGTAAAATGGAGCCACGATTCCATAATAACTCCAAGCATATCAAACTAAATATTCCAGTGGGAGAACCTAATGTTTGACAGGCCAGTTAGAACAAACAGACTATAGTGTTGTTCACCTATGGAACCCAGATGTGTGGCGCTGGTTGTATGGCTACAGAAAGAAGTAGCTTGTTTGAAGAACTATTTTAAGCCAATGAAGATACGATCCCATGCGATGAGGATACGTGATGATTTTCTGTGTCAACAGGTTCATGATTCGCGATACGATATGAAAGATAGACTACGACCATTTTCGGGTTGAGATCCGAGCAGCAAAGAGAAAGAGGCGTTGACTCTATGAGTTCTTTTGTGAAAGGATTGATGGCGGTCATGATTAATGGATTGAGATAGATTGTTATTATGAGAGACAGATGGGGATGAGAGAAAGTGAGGAAGAGAGAATGCAAGGCCTTCAAAGGCCAAGTGGGAAATGTTGGGTTTATATGGCCATATGAGAGCTTGTATGAGCATTTTATATTTTAGAATATAAACTTAGTGGGAGTGTGGTCCTTTTAAGGACCATATTAAGCAAATGTAATTTGCTGATACTCGGACTAAGCTCGACGATCTAGGCCATCCAAGGTCTGGAAAATCTAAGATACCTGAGCATAGGGATCTACCGAGAATGGTTTAGTGGGTTATCCCTTGATGAGGTCGGAGTATGCCCAGATGAGAACCAAAGGACTGTGTGGCCCTTGTATGTGATGAATAGCCTTTAGAGGCAGGACTAAAACCTCACATGACATGTACATAGATAGCCGTTTTGAGATTAACAAATGAGGGTGAAGCAGTACATGTGCGAGAAATTACCCTTATGCACCATAGAGTCATGGTTGTATCATGGTCTGGAGGACTATAATTTTTGTCTCTAGGGGAGAACCTGAAATTTATAAATTGAGATTGCATCACTTAGTCTATTGGCTGACTTTGGTGGTCCAATCATGAGCCCCCGCAGTGGACTGTGGGTCATGGGAACTGCTGGGTCAGTTTGAGAAAGCTAGGCGGATCGTGATTCGAAGTTAAAGGTGGAGTGCTCTTATATATTTCTCTATTGCATACTTAAGTAATATTGTGTGTCTTTGAGAGTATGATCTACCTACAAAATTTCAGTATGAGGTCCTAAGGGAATTGAGAGTTATGATTGCAGGGTGTCAGTTTTGACCATACAAAATCCAAAAACTGTCCATTGAGTTCCGTAATTTTTCCCACCTATGATATAATTTTATTTCTTGTTGAATTTTTACTGTCTCATAAAATTGAGTATACTTTTATTAGTATTAGAGCAAGGTTGATATTTGAAGTCATTAGATGTTTTTTCCCTTTATTGAGTCGGAATCAAGCTTGGAAACGTGATGTAAGAAAGCTATTAATCTTTATGGTCAAGTAATACACCTCGGTTAAGAATTATTGAAATATTCAAAACTCCGAGAAAGGAACTTTACAGAATGAGTATTATGTGCTATTTTGGAACAGTTATATGAATACAATAATGACGTATTCTCTTCTCTCTCTTTAAGAATTCTCTCCCCCTACCCTAAAATTTAGCTCTTTTTGGAAAGGGCTTGGATTACCAAAGGGAGGCATGCCCCAATTTTATCTATCTCCAAGTTGCACCATGTTTTGGTGCCACGCATCACCTTTGTTCTTTATGGGTGGCAAAGGGGTGGAACCCCTTGCTAGCAGATCTCTCCCTCTTCATATTCATCTCTCATATATTTAAAATCAAGCTAAGAGGCTTGATCAATATTAAGCCATTGAGTAGATTTTGCCATAGTAGGGAAATCAACATACCGATCATAGATCCTGAGCAGCATCGGAAGGAAGAGACTCGGCGTGGGGTGTACTAAGCCCGACTGAAGTAAGCTCTAGCAATTTTACCTTTTTAAATATCTACTTCGCTTCCCATAAAGCAATAAAATCTAGTTTTGTTTCTTGAATAAAAAATTGTATTTGAAGATGTAGCAATTGAGAACCGATTTTATTTTTATTTTATTTATTTCAAGAGTGGTTCGATTATAATTGGATATTGTAAGTGATCTTGCCGGTGAAGGGGTAAAGGATTTTTTTTATATCTACATCGTGTTTTTTCATAAAGTACTTTCACGTGACACATCCAAGCTACACAATTTCACATCAAATGGTTATAAGGGATTGTGACTGCCTTGCATAAAAGATAAATGATCTTAGTGTATACAATCCCAAAATTTAAAGCTTAAAAAATAGTATCGAGTAGATCTATAAATACTTGAAAATCTTGAAAATTAATGATCCAAAAAAAAAATTACAATTCAAAGCTTGAAATCCAATTTTCTCATGACTATACATCTTAAGTTCGAGATGATCGATTTGACAATTTTGGAGCATCAAAACAACATTCTCTAGTAAATTTTTGATGTGCGGGTTTGTTTGATTGTTAGGCCCATCCTTATATAAACTTTTTCCTCAGATAAATTTCAAAATTTTGATAGTTAGAAAGGGGAATTGAAATGTTTGGTGGACGGTGGAGATCAACCGAAATCCTAATCGAATATCCGAACGATGCTTGATCACCACCGACCATCCTATCCCCTCCCTCCCATGGGTGTTTTGAGTTATTTTGAACTCTTACTTGGACTGACACGAGCGACACCCACATGCGTAGCGTACCCACGAGCTTGAGTGGGCCTACCGACTTGGGAGTCGGGACTAATTGGCTGTCGCCACGTGTCCGTTGATGTTACTTTGTACTCAAGGAACAAAGGCGACCGACTCCCACCCAAAAACAAACAAAAAAAGTAGTATTCTTGGTGCCGAGAAACCAACGGCTCCAAAATTCTTATTAACGGCGTCAACCCCGTTATTTGACGGACGTCAGGCCCTCTCACCCCTCACGCTTATTGCAGGGTTTCTTGCTAATGGTCTTTCTTTGTTTCCCCTATTTTTACAGGTATTTTTTTGGCTTATTATTTCTTAGTTTACTTTGCAAATCATTAGTAAGATGGTTGCTTTTGTTCCCTTCTCATATTTTCTGGTATTTTTCTCCCCTTTTGCCTTTGTTGTTAATGATATAAGAATGATAATTGGTGTTATACTGTGAGATCTCGTTTTCCGGTGATCTATTTGGTATTCTGAAATTTACGCCGCCTTTTGTTGTGCACTGGGGTAGTCGTTTTGTTTGGATCAATTTGGATGCAGAACTCGTTTTTAATTTTCTTTTGTTTCTGATATATGGTTTTTGGTGTAAAAATCTTGGATTTCTCTGTTTTTTATGGATTTGTTTTCTTTATTTTTCATGTTTGGGGAAAACCGAATGAAAAGTTGTGTTTTCTTATGCTTTCATTGCTTTTTATCATAAGTATTTGTTTTTCCTATTTTTGGTGATATTATGTGGTGTGAATTGGATGAATACATATTTTTTATTTTTTCAGTCTTGATCTTAATCTTGATTATTGCAACCTTTTTTTTCCCATTTTTTGGATATTACTTTTTTTTTTTGTTCATTGAAATTGGTTGATTAGTTACATTGACCATTCAGATGAGATCTGGTTCACTTGAGTGCATAATCAAGCAGATCATCTATTTTCTCTACTGAATTTGATGAGGGTTTAGGTGATGCAGTATCCTTCATCTTTTTTGTAATATTAATAATCTGAGGTACTATCTAAGCCTTCGATCTGTTTACTTGGTCTGAATTAGCACCAAATATGTTGTCTGGTTTATGTTATTTACTAGTTGCTTGCAGCTTTTTTTTTATCGCAAATGATCTATTAACTATAGAATTTGTTGGGATAAGGCTCAGATGATGATGATAGTTTGGGTAGTAATATGTTTCCTTAGTTTCTAGATTATTAGTTGGAAAATATGGTAGTATTGGCATTATCTCCTCTGTTCTTTTCCTTTAGAATTTGCCATGCATGTTACAACGATAATAGTAGTTGGCTTTGCAGCAGCAGAAGCAGCAGGAGCGCCAGTAGCAGTAGTATAAAGTTGCCAACTGTTATTGTTACTGCAATTATGAGTGTATTTCTTCCTTTCCTTATCAATTTTCTGAGTAAGTGTATCAGATTACCTGATTGTTAAAGAGCATGGATCTCTTCTTTTTAGTCTTATATGCATTTTTTAACTACTCGGCCGGGCCTAGTTACTCAGACTTGGCTCCTTGCAAAGCCAAACTACCGGTGTAAAACTCAGGCATTTCAAAAAAATAGAAAGGAAAAAAAATAAATTATATAAATTTGTTGGATCAATGTATAAAAAGTCATATACGTAATTTGGATTTTTTTTACAATGATTTGTGAGTTTCCTTGTCATATGCCCTAGTTTTGTACTTTCCTCCCTTTTTTTTCTTTTTTGGATTTTTCTGAAAAGTCGGCAACTGTAAATCCACCTTTTCTAAATCCATGGTTTATATGTATTTTTAGCTTGTTTGGACTTTTGATTAATTATGTTGTTTTTGGTTATGTTTCACTTTTAATAATTTTATATTATTTATAGCAAATTTTTTAATTTTTAGTTTTTTAATGAATTTTTGGGCCCTGACATACTCGGCTACACGTATGCGGCCGAGTTACTTGGCTCGGGCCAGGGCCAGGGCCAGGGCCAGGCCTGAGGCACAAGCAAGTTTAAGAACATGGCTTATATGCTTTGCCTGAAGATGAACTTATACGATAGTAGTTTTACTTGTCTTATGGATACTGGCTGAGCAATTAGTTCTGCTGCTGTTGTTTTTGTCATTGTTGCTGTCGTTGTTAGTTTGACATTATTGTGTTTGTGATTGTAGAAAAATGCTATGTTAATTTTCACCTTTGGTGGCTCTGCGTTTTTAGCAGTCTTATCTGTCTCT
Organism: Amborella trichopoda; assembly: GCF_054954075.1. Classification (NCBI taxonomy): domain Eukaryota; kingdom Viridiplantae; phylum Streptophyta; class Magnoliopsida; order Amborellales; family Amborellaceae; genus Amborella; species Amborella trichopoda. The sequence goes on along the minus strand of NC_142338.1, from coordinate 47,575,011 downwards.
AGCTTCTTCCTAGGCAACCTTCTGTTATTTTTCATTTTCCAAATCCTCCGCAACAGATGAAGGAAGATGGATTTATCATAGAATCTACTCTTTGTGGTTATATAGTTCCAGTGTTGTATGTTCTGTGGTTTATTAAATATAAGCCAACCTGAACTGCATTGATGACCTTGCCATAAGTAATCAATTGAGTAGTAAGAATATTATGATTTATCCATTTTTTGGAAAATGTGAAGAGCGTCCATCTTGAGGCCTGCCTGATTCTTTTTGTAACTTCTCTTGAGAAATACAACTTATCTTGAGCAATACAATCTATTTTATCCAAAAAAAAAGAAGAAATATTCTGACTCTTGTGAATCACTGAATATGTGAGTCAGTGTTGCTTGTGATATGAATGTGCTTGTGGACTTACATTGTGGATTTGTATTATTTGCTTCCAGTACAATGCAATTGTGTTCTTGGTTTTCAGGGTGATGCTTCTATCTTGCTCTATATGATGCTCTTCAACAATTGCCAGAAGAGAGGTTTTTTGTTACTGTAAATACATTGTTCTTGTGGAGCCATTTGTTTTTCTGTCTATAGGGATTGGTGGTAAATACAAAAATGGAAGTGAAGAACGGAAGGGCATTGGGTGATTGCAAAAGAGTTCATGATGACTTGAAGAGGAAGAGAGCAGCTCGTTGTGCATCGTATTTTTCGAACATTGCATGTCCGCTGCTATCATATGGTTCCAAGGAACAATTCCCCAACAAACGACTCAAGCAAGAATTGTTGACTACCAATGGCTCTAAGTGTTGCTCTAAGAAGAGCCTGATAAGAAATTATGCAAATTTCTTGAAGAGCGGTTTGCCAGAGCGTTTAATGTTTTATCAGAGTGGAGAATGGATTGATTTTCCAAAAGATATTATTGTTTCAGTTCAAGAGGCTTTCAAAATGAAAAAGTCAGCCACTGAAATTATGGTGCAGGGCTGTCTTCTCTTACTAGATTTTCTGCATATGCAATCAATCAATTTAAAATCCGGTTTACAGTTGCCAATTGCTTGGATTGATGAGGTGAGAAAGTGTTTTTTCCCTGAGATATGCTCTGAAAGTACTCAGCTGTGTGGGTGCTTGAATTCCAATGATAGTGTAGATCAAGTTCATGAAGATGTTGAGCCCAATGGGACTCGTGAAATTAAGCTACAACTTGAGATAGGAATAAGTGGGGCTGACAACTCAAAGACCCAAATGCCAATTCCACGTGAAATCCATGAGAAAGCTGCAATGGATTGCAGTGATCTTAAGCAAGAGTTTCCAACCAGCCTGAAACCATTTGCTGAAGTCGAGGAAGTTATCGCAGAAAATGAACTTGCAGTTGGCTATGGAAGGCCATTGCATTTTGAAATTTGCACTAGTGTTCCAGGCAATCATGATGTTGATGCTGTTCATGAAAGCTTGGTTCGAGTGGATAGTGGTAGTAGTGATTATGATGTGGTGAAGAACTTGTTTCTTGAAGGAATGGGCAAATTCATTGAACCAAGAGACATAGTGGGAATTTATCATCCCAAACCCACATGTATTTCATGGCAGGCTCGGTTGCAATCTTTTGAATACCAAATGGAGGTGACCAAAAAATACCGAGGCAATGCGAATGTGCAGCGTGCTTGGCATGGATCTTCCAAGCAAGGGGTTGAGGGTATTATGTTGCATGGTTTTGGAAATGTTGAGAAGCCGAGGAACGGACTTACTTATGGCCATGGAATTTATCTCAGACCGTCTCGTTATTCTCATATTAGGTATACTAAGATTTAATTTTCATTTTGATAGGCAAAAAAAGTATATGTATAACATACTCCCATGAACAATTTTATATCCACTCTCTGTTCTCAGAAATGGATAGTGGGAGATTAACTAGACTGGGGCTCACAAGGTACATTCAACTGGGTGCAATTATCTCCAATCTCTCGTTGGTGATGGAGGTTTTCTGGAATACTGCTTACCGTGGTCCATTGAAATTTATTATTGGTTTCCCTTTTTAGTGATATGCCTCTAGTTGCATTCATTAAACTTGAAAAAAAATCCTCCAGATAAACATCATGTGGTCTTATCAATACACTTCTTATTAGCATTTAGCAATCCTGGAATTTTCTGTGTTCCTTCGTCTCTACTAACAAACAATATCCTATGGTTTCTTCTCATTTGTGCAGTGCTCGTAGTTGTGATGTTGACGAAAATGGGATGCAACATATGGTGTTGTGTTGTGTAATAATGGGAAACATGGAACAGGTTCAGTCAGGATCTGAGCAGTTCCACCCTGGCAATGAAAATTTTGATAGTGGTGTAGATAATCATGAGAATCCTAAATGTTATATAGTATGGAACACTCATATGAATACACACATATATCCGGAATACGTTGTGAGTTTTAAGGTGCCTCCAAGTGCTCGAGGTGACTCTCTCTCTCTTTCTCACACACTTGTTTTCCATATCGCATTTCTTATTATCATTAAGCACTTCAGATGATTTAGTTTGTAGTTTTGCAATTTAATTGCTTTGATTCTGAACTTTCTAGGGTCTATTTTATGGTTTTTGATGTGCAAGTTCTGAGCTTTTATGTTTGGGGTAATTTTTGGCAGAGTACTTGGCTGGAATAAGAGAAAATGAAAGCAAAGCTGATACTTCAAGAGTTGCAGATTCTACAGTCTTTAACAGCAAATCGCAGCAGGAGCCATTTACTGTTGATTTGGTAAGATTATAGAAGTATCCACTTTTAGCCGATCCCTATTAGTTGGGAAAAGGCTTTGACAATGATGATGATGATAGAAGTATCCATTTTTAACATTGATGATCTCAATGTGGATCCTCATAGTGGGAAGTTTTAATTCCCATTAAAAAAGACAAGTGCAAAATTGTATTTAAGTTTAACGTTATCGTGTTTGAGAAGCTTGATGATAACAAGTTATCAACTATGCACTCTTTTGTAGCTGAAGTTGTCTTCCATTTTTTCAAGCCAGAACCTTCTTCTCAGCTTCACAATTCTACTTTCAAGGATGGTGATTCTTGAAAAATTGATGCTTCCCACTCATGCTCCCTCTCCTGCTCGATGATTCTGACTTCCAAGTTTCCGTTCATTGGCAATGGAGATTTTCATGATTCATTGCTTTACCGTTTATGTCGGCATTATCATAATTATTCAGCAATGTGCAAAATCCTGCGTATTTCCTTCTATTTCTAGTAGTCATCTTCTATTTTCCAATTCTTAAAGTCTCTTTGGCTTATACTTTCTTGTTTCCATCTTGGTAATTTTCATAGGCAAGGAATTCCCAAAACTTGGCATCTCATGTTGAGAAATCCCAAGAGAAATCCCGGGGAATTGCATCAGGAGCTCGAAGAATGCCTCTATCTGCTTGGATGCCATTTCCTGTGTTGTTTGCTGCGGTCTCAAATAAAATATCTCCTTCGGATAAAGATTTAATTGATCGTCACTTTAGTGATTTTAAGGTATGATGGACCCCTATATGGAACCCTAATTTTAGGGCAAGGATTTGACTAATATACATGTTTTCACATTTATCTTGTTGGGTATTTGGGCCAGATGAAAAAGATCAGTAGAGATGATTTCATAAAAAAGTTGAGATGCATAATCGGAGACAAGGTGCTGGTGTCTACATTAAAGAGTCTTCAATACAAGGTAATGTGGCATTTTATGATACACTATGCTGCACTGCATTTAAAGATGACAAATCATATAGCATTGTAGTCCAACTATGATTGAAACTCTTCGGTTCTCTTGACAACCATATTCACTTATTATGATTTTCCAGTGTTAAAAAAATCAACTCGGCCAAGGTACTCCGGACCTGTCTGAGGTGAGTTACTTGGGCGAGTCCGAGTAACTCGTCCGAGTCCAGCTCATTTTTTTTTTTTTACAGAAAATGAAAAAAAACAATGGTTATATGAAATATAAGTACCTCTTTTATCAGCAAAGTAGGAAATGTCGCGCTGGTTAGTGCCCTTTTGTATAAAGGGCCTCTTTATAGGAGGTTTTGAGCTCGATTCTTGGCGGGCGGCTTATTTTTTTTTTGGAATAAACATTGAACATCATTGAAATGATGTGGTAAAAAAAAAGTGACTGGCGGGATTCAAACCCTTGATTGGGGTTGATTGGAGTAAAATTTACTCGTTACAGCTAATCGGTAAACCAATCTAACATATCTGATATGAATATGTGGTGATATTATACTTAAAAGTTTAAAAACATTTTGTACAGCTAACTTACCCAAAACTCGCCTTGCTCATTGGTCGAGGCCGAATTACTTGGCTGAGTCCGAGTTACCTCAGCCGGATTTTAGAACCTCAACCAAATTTAGAACGCTGTGGTTGTCAATAAGCACTCACATTATTTTGAGTTAGGGTAGGGGATTCAGTTTTCTTGGGAACGTCTCTTAGAAGTCTCAAGGCCATTTGCTTGGCTTGTTGGCTTTTGTTATGCTGCTGGGGCAGGAAACCAGAACCCTTTTGTCAAGCTTTGAGATTTTCTAAAGGTTTATAGAGAGATAGATTGTCCTTAGATAGCGGCAAACAATGTAGAAGAGATTTTCAGAAGGGATGGGATTTTATCTCGTCTCAAGGCCATGTGTTGGGCTTGTTGGCTTTTGTTATGCTGCTGGGGCAGGATACAAGAACCCTTTTGCCAAGCTTTGAGATTTTCTTCACGTTTATAGAGAGAGAGATTGTCCTTTGATAGTGGCAAACAATGTAGAAGAGATTTTCAGAAGGGATGGGATTTTATTTCCCATTCCCATGCGTGCTCAAAACATGGCCATTTGGTTCTGTTTACCTCATGTTCCTTTCTATTTCCTTATCATACGTCATATTGTTTTTTTTTTTTTATGAAGTTAACTTGTATTATAATGGTAAAAAATTACATGGTAAGGGTGTTCCGATGTCACCCACAACTGGGGACTCGGCAAAAAATCATTAAAACTATCATGTACATAAAGGGCTTATAGAGATGCCCAAATACAAAGATTTACAATGAGCTTTCGGATAAAAACCGTTGTGCATAAACTCAAGCAGGGAGGTTTAAGTTGTGTGCCACTGGTCCATCTCAAAAAAGAAGGTGGACCCGGCTTGAGTATCATGTATTTGACTTCTAGCTCCCTCTTTCGCCAACCGATCTGCGTAATCGTTGGAAGTCCTCCATGTATGCCTCCATGAGATGTCCATAGCCCTGCATATGGTGGTGTATCTCATGAAAAATTGAAATAAGGTGCCAAGGTGGAGGGCTAGTTCTGCTTGCCTCGGAGATGACATTTTGTGAGTTACCTTCCACTATGAGGTGAAGGCCCCAAGACGGATTGTAGTGTTTTAGGGCAATTAATAGGGCCAAGGCTTCAACATGATGTGAGTCCTTTTGGCTAATGTGCTCTGAAAGTGTGAGGAGGATAATGCCTTTGTGGTCTCTAAAGACCCGTCTTACTCCTGCTAGGAATCTCTCATATCCTATTCCCCATTGAACGAGCATTCAAGCATTCATTCCTGACTCGATCCATTCGATGAAGCAGCAGGGATTGATGAATCGATAAGTCTCTATCGATCTTGGTGGTGGGGTAGTAGGCTCCAAGGCTCATTCGTATCCCTTGAATTGGAGATAATTAGTAGATTGATGGATACTTGTGGTACCAGAGATGGGGGAAGGAATCAATGAATGCAGAGGAAGATTCCCTTGTGGAGGAATGAATGGGTATGGCAGAACAAGCATACTCTAAAGACCCCGCCTGCTCCTGCTGGGCCCGAATTACCTAGGGAGCACCCATCAAAGTTTAACTTGATCATTCCCTCAGGAGAAGGTTGCCAGTTATTTGGCCTTGTATTCAAGTGTGGTCGATGATGAAGGAGATTGTACCGTTGGGAAAGGAAGAAACTCCTTGGAATGCCCGCAAAAACCTTGTGGTTAGAGGCCTAGAGAGTTACCACAGAGATGGTCTTGTGGAAAATTGCCGAAGTTTGGTGTTTAGAGCCAAGAAAGATTCTTGAGTTTCTTTCCAGCCAAACTGTCCAGATAGTTGCAGCTACCGTTGCCTTCCACAAGATTCTCCCGGGCTTAGGCCAGCATGAATCAAGTTCATAAGAGATGAGGGCCTTGACCGAGGGAGGAGTGACCTGGTTGATGCCAAATAATTGCAGGACTCGACTCCAAAGGTAGTAGGAGAAGTCACAGAGGATAAAGAGGTGGAGGCTTGTTTCCTCCTCACATTCACACAAAGCACACCTATTAGGAATGGGGATCCCTCTTTTCTGGAGCTTATCCACTGTGAGTGCTTTGTGGGAGAAGGCTAGCCAATTGAAGGTCTGGACTTTAGGTGGAGCAATGGTGGTCCACACTTTTGATTGTGCCGAGGTTAGAGAACCCGAGAGAGTGGGTAGCAGAGTTAAACTTTTGTAGAAAGAGCTGATCGAGAAACTCCCTGAAGGGGCAAGAGTCCAGACTATAATGAGGCAGGAAGAAAAGAGAGTGTAGCATAGACGAGAGAGCCTGGAAGCGAATGATTTCCTCTTCGGTTAGGTTCCTTCGGAATGAAGGATTCCAAACTCTTTGTCCTCCGGTTCAAACCAGCTCCTCAACGATTGAGGAGTCAACATTACGTGCTAGAGAGAAGAGTGTGGGTAACACCTCACACAGGGGTGAGGGTCCTAACCACAGATTTGACCAAAATTTAACTCTCGAACTGTCTCTTGGGTGAAACCTTATAGACCTTCGGAATGAAGTGAATGCAGATGAGAAAGATTTCTAGGCACCTAAAGCTTTATGCCTCTGAATCCTATCTGGCAGGCATGCACCCTCAGGGATTCGTTATTTATGCTTTAGAACTTGTGCCCAAAGAGCATCAGGCTGTTTGGCTAGGCGCCACCACCATTTCCCGAGGAGGGCCATGTTGTGCTTTCGTAGGTCTTTGATACCTAGCCCATCGTGGATTCTAGGTCGACACACTGTGTCCCAAGATACAAGGTTATACTTCTTCTTTTCAGCCTGGCCAGACCATAAAAAGTTTCTCATGAGTTGGTTCAGACGGTTGGGCACCTGGGCAGGGATATGGAAGATACACATGAGGTAGACAGGGAAGTTTGCTAAGGTAGCTTTGATCAAAGTTGATCTCCTTGCCATTGAAAGGAATCTACCCTGCCACCCTGCCAGGCGCCTGTCTACCTTATCTATAACTAGAGCTCTGACTTCTGCTGTTGTCAAGCCAACACCCAACATTCTGGACTTTTGCAAGTTGACATTGAATCCAGTTGCAAATTGGAAGCAGTGGAGGAACATTTTAAGGATGTTGACTGCACTATGAGAGTCCTCCATGGACACCAAGGTGTCATTCGCATATTGCAGGTGAGACATCGAAGGGCCATGTCGGCTGGTTTTGAAGCCAGTAAGGAGACCGGTTTAGTATAATCTGGAGATGGAGCGACTGAAGACTTCAACCGCTATAGCGAAGAGGAAGGGGGAGAGGGGGTTTCCTTGACGGAGACCCCTCGAAGATGGGAAAAAACGTTTAGGTGATCCATTAATGAGAATGGAGAAATGTGGATGAGAGTAGCAATCTCGCATCCACTTTCTCCATTTCTCCTCGAAGCCCATTCTGGCCATGGTCTCATCCAAAATTGACCAGTCCACATGGTCATAGGCCTTCTCCCAGTCGATTTTGAAGATAAGACCTGGTTCCTTGGTTAGGTGTCTCGAGTGAATCACTCATGGGCCACTAAAGCCCCATCAAGAATTTGTCTTCCTCTGATAAAGCCAGATTGTGGGGAAATGACTGTGGGGAGAACGTGTTGAAGCCTAGAGGCTAACACTTTGGCCAGGATCTTGTATGAGGAATTGAGAAGATTGATGGGGGCGGAAATCTCTAATTTCCTCGGCTCCTTCTATTTTGGGGACTAGAGCTAAGAGCGTGGCATTCGAAGCTTTGTGGAGAGTACCCCTGTGGAAGAACTCTTCAAAGAAGAGAAGGAAGTCGGCATGAATGATTTCCTAGAAATCCTTTAGGGGGGCAATCGGAAAGCCATCAGTTCCAGGGGCCTTGTCTTTGGCTAGAGCATTGAGAGCTTGAAGAATTTCTTCTTCTGACAAAGGTTGCTCTAGTTGGTTTGCAGTGAGGGTTAAGAAATCAAGGGAGGTCATTCTCGGTCTCAGGCTAGAGGGAGCAGAGTATAGAGCCTGGTAGAACTGTAAGATGGCCTGCTCTATTTCACCAGGTTGGGTAAGGTAGGTGTTGTTTACTTTGATCATCGAGATAGTATTGTCTCTTCTCCGACAATTGGTTATCCGATGGAAATTGGCAGTATTGTGGTCCCCTGCTTTCAACCAGGAGACTCGAGCTCTCTGGAACCAGTAGATCTCTTCTTTCTTGAGGGTTGAAAGATAATCCAGTTTATATTTAGATTTGAGCTCCAGCTCAGAGGTATCCAGAGGTCGAGTTTCCTCGAGAGTATCCAGGGTCTTGATGGTTTCAAGCAGAGAAGAGAGAAGTTGCTTGGGGTGGAGTGGCTCCAAGTTTTGAGGGCTGATTTAAGGAGTTGGAGTTTGGTCTGTAGAATGTAGCTAGCTCTGTTGGACACCTTGGAGGCAAAAGAACTCCACCAGGATTTGACAAGTGAATGAAGGGATGCTTCTTGCAGCCAGTGGAGTTCAAAGTGGAAGGGTCTGGGGCCCCTCGTGATTGCATTGGTATCAAGCAGAATTGGGCAGTGGTCTAATGTAGGTTTAGGTAGGGCCAAAGAAAGAGTTCTCGGGAATTTTGCCTCCCAATCAATTGAAAGAAGGAATTTGTCTAGTTTGGAAAGAGTAGGGTTGGTGGAGTGATTGGACCAACGAACAACATTGAAATCACCTCCCACACACCAAATGGGATGTGGAAGGGAAGAGACATGGTCCAGTTCTTCCTTAAAACTGTTCTCGAGGGTGCGAGAGTTTGGCCCATAGACCGCAGTGAATTTCCAAGGGGTCCCATTTGAGATATTGGAGAGAAGGATAGTAACCGAAAGCTCTCCTAGGAAATCAGAGTTTAGGGTGAGATCAGAGGGGTCCCAGACCACCCATGTACCTCCTCAGGCCCCATTTACCAATAGCGAGATCCATTGGCATGGTCTTCTTCCCCATAGCACACGTCATATTGTTATCTCTGTACTAATAATAGTTAAACAAATTATAATTGTGTCAAGTTCATGGATACGAGAATTCATGTCTGATTAGAATTTGAAATATCTTACTCACCTGCCTATATTTTGCTGCGCACACGCACACTCACACGCACGCACACACTGTACAAGGTGGTCACAATTGCTTAAAACCATCCGATATGAAATTTGATAGTTTGAGCGGGTCACAAAGTTTGAAAAAATTTCTTTTGAACTTTGCGCTTGGTCAATGGAATAAATGCAACTACCCAATTTCACATCCAAAGGTCAATATTAATTGTGACCCCTTTGTACAAACGAAAGGTAAATGGTCTCATTAGATACTTTTCTTATATATAAATAAAAAAAGGGGTAAACACGTGTCGCAAGAATAGAAAGAAACCCTATATCTAGAAAGAATGTTGGGCAAGTGGCCTTTAAAATAAAGAGTGTATGGGGTATTGTAGGGTAAATGGAATCCCTTTTCTTAGGAAAAAATAAAGAGTGTAGGGGGTACTGTAGGGCAAGTGGATTCCCTTTTTTTAGGAATTAGAAGATATTTTAATTTTTCTCTATTTCCTTGAACTCCACCTTGCCTATTTTTTGTTCCTAAAATTAGTTCTATCCGTACCATCTACGTTGACTACTCTCTCCCCCTCATCCACTTGGGGGAACTCTTTCCAAATGTTTCCTATTTCTATGGGAAATCTCATCTTCTCCCAAAATTAGTGTGTGCAAGTCCTCCCGGAATGTCTTTCCTTACTTTTTTTTGTTCAACCTCCATGATGCTACTAGATCTTGCCTTTTTAGGTTTTCATAATTAAATGTCATCTTCATTGGGTACTCTCTTTCTCTATCTCTCATCCACATGGGGGTAGTCTCTCCTAAAATTTTCTATTTATATGGGAAAATCTCATCTCCTCCATATGTGTGTGTGTGCGTATATAGGGGTTGTATACTATGAGACCATTTATTTTTGTTACAAGGAGGTCACAATCACTTATAGTCATTGGATTTGAAATCAAATAGATGAACGTGTCACAATAGTCGAAAAATTGTATTTTGGACTGTTTCGAAACAATGACACATCTTCAACAACTTGATTTCAAATCTAACGGTCAATGTTGATTGTGACCTTCCTATATCAAAGGTAAGTAGTCTTATTGTGTGTGTGTGTGATCGATAGTTAAGGGATAGACACTTGTCGTAAGAATAAAAATGGACCTTATCCTTAGGAGAGGATGTTGGCAAGTGACCGACCTTTAAAATAAAGAGTTAGGGTATGCTTTAGGGTAAGTGGATTCCCCTTCTCTTAGGAAATAAAAGATATCTTAAAATTTCTCTTTTTTTTGGGATTCCATCTTGGCGATTTTTTGTTCCTAAAATTAGTCCATCCTTACCATCCATGTGGACAAATCTCTCCCCCTCAACCATGTGGGGGGGAACCTCTCCTAATGTTTCCTATTTGTATGGGAAGTTTCATCTTCTCCTGAAATTACTGTGTGCAAGTCCTCCCCCAATGTCTTCCCTTATTTATTTATTATTTTTGTTCAAAGCTGTTTGATGCTCTACTAGATCTTGCCTTCTTTTGGTTTTTGAAATTAAATTTGTCATCTATATTGGGTATGCTCTCTCTCTCTGTCATCCACATGGGGTTAGTCTCTCCTAAAATTTCCTAAATATATAGGAAATTCCATTATCATCATCATCAAAGCCTTTTTTCAACTATTTGGGGTTGACTATTATGATTCATAGAAAGTTTTAGCAAAGGTTTATGTTGGCTGCCTACCTAATTAATACAACCCACCTCTTTTACTCGAGCTTGGATGGGTTAAGGGAAAGTTTAAGGTCCTCACCCTTCTTAGACCTATAATAAATATCTTTCAGAGAAACTTTTTAAACTAGAATTCAAAATATTAAAAAATTCCAATAACCTATCTTGAAATACTTATCAATACAATTACTGTCATAAGTGACTTTAAGCAACACGAATACAAATAAACTTATTTCAAACAAAAACTACAATATATATATATATATATATATATATATATATATATATATATATATATATATATATATATATATATATATATATATATATATATATATAGAGAGAGAGAGAGAGAGAGAGAGAGAGAGAGTGTTTTAGGAAGTATTGCAAGTTGTGCTTTAGGAAGTAATGCAATTTGAATTAACTATCGTATTTTATATTTTAGAGAGATAGAAAAAGTACCCCACTTGGATGAGGTGAGAGAGGGAGAGAGTATTCCACACTTTCATGCTTTAAAAATAATTTATGACTATTTAGATTTTCTTTTAAAATTTTAAAATATTTCGAAACTTTGTAAATATTCCATGGACTTTTCTAAGAAAAATACGTAATTGGGAAACATCTTTTGTTCCTTTGTTTTTTATTACTCAAATAACTTCATATTTACTGTCAATTTTTTATGCCTTTGAAAATTATTTTCAACTAATTTATAGATTTCTCAAATACTAGAAATTTTCAAGATATATTTTTTGAAATATACATGCTCTGTTTGATAGCAAAATTGTATTTTCAACAAAAAACCGTTTTTATTACAAATATAGGAAACCAAGTTTTTTTGATGTTTTGATTTTTTGAATACCTTGTAGCTTTAAGTAAAAAATTTTCGTGGCTTGTTTATCCAATGCTTGAAATTCGAAATTTTTAAAGTGTTCCGAATGGAATATGTCGTATCTACTACAAAATTAGAAAATCAATTGATCTCTTATATTTGCAAATTTTTAAGTTTTATGATGCTTTAAACTTTCATTTATGAGACATTTTCCTTTTATAAGAGCTTTAAAAATTTAAAATAAGGTATCCGAAAAAGTTAAGTTGGGTACTTGAGAAATATAGAAAGGTACATGTCTATATAGAAAGAGAGCCTAGATTGGGAGCTGTCTCTATCGTTTCAAATATTCCTGTATGGGATTGAGATTGACTGACGTCTTCCTTTTTGGTGCTTAGAAATGCAAACTAGAATCATAGATGCAAATAAGTCCATACTACATGCTTTCAAATTCATTGAAGAACCTATGTCCTGTTCGAAAAGAACTAAGTTCTGTAGACCCAATATCCAGAGAGGGAGAGCAATATACATCTAATATCTTCTCATGATGGACCCAAACCGTCCTAATTTTTTTTATAAGTTCATTGATAAATTACTTCAGACTAATTTTTCATATTTCTATTGTTAATAATTTGTTAGTGTATCAAAAATTTCGTTAGTGTATCAAAATTTTTGTTTGTATGTATGCTCCTAAGATTGTTTTTGGCTATTTTTCTAAGGAAAAAGTTTATATAGAGCCGAGGCCTTAAACAATCAAATTAGAGTCCACCTCAAAACTTTCACTAGAAGAGGTTGTTTCGATACCCAAATATCCTCAAATTGATCATCTCGACATCGAGATGCATGAACATGAGAAAAAAATGGATTTCAAGTTTTGGAAATAGTGCATCTTGCAATGCATTTTTGGACCGTCAATTTTCAATATTTCAAGTTTTGATAGATCTGTTCGATCTACACTATTTTTGAACCTTTAAAATATATTATTGGAGATGAAATTTTTTTTTAAGACTATCACAAAGATTTCCAGTATTAAAACCGTATTTCTCGACACTATTTGAGGGTGGGCTCTACTTTGATTGTTTAGAGTCTCTGCTCTTTACAAACCACACCCTTTTTCTAATTATGACCTTTGAATATTTATAAAAAGTATGCCATTATTTCTTCAAAGATAGGATATTGATTTTAAGAATTTGATTATATTTATTCAAAAACTATTTATGGATAATTTTTCAGTTTTAAAATTCGAATTTTAGGTTTGCGAAAGAATTTATGATTTCTTTTCAACAACATTGTACCGGATCTATTTCTTTTAATTATAAATTTTCATAAATTAATTTTTTTATTTTTATTTTTTTAAAAATCCCATTTTATTTACAAAATTTTGTGCTTTTAAATAGCTTATGACTACTGTTTTAGAAATTTTATTTCATAAGCTGATGATCTATATTACTATTGATTGTACATTTTCCCTTGGATTGATTTTTGAGATGCTAACAAAAAAATTGATTTGAGATAGTCATGGTGCCCCATCCCTTTTGTCTTTTACATTTTTGTATTTAAATTTTTTTATATGATGCTTAATAATTTTTATCACATGTGCAAAGCACGGGCTCTCTAGTAGTACATATAATTTCTGACTTTTTAAAAATAAAATTAACTTAAAGGAACATGTGGTCCATATATGACCCGTGTCTGGCAATATAAGTGCGCCTTACAATGTGGACATGGGTCTTACAAAAAGTGACACGCGGCTTGTTTGCCCAATCTGTGGACTCATATGCCCACATTGCAGACGTGCTATGTTTGTGAATAAAAAAGAAAGAAAATTTTTGGGCATGCATGTCAGTATAGTTTTCCGGTGTCTGTATGCTTTTCTTGTGTGACAATGCACATGTAGGCATGGGACGCGTGTCATTGTTATATAACACAATCCTTGTCATTCTCCTTGATGAATTGGGTAGTTGTTGGAAAGGTTAGTGGAACTTATTACTACTTTGGTATCATTTATTTGTATCATTAGGGTTCTATCAATTGCCTTTTGGTCCCAAGTGCCTCAGACACCCAAAATCTCCAATCACACATATTCAAAGAAGTCCTATGTGGGCTGCCTTGGCTATGAGGTTCAAAATAGTCGGTTCTAGGGGCCCTCACATGTTGGCCCGACACCTCCTGGTACTGGCCAGCAGGCTTTAAGCAGGGCCTTGTGTTGAGGTGGGTTTGAGGCACGCGTTAAGGCCCGCAAGCTGGCCCAGGCGAGGCCCGGTAGCTCGAAATATTTTCAGGCTTGTTCAGTACTAGCATTGGCTGGCCCTGGGCACCACCTGAAAGTATTCAATTATGTATTACACATGTTAAGAAAATTTTTCCCATATATATGTAAGGCCCTACCATTGGGCCGGGCTCGTGTCACGCTATCTATCATGAATTGGGCTGGACCCAAAACTAATTTTTTAGCCCTGGGCCTACCTTGCATAGTTTCAACTTGGGCTCTGGCTAGGGCTGGTCCAGCCAAGATCCAGCCCAGTGACCTCATTTAGGATATCCGTGAATTTGAGATATTTAAATCGAGTGTTTCCAGGATTGGATTGGCCATTGAATCGGTGGGGGATCTGATCCAATCAAAGCTGCTTCAATTGCAGTCGAACCGGTTTCACTAGATTTTGAAAGTATTAAGAAAAAGATGAATAATAGTTTAAAAATATATAACATATTAGGAAGAAGTTGCTCACTTTTTTTGGATGGTTGAACTGGTTGAAACCAGCCCGTCAGACTGGTCAAACCGTTGGTTTTGATTAGTTTTTAACCAAATCTGGCTTTTATTTTGGACTAAGCTAGCTAAGAGCCGGTCCAATCTTGATAACTATAATTTGAAGCAATATGATCTAGGAAGGTATTCAGTGTTCAGAAAATGCTAGGCGGCTGGCCTGGTGCCCAGTGCTAGGCGGGTGCCTAGAACTTCATGTGCCATGAGGTGAAAATTGCGTATGTCCCGTTAATTTCGTATTTTTTTGCATTTATATATATTCTAACTAGTTGTGTTACATGCAAATTTATATGCATGAATTTTGAAAAACATGTTAAAAACTTTAAATGATTGAAAATTTTGTGAAAAAGGTAAAAAACATAAACAAGTCCATGGTGTATTAACCTCCGGCTATCCAATCCAAATTGAGTATGGCATAATCCATACTGACACATGAACAACTAAACAAGATGAAATACAAAAGACAAGTATAACTTATGGATGAAATTCCAACAATGAAGAGTAAGGTTATGAATGTTTATTGAAGTCTAGGATTCTTTATTTTTTCCTATTCACAGAGATCTCAAAATCAATAGATTTGGGGGTTTACATTCCAATTTGTTTTTACTTTTGGAATTTAGAATGCCCCCAAAGCCTTTTATGAAAAAATCGTGGGTAAAAAATGTCTCAAAAAAGGGTCCCGTGCCTGGGTGCCCGCCAGGACTGAGCGATGGGCGCCAACTTCACCCAGGTATTGGTGCCCAGGGAGGGCCACCTAGCCCTGGGCGTGCACCCTGAGGCCCACCTAGGCACTGGGCAGACCCTTTTTTGAAACAATGATGTAAAGCAATATTAGCTTGGAGTGATATACATGTTACATGCCAATTAGATTTTTCTCTTGCCCTCTGGAGGATGAAAGAACTGGTGTTTCCAACAAGCTGTTTCATCTATAGACGTAAACTTGTTTAAATTATCAATTGATTAGTTCACATTGAGGTTGAATCTTCTTTTTGAATAAGTTGACTACACAATGAGTTTGACAATAAGTGTTTCTTAAACTTGCTTACCATGGGAACTGGTCAAATTATAAGTGAAGATTATTTGGTCTATACATATTCTAATTGCTTCCTTGCATGTATTTGAAATGATTTTTGGTTGCTTGCAACCTCACTCTCTCTCTCTCTCTCTTGAAATGATTCTTGGTTGCTTGCAGCCTCTCTCTCTCTCTTGAAATGATTCTTGGTTGCTTGCAACCTCTCTCTCTCTCTCTCTCTCTCTCTCTCTCTCAGGTGCTTGCGCGTGCGCACACACACACACAAACACTCCACACATGCATACAAGTGCAGTCTTCTGTCGAAATTTTGATTGTTTACTGACCTTTCTGCCTGAATTTGAAGTTTTACATTTCTGCCTGAATTTGAAGTTTTACTGGCTTCCTCTTCCTCTCTCTTTCTCTCTCCCCCTTTCCGTCTAAAATCTGATTGTTTACTTGCTTTTTCTACCTGAATGTGAAGATCGGTGTCTTCCATCTAAATTCTGATGGTTTTCTTCTCTCTCCCCCCCCCACACAAACTTCTTTCTTCCATCTAAAATTTCATTGTTTACTTGCTTTTCGACCCGAATTTGAAGTCTTACGGGCTTCCATTTCTGCCTGAATCTTGAGTCTTCCATCTATATTCTAATTGCTTGCTCTCTCAGTCTCTCTTTCTCTCCCCTGCCCCCCCCCCCCCCCCCCCCCACACCTTTCTTCCGTCTAAATTTCATTGTTTACTTGCTTTTCTGCCTGAGTTTAAAGTCTTACAGGCTTCCATTTCTGCCTGAATCTCTTGAGTCTTCCGTCTATATTCTAATTGCTTGCTCTCTCTCTCTCTCTCTTATGTGCACAAAGCCTCTACACATACATATTAGTGCGCACAGTTTTTCCATCTATATTCTAACAGAATTTGAGGTCTTACTGGATTCCATGTCCAATCTCTCTGTCTCTCTCTCTCTCTCTCTTCCACACACTCCTAGGTGAATTCTGATTGATTATCTTCTCTCTTCCTGTACTTGCAGTCACATTGGGTTCCGAATCCAAATGGAAAAATACATGGTGTAAATGACTTCAAGCAGATCTCTGACACAGCTTAATGTTGCCTCTATTGGTGAATACATCTCAGCCTTTCCTCTTCCATGTTTTCTGCAAAATCAGGGATACCCATTGTTAGCATTCGTATAAGAAGATAGAACGCTTTAGCATTTGGATAAAACAGCCATATCAAGCCGATTCTGAAATCCTGGTTATTATGGGGTAGGTTTTCTGTCATCGTCATTTTTTCTCGTCAGAAATAGGCATGCTTGCTTGCGGCCCCATCTGAAATTTGTCGACTCGAACATGAGGATATGTGGGTTTCAAGAATGGAATTGATTACTGAAATGGATCTTTTTTGGTCTTTCTCCATTTGCAATTGCTTCGCTCTCTCTCTAAGATGATTTTTGTGGATTGCTCTCTCTCTCTCTCTCTCGCTCTCCCCCTCTCTCTGATTTGTTTAGATCATCTGTGTTATTTTTTGTCTCTGTAGTGATCTGTCTCTGATTTGTTTAGATCATCTGTGTGCTATTTAGTTGCTACGTGAGAGCATACAATGTGATTTTTTGGTGCCTCTGTAGTTCTCTCCCTGTGATCGCTCGTGTGCAATTTTTGTTTTTATGCTTGTCTGGCGTTTTTGCATTGTATCCACAGAAAAGCTAGGTGGATCCATACGTCCAAGCGACCCATGGTAGGCTCTTCCTAGTCCAAGTCCCACCAAACTGCGGATACTTTTTCGGAAAACCATATGGTGGTGCAGTGCAGTTTGGACATAGGAAGCTTGATGGTACATCGACCATTATGGTGGTGCAGTGCAGTTTGGAAATAGAAAACTTCATGGTACATAAACCATTTATTCTTTGAAAAACTACGGTTGGTGTGAACCATCTCCCATCTGAAATGTCTCACATGGAGAGGCCGGTAGAAACATGTCATTTTGTTGTTTACAGGTTCATGTAACTTGGTTTTTGGATTGCACATATGATTGTGCAGTGTATGCAACATCCTGATATTCGAGAGTTCGAAAGTGGTTATAAGTGTTCTTGTCTCACAAAAGATTACACTATACGCAGCAGAAGATCGAAGAGAATTATCTCCATCTGAAATTTTACCATTCGAAATAGTAAAAAAAGATTTAGTCTCACTGATGGTAAGACCTTTAATAGAGCAGAATGACAGTTTAGGATTTATGTAGTCAATGTCAATTAATTGAAAAAAAAACTATGATGATGATGGTGAAATGAATATCATCAAGAAGCAAAATATACTTTTTGAGTTCTATTTTACTAGGTTCTAACAGTCTGAAAGGAAATGAACATTCTATTTGTTTTTAAGATATCCTTTTTAGGCAACATTTAGATTGTATGGTTCATTTTTTACTTCAATTTTTGATGTTAAGTTGAGAAGGTTGTCTTTAAAATTGGGGGTTCTAAA
The DNA here is from genome assembly GCF_054954075.1 of Amborella trichopoda. NCBI lineage: Eukaryota > Viridiplantae > Streptophyta > Magnoliopsida > Amborellales > Amborellaceae > Amborella > Amborella trichopoda. The sequence goes on along the minus strand of NC_142338.1, from coordinate 47,557,013 downwards.
AATACTCCTGCTTTACTATAATGCAACAATATAGAGTTACACATCTATCCTACCCTCATACCAGACCACAAACAAATGAAAAGAAATGAGTAGAAAAGAAAAAGACAAACGCACTTTTCATTGAAGTTCATTACAAATCCAGCTTTCCCTACTTTAGGATTGTTTTATTGGATAATTAGTAAGACCTGGGCGCAGCACGAGCATAAAAGAATATCTAGTCTTATACATCACGTGTAAGGAACCATTGACTATTCATTTTTGACGTTCTCATATCAAACATTCGCTCTCGAAAAATAATGGCATTTATACAAATGAGATCAGATGCCAAACCACCAAAAGAAAACCCATTCTCTAAACGTTGTAGTTTCTATAAGCTTGCAACCTTAAACAATCCATTTAAGGCGCACCTCCAAATACCAAATTTGATCATGTAATTTTGGTGTAAATTATTTTTTAGGATTATGTGAAAATTTATTTTCATATCTAATTATAAAATTTTAGCCTCCAAAAATTATTAAAATCTAGTAGATCTATAAACATATGAATATCTTGAAAATGGATGGTCCAGATAATATATTGTAAGATGTACTATTTTTAAGACTCAAAATCTTTTTTTCTTTTCATATTCATGCATCTCAACGTCGAGATGATCAATTAGAGAGTTTTTCAATATTAAAACAACTTTTTCCGATGGATTTTTGAGGTACATCTTTAATTCTACATTTTAAGGTTGCAACCTTCTATAAAGTTTTTCCTTATCTAAAAGCTCTGCCGACTTAGCAGTTAGACCGTAAAAGGCATAATATTGAGCATCCTATGTTCAGGTTTTAGGTCACAACATAAAAAAGAAGAAAAGAAAAGCACGATCTTCATTATCATAAAGAATTAGTAGCATCACCACCCTGTGCACACCATTCACTACTTCCAAAGCCAATAGTAAATTCACTCCATTAATTCCATCTGCTATTTTCACAAGAGGCATATCATTTGCAGAATCACAGTACAGAAGCTTCATTTATCGGAATTTTGCTTTGATAGTTTTCTTGAAGGTGTTCCATTATACTACTTGTTGCGCAAGAGATTGATGATCCTCTCCACTTGATGGATCCCAGCCGGGTGGTTTGATATTAGGCCAATCACCTCGACAACCCAATCTGATGTAAAGACTCTTCTTCCCTACAAGGGTTGACATTAGCAACTCTGATATCTAAAGAACGGTGATTTGATCGTAGTTTAAATTATGAAAATGCTTGAAGTTATGAGATATATTAAAAAAAGGATGAAAAGAAAATATATACCCAGAGATTTCTGAGCTTCAAACGAAATTACTACCTGCCTAAAACAAATGGTGGAATGAAAAGTTTGAAAACGTGTAGATTAATAATGAAATTTGCCACTCATTAGTCATTAGGCAACTCATTGAAACAAGGATTTTCTTGGCAATGCAACTCTTAAGATGTTATAAAAGGTCCTGATGCTAAGTTATAGAAAGCAGGGAAACTCTCATAAATAGGGAAAAGTCATAAAATAAAGAATTTCTAAATAAAAATAAGAAATACTTTTGCATATTTTATAAATCTAAACTTCCCTCAGCACCTTTCCTTTAAATTACAAATTCTCATGATCTTGCAGAAAAGATCTTTTCTATTTGGCTTGAAATATACTGATACTTTGCACGATATTTTAATTCATTTTATTTTTTTATGGCAATTTTGGTCACACAAGTGTAACATTCATCAAGAATGATATGTTGGAACCTGGAAGCTTCTTATCAGTTAGAATAAGTTGTTTAAGTGCACTTAGACAAGCTTGAGCAGCCAGTCGAGCATGCTCTGGTTCCCATCCACCGAGCTTCACCACCACATCTGCATTTGAGTAAGCTTGGCTACCTTCTTGCTTCTCTCTAAGAGCCTCGTCCTTGGCAGAGGCTTCATCTACAAACAATTTACAATAATTAGTAAAATGACAAGATAAGAGTCATGAGGACCCTATGGGAGTTTGGCTTGGGATGGACAAAGTAATACTCGATAATCCAGAGAATAAAGTAACGAGATATAGCTGAATCCATGAATGCTTTAAATTTTCTTGATAATATGATGCACACACTCTCTCAGAGAAGAAAAAGAGAGAGAAAAGAGAGTTTGGGCAAGTGAGGATGGTATGCAGATAAAGTGTTCAATTGGCTGAAGGATGATCAGTTTGCTTTTGGACCCAATTCAGCTACATATTAGAAATGGATTGTCAACTGATTTGACCATTGATAATTCTGAAAGCATTATGGTTAAAAGTAAATGAACCCAACACTAGAAATTAACTGAAGAGAGCAAAAATGATTTTCTTACAAAATGACGATGTATGAATTTAAACCAAATGTAATCTGAATAAAGTTGAACTTGAGCAAACTTTCAAAATTTAGCACTCTCCTTTTCCCCTATAGAAGTTTGAGATCGAACTCCTAATAGGGGGAAAAAAATAAAAAAGGACCAGACTGTATCAAATGTGCCTTAGACCATAAAAAAGAGCGATCACATTTCTGATAAAGCATGATTCTCATTGCTTTCTTTATGCTACTTACATGACATTATTCCGGTCCATTAGCTGTATGGTGCCCTATACAAAACTAATAACTTACTGATCAATGAATAGATTGCAGGGGATGTCAGAACTGTGATCCTCTTTTTCAGCCATTCCATATGTCTTAATAAATATACCTATCATCTATTAAAATTGATATTCTTTGCAGTGCATTCTTGCAGCACTGCACAGGTCTTATAGGTTTTACTTGAAGAAGTGATGCAAGGGATGAGCTAAAGAAAACTGCTTCTTACCCAAGGCCTGAGATCGAGATAACCATACAGTGAATCCAGCATGAAGGTGCCTCCACTTATCATGCCCTCTGGCTGCTCCTTGCTTGCCCCCTAGTGTTGCAACAACAGCACGTACATGGCTGCACCATCATAGAAAGTGCATTTAAGGGGCTATTCACTTGCTAATCAAGCCTTGTTTAGAAACAAATACATAATTAACAGAAACCCAAATCTTACAACTTAGAAAACCAAATCTTACAACTTGGAACTTAGGTCCCCAGTCAAATTTTTTCTTTTCACTAAGTTAGACAGGTACCCAGTCAATTCTTTTGTTTCTTTCCCCTGCTACTCTTGCCCAAGCATGCTCAACTGTAGAGATCTGATGCAGTCTGGTGCATTAGGGCAAGTCTTTTGACTTTAGCTAGTTTTAGTGAATTTCTTCCATGAAAGTTTTTGGGAAGAAAATTAAAATTATAGCTTAAGACTTACCCAGGTCGTAGAAAGACTCCACAAATACTTTGACAATCTAACCATAGCGACATACAACCATTTTTTCTTTTTGGAAAATATCTTGAATACTATCACAGTTTTTCTAATGATTGGTTCCTTGCAATTACAAGATTTCAAAATTTACTTTCAGATAATTTTCCTACATTTTTTCTCTAAAATATTATGCTTCAAAGTAACCACAACTTTATGTAAGAAACATCTGTATAAACGCGAAATTCGAATCAACATAAGGAAAATGAAATATCTAGTCTTACCTACTGAGACTTTCGAGTACTGCACTCTCCGCTTCTGCCACAGAATCTGGCCCTTCTCTAATCACCCCTGGAAGTGATCACATTTATTAATGCACTGCAAGATCGAGGTACAAGGTTATCGATAACTGTTTAGTCACATCTAGATGGTGGATTGTCAAGAAAAGCTCTAAATTCTTAATGTCACTCTTTCATTTTGGGTTAATGACTGTTTATAGCAATGAATAAAAGTAGTATCGCAAATAAACCCAAATCATTTCAGTTCAAAATAGTAACCTATTGTATATTTTGTTTCTTGTTTTTTTCTTTTATATTATTTCTCTAGAATTCATCTATAAAATACAGGACAACAATGCCATACTTACAACAAAATAGGACATACTATATACAGAATTATTTCCTGGGCATTTTGAATTTTACAGTAAACCAAAACCACAGCGATGAAAGGTCTCCATGAGAACCTAAAAGTGAACTGAATAAATCCAGACTTCCCTCAAGAACCTAAAAGTTGACCTTTGACCTCAATGCAACATAAACGTATGGCATCCTAATTAGCTAATAATGTTTGAAATAGGACACAAGCTTTTTGCAAGCTTCAACTCACATGAATCAATTGTTCTCTGCACATATGTTTCCAGTAGTTCACTGGTGCTCAAAGGAGTATACCTACAGGAACCAAGAGAACCCTTTTATTTGCGTACTTTGTTAACCACATATATGTCCTCAAAAAGCTTTTATTTTGGAAAATGAACTTTATACTTAAGACCAACTGAAAGCTCTTTAGCAACTTCATGATTAATATCAGTTGAGTCCCCAACAATGTAAACCGATGTGCCTTTCAAGAGAGTGATGGCTCCAGTAGAGAGGGATTCCCAATTCTCCATGATATCTGGCCATTTCAAATCACTGTCATGCTTCTTAAGGTTGACAACTAGTTGGTCCTCGTCAATATACCTGTAACAATAAATATCTGTTGTAGTAAAAATAGAACAACAATAGATTAAATGATTAAATAATGATACACTTTATGGGTAGTGAAACGCATAAAAACTAAAGGTAAACTATACCATACACAGCCAATGTACAATTATCATACACAAGTTGTGCATGGTATACGTTTCCAAATATAAGTTCATGTAAGCCATCCAACAAACCAGATAGTTTCAGAAGGTTTTATTGTCCCATATAGATTAGCAATTTCCATCAGAGTTGTAAAGGATCCAGTAGCCTGAACTCTGATCGTTAAGGAGCTTTCATGGACATCAACAAAGAGATCTCTGGAACTATGGACAGTTTGGCCACTCAATGGCAAACGCAGTTCTAGTTCTGCACCACCATCGGAGAACTGTACAATATGTTCATGTCATAAAATGCAATGTCCCATAAAATGAATGTAAATTTGAGACATAAAATTTTCTAACAATGACAATGTTGTATGAAATGAATTGATAAAGGTGTCAACAAGTTGATCACTATAAAATTTGAGGCCCGAAGCAGGCAGTAATTTGATTTTTATAAGGTGTTTCATGAAAGAGAGAATTCACAGGAAGTACAATTCAAATTCATTCACAGGAAGTACAATTCAAATTCATGATCTTTCAGCATACAAGAAAATCTGCGAGATCCACTATCACAATACTGGACTTGCAATTATTGATATAACCACTTGTAAAAGAATTATTGATGATAATAACAATTGTTATTTGGATGATCAGGCACCGAACCAACCACATTGATGCTTTTGTTAGAACAGGCAGTTCACCATTTAATACATTTTTCTTCCTTTAGTTGGTGAGACGGCTGAGACCAGTTTTGGTCACTTTTGGAATATAGTTCTGAATATTATTTCACTTCGCACATAAAGCTAAATATGAATAATACGATAATTCATATTGTTTCTTGCTTTGCTTTTGGTGTTTTCTCGAAGCAATAATTAAATGAAGTGATGGAAGTGGCTACTAATAAGAGGCCTAATTAATAGCATACTAAAGGTAGCAGATACCAATCACAAAACTATAAATTGTAATCATAAAAAAACAAAGAAAATAATGCTGAGCTCACAATGGCTCAAAAACTCTAAAAAAGCCAGCTTTCAAATTTGCACATGTAAAATTTACACTACACTGATTTCCACAATAGGCTATAGAACATCACCATTGATACTTTTTTGTTCCTTTTGTGGGTGTGCTGGCTTAGATTGGTTCTGGTCACTTTTGGAAATAGAGTCCTGAATATTATGATTATTATCTCACTTCGCACATACAGCTAAATACGACCGATTCAATAATTCATATTGTTTCTTGCTTTCCATTAGGTGTTTTCCCTAAGGAATAATTAAATGAAGCAATGGAAGTGGTTAATAATAAAAGGCCTCATTAAGTGTATACCAATTGCAGCAGATACCAATCACAAAAATGTTAACCATAAAAAAAAAAAAGCTGAGCTCATAATGCCTCAAGAATTCTCAAAGAACCAGCTTTTTTACGCACATAGAAGATATGCAATACACTGATTTCTATAATAGGTTATAGAACTTCATCAAAATATTGTGTTCGAGCCAGTTCTGTAAGTTATGCTTTTAAAATATTTCCCTTCTATCATCAATGAAGCCACAGAAAAGCCACCATTTTTTGACTTTTCGAAGAAATTAATGTTCATCTATACCAGCAGCCTATCCCACATGTTATGTCTCATTCATAATATATCCACCTGTAATGTACCATGCCATTCATGATTTCATTTATCAAACGTGCCATACTTCTCATTTTCCCATAAAGTTATCTATTAATATGTTTCATCTACTTAATGTATATGAGCTGCTGAGAGAAACATAATATGCCAATCCACTAGTCTCTCCAAGCCAAAGAAACAACTGATCAACCTTTCCTTTTTTCGTTTTTGCTGGATAAGTTAGGAAGCAAACCTCGAATGTTAGAGTTGCCACCCTTATGTGAACTTCTATTCCCATGAGCTGAGCACCTCTCTAAACCAGAGAAACTAAAAGTCTGTTTCACATAATGATGCTGCAAACCATGTTTCTACAATAATGTCAGCCTTTTACGCATGTTCTTTGCACTAATAAGATTCCTAGATACTATCTTCTTTTGAAACTTCATCTCCCTTTCCCGTTTCTCCGTTACATTGCAAATGCTTAAGGAAGTCAACGTTCTCTTTTTTCTTATTTGCTCTCTTCTTCTTTAGGTGAGACAAGTATGCAGTTAGGTGGGGCTTTACTATTGTGAACTCACAACCAACATATACATTCTACAGGGAGGAATTATTGCCAAGAGGATACTTCCCCACTTCCAACAAAAATATTTGGCCAATAACAGTTAAAGCCAATAGGAAATATAGGACAAATCATATAATCTGGGGCAGTGATTAAAACTCATTTACAACTAGGGAAAACTCATCAACTCGACTCTCCCAATTGCTTAGTTTTATTTTAACTGAAAAACTCAGAACAGAGGTTTTTGATTATGTACAATCTTTTTGTGTTGTTTGGACACGAGTGACATTTTTCGATGTGGTAGGAATGTGGTTTCACTAGGTCACAAGTTGGGTTGGTATTCCATTACGAACACTTTTTTATTTTTATAAAATTTTTAATTCGGGTTAGTTGACTCTGTTTTGGCTAGTGACCAAGTCAGCCACCAAGTTCAAGTTTTTGAGCACTCGTTTGGTTACGGTGCAAACCATAAGTTTCCTAGATTGTAGAGTAGTCAATGGTTGAGGGCATCTTTTCATATGTAGATCAACTGGCTTCATCCATATAGCAGGATTCTCAATTGTACACATTGCAAGTGATTATTTTACAGAAGTTAAATGGTGCGGGAGTAATTTTGCTCAATTTCCCACCAAAATCTTCTATAGAATTGTTCAAGGGTATTGAATGAAGGTACAAGAAAAAGCTATTCAGTTGCACAAATCTCCCAAGTACACATCCCAGAGGACGATCTGATCCCATTTATGGAGAAAGAAACTTCTCTTATTCAGATTTTCTCTTCAGTGTCTCCCTAAACCCCTACACAAAAAGCATATGGGCATAACAACTTATAGGTGTGCTTCTTGTTCAAGAAATTCTAAAATACCTTAAATATTATAAGCTAATTCCAAAACTTACACATTGTCCACATTTCAGGACCTAAAGTTTTCACCAATTGACTTCGCTCAATAACCACATTTCCAATTTTTCAGCTCTTCACCTGATCAGTTCATGTCTTTAATCAAATTAATTGAGGTAAAACCAAATACCCAACATGAAAAAAAAAACACCTAGAGAAATCCAAGCCTTACTGGCACATGAAGTTCAATATGAAAAAGAATAACTTCATACCCAAAAAAAAGTAGTTCAGTTGAATTGTGCAGATATACTTTTCAATAAATAAAAAAAGAAAAAAAGAAAAAAAGAGATACACATTAAGAAGAAATAGAAAAAGTAAAATAATTACTGTAAAAAATGTACAGGATCCAATCAATATAATAATTATAGAGGCATAATAAAAAAATGATACATACCCATCAGAACTATAGGAAGAAAAAAGGGGAATGATAGTTGAACAAATAAAAGTAGCAAACCTAAAGGAATTCATTTGATAACATACCTCATATTCTGCAGTTTTTAGAGAATTTGGAGAGAGAATGGAGTTGGGTTTGGTCCCTTTTCGACGGTAGAAGAAGCCAGTCTTTGGGTGACGAGTAAGAAATGGTGAATACAGAGAAAGGCCACGTTTGAGATAGAGAAAATTGCAGAAAGAAGTTTTCGAGAGAGATAATTGAGATTGGAGGTTGTGTCTTGGGGCAGTACTAAAGCTGAGTGGAGAGGAGAGGGAAGGAGCAGCTCCCGCCATTAGGATTTGGGAGTAGCGAGAAACCGAGCAACTAGGGAGCCACTTCATTTATCCATTTTGCCGTCTCCATTCACTGTAAATTACCAAAAAGTTTGGAATGTTTAAAAATGATGCCATTTACTTTGAAACAAGGGGTTCACAATTCCTTCAACCGTTTGATGTGGAATTTGATTGCTCGATGTCTTACAAAGTTCGAATTTTTTTTTGAAAATAAATGGGGCTACTCAACTTCACATTCAATGGTCAAGATTATTGTGACTATCTTGTATCAAAATAAATGAACTCATTCTATACTTTCCTAAAAGGTATATGAGATTGCGGTCCTAAACAATCAAATTAAAACATACTTAAAAAATTAAGTGAAAGAAATTGTTTGGATGCTAAAAAAATCCTCAAATCTGATCATCTCGGTTTTGAGATACATGAACATAAAAACCAAATAAACTTTGAGTCTTGAAAATAGTGTACTTTGTAATATGTTGTTTTAGACTATCAATTTTCAAGATTTTCAAGTGTTCATAAATTTGCTTGATGTGTATTATTTAGGTTTGAAATTTCATAATTGAAGATGAAAATAAATTTTTACGCCATCATAAAGATTTTCTATGTTGAAACGACATCTTTCATCATTTTTTGAAAGTGTGCCTCACTTTGACTCCTCATCCAATACAAACCACACCTATAAATTATAGGGATGGTAATGAGTTTGGTAGTTTGGTTCCACCGTGTCCCATAGACCGTAAAAAACTAGGTCTTATGAGGGCTGAACATCCACGGCTTAGGGATAGAGCTCAGTTTTCCTTTTTCTTTTATCTCTTATATTTTTTTGATTTTATTAGGCTTGGCCTGACCCGGTCTGGCTTGGTCTTGTAGGGCTAAGGTCAGGCCCTCTATAGTCCCATCAAGATCAGGCCATGCTTCGACCGAGCTTTTTCGGACTAGAGCCAGGGTTGGCCAAGCCCATCTCTTATCCTAAATTTTGGAGTCCCCTGATCATGGGATGATCATTTTAAAAAAGAGATGACATTTGAGTTCTTCAATACTAAGACGCCTATTCTCCCTCTCTTATCCATTCCAAGGAGCACACCACGCCCCCCTTCCCCCCCCCCCCCCCCCCCCGCCCCCCCCCCCGCCCCCCCCCCCCACCCCCACCCCCACCCCACCCCTCTTTGTCTCTCATACCAAATGTCTAACCCCATAATTCAAGGGGTAAAAAGTGAAAGATTTTTTTGGTAAAGATCACTTACAAGTAGTCTTATTATAATTTTTTTTACTTCAAAAAAAATAAATCTAATAAATCCAAGATCTTAAAAACTTTGATGCTATTAAACCAATTTTTTTTAAACAAAGAAAATATCTACAATTCTTATGCTTGGGAATATAAAACCAATATAATTAAATCTAGCAAGAAACAAAGAAAAGAGAGTGCCGGAGATTACCTCAACCGGATTTATTACATCCCACACCGAGTCACCAACATCTGATGACGCGGGATCAACGATTTAGCTTCAATCTCGAACCGAGAAATCAAATTTTACCAAACTGAGTATTCACCCTTAAATCTCTACAAACTCTAACCCCTAAAATTTTCTTGGCTTACCCCTCATTTCCCAACCCTTAAGTATGAGAGAGAAAGTGAGAGACCTAGGGTTGGGGCGTGCCCCTCTAGAAGCTTAGGAGAGAGAGGGTTAAAGAGAGAAAGTTGGAGAGAGACCTAGAGGAGAGAGAGTTGTAGGAGAGAGAAAAATATAGAGACCCCTATTTATAGAAAAAAATTAGGTTTACGGTTTCTTAGGGTTTCTCATAGTTTACCTCTTTCTTGAGATTGAATGTGGACGTTGATCAATGTGACTTGTGGGTGAAAGATCTGAGCAATCCATTCCATAGATGGGTCATCAACATTATGGAAGGTGCTTGGACCATTACCCCCCTTTCCTTATACCATTTTTCCATCAATATATTTAAATAAATTGAATCTTATTTAAACATTATTCATTCCATAAAATAACATATTCTTTCCCATACTATTCAAATATATGTCAAGTCAAGATATGATTTCAATATTTAGGATAAGATCTGGTCAATCTTTTCTATATATAATATTAGATCACATGCCACAACATACCTTTCCTAAATTTGAATAACTTGACAACAAAGCAAACAACCAAGAGGTGGGACGTGCCACCTATGTGTGGCACGTGTGGGCCCCACCCACATGTTACATGGTGGGCCTATGTGTACTATGGGCCTCATGATATTTAATAAATTAAATTTTAACTTATTATTTGAATTTTATACTTTTATAAAATCAATAACTTTATTTTTATAAGTTCAAAAATTATAAATAAAATATCAAAAGACTTATAAAAATTTAAATAATAATTCTAAAATAATTACTATCATAAAACAAATATAATTAAATTAATATGATGGGAAATGGATCCATATAGTTTAGGAATTGAATTGACAAGCATGAGGCACTCCACCTTCAACTGTGGACTACGGACCACACTTGCTTTATCAGACTGACCAGTGTTTTCCATGACCCACATTCCAAGCAGGGGCTCATTAGCGGGTAACCAAAGTCTGGCCGATGAGCCAAAGGGTCACAATCCCAGTCTGTGGATTTCAGGTCCTCCCCTAAAGACTAATCAAGGTCACCAAGACCTCATGCGACCACAGCTCTATGACGCATAGGGGTATCTCTCGCACATGCATACGCTTCACCCTAAAGGGTGGATATCTGGCTTTCCCAAACGACCTATCGATATGCATGCTGTGTGATGGATCATGGATGAGGTTTTGGCCCCCATCTCTGTAGGGTCGCATAGTCCCTTGACTCATTCATCCAGGCATAAGCTCCGACCTCATCAATGGATAACCCAGAACCGTTCTCTGTTTGTTCTCTATGCCCAGATACCTTGGGTTTTCCAACCGACTGGCCTAGATCCCTCATCAAGAAATAACCCAGAACCCTTCTCGGTTTGTTTTCTATGCCCAGATACCTTGGGTTTTTCAACCGACTGGTCTAGATCGTCAAGCACAATCCGACATCAGCAAACATCATTTGCTTAGTATGGTCCACGAGGGTCGCACAATCCCTTGGCTCATTCATCCAGACATAAGCTCTGACTTCATCAAGGGATAACCCAAAACTTTCCTCGGTTTGTTCTCGATGCCCAGATACCTTGGGTTTTCCAACCGACTGGCCTACATTGTCAAGCATAGTCCAGCATCAGCAAACATCGTTTGCTTAGTATGGTCCACGAGGGACCACACTCCCACTTAACCCAGAACCCTTCACGGTTTGTTCTCTATAGCCAAATACCTTGGATTTTCCAACCGATTGGCCTAGATCGTCAAGCACAGTCCAATATCAGCAAACATCGTTTGCTTAGTATGGTCCACGAGGGACCACACTCCCACTGAGTTCATGTTCTACTATATTCAGGGTTTTAAAAATCGGCGAGGGTCGCATAGTGTCTCGGCTCATTTATCCAAGCATAAGCTCCGACCTCATCAAAGGATAACCCAGAACCCTTCTCGGTTTGTTCTTTATGCCCATATACCGAGGGTTTTCCAATCGACTCGCCTAGATCATCAAATGCAGTCCGGTATCAACAAACATCGTTTTAGTAGTATGGTCCATGAGGAACCATACTCCCACTTTTACTTCGTATGGTCCACGAGGGACCACATTCCCACTGAGTTCATGTTTTACTATATTCAGGGTTTTTACTTAGTATGGTCCACGAGGGACCACACTCCCATTGAGTTCATGTTCTATTATATTCAGGGTTTTAAAAATCAGCGAGTCGCAACGGACTAGCTCGAATCGACACGAGAATCGGGTACCCCGTGTCGATTCTTATGCAAAATCCGGAATCACCCGATCCTAGAGGAGAATCGACGATTTTGAATCGTGAGTCACCTCTATTACATCATAAATCGTGATTTGAGCCGCTTAGTGACATCACAGGGCGAGTCCTTACCTAAAGACATTTTGGTAATTTTTTTTTTTCAAAATGTCATTCCAAGTTACCCTTTCTCTCCATCGCGGTGGCATTACAGCTTTTGTAAAGGTATTTATATCTTATTGGCTTTCTCCAATTCTTCGATGTGGGACTTGTGCTAAGCCATATTATATTGAAAATTTATACATTATAGGTAAATATTGTACAAAGGTCTTCAGCAATGCGTGAAGGGTTGTTGTGGTTTGCAACAGAGGTTTTATTCGTGACGTTCGAATCCCAATTGGGAGACGCTATTGTGCAAAATTCACTTTTTGTCTTCATAAATTTTTTTTTTAAAAATAATATCATAATTTTTTTTTAAAAAATAATATCATAAAAAAATGAGAAAAATAGTATCATAAAAAAAAAAGAAGAAGATAGGTTTTTACTTTTGTCTTAAACAAAAAACTAAAATTTGTCTTCATAAAAAAGAAAGAAAGAAAGATAGGTTTTTACTTTTATCTTGAAAAAAAAACTAAAATGAAGAAAATAATACGATAAAAAAAGAAAAAAGTAATACAACAAACAAAAAAACAATGGTAATATAATCTTCTTTTTTTTCTTGTCAAAAAAAAGAAGAAGAAGTAATACAACAAATAGCATATTTTCTCGTAAAAAAAAAAATACAACAAGTATTTCTTATCAAAAAAATAAAAGATATTTCTTAATACAACAAATATTTTTTAATACAAACTAGGAATAACTGACCTAATTATAATTTTTATTTTTATAATATGGTAAGCTTTAATATAAATTTAGGAATATTAATTTTAAGATATGATTTGAAATATTTCTCTGTCTCTGACAATCTCTTCCATTAACTTTATTCTAGAATTCTAAAAAATTATATTTTTAAAAATTTGAAGTATTTTTTTGAAAATTGATGCGCATTCGAATAATTTATATATTGATAATCAAATATTTTATTTATTTATTGGCATTATAAATCTTGTAATGTATTATTTTTCTTACAGTTGTCAATAATACATTTTAAATTAAATGATATTATAAAATATTTTAAATTTGCTGTTATTTATATAATAAAATATAAACCAACAATTTTCGTTGCAATATATAATATTATAGTTAGATATGTTGTAATAATTTTGGATTATAGTTAGTTAAGTTGTAATAATTTGGTTTTTTTTTTTTAGTGGATAAGGTTTTTTCGCCAATTCGAGATTTTAGTGGCCATTTTTTATCGATTTAATCCATTATTTATTGTAGTCTATATATGATTATATACTTTATCCATGGTAATTCTATGTTTTTTGTTTTATGTGATGCAAATTTAATGGTTAACATAAGTTCATATAGGAAAAGAACATCCTAATTATTCACAAATTGATTAAAAATAAAAGTTAATAATGTAATACTCGTATTTCTTATTGGATTATTAAAAAATAACATTTATAATGAATTTTCATAAATTTTTTGGATTTTTTTAAGGCTTAATAAGACCAGATTCGACCGATTCCCGATTCAGATTGCTGATTTACCGATTCGGATGAGTTTTTAAAGTGCCCGATCCGGGGCACTGATCCGTTTTTTAAACCACTGACTATATTGTTTCATTTTACAAGAACTCATAAGGCCTTTAAAAGCTACATAAACCCAACAGAAAGAAAGGGGGAGAGAGCATAAGAAAAGAATGAAAGAGAGAGAGGCAAGAAGGTGTTTTATGCTTTAGAATTAGACTAGCGGGTATAACTATAAAAAAGAACACACTTCTTTTTGCAGAAAATAACGGAAAGAGTTATGTAAGGGGTATTTGTCTTACTTTTTTATACTTTGGCGAGTCGAGAAGTTTGTTATGAACTTGAAAAGAAAGTATATATTGTCTAACTGATTAATATGGAAGGTGTATATTGTAATCAGTATATATGGGAAGGATAGATATAAGATATTGCACATACCATTCCCATATATATATATTCCTTTTAATGTGAAAGAAAAGTATATATCATCTACTAGGTTAATATGAAAAGTGTATATTGTAAATTTTATCTATTCTTTCCATATACTGATTACAATATACACATTCTATATTAATTTGGTATACAATATATATATATATATATTTTCATAATGAATACCCAATGGTTTATATCATCATCATAATGCAAGACTTATCCCAGTTATTTGGGATCTGTTGTAAAATTAAAATTTGAGAGAGGAATGCACATGGGATTAAATATTTAGATAAAGGATATATGTCTTTTCCCCTAAAGATAATTTAAACTTACAAGAAACATGAGTAACAAGTTTAAATAAGTAATCTAAAATTATAATTAGATATAAGTGCATGGAAAGAGAAGAATTTGATAGAAACTTGTTTTACTTTTGCATTAAAAAAGAAAGGAAAAAGTTTATATAAGGTGTATACAAGTAAGGTACACTTTAAAAATTATCTAAAAAGGTTGCTATATGAGGTGTATACAAGTAAGGTACACTTTAAAAATTATCTAAAAAGGTTGCTCAAATTTTAAAAAAACCCTAAAATTGATCATCTCAACCTCGAGATGTATGGATATGCGAAAAGAATATGTCAAGTCTTATTTATAATGCATTTTATAATATATTATCTGGACTGTTCATGTTCAATTTTTGAAGTGCTCATAGATTTGCTCAATTTTTAGTATTTTATAGCTTTAAATGCTATAAAGTGGGGTGAAAATAGATTTTTAGTTTATCTGATCACCAAAATGCATCTTTTAACAAGATTTAGAGGTACACCTTTGATCGTTTATGTTGACACCTTATAGAAAGCTCCATCCAAAAGAAAAAGTTGTTTGGCTTTAGTTCTTGAGTAGCATGGAGCCCTTCAAACGAGAGAGTAGCATGGAGCCCTTCAAACGAGAGAGAGAGAGAGAGAGAGAGAGAGAGATCTATCGTCTAAAAATGGTAGAGATGTTCGAAATAATCAAGGGTGTAGTTAGTATAAGGTTGAGGTCCTAAACATTTAAAGTAAAGTGTACTTTTAAATAGTATCGAAAGCTGTCATGTCTGCACCTAAAATCTTGATAACGGCCTGAAAATTCATTTTCATTTCTAATTATAAAATTTAAAGCTTCAAAAATAGTATAGAACAAATAAATCTATAAACACTTCAAAATCTTGAAAATGACTGTCTAGATAATGCATTACAAGATGTACTATTGTCAAGACTTGAAGTCTATTTTTTTTACATCCATGTATCTCAAGAAAGAGATGATCAAATTTGAGGATTTTTCGATATTGAAATAACTTTTTCTAGTGAATTTTTGAGGTACGCCTTAGTTTGTTGTTGAGGGCCTCAACTTTAAATAAACTTTTTAAATATTGATATAGGAACTTTAATATCATTTGACGTTAGGCAAATGTGAAGTAGTTTAAAAGACTTAAAAAGACTTTGAAATTGAGGGTAGAGCCCAGGTAAAACTTATTAATTGCATATTCAACCTTAAACAATTAACGTAAGTTGTGCCTCCAAACTTTGTTATAAGACTTAATTTTGGTGTAATTTTTTTTTAAAATGTCCTAAAAATATATTTTCATCTCTAATTATAAAATTTTAAACTCCAAAACTGATTCAAATCAAGCAAATCATTAACACTAGAAAATTTTGAAAATACACAGTACAAATAATGTATTTCAAGGTATACTATTTTCGGGACTTAAAATATCTTTTTTTTTCCTTATCCATACATCTCAATGTCAAAGTAAATTAGGTGGTTTTCCAACATCAAAAAGACATTTTTCGATGTATTTTTGAGGTCCACCTTAATTCTACAATTTGAGGGTTCAATCTTATATAAATTTTTTCCTACATAAATTATTTAGAAAAAATATGCAAATAAACTATTTACTAGGGAAATGATCAAAATACCAATAAGACATCGACTATTCAACATTTTACCCCTTTGGAACTATTCAAACTCAAGAACATGTGTTTTTTTAATTGGTCTTTTGAAGTTAAATAAAAAGATAAGGATACAATGTTAAATTATTAATCTTTTATAGGTAATTTGATATATTTCCCTATGTAAAATTTATTTTTAATTTTAATAAATGTACTATTAATTACTTAGTTAATATGATTTTTTTTTGAAATTCTACGTATTATTCCCAAAAATCATCTATAGTCTTCTCTCATTAGTCAAAAGGGATTTTTTCCAAAGAGACCATTATTTTTTTGTATATGGAGGTCACAATCATTGTTGTCTCTTAAAATTTCAAAATGGACAATTGTAAGAGTGTCATTGAATAAACAGTTTCAAAAAACAATTTATAGTACTTCATGACTCACCCCAAGTCATCCTGCAAACCTCTCTTTGCGGTATAATATTTAAACTAATAAAAAAGGCGCGTACTCCATCGAGCAAGCCATACTTTTAACATGTACTAAAAGTGGCTCAAGCTCGTTCCAAAAGAGGGACAAAGCTTGCTAGCTTCTAAAAAAATTAGGATTTTAAATTAAAGAAAATTACATAAACCCCTTACCTTGAATTTTTACTCTTTTATTCTCACCGAAACCCTATTACTGGTTTCTTTTGCATTGACCCTTGGGTGACATTTTCCAGTCATTTTGGATAAAAATATCCCTGTTAGTGGGTAAATGAAAAATTTTAAGTTTAAGCTTGGTTCGACCTTGGGGAAGTTCTTGGAGCTTAAGTTGTTATGCTCTCCAAGGGTTAAATTGGCTGTAAATTAATAATTTTTTGTGTTTGATTAGGATGAAATTTTTTATCCAAAATTACTTAAAAATATCATTTGGGAGGACGAAGAGGTCCCAATTATTTGGGGTTGGCAACTGGAATCCTGGTCTGTCATTATGCTATATCAAGAGTCATATTTTCAGTGAGACCATAAATAGTAGCAAAGTTTATAATGCAAATAAAAGGGTGTTGCGTAGGAGCTTGTCTTTCCCACTAAATTACCCAAAAAAGAAAAAGAAAAAATGTTGGCGACCTATGTGTAGAAAGTTTGGTGAAAGCGGGGCCGTGTAATTTTTTTGAAATTTAGATTAAGACCATTAGACTTAAGAGACCTTAAAAGCACAATATATGAGAGACTAAAAGACGAAAAAGAAGGAAAAAACATAGTATGCAAATACATTTGAACCATCAAATCGATGTTACAGCTGAATAACGATTATCGTCACCATTGATCTTAAGCATGAACAGTGAATGTGCGTGTATCTCAGCTTAATCCTAGTCCACATGTATATGCAGTTTTTATAAGACCTAACCTTTATAAAAACAAAGTAAACTCTCATTTCAAATTATCATCCGGAAATCATTTTTGTCATTGGAAATCCTCATAATGACTCTAAAATCAATTTCCAACACCAATTATAAAATTTGAAGTTCAAAAAATGATATAGATCTTGTGGAAACACTGATTTTTAAGGCGAAATGGACGGTCTAGATAATATATTATAATATACATTATTTTCGGAGTTTGAAGTCCTAGTCTTTTTCATAACCATAATGGTCAAGACGAAGATGATCGATTTAAAAGTTTTCCGATGTCAAAACTACAACTTTTTGTGAGTTTAGAGGTGAGGCCTTGACTACCTTATCAAAACATTTCCCAAAAGAAAATTCTAAACTATTCAAGAAAAATAAGAAAGAAATAAAGTGAAGGAAATGGAAAAGCACAAGAGTACAGACTCGTAATAGAAACCTATTCTTAGAGGCCTTGGGCCAGTTTGGTTGGACCACTAAAACCTATTGGAAAGTAATGGATTTTTTTGGAAAATTTCCTGCTATTGAACAATGCCATTTTCAATGGCCAATTTTTTTTTGTTAATTATATTTAAAAATATCTTTATCTAAAATTTCATTTTTATACGGTGCTCCACATAAAATAATAATAAAAATTTAAACATAAAAACTGGCCAAAATACCAGCGCTCCAAGTATAATAATAAAAATAATTTAAACAAAAAAATGACCAAAATACCCTTAAATAAAATTTCAGATAAATATAAATTTTAACTAAAAATAAAAATAACGTTTTTTTTCTGTGGCCTCTGAAGCTAGGTTTAACCTTCAAGCGTAATATCCCTTAGTTTTACAAAATAAATTATTGTCTCTATCCGTGCATATTGGGCATTTGTTTATTTCAAAATCACCACTAAAGCACGTAAAATCTCGCTGAATTTTTTTAAATCTATATTTCATCGTTAATCAAAGTAAAAACAGACTGAAATTACCATACCAAGCACTGATTTTGCCTTAATTCATGATTTAACCTAGTCAATATCGCATATAATTGGTCCATCCAAACTGCATTTAATTTTCATATGCTCTTTTCAAATTGATTTGGCATAAATTCGGGGTTTGCATGCTCTAGCGCTCTTTCTTTTTGATATGTTTACGGTGGGAATGGAGGGCGGGACATTATATGGAAGAAACTGTAGTGTTGTTTTTTAAATTTTATTTGACTTATATATATTATTAAAAAAATACGGTAAAAAATGAACAAATTGTGTTGGTTTAACATTGGGAATGATGAACAATTAGGGGTATTTAAATAAGGGTGTGGTTTCTATAAGGTTGCAACCTTAAACAATCCAATTAAAGCGTACTTCCAAATTTTATCATAAATTGTAATTTTGATATAAAACATTGTTAGGATTATCTGAAAGTCTATTTTTATATCTAATTGTAAAATTTTAAACGTCAAAAATAGTTAAAATCAAGTAGATCTATAAAGATATGAAGATCTTGAAAATGGACGGTCTAGATAATATGTCGCAAGATGCACTCTTTTTGGGACACAAAATCCTTTTTTATTTCATATTTATACATCTCAATGTCGAGATAATCAATTCGAGAGTTTTTCAACATTAAAACAACATTTTTCAATGGATTTTTGAGGTGTGTCTGTTATTCTACATTTTAAGGTTGCACCTTTATATAAACTTTTTCCTTTTAACAATTAATACATGTGATCTTACTCAAAAGATGAAAGCACCACTAGTTATTTATGGTCAAGAACATAGAACTACCAAAAGCCCTTACTTGTTCATGGCCGGCGACACATAGCACAATTTTTTTAATTAATTATAAATCATTATTCCATGTTGCTAATCATGAACAAATAGAGGTATTTTTCTCATTGGCTCGGCCTTGTTAATTCAGCTTTCTAATCTTGAAAATGTCTTGTTTAACATGCAATTTGATAATTTTTTAGATACATTTTTAAAGAGGTATTTGAGTGAAATAAAATTCTAAAAGCAATAATCTTAGTATTGAATGAGATGATTTGACCACTTTCATAATAAGCTTAGTATTGAATGAGATGATTTGACCACTTTCATAATTTGGTTAAGTTCTCTGACCATTTAATTGATGGTCTATATCATTTTAAAAATGCGGGCCATTCTGAAATACCATGATGGCTAATGTAACGTGATCTGTCTATAAATGAAAAGAATTATAATCTGGCAGTCTCTCATCAAAACTCTTGATATTCCCTAAGAGTGGGAACTGCAACATACAAATATTGAAGAAATATTGAAGTTAAGGACGGTTTAGCCTAGGAATAGGCCCATTCCAACCCATTAACTAAAAAAATAAAAAGGTTAGGTCAACCTAAGATTAGTTCTTGGCAGACAACCCATGCAACTCTCCTCAATATTAGTTTTTGGCAGACAGCCCACAAAACTCTCCTCATTATCTAAGGGGTGCGGTTTTTATAGAGCCGAGGCTCTAAACAATCAAAGTAAAGTGCACCTTCAAATAGTGTCAAGAAATGTGGTTTCAATACTGAAAATCTTTGTGATAGACTTAAAACACATTTTTATCTTTAATTATAAAATTTAAAGCTTCAAAAATATTGTAGATCGAGCATATCTATGAAAATTTGAAAATCTTGAAAATTGACAGTCCAAAATGCATTACAAGATGTACTATTTCCAAAACCTGAAATCTATTTTTTCTATAACGTCTAGGCTTTATGAAAATAAAACAAAGCTTCACGCCAAATCCTCATCTAGAAAGCACTTTTGGAGATGGAAATCTCCGTGATGGATTTAAAATCAAATTTCAACAACGACAATAAAATTTGAAACTCAAATAATGGTATAGATCTTGTTGATCTATAAACACTTACTATTAGGGTGCAATGGATGATCCTAATTTGTTACTATATATACTATTTGTAGAGCTTAAACTCTTAATTTGTTTTCCCAACCATAATATTCAAACCGAAATGATCAATGTAAAGGTTTTCCAATGCTTGAATTATAATTTTTGATGAGTTATGGGTGAGGTTTTACTTATTTTAATAGGGCTGCAGTTCTACCAAACCATTTTCCTTATGTAAGTAACAAGTTATTTATGTATGGAGATAAACACATAATGCCCCTGACAAGGTATTAGACTCAACTATCCACCTTCAAAAAGGTCATGGCCCCAAAACTCTGGGCTTGCGATTATACCTCTTTTTTGGATAAGTAAACGTGGCAAGTCAGTGGGGTTTGGGCCCCCACCCTTTGGTGAGAATGGAGGCAAAGACCTCATGATGGGGTTCGAGTGGTTAGGGGGGTGGATGCTTCGTCATATCGTCCCATCCTCCATTCCCACCTTTAACATATCAAAAAAGAAGAAGAAAGAAAACTAGAAAAAATGTATAGAGAAGAAACTACACAACCCCTTAGTTGAGAAGAAGCTAGACAACCCCATAGTTGAGACTTTCAAATGCGTTATAAACATATAGACAAAAATGCTGCATCGTTTAGTGTCAAAACTGTTGAGAGAATCCCTCATTTCAAGTATTTTTTTTTCAAATTAGGAAAGTTAAAAAAATTTGCTTAAGAGATTCAACATGTCATTGATTTCTTTTGCCCTTGCTACAGTAAGTCTTAAAATGATACACTATATGTTGTGAGCGGAAGCTCTAAACTCGATGGGTTAATTTTTGGTAAATAAAGTATGAGAAAAATAAAACAAGAAAGAAATAATAAAAAATAGAAAACCATAATTTACGTAGTTCGTCACAGATATGACTACATCCACGAGTATGGCAAACTGAAATCCACTCTACTAATGAAAGTTACATCATATATTTTGGTGTTGGATATGGTGATTATCCAAAATCACCCACATAAGGAAATCTCATTTTATATGGGATTGATATTGATAAATTTCCTAAAGAAAATATAAATCCAAAAAAGATTAGGACTCTGGGATATATCTCTTGGTCCTTGAGATATATGTAATATCTATATGAAGTTTCTTTTTGGATGTGGATTCCTAACCTTATATATATGGGATGAAAATGCAGAGGTGCCCGATTTGGTTCACCATATGTGAAAGCTGGCTTTCTCTAGAGAGAGAGAGAGACATGTGCCTCTTGTACGTGAGAGGTAATTCCTCCCCTTCAGAGAAAAGAGAAATGCCCCGATGTGCCTCTTATAGATTGAGAGACTGGTTTCTTGTAGAGAAGTGGTTCTCAAGAAGATTTTGGGTGGTTTCTTCATTTAGTGAGAGAAAGTCTCTGTTGCTCTCAAGGTTCTCATCCTAGACAATGGTTTAGCTATGAAATAGAGATTGTCTCTTATTGGACAGTGGTTTAGCAGTGGAATATAGATGAGATGTCGACAATGGTGCTGATGGGGAGACTGGGACTAAAAAGGTTTAATCGACTGTGTTTTGTTGAGGGTTATAGAGGTAACTCTATATCTCAAAATCTGTAATATAATTTTCATCGGTATAATGGATTTTAATTTGCCATGCTCGTGGATGTAGCCCTCTTGGGATGAACCACATAAGTCTTTGTGTTCTTGTGGCGTGGGTGTTTCATGCTTGATTTTTCGTATTATGGCTTGTGCTCTCTCCTAGTTTGTTTATAACTGAATAAGTACACGATCTTAATGGGATCCAACTTTTGAGATTCATGTTTTTGCATTTAAAAGGGCTCTTAAATCCTAACATTTAGGACACAGAGTTACCTCTTTAACCCTCGACAAAAACTAGTCGAGCTAATCCTTTTAAACCACTCGCCTAATCGATACCATATTTCGTTTTTCATTTCCTTTACTTCAGGCAACTATTACCGGCAATACCAGTTAGAGACATGAGAGCAACGGGAAACTGATTTTTTCTCTACCTTAAAGGGGAAACTACCCAAAAATCTCTACCTTGAACTTTGCATTCAAAACCTTTACCGACATACTGAATAACCCAAATTACGCTTTGATACCACTTGTTGTGTGTAGAAGCTCTAAACCTGATGGGTTATTTTCAAAACTGAGTCGAACAAACCCTTTTCAACTATTCTCCCGACCGACACATGTCATTATTCTTTCTCTTTACTTCTAGCAACTATTACCGATAATACTAGATAGAGACGTGAGAGCAACGAGAAACTGACTTTCTCTCTAACTAAAAGTGCAAACTACCCAAAATCTTTATAGGTAAGAAACTAGCCTCTCAGTCTTCAAGAGTCTACAAGAGGCACCATTACAATGTTTCTCTCCATAGGAAGCTCTCTTCTCTCTAATAAGGGTGGGGAAGCCCATATGAAACTCTCTTCTCTCTAAGGGTGTGCTTGTTTTTCTAAAAGATATTTTCTAGAAAGTTGAATGTTTTTAAATCTTCTGGAAAATTGAATTTTTTGTTCTGGAAGGTTAGATAAGTTATGGGTACTGTGTTTGATAACTTGCTGGAATGGTAAGAAAGTTTTGAGTACTATGTTTGATAACATATACATATTAATTATATAAATATAAAATATATAACATATACAACATAGTATAATATATCATATAATATATTTTATTAATGTATATTTGTATCATATATAACATATAATATAATATTTATTATAATATAATATAATATATTTAAATATATAGTATAATATAAGAGCATATTATGCATATAATATTTATATTATTATTTATTACATTATATGTAATATTTATTTAATATAATAAATATATTATTATTATTATTATAAATAATATAATATAATTATACAACTATTATATAATATAATAAATATATATTATATATGTTATATTAAATACATAGTACAATATAAGATATTGATATATTATGTATATGATATTATTATTATTATTTATTATATTATATATAATATTTAGATCAAGCGAGAAGAATTATAGAAACCTTTCCCATATCTCATTGGCGTTGATTTCTTACTAGATATTGATATTTTCAAACACCAATATTTCACTTAAAATTCCTCGTGAAATATTGGTAAATTTGAACACGAATTATAGAAACGAAATAAATCACCTCATTAGATGGTAATTCTTCTGAATGCCATTATCTCACTAAGTCATCTTGTTAGACAAAAAAAAAAAAAAAAATACTAGGTCAAGTTAAAAATACTTATGTTTTATTTGGTAATTTTCCTAGAAACCACTATGATTTCGATGGAGGAGAAAATTGGAAATTCCTTTTCTCTTCAAAATATACATGGCTACATATGGTGTGTACCTGGTGTGGATTATGATGGTTCTCTTGAACGTTGGACAAAGGGAATGGTGAAATGTTGGACACTAAATCTCATGAGTCTGTTTTGGTAAATTACCTTAAATTTGAGGTTTTTGAAATGGAACCAGGTCCATAAACTTCAATATGCAAGGGGTTTTTAATTTCAAGCTATATAAAACCAAACATATTGATCTTCATGTGGTTTGAGTGTATCTTCAACTTTTAAAAGTTACATGGATTTGGAAGGTTAGGCTCGACTAGATTTTTCAAAAATTATAGGCATTCCAAAATTGTTAGGACGCTTTCATTGCCCAAATATTAAGGCCTCTACCCTACAATATTTATTTTGTCTGTCGGGCACAGATAGAAACCCATTGGGGTTGTTCATTTGCAGGTGGGGAAAATAGGGCTGTAATACAATGTACCGGGCACAAAATAAAAATGAAAGAGAGAAACAAAAGAAGAAAGAAGAAAAGACTTGGCCAAAGTCACATTGTTGTGGAGAGGCAGTTGCAGTACTCATGCTTTGAAGGTCTCAATGATGTGGGTCCAGCTGAATTCAACTAAATTTCAGGCTTTTACTCTAGGTACTTCATATTTCAAATCTACTGTATACATGTTAGAGGTCCTTTAGGTTGCTTGATTAAATTGCACACCTCCGGACTACTTGTCTTTTAGACTTTCTTCTCTAACATCCTTTTTGCATCTTGTAATATATCAATTATGGGAAAGTTATGCTTAAAATGTCGCTAACCTAGGCAGTAGGCTTCACTATAAAATATGTAATGTTACACGTTTGCTTCACGCGAAAATATTTCTATCAAATCATGTGCAAGAATTTTCTCATGTGGTTACATGTGGGAATATTTTTGTACCAATTGGTCACAGTGCATCTCTTCACACCAATTGGTAGCTAGTTGGGGTGAAAATATTTCCACACATGCTGGTAGTTAGGGTGGGTGACAATATTCTCACACTAACCACGTGCGGGAATATTTATTTAGCAAAAAATTTCTTCAAAATTTCACCAATACGTTCTCTTAGATAAAGTGTCGGAAAATATACAAGCAATATCGTCATTTTGACTTTTTTTCTAATTAATTGGGGTCGGCTACATGAATCCCGGTTCTCCATTCTGCTCTATGAAAGGCTATATCCTCAGTGAATCCATAAGTCCCCATATCTTTTCAAACTACTTCCAATCATATTCTTTTGGGTTTACCCGTTGCCATTTTCAGTCCCTCCACTTGAAGCAACTCGCCTCTCCTAACAGGTGTTGTACTTGGTCGGTGCCACACATGGCCTGCCCACCTAAGTCTACTATCTCTCTCTCTCATTTTATCATCTATTGGTGCCACTCCTAAATTCTCTCAAATAGATTCATTTTGAATTCTATCACTTATTGTCTTACCGCTCATCCATCTCAACATCCTCATCTCCTCTACACTCATTCTATAGGTATACTGTTTTTTGTCCGCCCAACATTCCATCCCATAGAGCAAAGCTGGTCTCACCGCTGTCATATAAAAGCAATATAGGATATACAATCAATGTATCTTCCAAAAAATATGATATCTAAACAACCGTATATCCCAAAATAATAGGTAGAGTTAGAAGAAGAGTAACCCAATAAAAAATCTTTTTTTTCTTTAAACCCTTCGCGGTTTTATAAAGAGCAAGAGATAGATACAATGTTACTAAAGATTTAGGTAGCTAGGAATTCAATGTGAGATTTAAATTTGCTTAAATATTTTGTTTCTTTCTTTATAAATAGAGAAATTTAATTAATTTAAATTTTTATTTTTATTTTTTTATTTCACTGGTGTATACAACATAGCATTTTAGATGGACCATTATTTTACATATTTGAGTCTTTGTGTTTTGCATTAGTTACTTACAATTCTATACTGAGTGTCTTTTCTATTTTTTTTTCTTTATTTAGTAATGCGATTCTTGTGTTTATTATTACTATTGTTGTTCCATTTTATGCTCTCAATAAATCTATGATAGGTCTTTTGTTATGACAACAAAATAAGTATTGTTGTTCGATTTATTGAAATTTTAAATAATAAACTGTCATGTATTATTCTAATGACACTAGGTAAGGCCATTGAATAATAATTTGATGGCTTAATGCATCAATACAATAACTACAAATCATAATCCTATATTATGTCATCTCCGCGTCTCCAATTTTTTCACTTTGTTTTTTTGAGTCATATCCCAATTATTCGCGATTCTATAACTGACATTTTATTTTTACCAACTTTATGAAATAAAACCGATTTATTACTTATGTTTTGGTTCAATGACATACTATTATTCCCCAACTTGCTAACTATGATCTCAACCGAACTACATCGTATATCACTGTACATCGGATCTTTGAAGTTATTTATACCCGTATTTGAAAGAAAGGCTTGTATACAATAAGACCGTTCACCTCTAATACAGGGAGATCACAATTACTTGTAACAAAAAATTTGATAACTAAAATACGTCATAAAATTCAAAAAAAATTTTCTACCTTTAAGCTTAATCAATGAAATACTTGCAACCACATAAATTCACATCCAATAATAAAGAAAAGGTTAAAGAGGGACCGGTACAAAAGAAGGAAGGGAAGAGTAAAAACATGGGAAGTAGATGAAACATTATCTCTTCTCATGAGTTGTCACATGCCCACGAATCCACGGATTGAGCCAAACAAACTTTTCGAAAACGAGCAAATGCGCATTCCCGTGTTGTCAAATCATCAATATTAACTATTGATGAAATACATGGTAATAGTAATAAAGGAAGAGAGAGAGCCACAGAGATCTAGAGAGAGAAAGCGAGTGAGTAAAAGAAGAGATTGAAGGTGAGAGAAAGAGATGGAAGAGAGAGAAAATGTCATATGCTTCTTTTTAGACAGACTCTTGAATGCCTGCCCCGGTCAGCTTCACAGTCTGCCCGGAAGATGTGACGTGTGCTTCACAAAAGCTGCCCGCGGGCAGCTTCACCCAACACGCTCTCTCTGTATGTATAGTCATCATATCCCTATCATATGAATTGGAAAAGTCAGAAGTCCCGATATGCCCACCACTTTTCCTAATAATTCCACCCAATAACTGCTTGCCACAGCCCAAATACACCCATCATTTTGGGTGGTAAAAATAAAGCAAATTTTAGGTGATGGAAATAAATGGTAGGAAATTAAAAAGAGAGTGGAACGGTCAATCATAAAGTACTCGATTACAAAATCATATATGCCACTTGTTTTGTCATGGTACCCGATGAGGTTTCCGAGACAGACCGTTCTCGAGTCTGACCCACTTTTTTTTTTTTTCGACTTAGGGTTTGGAGATATAATATCATTTCTTACAATGCCAAATTTGAGTTTTTTTTTTTTTTTTTTTTGTGCGGTTTATATAAAGTCGATGCGCTAAACAAAAAAATCAAAGAACCTTCAAATAAATAGTATTGAGAAATGTGGTTTCAATACTGAAAATATTTGTGATAGCTTTAAAATATATTTTTTATTTTTAATTATAAAATTTAGAGTTTTAAAAATATTGCAGATCAAATGGACCTATGAAAACTTGAAAAATTTTGAAAATTGTTGATAAAAAATTTCGTTACAAGATGCACTATTTCCAAAGCATGGAGTCAACATGTCTATGCATCTTGATGTCAAGATGATCAATTTGAGGATATTTGAGCATCAAAACAATGTTTTCTAGTGAAATTTTTAGGTGGGCTCTGATTTGATTGTTTAGAGCCTCGGCTCTATACAAAGTTTTTCCTTTTTTTTGGGTGCGGTTTGTATAGAGCCTAGCTCTAAACAATCAAATTAGAGCCTACCTTCAAATAGTGTCGTGAAATGTGTTTTCAATGCTAGAAATCTTTGTGATAGCCTTAAAATATGTTTTCATTTTTATTTATGAAGTTTAAAGCTGAAAAAATAGTATAGATCGAACATATCTATGAAAACTTGAAAATCTTTAAAATTGACGGCTCAAAATGTATGATAACATATACTATTTCCAAACTTGAAATCCATTTTTTCTCATGTCCATGCGTCTTGATGTCGAAATGATCAATTTGAGGATATTTGGGCATCAAAACAATTTTTTCTAGTGAAATTTTCGAGGTAGGCTTTGATTTGTTTGATTGTTTAGAGCCTCGGCTCTATATAAACTCCCCCTGACCCCTCCCCCCACCCCTTTTTTTTTGCAACTTAGTTACAAGGATCATAGTTAACAAGTCTATGTTTAGAGCATGATTTTTTTTGTTTTTTGGTTGTTTCAATCAGCTAAGAAATTTGAATTTTTTTTGTGTTTTGGTGTCTATTCAATGGCACTCTTACATTAAATGTCAAAATGGATGGATTGGGGTGAGATACGAATTCTGATAATTTTTCAATGACACTCTTACAACCACCCATTTTTAAATTTAAGAGACAAGAATAATTGTGACATCCATGTGCAAAAGATAAAAGGTATGGTTTGTATAAGGCTAAGGCCCTAAACAATCAAATTAAAGCGCACCTTCAAATAGTGCCGAAATATGTTGTTTTAGTGCTAGAAATCTTTACAATGACCTGAAAATGTATTTTCGTCTCTAATTATAAAATTTAAATATTAAACAATAGTGTAGATCGAGCATATCTATAAATACTTCAAAAGCTTGAAAATTAAAAGTCTAGATAATACATCACAAGATGCACTTTTTCGAAGACTTGAAATCTATTTTTATCATGTACATAAATCTCAAGGTTGAGATGATGGAATTGATAGTTAATTTCAGCGTGGAAACAACCTCTTTTTGTGAAATTTTAAGATACACCCTAATTTGATTGTTTAGGGCCTCGCCCTTAAATAAACTTTCCAAAAATAAATTGCCAAAAAAAAAAAAAAAATCAAGATCCACGTCATAGGGTAAAAGAGGGATTGTAGGATTTCATATGGGTAGGAGAGAGTTGGTTCAGGCCAAGCAAACATGTGTAAGGCTGCAATGAATTTGTGCATTTGGTACTGTTAAGAAGACTTGGTTGGAATATTCCACTTCATTGGAAGGTGTGTCTTCGAATTCAAAAAAGCAAAGGAGTGGCCTTCCTTCTGATAAAAATAAAAGGGGAATTAAATTCCCATGTGTTGAGGATTTTCTCATGCCTTTTCCTGTAAGGAGGAGAATAATGAGAACAGTAAGTACCACAATGATGCCTCCCCCGCGATTTCCGCATCAAATGAGCAATACATATTACCTATGTTCATATGATTACGAGTCGTTGGAAAGAAACTTTCATTCCCTTTTGTCATTTTGGGTAGACCCTCCCTCCCTCCCTCTCTTTCTCTCTCTCACAATTCATAATCATTTTGGCCTTTGCACACACTCTCTCCCTCTCACTTCATAATCATTTTAGACCTTTTCACTCTCTCCCTTTGTTTTGTTTAGTTGTGTGAGTTTTAAATCCGATGAATTGATTTTTTTTTTTTTTTTTAAAAATAAAGTGTGAAAAAAATAAAACGGACAACCGAGAAACAACAAACAAGAAAAATAATCATTTTCAACTTTGCACCCACTCACTCACACTCTCTCCCTCTTTCTCTCTCTCCATATACATAAACACACACAATTCATCATCATTTTGGACTCTCTCCTCGAGAAGGGTAGTCATCATCATTTTGGACTCTCTCCTCGAGAAGGGTAGTGATTGTATACTATGAGACTGTTTATTTTTGTTATAAGGTGGTCATAATTATTTTTAACCATTAGATGTCATATTGGATGGTTTAAGTTGTTTTATGATGTTTGAGAAATTTTTTTTTTTAACTTTGAGTTTATTCAATGACACACTCACAATCACTTGATTTGAAACTGATATATATTAATGATTGTGACCTCATTGTACTAAAAATAAATCACATTTTTATAGACGTTTCCTTAATTTATACTCTTAGTAACAAATTTCATTTTGTCTCTTTCGCCTGTTCTTTACAGCGTCAGGAAAAATTCATTACTTTGAGTATTTTCTTATTTTAAACATAAAATAATATCAATAAAACTATCATCTAGAATACTCTCTACCAGGGGATCTTCTCCTATGATATAACAATTTCTAAAAGTTTGAAGTTTACAAGTTTTGCGTATGAAAACATTGTTAGAGAGAGAGAGAGAGAAATAGATCAGAAAAAGGTTTAAAAGATAGGTCAAAGCAAACTTTAAATGCATAAAAAGGCCTAGTAACTTGCTACAAAATGTAGCTTCAACTTTGCATGCAAAAGGCACGGTGACTAAACCATATAAAAAGCACGTCCGTATTACCACTGAGCATAGCATATAACCAAAGATGCTCAAATGAATAGTACTCAACGATATATAGGGATTTATGTATACTATAAAGTATAGCCTGTAACTTGCATTCCTAGAAGTATTGTAAACTTCGATCATTGTGTTATTCTAAAAAGGAAGCTAATTACATTCACACTATTGCCACCATTCTCTTTTTAAAAACAACGGTGTGCGCTCATTTTCAGAAAGAGAAGCTCTGTGGGTGTTGAATGTAAGGCTGGCATTGGGCTGGGTCCGCCCTGGCCCTAGTCCTGACCGCGCGAAATAGGCCATGGCCCGTCTATCCGTGAGATTAGGTCTCTAGTCCCCATAGGGCATTAGGTCTCTAGTCCCCATAGGGCCGGCCCAGTCCTGACCAGGCAAACGAGGCCATTCGGTCTCTAAAGCAGAGGTCTAGGTTTTCACCTCTCTCATGCAAGGTTGACGTTACCACATTGATTCCTTCTTCTTTTTTTTTGAAGGTCTAATGAAATTCCATCTTACCCCATCCAAAATTCCCAAGAAGTTATTCACCCCAAAAAAAGTTTCCAAGAAGTCACTAATGGAACATATAAAAATAAAAAAGAGCAAGTCTACCCATTAAATTACCTAAAGTTTCTTAGAGGTATACATTTTCCCTCTATAGATAAATGATTAAATTACCAACAAGAAAAAGAAAAAAGAGACCTTGTATCAATAAACCTGTGATCATTACTCCCCTTGCACCTGAGCCCATTTAAGATGGCAACTTCCAAATATCAAACACTTGCCTGAACTATAGTTTAAATGTCCCTTATTTGCTCTGAAGACTGCATATGTTGTACCTGAATAGCCTTTAACCAAGTGATAATTGATTTCATTGAGCTGTGATGCACATGGAACACTCGATTCTTGTTTACTTATATTAGGAATCCGAATTTATTGCACAGGTTACATCTTGTCAAGCACAGCAATGTGCCTTTGATATTCTTGGAGGTGATGTTAAAGAAGGGAGAGACATATTTCCCTAAGCAACAATCATTTACTTGTCTTGGTACCTAGTTTTGGAAATAGATATTCTTGCATTATTTTGATTTGAAAACTCAGCAGACATTCAAAACCACTAGATTATAGTGTAACTGTTACTTTTCTCTTGATAATATAGATTTTGTGTGGTTGTAAATCCGTGAGAAAGCACTCGGTGTCTGCTCAGTGAGGTATTGAAATTTGAAGAAATGAGTTTCTCAGTATTATGTGTAGCGTCTTGGGGAACCTCTCCCTTGTGAAACTAGACCCCAAATACTGAGAGATCCGATTCAGGATTGTATATATAGTTGGTCACATAAAGCATGTATGAGTAATAAACAAAAACAAAATCACATCATAACAACTCAACATTTGTGCGGTTCACCCAATAGGGTTTTGTTCATGATCTCGGCAAATAAAAATCCACTATCTCAATGAAAGATTACAGTATTGGTGGAAGAGATATATCTCTTTCAAAATATTGGTAAAACCTTTGTCAATCTTCCTTTCTAAACCCACTCTTCTGATTGAATAATATAATTGATTGATATCCTCTTCCCACCACTACAACTGTTGTAAGGAGATACTTGAAAGCAACTAGTGACTCTCTATCTCTAGAAGTGGAAATTGAAAAACCCTACATCCATGAGAATACTGCCTCTCTAGGAGGCCATGTCTCTCTCTTTTGTTGATCCATTTATCTATTGGAGAAACTTTTTGTTTTATGCAGAAATTAGAGGCGAGATGGCACTTTGATCTACTCCAACTTGATTAGCAGGAAACTAGATCAATTAAAAAATTGGAAGAGAAATGGGTCCCGTTCAATTGCAATAAAATACATGGGAAATAGATTGATCTAGGCTTCTTTCTCTCACATCGTCGCCCGTGTCAGCTTAGGACTTTAAAAGATTTTATAAATCAAAAAAATATTTTGAAATATTTGATTACAAATATTTATTTTTAAAAAGAAATAAATTACTTGCTTGGTGTATGCCAGACCCACATGCCCAATACATGGAGTTAGGGTTCGGATTAGATGAAAATGTGAGACATCCTTCTCCTTGATCTTTGAGATTTACTTTAACCAGAGATTATCTCGAACTTAAAAAGGGCATTTTGGACCTAGGGTTATCTAGGGTTTTTATCTTGAACTTGAGTTATGGCCTAGGTTTTTGCTTTAGGGTTTGATTATTTGATTTTTAGGATTTGATGCTTTCGGAAATTACTACGGTTAGGATTTCTAGGGTTTAGGAAGCCACGATTGTTAGGATCAGAGAGTCTATGGTCTCGGTCGTAGAACATGCGCTAAGATGATCTATTTGTCGGCAGGGGTCCCCAAATCATGCCATTGACCAATTTGGGTGATATTATCTCATATTCATGCTTATTTTGGTGTCCAGGTGAAACATTTCATACATTTTTCCTCACTTGAGCTTAAAACCTACATTTTGGAATTCTCTCTTGATAAATTTGTTTTATAGGGGATTTTTAGATATTTTTAGGAGACTTCTTAGGGTTGGGACTACAATTACAGTGCACTTGGGATCACTGGGCTAGTTTGGTTTAGGGTCGCATTTTTTTAGGAATTCCCTTAACCAAAATAAAAAGGGGCGTCTACACTTTCCCATGACCATAAAGGGGAGGGTGAGTATTATGTCAATCTTTGATGCTCCTACATAGACACCAGGAGGATTTCTTACTTGCTACTTAAGAAACCATTTGTTTTTACCCCAAGACCATAGTACCCCTGACCTTTTTTGAAAACACAAATTTTGATATCACCAAACCTACCATTGTGGAGGAATTGAACATCTAAGGTTGATTGCTCCAATATGATGTGAAGAATTTGGGGATCGCATAGGTAAAGAACCATTGGAAATCTTATGAGGATAGAATAGAATGGCTTGGTCTTGAAAAGTATAAAAGTCCCAACATATGGATTAACCACAACCCTCGTTCTCTTGGAGTTAGGGAAAATAGTCCAGAGGTATTGGGTTTAAGTCCGTATTGTCCTCCAAAAAATATGAAAAGTAACGTCTGATATGCAATTTTTGTCGTTAACATTTTAATTAAACCCTGAAATATGTCAATAGTTGTCCCAAGATATATTTGTGATGCTAACATCTCAATATCTGAAATGGGAAGGGAATAAGGAAAATGGAGTGAACTAGCATCTCACTCCACTCTTATCTCAGTTTTAGATTTTTTTTCTAAGATGAAACAAATAAGCAAACCCACATGGAAGATTCCTTTCATATTAAAGTTTATGGAGCTCTTTATTTAAGAAGATTGAAAAAGTCTTCCCTTTGGGGCAACTAACTATTTTGGTGTGCGTCTCTTAACATTAATTTTGTTTACACTCGAAAATTTCGGCAGAGAAGCTGCCGCTTCTGCCTAGTTTCCGGGCTTAAACTCGTCGAAAGAGTGTAGTAGAGAATGGGTCAAGTCGAGTTGTGATTCAAGTGAGAGACGGCCTTCGCGTGTATCACCAGCTCCTGAAACAGCAAAATTGGAAAACTCGCCAGAATTTTTGGACAGGGTTTTTTTTGAGAAAAATGAGAGGAGTTGAGAAAACGTGTTAGAAATAGACGAGACATGAAATGGGAAAGAATGAAAGAGGTGCGTACGTCAAGTCGCGCTTGACACCGGGTGTAGGTTAACAAATCAGTGTTCATGCACCGACTTTCTCCAATCTTTCAGGATTTACCGGGTGAGCCAATTAATGTCAGATGGATTTTAAAGACTTGGAAATGTAGCGATCAAGGTCAATATCGGGTCTGGCTCTAATTCGGTAGAGTTTGGCTTACGTTCGAAAATCTTGCTCCTCAAATTGGGGGAAGGGGGAACCCTATTTATAGCTAAGTGGCCCCTTACTCATTGTCTAAAGACTGAGATTGAATCTGGGTCATCTGTTATCAATGCCACTGTAGCCTCTCTGAAGCTGCTACCAACATCATATGTCTGGCATGATTACAGGTTGCGTATGACGCAACCCTTCGATCTATGATCAACGTGATTTTGGGCGGTGGTGTGTTAGATGGTTCATGACACCACTAGCAACATTGGCATTTCTACCTGTGTCTCACGTTGAAATTTAGCCAGGACGCATCTGTCTGTAGAGTCTACAGTGTTTCCATCGTAGTCCAGGTAATGATGGTTGCTTCCCGCCGCAATCCAGCCATCCCGAGTTTTGACGTCTAGCCATCCCTAGGTCTGATGATAGACAATCGTTTCAGCCAATCAAGAATAGATGTTACCGGTACCATCATTAATGATGGTACCCCCATCGCCCATGTAATGATGGTCATTTTTCCCCTTAGTTTGAGTTTTCCCATCTCAATCGATTGGCAACAATTTGAGCCAATCAGGGCCGACATTGCTAACACCGATGCCAGTGCTGCTATTGCCAGCATTGGAGACAATGATGACGGTATCAGTCTAGTGGGACCATCATCAAGTGACTTGAGCCACCACCCTCTTAACCTTACTTGCCCTATCATTGATGTTCGGTACCCCAGTTCTCTGTCGACACTTCATGCGGCTAGCCCTAGCGTTGGCGCTGCTAATGGTGCTAATGGGTTCATTTAATCGAGACTAATTTTCCTAAAATTTTGGGTGGTTAGTTCCATATATTCTCCTATCTTAAGGCTATTCCTAGCCTTTTAGCGGTCTTCCCAGAGTTATGGGTTCAGGGCCGGGTCTTTGTGGTGGACTTTCGTGGGGCGGTCTTGGTGTTAAGGTACCGGCTTTGGGATTCTTTGTCATTCTAGGGCTCATAGTGGCTGTTCCGGGGTTCTTTGGTTTCCTATAGTTTCCGCAGCAGGATCAGGGTGTCTACAAACTTGTACATAAATATATTCATAGAGAACTTAGAATGTAGTGGTTTAGTTGGGCAGACCACGCGCAATCTACTAACTTCTACCTGAATTGGGAATTAAGTTTGTGCTACTCCAGCTATCACATCTTTGTATGTAGTTAATAATTTCAGTTTTTAGACCAATAAGCATAGATAATTGAGTTTCACCTCTAATGCCAGATATTTTAGCTTGGGCTAAGCCATATTTACTTAGAAAAATATAATAAAATTATTTATTTTTTGTACAAAAAAATCACAATCATCTTTAACGATTAGATTTCAAGTTATTTAAAAATATGTCCTTGACTAGGCTCAAAATTTAATACAAGTTTTATTGGGCCTCGTGAGCACTCCCCCAATTAATTTGACAGCTGAACGATGCTAGTTTTAAGGCTAATTGTGATAATGGCCCCCTTGTACGGCAGGTAAAGGTAAACAGTTTATAGCATACAATCCCTTATATCTATAGGGCGCTACTTTTCAATATAGTATTACCAAGATAGAAGAAACCACATGTTCTAATGCCCGCTCTAGCGGTCTAGCCCAATGTAAATATATCCCTTTTCACTTCATGTAACAAAACTACCCCTCAAACTGTTCAGAGTACCAAAGACCACAGCTTAACATAAAGAAATTAAAAAGAAAAATTGAAAAGTAAAAGAAGAATAGAACATTGACAAGACATGGGGGAAAAAAAACACAACAAGAGTTGTGTTTAGGTCATTCTCATTGCTACATATTGAAGTATGGCATTTTCATGACACATAGACTAGGGTACACAACATAGATGGTGATATTTAAGATTTTCTTTTTCTTTTTTCTTAGGGGTAGCAAAGTCCTTTATCATTCTTTCTTTTTATTTGCTTATTGATAGAATACTCTTCCTCTGATGAAGCACCACAAACTATATTTGAAGCTATGAATCCTTGAGTGTGATAGATGAATATTAGTCTGGCCGGCCCAACGTGAATTCAAGGTTAGGTTTCTTCTGATTCATGTCTGAAGAGCTAATTTCAAATAATTCATCTGACGTATCCTCCAGCCCTCCTTTTACCTGAAAAATGCAATATTTTGCAAGCTTTTAATGTGGAAAATCAACACATAAGCCTCCCCCTCTCTCTCTCTATCTATCTATCTATCTACACACATGCATGTTTGTGTTTGGTAGAGTTTGTGAGAGTTCAAACCCATGGTTACACATTAGGGAACAATTATACATGTCCTTGCTTATAAATATGTCTCTAGGTTGTTTAGAACAAATTTATAAAGAGGTTAGAGAGAGAGAGAGACTGCACACGCATGAGAGAGAGAGAGAGAGAGAGAGGCTACACACTCATTGACCCATGCATATCCCACACAATCACATGCATGCACAAAGGGAAAAGTCATAACTCTACATAAAGGTTGTAGCACCCTACTCTTTGAGGTCTAGTAGCTTCCTTGTTTGAGTCCTAACCCTAACTGCCTTTGGCAATATACAAAAGGGTTTTCCACTCCTTGAAGGAATGCTAAGTAGACCCTAAGCTCAACCCTTTTTGCTATTGCTTTTGCTCTCTCTCTCTCTCTCTTTCTCTCTCTCTTTGTCTCTCTCCTTTCTGCTATTGCTTTTGACTCTCTCTCTCTCTCTCTCTCTCTCTCTGTGACACACAAATGAACGAGCTAATGAATGGCTACCTCAGAGGAAGGACTCATGCTCATGGAATCCCTTGATTTGGCCTGCAACCAATTTCTTCTACTGCAATAAACCATCCAATACAATACAGTAAATGAATGAAAGAAAAAAAGCATTACAAAGCATTACAAAGCATTAAAATATCCCTTTTGTAAAGGTTTGATATTCCACTTTATATCTCTTTTTTTACGAGCAAAGCAAAGATAAAAAGAAAGGAAAAGAGGAAAAAGATCGAAGTAATAGGGGGTTTTGTGTGTATGGAATAAAAATTTAAGCAAAAGTTCTATTAAAGGTATGCTGCAAAAAGAAAATAAACTTTTACTGTTAACCAGATTTAGCTTTTTAGTAAAATGCTTGATTGATATAAAGGAAGCCCCATGTGATAGCCATTAGCCATAAGAAGAAACCGCAAGGAAGTTGCAGTTCCTTGCTTTTGTCCATTTTTCTACCTTCGGGCCCCATCTATCTCGCATAATTGTACCCTGCCTTTTTAGCTTCTTCAAGAGAGTAAGTAAGAAGAGATCCAACCAAGTTCATATTCTTAGGTGATGACGGAGACATTGCTGGATTAGTAGAGTGTGAAAACCTTGGACAATAACTTAGACCTTGGCCGGGGTGAGTCAGTTATAAAAGATTGTGAAGGAAACAAAAATTATGAAAAAAAAAAAAAAAAAAATCTCAAAATATAGGAAATTGCTCGAGTCCCGATAACGGACCCGATAATTTCCCGACTCCCGAGAGTAGACCTGGATAATCCACTGTAGTGAACTACCCATTTCTAGACAACCTGGCATAAGTACTTGCTGGATGTATGTATTTTCATGCGTGTGTTTGAGGGAGAGAGAGAGTAACTGAGTTTAAACAAACTGGTTATGATGAAGTTATAACAACTAGGTAGACATATTGCTGAAAGTGTGCATCCCAATAATTGCAGACTAGTTGAGAGCTGAGATATTTAGCCTACATTTGTTTTAGTTAAAGCTGGGAGCATTATGTTCTAAAAAAAGCAGCAATAATCATTTTCATGGTGATGATTGTGTTGCTGAATAAACCAGTGGGAAATGGCATAAAGTTGCCAAAACAAAGCAGCAATAATCTTTCAAGTGTTCCCAACTTTTATGCATGGATATGTTTGCATGCAGTCATCATGACTAGCTTTTCTGCTGATTTTTGTAGTGGGAAATCAACAATCCTTCCCTCTCTCTCTCTTCAAATTTTATGTACGATAGTATTGATAAAGAGACAAGACAACGTCAATATGCATCTACCCATATGCATTGGCATGCATCTCACTTTCTCTCTCTCTCTCTCTCTCCGTATTCGTGTGCACTGGAAAGCTGGTTGATGAGAGAGAGAGAGAGAGGAATGGAGAAACCATTGATCATACTTAATTAAAATTCCTATCTAATTGAAAAATGTGTACGAAGACGATAAAGCTAAAATGCTAGAAATGTTATAATCAAGATAAAGTGAACAAAAATATCAAGTAGAATTTCCATACAAGAAAGATTCGACTTAGAAATAACTTCATTCATGATGCAGCTGAAAATTATCGGTAGTCAATACTTGACGAACACAATTTGCCGGTTATTGGTGGCCAATAATTTTCAACCGAGTCAATTCATTTATCTAAAACTTGCCACACAAAAAAAAATATAGAAAAATGGAAAAAGTAGTTTCTCTCGGGAAATGGGTTACCTGGAAGAATTGCTCCACATATTACAGTAGTCTAAACCATGTTGTAACGGTGGCCGTTGAGTCATATTTTCAAGCAAGATTTCGTTTGATATTTCTCCTGGTGTTCCATTCCCAAAAATATCTATTTCACCTGTAAAAAAAAAAAGAAAAAAATAATCGACATTTTTCGAAAGAACCCAAAAATTAGAGAAAGCTAGGTTTTAAATTTTTTTGGATAAAAGACAGGAAAAAAAAAAAAAAAAGAGATATGAAAAAGGGTGACCTGAGGATCCTGCGGCCCTGTCAGTAGTCTTTACAGTTCGATACATCTGACATTCAACCAAGAGAGAAAATAATGAGAGAAACAAGAAAGAGAATAATAAAAGGAAAAATACAAAATGAAAATCAATTATTGACTGGAAAAATAAGAGGGAGAGCCCGAGATTTTAGAGAGAGAAAGAGAGGGGGTGGGAGAGAGAGGTAGAGGAAATATTTAAGAACTAGAGTGTGAGGATGGGGAGAGAGAGCCCGAGATTTTAGAGAGAGAAAGAGAGGGGGTGGGAGAGAGAGAGGCAATATTTAAGAACTAGAGTGTCGAGGGTGAGAGAGAGCCCGAGGTTTTAGAGAGAGAAAGAGAGGGGGTGGGAGAGAGAGGTAGAGGCAATATATAAGAACCTGAGCTTCTAGAGTGTGAGGATGGGGGCAAGAGAGAGATGAGCTTCTATAGAGAGAGAGAGCCTGAGATTTTAGAGAGAGAGAGAGAGAGAGGAAATGGGAGAGAGAGGTAGAGGGAATATTTACTAGTGCGAGGAGAGAGAGAGAGAGAGAGAGAGAGAGAGAGAGAGAGAGAGAGAGAGAGAGAGAGAGAGAGAGAGAGCGAGAGAGGAAGCCATTTAACTGTCTGTGCTTTTACAGGTCCAAGAAGAAGATTGCTTCTCCAAAAGGACTTTCAATAAACCTGATTTCTCAAATATAGTACATGGGATATCACATCATCAGATTGAGAAACCAATAATATTGTTCATTTTGACATGGTTTCAAGCTTTCAGTGAAATTAGAAACCGGTGTTAGAGAGAGAATCTAATTTGGGGTTTTCAAAATCCTAAAATAGGAATAAAACATGGCCAGAGACTAAACAGAAAAACTGGGGAATCTGGTGCCATCAAACCAAACTAAGCCAAGTGCAAGTATTAAAAATATGGATAAATTCTTTTTTTAAGCAGAGAAAAGATTGATAAATTAACAAAAAGCATTCACCTGTAAATGGCTCTTGACATGAGCTAACGTGAGGTCCTTGACATCCATGAGCTCAAGAACAGATTTAGGAGTTGCCCCTGGTAATCCAGTTTCAATGCATTATTGATTCTTTTATTTTTAATCATAGAGAAGTCTAATCAAAGATAAATCCCATTTTCCTGTTCTCTTCTTTTCTTGAGACAAGTGTGCACTCGACTCGGCCATGGTGCTCAGTCCTTGGCCGAGCCGAGTAACTCAGCTAAGTCCCCAGCAAAGGAACTTTTGGACCAAAAACAAAAATTTGAAAAAATAATAAACATGTAGTAAAAATAAATTGAAACTTAAAACGACTTAAAAAAGTTAAAACAAGATTAAAATGTAGAGAAAAAATTGATTTAAAAGAAACCGATTTAATCCACTCAGCCTCACGGAGTCTGAGTGGATTAAGAATGCATTTTCTTTTTCAAGATTGATGTGAGAGTACAAGGCCCTTATACCAGGAAATTATGGGAGTCTGAAAACACTCCTTTATCTATTGTAAGAAAAAAGGTAGAAATATTTTCTTCCCCTACACCGGAAAGAAGACTGAGTGTTCCTTTATGTCTTCTTTCTCTGCTTAGGATGACTTGAACAGAAACACTCTTTTCTTATTTCTTTCTGTTTTTTCTTTTCTTTTTCCTCTTGATGCCAAAGGTCTCTCTCTCTCATATAGACAACCAAAAATCTCCAAATCAGGGAAATCTCAAAAACAATCAAGGTTGCAAATATAGAAGCTAACCTAAAAAAAAAACTATTCCTAATAATTGTTTTTTCTTCTTATAATTGGACAACACCTTAAACTAGGATTCACAAAAGGAAATCCATCAACATTCCCACAAAATTCCCAGTCTTTGAATTCAGGCCAAGGTTGTTCCCTTAAGAATCCAAGACGAAACTCAAAAACCATATGCTCACCATTCCTTTAATCTTTCATTGTGACTTTTCCTTTTGATAATTAGATATGTGGTAGATTTCAAACTAAAAGAAGAAACCCTTCACCACTCACTCCAACAAGAAGCAATTCTCACCTTAAAACAAATCTTACCTTCTCACTCTAAGATGAAGAACAAATCCTGCCTTTCTCTCACTAAAAAAAAAAATTCTCTTAATCTAAAAAGTTTTTCTGACTCCAAAAATAAGAACAAATCCCACTTTCTCACACTAGAGAAAACCATTCTCACTCTTTAGAAAAACTCATTGTCTCATACTAAAAATAAGAACATATCTTACTTTCATGGCCACCCAAGAGCTCGACAGCATGAACGAAACGGGCATGGAGGCTCGATGTCCATCGCATTCTCGGGGCTCTCATACTTCTTCTTGCTGCTGTAAATCTAGTCATGAACCTCGATCTCATGCCTCCATTAGACCCAAAATTGTAAGAAGAAGAAGGAGGAGAAGAACTTGAGAGAGAAGGACAAGAAGTAGATGAAGAGAGAGAAGACGAAGAATGTAAATCACCAAAATGGTCACTAGAAAGGAAGGGAAATGAAGAATTGTAGTAAATGGGTATCCCTCTTATGGGTCTCAACCCATGGCTATAGAGATTCACAAGTCCTCGTTGAGGTGGGGTTTCTCTCTCTAGAGAGAGGTCAAGCCCATTTTCGAGTCGTCTAAAACCCAAATCGGATTCCCTTTCATTTCTTGAGGCCCAATTCGATGTGGGTTTGGAATTAGGAAGGCTGATCTGAAGAGATAGGTCAGGTGGTGCAGGAGAAAGCTCCATGAAAGTTCTTGGGTCAATTCCTTGGTTTTTCCGGCGATAATTCTGAGTTTTCCGGCAAGTGGGGTAGTGGTGTTCTAGAGAGAGATGATATGGGGAGGCAAGTGGGGTAGTAGTGTTGTAGAGAGAGAGAGATGATGGAGGGAGATTGGGTGGAAGAATTATAGGAGCTGAAACAGTGAGAGTATGATAAATCTTGTTTGTTGTCGAAGAATTTGGGTATGTGAGAGAAAATGACACTGGAAAATGATTAAAATTTAACTGACCATTGTGTCCTCGTCTTTTTACTGAAATATGTACGGAAAAGTTTACATAGAGCTGAGGCTATGAACGATCAAATTTGAGCCTACCTCAACACTTTTATTAAAAAAAAGTGGTTTTGATGGCCAAATATTTTTAAATTGATAATCTGGACATGAGAAAAGAATGGATTTTAAGTTCTGAAAATAGTGTATTTTGTGACAAATTTTTTTATCGTCAATTTTCAAGGTTTACAAGTTTTCATAGATCTATTGATCTATACAATTTTTGAAGCTTTAAAATTTATAAATAAATATGAAATAAATTTTAAGGCTATCATAGTGATTTCCAGTACTAAAACCACATTTCTTGACAATATTTGAAAGTAGGCTCTAATTTGATTGTTTAGAGCCTAGGCTCTATACAAACTGCACATAAATATATATCATATCCTCTACTTCGTCCCAAAATGTCCATGTACCTAAGCCGCCAGCCATTTTAGGGAAATTTATATGAATCCTATATGGAGTCCATGTAGGAATGAGTCCCCTCTTAAAAATCTTTTTTTTAAGTAGAATTTGGACCCGATTTTTAAAGACATATAATTTCTAACATGAAGAATATGAATATAAAAAATAAATAAAAATTTTAAATTAAAAATCGTAATTTTATAAAAAAAACATTTGGACCATTAATTTCA
Source organism: Amborella trichopoda (assembly GCF_054954075.1). Classification (NCBI taxonomy): domain Eukaryota; kingdom Viridiplantae; phylum Streptophyta; class Magnoliopsida; order Amborellales; family Amborellaceae; genus Amborella; species Amborella trichopoda. The sequence goes on along the minus strand of NC_142338.1, from coordinate 47,514,667 downwards.
ACTATTTTTAAATGGACCACCTATTTGCATCCGTCTTTGAGTTGGATGCTTTATACCCCGGGGGACTTAAATGTAAAAATGCGTCCCCCGACACATGGAATAATTTTCCATAAGATATTATTACATTTTGTATAAAGGATGTCGCTTGTAAAAGGATGAGGCTCTAGACAATAATATAAGGTGCATCTTCAGAAAGTGTCAAAAGACTGTTGTTTCAGTAATAAAAATATTTGTGAGGGTCAAAAAATTTATTTCATCTCTAATTATAAAGTTTGAAGTTTAAAAAATAATGTAGATCGACCAGATCTATGACTACTTGAAAATCTTGAAAATTGATGGTCAAGAAAATAGATTATAAGATATGCTATTTCCAAAACTTGAAATCTATATTTTCTCCGGTCCATACATCTTGAGGTAGAGATAATCGATTTGAGGATTTTTGGGCATCAAATCAACCTCTTCTAATGAAAGCCTAATTTGATTGTTTAGAGCCCCACCCCTATATAAACTTTTTTCGCTACCTAAAATGGTCTAGTGTTTAACAGGACAAAAGGAGACATAGAGTGAAAAATCTTGATGAAAGCCAAATTTAAACACTAAATGGGATTGCGAATATTGTTAGAATATAGATGCATGAAATGGTCTTTTTGGTAATAAAAGGGCAGTTTTGGTGATTTATAAAGGGACTGAGTACTACTTTGAGGAAGAAGATAGGGGGCATTTATGTCAATTTTCCAATGGCAAAGGGTATGGGCCGCCTTTTGTGGTTGAGAGGAAGAAAGGGCAAAAAAAAAAGAGTTTTTAGTGATTCCTATACTTTGTATCCTTAAGTCATAAAAAAGGAAATCTCTTTTCCTAACGTGTGCTTTTGTCTCCACCACAAAACCACATCTTCATTGCAATTAAAGGTTCCAAACTCTCTCTCATACGAAGAAATCTCTCTCTCTCTCTCTATATTTATTAACTTATTTATTTATAAGGTGGGGTTTGTATAGGGCCTAGGCTCTAAACAATCAAATTAGAGCTCATCTTAAAATAGTATCGAGAAATGTGGTTTCAATATTGAAAATCTTTGTGATAATCTTAACATATATTTTCATCTTTATTTATAAAGTTTAAATATTCAAAATAGTGTAGATCTACAGATCTATGAAAATTTGAAAGTCTTGAAACATAACGGTCCAAAAATACATTACAAAATATGCTATTTTAAAAACTTTTAAGTCTATTTTTTTCTCATGTTCATGCATCTTGATGTTGACATGATCAATTCAAAGATATTTGAACATCAAAACAAACCTTTTTTAGTGAAATATTTTAGGTAGACTCTAATTTGATTATTTAGAACCTCGGCTTTATATAAACCTTTCTCTCTCACACACACACACAATTACATGAAGGAAGGGTCTCTCTCTCATCCACATACGGAAAATACCACCAAAAAATCAACTATCTATAATGAAAATAGCAACTTCCGTTCAGACCAAGCTTTTTGCTATTTTTGGGTTTGATTCCTCTAGGGCACGAAGAAACCAACTTTCAGGTCCCCATTGAGAATGGGTTTGAGGCTGTGGTCGTGGTGGTAGGACTTCCTATGCCCTAGCTAAAGTCTAGACTTCTATTCTCACCTAACAAATTTAACAACCAGTAATGTATTTAAAAATGGATAAGGGCTCGTCATTCTCACTGAATTACCAAAAAAGAAAAATAAAAGGTCCCCAATTGAATTTTGGATAATTTTAAATTGACCAAATACCAATATTATTCTTAGTCTCACAAATTAAAAAACAACATGTATATGCGCATTTTGACCAAATTTTGTCCCCAAAAAAAATTGGGATTGTTTTCTATGAGACTATTTATCTTTGTTTCAATGAGGTTACAATTGCATTCAGCCATTACATGTCAAATTTGATACCTTGGTGAGCATACGATTGACTAGATTCAAAGCTCAAGACAAAGTTCTCAAACTTTAAAATCTCAAGGGCAAAAATGCTTGTAACCTCCTTATAATATAAGTAAAAGAAAAGTATACAAATAGACCATTTACTTTTTGTATAAAGAGGTCACAATCACTAATGTCCCTTAGAATTCAAATTGGGTAGTTGTAGGAGTGTCATTGAATAGACTCAAAGTTAATTTTTTTTTTTTCGAACTTTATGATTATCCTAAGCCATTCAATTTGAATTCCAATGAGTAGGAATAATTGTGACCTGGTTAGAAGTAGTCTGAAAAGATATGGGAACTTTAGAGCAGAATGACGGATCAAAATTCGTGCAGCTGACCCTAATTAATTGAGAAAGGACTATGATTATGATGATGATGAATAACTATGACCTCCTCGTACCAAAAGTAAATTGTATACCATAAGTAAATTGTTTCTTTATATACTTTTTCAAAAATACAAATTTATCTTGTGCACAAAGAATCCAGCATTAGGTATATATTGGTGATTGTATGTCTTGGTCCAATTTTGATATTTTTCAAAGGATTCAGGTTGGTTTTGAAGCTTCAAGATGATGCTTTCTAGAAATTCTAAATGGACTGTTAGAAAAGTTTGTTCTACCTACCAAAAACAAAGAAAATCTTACTACTTATACATCATGGGATCTCAAGACATGCTTTTGTCTCCAAATCACTTTGAATTACCATTTTCTCCTTCACAAACACACATTGTGGACGATACATTTACAATGGCCATGGTAGTTTCTCACCATAATTAGCATCATAATCAAGGAATAACCCATGATTACTGAAAATAAATAAAAAAGAAGAAAAAGTAACCCTGATCTTTAAGGAAAAATATATAAATTTACAATTTTTTATTATAGAATGCATCACAAAAATCCAGTATGAAAGTGTGTTTCTGGATTGAAAGCCTTCCAATTGATCATCTTGATATCAAGATGTATAGATACAAAAAAAAAAAAAAAAAAAAGAATTTCTAGTCCTAAAAATAGTGCATCATGTAACAAGTTCTCTAGACCGTCTATTTTCAATATTTTCAAGGGTTTATATATATGTTAGATCTATAGTTTTATATTTAGGTTTGAACATAAAATGTCCCAGACTAGAACTACATCTTCGATAAAATTTAGATGTGCACTTTACCTGTATAGTATAAGGTAGGCCCTTATGAAAACCTTACCATTTTTATAATAACCTTGGCAAGGCTAAGTGAATCTTTTGTTCTTTGTGCATCTATTTATGTTCACGCATTGGTAAAAGATGATGGGGTTGAAAATGTGATAAAGAAAGGAGAGAGAGAGAGATTTTAGAGTGAGGATTCCACAAGTACAATAGTAATAATTTCGTTTGTTTCACCTTGGTTTTAGTATCTTTCCATAGTCCTTTCAATGAAAGTAGTTTTCAATGTTTCATCTTGGTTTTTGCATTGTTTCCTATTCATTTCATTTCATTTCCAACACATAAACAAACAAGGTGTCTCCCCACATATTCCGATGAAATTAATTACCTTGGTTTCTTTGAAACCTCCACCCCATATGGTTCCTCATATATAACTATAAAGGAAAAGTATTTTGTAGGGCCGCAGGTGTATATTTTACCTTAAAAGCCAGTCCCAACATAGAAAAATGGCAAATCAATCATCTACATGATAAACTTGGATCTAGATTATTAAAGGGATTGTATACTAATGAGACATTTATTTTAGTGCAAGGAGGTCACAATTAATCGTAGCCATTAGATGTCCAATTGGATCGCTTGGGGTGTGTCAGGAAGTTTAAAATTTTTTTTATCGGGCTCTGAGTTTAGTGACAAGTATACCTATAACCATTTGATTTGAAATTTGATGGGCAAAAATGGTTGTGACCTTGTATTAAAAGTAAATGGTTTCTTTATATATTTTTCCATTATTACAAAAATGGTCCTTTTACAATGTTCTCTTTCGACAATCCAAATCACGCCGTCATATTGCGAGATGTACATCATTTCTACAGGTCAATGTGCTATAGTTAAGGGCTAAACAGATTTGTGTGCTATCACTTTGTTTTCTGAGCCGGATTTGAGTTGTCCGGCTGGGTTTCTAGGTGTGGTGGTATATAAAATCGTGGCCTCACCAATACCTCAACCAAAAATAAAAGCTACTTTCTTTGGTATAAGTCTCACATTTATTTAGTGCTGCATAGTAGACTCCCATCGGAACATTGTTCACAAAAGAGCTAAATTGAGAATTTATTCGATATGAAATTTCCTAATGCTCTTTAAAATTACCAAATGAGTATTTTCAAAATAAAGATTAAAAAGGGTTCCAAGTTCCTCAACCATAGTTGTGAGGATTTTCCAATATGAAAATTTTGGATCTACTTAAGATCTCTAAATGAGTATTTTCAAAATGAAAAAAAAGAAAGAAAGCATTTTGATTCCTCCTTAGAATTGACCATCCAAAAATTTAAACATATACTGTGATGATTTTTTTAACTTTGAAGTTGGTCCTTGGTCTATAGGTTGGCGAGTTCCCGGGGGGAGCATACTAACTTTTGGCTGATCAGAGGGAAGCTTAAAGTCATGATCATCGTCATCATCATCATAACCTTTTCTCAATTAATTGGGATCGACTATACGAATTCTGGTCTGCCATTTTATTCTATTAAAGTCCATACCCTTAGTGAGGCCATAAGTCCTCATATCTTTTCGGACTACATCCAACTACATCCTTTTTGACCTACCCCTTGCACTTTCGGTCTTTCCACTTGAGCTAAATTGCATCTCCTAATAGGTGTTGTACTTGGTTGGCGCCACATATGGCCAGCCTACCTATAAGTCTATTGTCTCTTACCTTATAGCCTATTGGTACAACACCTAAATTCTCCGAAATGGATTCATTTAGAATTTAATCTCTTTTTGTCTTACCACTCATCCATCTCAATATCCTCATCTCCGCTACACTCATTTTATAGGTATATTGTTTTTTGTCTACCTAACATTCTGTTCCATAGAGTAAAGCTGGTCTAACAGTTGTCCTATAGAATTTGCTCTTCAGCTTCATTGGTATTTGATGATCACATAAAATTCCAGTTGCACATCTCCACTTCGCTCACCTAGCTTTAATTATGTGTGCGACATCTTTCTCAATCTCTCTATTTTCCTGGATTATCGACCCAAAATATCGAAAGTGCAGTCTTTTTTGTACTTTATGGCTATCAATCTTAAGTACTCTGTCTCTACTCCTACTATTAATAACTTGCATTCCACATGCTATGTCTTAGTTCGGCAAAATTTTAAACATTTGGATTCTAGAGAGAAGCTTAAAATAAGAAACAAAAATGTTGGCATGTGTGCTAGGCTTAAAGACATCTATTATCAATAACGTAGAGAATATTAAATATGTATCAGCCCAATGCAAGTATTTGGTTCATATGTTATCTTCTGAATGAGAAAGAGGTTGGGGTCGCGCCGGTAGCCTCTCCACACTTTAGTCTCCACATTGTGGTTTCTATTTCTAATGACATCCTCCTATTAACACTTTAAAAAAACAAACTATTTGAAAAAACTTGTAAGGGCCAGTCTTCCCCATTGAAGTACCCAAAAAAAAAAATATGCTATCTTCTAAATATTATATTATTTTCTTTGGTGAATAACCAAAATTGACTAGCAATAGGGCTTCTTAAAAAAACAGAAAACTTGAAGATCAACAAACTGCATTGAATGGATGATGCATGAGGAAATTCATTTTATATTTATGAGTAAATTGGTGATTTATAAACACGAAACTCGGGGCAGACTCATCCCTGGAAAACCTAAGCGAAATCGCCGATCCTGATCAAGATCACTCAATTCAAGGCTCACAAATAACTTGCAAACTCAAGAAATAAGAGAGGGAGAATCAGATAGATTACCTAGTCCCTGGACCCAATACTATCCACCTTCAGATTTCGAGTCCGATTGGCGATATTTACCATCAAAGTAACAAAACTAGTTACAAGAGTAAGGGTGCACCTTCTTTTTCTCGATTTGACATCAAAGAACAGATGCGGAATCTCTCAATAAAAATGGAACCTTTAGATATGGAAACTATAATTAAATGATCATGTCTGAGACTACCTTTTTTGATGGATGGTTACTTATGCTCAAAGTTGTATTGCATATAGTGTGGATGGCACGTGCAAATGCACGAATTGATGTAAAATGTTCGAGAGTCAAAAATCAAAAGCGAATAAAGGGTAAAAAGAATGAAGGTATGTGGACTACCTGCTCCCAATTGTGTTTGAATGAACCTAACCATGACTAATTAAAAATAGGGAGAGAATATTTATATTCCATTGAGCCCAAAAAGAGCAAAAAAGAAAATGGAATAGTCATTGGCTCATTCTATGGGCAAAAAGGCTACTACTATTTGCATTTTCTTTAGTCATTCATTTTTGTATTTTACTCTGCTTTTTTTTTTTTTTTGAAATTATTAGTGATTTATAATTTTAATTTTTGTTCAGCTTTTTCATGTAAATATCAAGGGTCTTACTGAGGGTGTGGCCCTTGATAGAGAAGAATGGAAGAACATGATTCATATAGCTGAATAAGACTTGAATGATGATGATAATGATTTTAATATAAATAGCAAATGAAATTTCCAAAGATGTGGAGAAGTAGGGAAATGTTTCTATACATCCCCGACTGCATGGAAGATATATACTTCCCCCCCGAGCCAGCCGTCCAATTTTGGCCAAGTGTGCTAGTGACCGTTTGATCTAAATCTATCGCTTTAAAGTATTTTATTTTTGATGATTTTTCTATAAATTATATGAATATTTAGTACGCGATATCTTCTCAATAGGGTACACCTAAAAATAATATTTAAAAAATATTTTCGATAAAATAGAATAACCAAAATACCCATAAAAATTTTAGGGGTATTTTGGTTATTTTATTTATTGATAATATTTTTTTATATTTTTACAGATGCGAGTTTAAGAGAAGAGTGAAAGCTCAAAATTTGGTATCAAAACGGCTTTTAGAAAAAAGTTAAAAATAAAATTGCGTAGAGGCGTGACATTGTGGTTGGGGCTGTCTCAATCGTCCATTAAACAATTGTATAGGGAGAAATATATAAATTTTATATATTAGGGAAAATATAAAAAGCTTCCCTAAATGCGTAAGCCACCGGTAGAGATTGAGAGAGGAATAGAGGCTATATCTGATGTAATTATAAAATTATTTGAAGATACGTACGAACATCTTCATGTGAGACAAAGTAGGAGAATCTTGATGTGAAAGCAAGACAGAGGAGTATCCATTCAATCATAAAAGGGTAAATATCGAGAGAGAGAGAAAAAAAAAAAAGAAAAATTGAAAGTTAAAACTCTTTATAATGTCATTAAAGGGGTCAAAAGCTTACAAAATATACTTAAGAGTACATGCTTTTTATTTTCTATATCTATCAGCTATATTCTTAAAAAAACATTAAAAATCAAATTGCCCCTCTTTGGTGCTGAAAAACGAGTACAATTAAGGGCACTTTGATAAGTTTACCCCGTGAAGAATTTCTCCGACCTCTTTGAGGGTAAAATTATCAAGGTAACTCTAATTGTTTTGGCTTCTTAATCCGGATGTGGGTAATTTGGTAATTGTTCAATATGTTTTTTAGGGAAAATATTTTTTTATCCTCTATTTGTAACTTTCATAACAGACTCAAGAATTGAAAATATTACATGTAAACAAAAGACATCTTCCTCTTTTCTATCTTGCAACCCTTGGACCTTTTTGACCCAAACATACTAAAATAACACCCTATTCAAACTTCATCTCTCTCTTTTCGCTTCTCTGTGAGTTTATTAGTCAAGGGGTTTAACTTGAGCTCGAATACGAGCACACCTTCTTATGTGTATGAGAGACAAACTTTTGGAGAGAGAGACAGAGATGAAGTTTGGGTTTTAGAGAGAGATGGAGTTTGAGTTTTAAGGAGAGAGATAGAGTTTTGAGAGAGAGAAACGATGATGTGAGAGAGAGATGGAGTTTGGTTTTTAGAGAGAGATGGAGTTTAGAGAGAGAGAGAGAGAATAGATGGAGTTCTAGAAAGAGAGATAATCATTTCATAAGTTGTTGAGGTCAATAATACATGATCAAAAGGGTTTAGGGGGTTGGAGGATAGAAAAGATGGAGTCATTTTGCTTACAAGTCATTTAAATTCTTGGGTTTGATGAGATATAGAAGTTAAAAATAGAGGATAACAAGATATTTTTCCTTCTTTTTAATGACTACCTAATTGATATAGAAATTCACAAACATATCTTCAAGTCAAATTTATAATCTTTTGACCCATCTTAAGGGGTTTCAACTCTTTGTTTTGCTTTTTTTTTTTTTATGATGATGATGAGACCTTTTCCTTTTATAAAACTCAAGTTGGTTTAGGCTTCCATACAACTTAGGGTACTTCAATCTTTTTAAACAAAGATTGAGATAAACCTACAAAGGTAGGGAAAATCGAACCAAAACATAGTTGCATAATTATTACCTTTCAAAAAAGAAAACAAAAATTTAAAAAATATAGAGGCATAAGTCACGCATAAGCTTCAAGAAACCGTGATTCATTGTCCAGGTCGGCTCATAGTTAAATGAATCGGGGACTAAAAATATATATACATAAACTAGGTAAAAAAATTAATTTTGGTTCAGAAAATCAGAGGCAAAAAATTTCAAAAAAAATACGAATCCTCAAAATTTATGTAAGTTTAGAAATCATGAATATTTTGGATTGAGATAAAAATATAAGAAAGAGAGATAACGAGAAAGCGAGTGTGGGTGGAAAAAATCAAATATGCATAAAAGACATAAAACAAAGTTACAATTTTCAGTCACTGTTAAGATACGCTGAAGTTATTGAACAATAATTTTATGACATATAGCTTTCAAGATCTACTTTAATAATATTTTATCTAAATTTTCATGAACCTAAGTTTAGGATTTCAATTTGTAATAATCCAAAATTGAAAAACAATAAGTAGTGGTGCATCCAAATTGTTTTGTTTTTATCATCACCATTGCCCTTCCCAAATAATTGGGGTTGGCTAAATTGTTTTGTTTTTATATAGCAATTAAATGATATAAAACTCAAATAATGTGAAAATAATCAAACTTTTGTATAGTACCAAGCAATATGTGCTAGAAACCCATATATTTGGACCTCGTTCCTAGTTTCTAACTATCTGGATATTTAGTTCTGACTGAATCACTCGTGTTCTCTTTGCAGTAGTGCTCTTAGTTTACATGAAATAATTTTTTACTAAGTTACTTTTCCTATGTCTCTACAAATTGTTTGAAAACACAAATTTTTGGAAGAATATTTTTCGGGATTATGTTTGTAATTTTTTTTTTCTAGTCTATCATTTTCTTTGGGAGAAAACATTTATATTTTGGTTAGAATTTAAATGAAATTCTGTTCTTACATCAAAATTATTGATTTACTCCCTCTTTTAGTAAGTTTATCTCAAGCAAAATTCAAAAATCTCTAACCAATTAAGACCATGAAGGCTTCAAGAAAAATTATATAACAAGGGCATTAACGGAAAAATGTTTCTTTTGAAAGTTTTTTTGAAAAAATGATAAAATGAGCATTTATATTGGTTCCATAAATACAATTTATTTTAAAATTAAGAGAAATTTAGAAAAATCGTGTTTTAGTTGGAGGTATTGCTAAGGTATAAAGCCATAAATTGGTTCTCTTGAGCAGAAAATTATTGTAAAAAATAATGGTGTAATCAATATATTTGGAAACTTTTTGGATGTCTGTGGTATTTTTTGAGTTATTATTTTCATGAAATAACGAGCTATACTTCCTATACAATTGGCAATTAAAAGAAGGGAAATCTACAGTTAAATCCTATTTAGTTTTTTATATTTAAAAATATTCCCACATAGTCCATGTTTTATAATCAAGTCCTTTTTTTTAGAACATGGGTATATTTTAATTTTATCTTTCTTTTTTTTCTATATATTATACTAAATTAAAATTTGGCATGTCCATGTTTCTCCTATCATACACCTATGAAAAATATTTAAAATAATTTAAAATAAATAAAATTATTAAATTACCCTAAATAATTGTACTTATTTTAATTTATTTTTAATATTTTTTATAGGTGTATGATAATGAGAAGCATGGACATACCAAATTTTAGTTTAGTTTAATATATAAAAGAAAAGATAAAATTTAAATAATTATATTTATTTTAATTTATTTTTAATATTTTATGTAGGTATATGATAATGAAAAGTATAGACATACCAAAGTTTAGTTTAGTCTGATATATATATATATATATATATATATATATATATATATATATATATATATATAAAAGGATAAAACTAAAATACCCTTTCTATTCTAAGAAAAAGGGCTTGATTATAAAATATGAACTATAGGACTTTTTAAATATAAAAATAAAATTGGATTTATATGCGAATTTCCCAAAAAGAAAAAGACTCTAATATTTGGGTTCACATCACTTTCCTTTTTCTAATATAAAAAATGCATTTTTGGATCATGCCGAAACATAAAGCCGACTATTAAACTACAAAAATCACTTAAATTTTACCGGATTTCAACGTAATACTATACAATAACACATATCGATTGACAGTCCCTCTGTCACAAACCATTCATATGTGCAAATTATATGATAATCCAATAGAGTAAGCTACATGGTACTCCAAGGTGCATGCTACTCCATAAAAGATAGTAAAGGTCAATTTCTTTTTTTTCTTTTTTTTAAAGCAGTTTACTATGGAATACTCTGCTTGCACAAAGTTGGAAGCATGTACAAGTACTCTTCCAACGACTCAGATTAAATAAGGCCATATCCAATGAGCAAAATTTAATTTTGTATTTTATTGTTTATTTTTATTTAAATATTATATTTATCTAAATTTTAGGATATAAATCAATTTTATAAGAGAACCAAATAAAAATATAGATAATATATTTTGAATAAAAACTAACCAAACTGCCCTTAAATGTATTTTAGTCAATATTTTTTGTTGATAATTTTTTTATTATTTTATTTGGTTCCCTTTATAAATATTAATTCACACCTTAAATTTCAGATAAATATATTTTTAAATAATAAATAAAACTAAAAAAATTAAAACTATTTTATAGCCTTTAATCTGAACTGTTAAAGGATGTTTGTGCACCTATAGACATTGATCTATCCCGTTTACTATTGCGTGCGGTTTATATAGAGCCTAGGCTCTAAACAATTAAATTAGAGCCTACCTTCAAATAGTATCGAGAAATGTGGTTTTAATATTGGAAATCTTTTTGATAGCCTTAAAAAATATTTCTATCTTTATTTATAAATTTTAAAGCTTCAAAAATAGAGTAGATCGAGAGATTTATAAAAACTTGAAAATTGACGGTCCAAAAATGCATTGCAAAATACGCTATTTCCAGAGCTTGAAATCCATTTTTTTTTCTCATGTTCCTGCATCTTGATGTTGAGATGATCAATTTGAGGATATTTGGGCATCAAAACAACAACCTCCTGCAATGAATTTTTGAGGTTTGATTGTTTAGAGCCTCGGCTCTATATAAACTTTTCATTTTACTAACTATTTGGATCAAACTTGAGAATAATCAACCAATCTCAACCCCGATCCTGTGATGGTTAATCGTGATGAGCCCACCAGTGTATTTACCAACCCAATCTCCAACCTTTCTTCATTAGGATGGACGGTGGATGTCCCTATGGAGTACCATATCCTTCGGATTATGGAAAAGCAAATGCAGATTAGTTCATCTTATGGGGAGAGAAGCCATGCCTTGCACACACACAAATCTCAATCGTCCAACCTAATTTGGGCGGTGGATACTCCAGCAAGAGAATATGATTCATTTTTACCATGCTTGGAGAATATGATATTTTCCATGATACTACTATGGTTTGGTTTACCTAATTGATCAAAAGAACTAGATCCTAGAAGTAACTATAACAAGTTTGTTTTGGATAAAATATTATATAATACAAAAAGGTACTAATTAAGTAAACTAATTGACCATAATTATTTGCCCCAAAAAAGTGACTGCAGTGGTTCTTGTAGCGAGAAGACCATGCATGCAATATAACAATGTGAAATTTTTATTCCAATTCTGCAAAATCATGTTCGTCGGCCAATTCCCTAAAAACCTGCTTGACTTGACTTGGAATCCATTTATTTGAATTGTTTGCTAAAGAGGCTTTTTCAAAAAAGAAAAAGAAAAATAAAAGCAAAAGTGCAAAGGATATGTCAATAAACCCAATAGGGGAAAAGTGTCATTTAAAAGAAATAGAGCGTGTAAACTATGCTCCCTCGGGAGCATAGTTCAATAGTACTCCCTCGATCAGATGACTTACTTAGGCGGATTTCTTTCCATCTGCAATTTTGGGAACCACCTAAAAATTATTAGATGATTATTCTCAAAAGAAAAATTTTGAAATTTGAGTTTTCTAACACTAGATTTCATCCTCTAAAAATTTGACAGTTTCTATTCAATATTGAGACATAATTTTTTTCAAGTATTTAGAGGATGCAATTAATAAATATTTTCTATTGAGGTTAATCTATGTGTTAAAGAGGTTGTATCTCCAAAATTATGGGGTCTACAATTAATTCCAGATGGGGTTTTACCTGAGGAAGTAAATAAACAGTATATTCCCAAGGGAGTAGAATATCTTTTGACAAGAAGTAAATATGTAGCATACCAAGTAGCCCATAAATATCACAAAATGTGGCAAAAGAACCTCTTCTAGCCAGGATACCTAGGCAAACATTCCCAATAAGCTAACTTACTCAAATCAATACACTTGAGATAACTTAGGTCTAAATCAGTCAATTCTTTTTGCCATAACAGTTATGAATGAAAACCACATAACTTTACAAGTATTCCCAAGAAATAGCAAATGAACTGTAAAACCTAATTGGATTTTAACAAGATAGTTCGATAGGTCATGAGATTTGCTACAAGCTACAAGCAATAATGCATTCTTGCAAAGAACAAACAATTCTCTATTTTTAAAACTTCTAAAATTGGCAAGGAGTTGGAGAAAGCCAAAAAGCAATTGCATAAAGACTTAGGAAGCAGAGGCTGATAGAGCTCTAGAATGGTCGATGGTTTTTTTTTTCCAACTATCCTTCTCTTGCCATGAAGGAAATAGTAACTAAACAACACAGCAACCTCCTCTCCCTAAATTCATGCCATACTTGATATTTGAAAGAGTTGTCTTTATGATTTATAAAAAGTAGAGAAAGACTTATTCGGCTTTAGGAGTGGACCTGAGAAATTGGTGAACAGCTACAGCGTGACCTCTTAAGCGTGCTTGGCAAAAAGGAAATTTACCGCTTTCTCTCTTCAGCCTAATTCTGTTATGTCTATAACTGGTTTATTGAATGTATTATGCCTATAACTTGTTGACTACTACTACTACTAGGCCATTTGTGGTGGAAGGGTGCATATCTTAAATGGCAATAATAAAAGACAGAACACTAAGGGACCGTTTGGTTCATGCATAAAAGAGCATGAGGAAAAAGCTTTCAGGTGAAAGCCACACTTATCAATGTTTGGTTGGTATGGTGCATTTAGGAAATCTGTCTGTGTGCAATTTGTTTCCCCAAAAGAGCCCAAACCATGTGAAACAAGCTATTCTTGGCTGAAGAAATTCCAGGAAGCCAAGACCTTGGAAAAGTTAAGAGTATAAGCCTAAACTATTCCTAGACCAACCCCTAACCAAAACCTTGAAATTTGCCCCACCCAGAACTATTCTTTTGGCCTAAAACTAGACTAGGGACCATATTATTGCCATACACCTAGGATGACCACTCTCCATACATCATAGCCCATCCCATGCACCGTAGAAGTTAATGAATTCCCACATTTAGAACCTCATTAAATTAGTTAAACCATCTTAGTCTACTAAACCCCCTTAAACATTCCTAAATAAGCATTTAACCAACCTTGAACCTTCCAATTTAGACCTAACCTCCATTAAAACCTACCTAAATGACCTAAACCCACCTAAAACTTGCTTAAACTAGCCTAAACCTGGGCCATACCTTTAATCTTAGGTCAAACCCAATTAAAACCATAACCCCCACTAAACCTTAGTTTGGTCCACTTTTATGACCTTTGAAACCCTTAATTTAAATCCATTACCACCACCTAAACATACGTAAAGCGGCTCATTTACAAATTGAAAACGTGCCAACCGAAATAACAAGGAAACTAGCACGAAACTGTCAAAAGTATGAGGTGTACCATGTCTGTATAACACCTATTTATGTATGCATAATACTGTATTTCGCAAGAGATCTACGGCCCAAATTGAGCTGCCACTTACAAGAGCCGTTATTTAGGTCCTAACCTATAAATATAGACCCTCACCTATGGTATAAGGACCCCGGATTTTAGAGAATTAAGCGACGCCCTGCCACTCTACACCCTGAATCCTTAAAAACCCTAAAGCCAAGAACCTTAATTTCCCCTCTCATAGATCTTTGAGCCTACTTGGAACCTCTAAAACCTTATACTAAGCCAAAGAATACCTCCAAGCCGATCAAATAAAAAAACTCAAGATTACATCCATGGACCCTAGACTCTTCCTTTTGACCCTAGGCTTTGTATCAATTCAAGTTTAAGTTAGCACCCACTCAATCTTAGCATTGTACAATCCCAATTGGCGAACTCTAAGAGGTGAAAGACATTAGTGCAACAATCTCAAATCTGAGTTAGACCACCGACTCCGGGTGTCGGGCCTGTGGGCCTGGTTTTCCAAGTAAATTTATCTCTTTGTTCTTTTCTTTAGATTTTCATTTTCTTATTTAGTGTAGTTTAGACTTAGTTCCTTATTTCAAAACCATTTTCTAAATCTCTCCCCTTCTTTGCTTTAGAATTTCCATATCTTATTCTTGTTCGCGAATTTTCGACCTCATCGTCCCATAAGCCGATAACTACTGATGGTTCATAAGAGAGAAAGATGTCATTTAGCCTATCTTCCTCCCGGATCATAATTTGACAGAGCTCCAATCTCTACCTCTTATAGACTCTGTTCTCATTCAAAGGTGCTTGGCGTCGCGGTCGAAGACCCGTGCCTTGTCTCGCTGCCCATGGACGTTGTTGTGAACAGTCTGGCACTCACCTTGGAGCCCATTGAGCTTGTGGGGCTTTGAGGCTACAGAAAATACCCTCTAGATTCCAATCTAATGAGTGTTTTTAGGTGGAAATTCTTTGTTTTATTCTAAGAAATTTTCGGAGCAAAAAGAAGCTAAGGAGAAAAGTGTGTAATTGTCAATAACGCCAACGTAACACCCATGTATGCAACTCCTTGAGATTTGGTAGTATGGGCACAACAAGCATCCAGACCTTAGGTCATGCATGATTGTTTTGATACACACCAATATTTCCAAATCCTAGGATCTGGTATACGGCTTGGGTCTTCCTTTGGCATCTCTTGACAATTCTCCTTTTACTAGTGGGTCACAAAGCCTTTTGGAGTCTGCGTTACAAGGACTTTCTGGTGCGTAAGAGTCATTTACGCAAACCAATTGAGCCCTCAATGCTAGGCATCTCTAGTTATTAATCCTAGGATCTGGTATACGGTTTGGGTCTTCCTTTGGCATCTCTTGACCATTCTCCTTTTACTAGTGGGTCACAAAGCCTTTTGGAGTCTGCGTTACAAGGACTTTCTGGTGCGTAAGAGTCATTTACGCAAACCAATTGAGCCCTCAATGCTAGGCATCTCTAGTTATTACGCTTGAGAAAATAGGAACTCCAATGAGCCTTAAGTCCTAGATTTTTCCAGTGAGGCCATTGACAGGCGTAACATCCTGTTACACTTGTGTTATAAGCAGTTTCGCTTTTAGCTCGCTGCTGAGAAAAATTCCCAGATTGTGGTGGTAGTTGTCATTGGGCTTATTGATCTATTACATTGTGATTTTTGAGTTTTTGTTTTTCTGTTTTTTTTTTTTTTTAAAAGCTTTCTTAATTTCTTTACTTGAAGTAAGACTTTCTCCCTTACACTTTTGTTAAAAAAAATAAGTGAGTTTCTATTTGTTCCATTCTATTTTATTTCATTGGTATCTATTTTCTTTGATCTTACTCTTTTGGGACACCCAATCCATCCCATGAATTGCGCTTTGCTTGAGCCCACATCGGCCAAGGCACCCCACACTTGCACGGACCGAGCTTGTGCCCACATTTGCATAAGGGTGTGTATTACATACAAATCACACGCAATAGGGCACAAATTTTTTTCCAAAACCTCAGAACCAGCCTTAATGTTTCTGGAATGGGTACCTAGTTCCTAGAGGAAGGGCAGTGGAGAGAGCGAGCCCCCAACAGGAGCACACCCTATGTATAAACCCGGCCTATATGAGCACCCCATAGTACTTTGGTCCCATAACTAACCGCACGGGGACTCGGACCAAAGGTGGATGTACCCCTCTTTTGAAATTTACCCTCAGTCAAGACACCCCAAACCTTTGCCTTACCCCATTGAGACATAAGATTACCCAGCAATTTTAATTGTTCCTCTTGTTGAGTAGTCTAGATTGATGTATTTTGACCAAGATGGGATAGTGTGGGACTCAGACACCGAGTCTACCGCTTCATCTCGGCCTCGGCCAGATGCAGCACCTTGCCCCCTAGGGGAGCAGTAGTCTACAGTCCCCTAGAACTATGGACCTCCGGTTAGTCCAATAGGTTGGGGCCAACCTGATACATAGTTAAGCTTCCTGGTATTCAAGTAGATGACCAACTAAGTCATCAACAAGGAGCTGAGCATCATCAGGTTTGCATCACCAAGAGCACCTTAGATAGCCAAGGCATCAAGCTGGGAGTTATACTCCAAGAATTGGGGTTAGTACAACCATCTAGACACCAAGGCCAGTTTAGGGCCGATGTTCAGGATCTTAATGGGGAGCAACTTAGTATTCATAGTGGGGGCAACCTTGAAAACTCGATGACCATTGATCGGGATAATAGGGAGTTGTACGTTAAGAGGGAGTTGCCCATTAGGAGTACCTCATCTAGAACATCCACTAGGGGGAGCAGTCGTAAGACTAACTAGCTGTTTTTTAGGACCAACCCACCTATTAGAAACAACCCAGTCGACAGTACCTTAGTCCAAGTTGTGCTCTAAGCCATAAACAACCAATAAAACTTAAGACTAGGGGCAAACCTAGCAGCCCATACAACCCAGGGCTCCCTCATGTTACTCAGACTAGTTCCCAACCTCAAGTAGGACCTAGCCAACCCACCTATAATGCTCCCTACCCGAACATTCCTACCATCCACCACAACCACATATCTACTCGACACAACCTGTAGGAGCTCAAACAACCTCCCATAGCACCTATGTATCCGCCACCACATCATTCTACACCCACCTATCCAGCTACTCATCCACCCGCCTTGGGGAGCAATCCAACACTTCAAACCACATAAGCAAATCCCAAATATGTGGCCTTAAAAGGGACAGTTAAGGCTCTCTAAGACTCACTTAGACAACTAGGGGTACACGACTATAGAGGCTTATGATAATGCCTACTTAGATGGCTTCGCTAACTTACCACCGGGCTTCGCCATCCTAGATTTTCACAACCGCTGAAATGGGAAGGGTGACCCGCAGCTGCACTTGACTACTTACTGACGTCCAGTCCCAATGCTTCGCGATAGGCCACACCCACTTAAGGGCTTATTCGCACATAGCCTCATAGGAGACACCCTTACCTGGTACAATGATTTTGTGAGGGACTACCTTGATGCATTGTGTCGTGAGATGTTTCAAAAGTTCATATCATACTATCGTGGAAATAAGCCACATTCAATGTCACTCGGTGAACTTACAGCCGTCAAACAAAGAATTGATGAACCCTTCACGAAATTCGTAGAGAGGTTCAAGAGTATAGCTTCGAGAGTTATCGAATGCCATCTCTCTGACCATTCAAAGATTGGGATGAAAATGAAAAATGCTAACTTGGAGTACAAGACGTTCTTTAGCCATGGCGGCATCCTTCTAACTTTCAACATGATGTCTGAAAGGGTTGAGTTATACGAGAGGACCAAGAGCCTCATAGCCGGCACTAGACCGAGCGAAAACCAGAAGATTGTCGAGCAATCAAGGAGACATAGTAACAATAGGGGCAAACCACAAACAAATGGGGAGGTAAATTACATTATCATCAATCCCACCAAACCATCAAAATCAAAACCAAAACCAAAATCCAAACCCTAGGCAAGGTCATCAAGGTGTATGAAATCAGCCTAGGGGTATAAATGGGAACATGTCGTTTAATCGACAAGAGACACTAAGGAATTTCACTCTGCTCAAACAACCCATGATGGAAGTCCTTCAACTTATTTTACATGAGAAGCTATTGGTACTTCTTTCACCAAAAGATCTCCCATATGAAGTCAAAGACAAATCCAAATGGTGTGATTGGCACCAAAATCACAGACACAATACTAAAGAATTCATTTCATTAGGACACCAAATCCAAAATCCTATTGATAGAGATGCAATTTATGTATTGAAACAAGAAAATGATGAGCATGTTAAAGAGATTAACCAAAAGATGAGGATTTATGCCAATCCGTTACCAAACAATGAACCACAATCTAGCAGCAAGCCTATCATGGTAACCCCAACAACAATTGGTGACAACAGGGGGAAAGTCATGATCATGACGGTCCATAGAGGATCAGGGACAGGGGATCTAGTTTCTTCATCTTCCCAAGTGAAACATTGGTTTGGCCAACTTTTGAGGCACCACCAAAAGAAGTACATTACGAACCAATGCCCCAAGAAGAGATTATTAATATTCCCTCTAATAGGGATGTTGATGAAGAAAAAATTGAACGGGAGGACATCGAAATGGATATGATCTACATAAAGTGCGATAGGCCTGCCCGACCGACCACTCAACTAAAAGAAGCTCTAAAAAACGTAGTCACTTTGACCAAAGTCAATCCCTCTTTGGTCCTGGCCGATGGAAACCTAAGTTTTTTTACTAGAAAGGGATGTTATTTCAAACCTATTAGCCATAGAGCCGACACACTATAAGAGAGACTAGGGAACCCAGTTCAGGCACCCAAGACTACCATAGATACCCCTGGTCCTCTGACCCAACTAACCCCAGAGGTAGAGACTATTCCTAGGATTCCACCATGTAGCATGACTGGGTATGACCTCCCAGCATATTTAAACAATATCCCAACATCCATATCTATCTACTCGGAAAAGCACACGTTTCTCTCGACAAAAGACCGTAAGAGCTCAGCGGGATGATCGGTCAATTAATGGCTCCAACGCGGATCACCTTCTATGATGATGACATCTAGCAACGGTTTAACCGATTCCATAATCAGCCCCTTTATATTATTGTTTATGTAACGAGCTTCGGGATTCTCAACTCACCATCCCTGTCTATGATGGGACTAAGAGGCAAGCTGAGGGGATATTGTCGCTCATCATCAAAATAGGGCCAGTAGTTCAAGTTCTTAGGTTATATGTCTTAGACATAGACGCATCCTTCAACCTTCTTTTAGGTCGGCCATGCTTCACGAGAACCTAGCAATAGCATCAACACTTCGCCAATGTCTTAAGTTTTCGACAGCCCAAGGGGTAGTTAAAATAACCTCAGATAATCGATCAATGGTGAATATTATAAAAGTAGGACGTCATCAGCCAGTCGGTGAGAATGAGACCCATGAGGTACCCCTCGTCTCATTTGATGAGGCCCAATGCAACATGTTACACGCAGAAGCCAGCGAATCTATTTTTAAAAACTTTCAAAATTCTATATTGCTCAACCATATACATTTATGTTGTCAGCAATATCTTTACAAGTCACTCGAAGCTTGACACACGCTCCTTGTCCAAGGGTTTCACTTAGGACATGGCTTAGGAATCATGGAGCAGGGAGCAACCGCTATTGTTTCTGAATCTCTGAATGCTAAATTAGATAAGAGTGACCAAAAGGGGTTAGGGTGTTCATACGCCCTCCTAGAAGGAAATCTTGGGCCTTCACGCCTGCCAAAGTTCGTCTTGAGTATTCAATACACATCTCACCTCTTGGCCTCTCACCTCTATCCACATAGACGGAGGTCACCATTTTTGAGCCCCGTGACGCTCTTCAGCTCTCGCGTCGGGACGTATTGACTCCCACACTTCTGCTAAAATTTCAAGACTCGACACTATTTCTAGAAACCACACATTCAAATGATCACACACACTATCACAATCACACTGGGCTCAATGACCATCTTGCCCGCTTAGATCTAGGCATGATCATGACCGACACTAACCCATTTGGCCATGACCATCCCTTGATGGTCTTCCAAAAGTGTCAAGGGAAAAATTGGTCTCTTACCTGTTTAACTATTAAATCATTTGAAGCTTTCCAACAGCACCAATTGACCCCGGTGCATAAAAATGGATAGGTGCAGGGTGTCCTCAAAGGCACCCTAGGCCTCTGCATTTTGTCACTGCTCTAACTAACCCCGCATGGGACACTTTTGCTAAAATTGATACAAAAATATCAACGAATCTCATTAAAATATAGTTTTCACTTAGATCAAGATAAATAAAGACTTAAAAGACTCAACCAACCAGGAAAACCCATTGAGGCAAAACACAATTAATAACAATGAGTCAAGTCATATCGGCTCTGATCAACAAGAAATGGAAATCGAGAGTGGCCCTGAGTCGAATGAGTTCAAGTCCCAAATTGAGCTTTTCGAGCAGATATTCAACAGAACTTCAATGGCCACAATCGAAGAAATGCTGGATGTGAACCTAGGCATGGAAGAAGATATGATCACCTTCCTTAAGGAATATTGAGATGTTTTTGCATGGTCATACAATGACATACTCGGGCTAGTGGAACATCATTTAATCCTTTGTGAAGGGGCTGTACCTACTCGAAACCGAGGAGGAAATTGGCAAACTTCTAAAAACGAACGTCATTGTTCCCATCGATTATTCTGACCAGTTAGCGAATATAGTAGTAGTGCACAAGAAGGACGGATGCATAAGAATGTACGTTGACTATAGGGATTTTAATAAGGAATGCCTTAAAGACGACTTTTCGTTCCTAATATAGATACCCTTATCGACAACACAACCGGACATGAAATGTTGTCATTCATGGATGGCTTCTCAAGATACAATCAGATCCGTATGGCTAAAGAAGACCAAGTCAAAACCTCCTTCATTATACCATGGGAAGTATATCGTTATCGGGTCATGCCTTTCAGCCTCAAAAATGTCGGAGCAACATACCAAAGAGCGATGACATCTATTTTTCATTACATGATGCATATGATCATGGAAGATTATGCGGACGACATCCTAGTTAAATCTAAAACTAGGACCACCTTACCAACCTAAAGTTGGTGTTCGATTGGCTCCAAAGATACCTACTCAAGCTTAACCCACAAAAAATGAGCTTTTGGAGTCGCTTCGAGAAAATTGTTAGGCATCATCATCAGCCAAACGGGCATCAAGGTAGACCCTTCAAAAATCCTAGCTATCGCCGAGATGCCGCCTCCGCGGAACATAAGAGAAATACGGAGCCTACAAAGAAGGATCCAGGTCATAAGATGCTTCGTTTCTCAACTTGTTGATAGATGTGAACCCTTCAACTAGCTATTAAAAAAAGATGTGTCGTTTGTATGAGATGAAAAATGGCAAGAGTCATTTGACAGAATCAAACAATACTTGTCAAATCCACCTCTACTAAGTCCACATGTTCCTAACAAACCCCTATTTTTATATCTCTCAGTCAAAGGAGAGAACGAACCATATATTATATAAGCAAGCCCATGGTCGACTATGAAACACACAACACGGATGTTGAAGAATTATATTTTGTCACATTTCGTCAATGTGATCTCTAAGATGGATCCACTAAAGTATATCATTGATAAACCAGTCCTCAATGGATGACTAACCAAATGAAGAATGCTCTTAAGTGAGTTTGAAATCCAATGTGTCACTCAAAAGTCAATCAAAGGGCAAGTGATTGTCAGACACTTAGCAGAGCACGCGATATCCCACAATGCACTAGTGAACACTGATTTTTCCGATGAAGGCCTCTTTGCAATCGAGGATCCGACTTTGGAACTTTATTTCGATAGTGCGAAAATGAATATGGTACCGGTATAAGTGTCATCCTATGCTCACCAGAGAGGGTCATGATAGCCACATCTGTAAGGCTCAATTTTTATTGTACTAATAACACTGTGGAATATGGGGCCTTACTGGACTTGAGAATGCCATTGAACTCCGAATTGAAAAATTGCAAGTCATTGGTGATTCTCTTCTAGTGATAAGCCAAGTTTAAGGGATCTAGAAAGTGAGAGATCAAAAATTAATACCGTACTAAGGAAAGTTGGAGAAATTGAGTAAGAACTTCAAAGAAATCACTTTCCAACATGTGCCTAGTTCAAACAATAAGATTCGCTAACACCCTAGCCACCTTGGCTTCGTTGGTTAGCATCCCATCAAGAGTAAATATAAAATCATTTTACATCAGGCATAAATATGACCCTTCTCCGCCTAAGCTAGAAGAACTCGATGAAGAAAAAGGATGATAAGCTTTTGTGTTAAATGTCAAAAGCCTAATAGAAACAAGACCGCGGTACCATGACGTATTGGATATACTAAGAGATAAAGAATACCCAGAAGGAGCTAGTAAAAAGGGCAACGAAGCCCTAACAAAATTCGTGGTAAACTTTGTCATAATGGGTAACCAAGTCTACAAGAAGTCCTTTAACAGGGTTCTCCTAAGATGCGTCGATCATTCGGAAATCGATAAAATTCTCAAAGAATCACACAATGAAGGAGGACACCCTGAGGCAGCCGCCCTAACCCAGAAGATTTAGCGTCAAGGGTATTATTGGACCACGATGGCAGAAGATTACTATAAACATGTGAAGAGTTGCCCAAAATGTTAAATCTACAGGGACCTTATCCATTCTTCGTCCATGCCTCTAAATTCAACTCCAACTACGTGGCCTTTCGCTAGATGGTCTCTCGATGTGGTAGGCATGATATCCCTAGCACGTCATATGGGCACAAGTTCATCCTAACCGCGATCGAGCATTTCACAAATGAGTGGAAGTTGCTTCCTTCAAAAAAGTTGAAGGACAACATGTGACCTATTTCATAAAAAAACAATATAGATTTTGAGTTTCGGAAGTCATAGTCACAGATAATGGGACCAACTTCAAGAATAAAAAGGTGAAAAGGGCACGCAAGCAATTTGGCATAACCCAAAAATTCTCAACGATTTACTACCTGCAAGGGAATGGCCAAGCTGAGGATACTAATAAATCCCTTCTTAAGATCATCAACCGGATCATAGAGAATAAGAAAGATTGGAACAAAAAGCTTCACAATGCATTGTGGGCCTACCGCACCAAGGAAAAAAACCCCACTAGAATGACGTCATACTCATTATTTTATGGTATGGAAGCGGTAGTGCTTATTGAAATTGAGATACCTTCTCTTACGTTACTCGCTCACCAAGCATCAAATAGCAAAGAACAATACGAAGCTCGCTTAGCTACATTTATCGCACTAGTTGAGAGGCGTCTTCAAGCTTGCAATGCTATGAGGGCAGCATCGAAGAGTTGAGCGAGCATACCTAAGGAATGTCATTCCAAGATAATTCAAAGTCGGTGACATGGTACTTAAGAAAAAATTTCATTCTATTACAAACCCACACTCATTGGGAAATTTAAACCTAATTGGGAAGGACCATTCGTAGCCACAGAGTTACACCCTGGAAATGCTTACAAACTCAAGAATCAAGAAGGGGAAGAATTGAATGACCATATAAATATCATGTATCTCAAAAGGTATTATCCATGAAGAAACCATTCCAAAAAAAAAGATGTGGCTGGCATGGTGAAAACCTGAAAAGGCCCATGAGCAAAAATGCCAAATAAAAAGGACAAAGCAATAGTGTTCGTACGGGCAAAAAAAGTCATTAAAAAAAAAAAAAAGATGTGGCAGGCATAGTGAAAACCTGAAAAGGCCCATGAGCAAAAATTGCCAAATAAAAATGACAGACGTGGTGGTGACATTATGGGCAAAAAAGTCATAAAAAGAAAAAGAAAAGAAAAAAGGGTGGCAGGCATGGAGAAAACCTGAAAAGGCCCATGATAAAAAATGGCAAAAAACAAAATGACAGGCATGGTGGTGACACTACTGTTAAAAAAGTCATAAAAAAAAAAGAAAAAAAAAGGGGTGGTAGGCATGGAGAAAACCTGAAAATTCCTATAAGCAAAAATGCCAAAAAACAAAAATGACAGACGTGGTGGTGACACTATGGGCAAAAAAGTCATAAAAAAGAAAAAGAAAAAGAAAAGAAAAAAGGGTGGCAGGCACGGAGAAAACCTGAAAAGGCCCATGATAAAAAATGCCAAAAAACAAAATGACAGACATGGTGATGACACTACTGTTAAAAAAGTCATAAAAAAAAAACGGGGTGGTAGGCATGGAGAAAACCTGAAAATTCCTATAAGCAAAAATGCCAAAAAACAAAAATGACAGACGTGGTGGTGACACTACGGGCAAAACAATCAAAAAAAGAAAAGAAAAGTGGTAGGCATGGTGAAAACTTGAAAATTCCTATAAGCAAAAATGCCAAAAAACAAAAATGACAGACGTGGTGGTGACACTACGGGCAAAACAATAAAAAAAGAAAAGAAAAGTGGCAGGCATGGTGAAAACCTGAAAATTCCTATAAGCAAAACTGCCAAAAAACAAAAATAAAAGACGTGGTGGTGACACTACGGGCAAAACAATCAAAAAAAGAAAAGAAACGTGGCAAACATGGTGAAAACCTGAAAATGCCCATGAGTAAAAATGTCAAATAAAAATGACAGACGTGGTGGTCACACCACGAGCAAAAGTCATGATAAAAATAAACGGAGTAGTGAAAACCAACAAAATGGTGCTATTTCTCAAATGAAAACGCTAAAGGACGTTCGAGGTACCTGTAGTCCGAATCAAACCAAATCGATGCCAAAACCATATAAGGCATTTGACCATTAAAATTAGTTTCCAAGAACCCCAATACATGACCACCGAAGTCTCGATGAGGAGTCTAAGGGAAATCCAAAGTACTAGGGGCAATATCTTGTGACTTCTAGACATGGACCTGCGAAGACCGAAAAAGATTGTTCAGATTGCGAGATTAGGGACCGAGATTCAAAAAGATAAAAGGTACTTGAGAATTCTTAGTCCCAAAGATCAAGCCAATAATGGTGGGACTCTAAATAAAAGATTTAACCATAGGGATTGAATTAACAAAATTAATTTCTAAAGTAATTTCTTTGGAGAAGATTTTCAAAACTCATAAGAGCATTTTTCAACACTTTTCAACACCTCTGATGAAAAAGACAGACCTAGTGGTAATACGATGGGCAAAAAATAAAAAAGTCATAAAAAAAAGGGAATAGTGAAAACCCGGCGCTATTCCCCAACACCTCGAATGAAAACCCTAAAGGGCATTCGAAGTACTTCTAGTCTGAATCAAAACAAACCGATGCCTAAACCATGGAAGGAATCTGACCAACCAAATCAGCTTCCAAGAGCCCCAGTACACGACCACCGAAGTTTCCATGAGGAGTCCAAGGGAAATCCAAAGTACTAGGGGCAACATCTCGTGACTTCCAAGACGTGGACTGGCGAAGACCGAAGAAGATTTTGCTCATATTGTGAGATGAGGGACCAAGATTCAAAAAGGTAAAGTTTTCCAAGTCCCAGAGATCAAGCCAATTACGGTGGGACTCTAAATAAAAGATTTAACCATAAGGATTGAATTAACAAAATTAATTTCTATAGTTTTTTTTTTGGAAAATGTTTTCAAACCTCATAAGAGCTTTTTCAAATTTGTGGCAAAATCCATTTCAAAATTAGCTTCCAAGTTAGTTTTTGGGTAGATTGAACCTCAAATACCCGACCGAACTCCAATCTCCACCAAAGGGACAATGGGTAGATAAATTGTAAGGCTTGTTGTCCCTCTTTTAAAAAGAGTTTTGAAGAAATTACACGACTCTTCTCTGCTTTTTCAAAATGATTTTCAAAATAGGAGTCAAAACTCCATCGACCGCATGAGGATAAACTGCTTGGTCATGTCCCTTCTTAAGGGCATGAAGTCAAACCACTAAAGCCTGATAAGAGGTCATAAAATCGGTAGGCACTCAATGATTGTACAAGTCTCAACTGCTAACTACCACACAACACAACGGAAATGTGGTTTCCCCCGCCAATGATGAAACTATCCAGTGAAGAATTATTCTCTCTCACCAGCATTCCTGAGGCAAGGCAAAAAGGGGTGACCCGTTTTCTGTGTTTATGCGCTATCTTCCGATGTGACAGTCAATCGAATTTGCATTTAACCTATAAGGGGGGATTGGTCGCTCCGACTTGGCTCAATCTTACATGTGGTGTGTGCGATTGGTGGTCATCTATTGCAATCTAGCCTACAAAAACAAAAGGACATAGCGCTACGTTGAAAAGTAAGCGCATGTCCATTTGATCACAAGGCGCTCAAAAAAAAAAAAAAAAAAATTTTTTTGAGTCCATTTAATTTAAAGGAATCTATTTTATTTGAAAAAAAAAATTCTTTACAAACAAGAGAATTTGCTTTTTTAAGGTCATCATCTTTTCAAAAAACAAAATTTATTTTTGAGTCCATCTATTTTGTTTAAAATAAAAATAAAAATTTGCTTGAATTTCTAAAAAAAAAAAAAAGAATCCAGGCCTTGGAGCGTAACGTTTTTCACGCATGCGTAACGTTATGTTAACGCCTGCTACAAATGTCGGTGGAAAACACAGTTGCGTAATGTAATGTATCGCTTTACTTCCATGTAAACGATGGCTTTGGAGTCTTAACATGTACTCAATGATGAATTTTGTTTTACACCACCATTCCTTGCAACCCAAATTCTATTAAGCTCTTCGTAAATGATGGTTTTGGAGTTTTAACATGGATGATGTTTTTTACACCACCAAAACTATGTACAGCACATTTGGTTTGGAATCTTAACATGGTCCCATTGGTGATTATTGTGAAAATGAGAAAGCACATATATATCATTGTATCCAACCAAACACATATTTGAACTGCGTTTAAAGTCTTTACTTGTGCGTCACTCTGTGTTTCACGCTCTTTTTGTACACCCAACTTTCGTGGAATTTTTCCAAACAATGGTTTTGGATGTCTTAAACATGGTCTTATTGAGAAATATTGTTTTACATTACCAAAACTATATGAAAATTTAAAATTTTCAAAACTTTTCCAGACATTGTTTTGCACCTGTTTCGGACGGGTCCGTTACAAGAGGCTGCCTACGAGCTTTTTAAACCCTCAAGGGGTATGGAATAATTTAAAAACGAATGAGCCCTCGGGCTCCCCCACCCAAATATGAAAAGTCACGTATCCATAAATATAAAGTACACCGTGATGGGAAATTCCACCTTCTCACCTTTAAAATAGGATTTTTACTTACTTTCCAAGACTTTTCTTCGAATATTTTATTTTCTCACAGAAAAAAAAAATTCTTGTTATTTGTTGCATCTTGTCGATTTTCAAAAAAATTAATTTTTCTTTTAAAATTGTGACCTAGCACTAGTGGGTTTTCTTCCCTTTTTTCTTTTTTTTCAAAATTTCCACCTTTTTTAAAAAATTTCAACAACAACAAAAAAAAAAAATTTGTCTAAAATGAAGGAGGTGGATCTGCGTTAGCCAATGATGATTAACGTGCAAACTGATCAATTCTAAAAAGAACAACAGGGATGGATAAGTGTTAAAGACTGAAATCCCGAACCTCATAGACTCCTCACAAAACCGCTCTAAGCCTTAAATGCCCGACCCTTCAAAACTCTGACTTGAGAAGTCAACAATCCCAATCACCCCAGTTGACGGCTTGTAACCCTAGGGATCACATGCTATTGATTCAGTTGAGAATTCTCCCCCTTTTCTATTAAACAAATTATATTTCCAAACATTGAAGACTCTATTTTTCTTGAGACCTGACACCATGACGTAAGCTTGCCGATAAATGGAGCTCTCAACGATCACCCCAACATATGGGTTAAGCTCACCTCCAGGTCCTAGAGACCATAGGCGCCAATGGACGACTGTTGTCAGAGACTCAAGCAAATCACTCTGCTTCGATATCTTTTTATCCAACTCTGTATTTCTTTGACTATGTGCCTCAGATGTCTACTTCTTTGCCGCTTGTCTCACCCAAAGTGTGTGATACGAGCGACAAAGAAGGGCAATAGCAAAATAGGATTTTGTCGAAAATATGTCAAAATCGATGTTTGACCAATTTTGAAAACTTAGATTAGTCGATTTTACCAATTTGACCAATAAGCAAAGTGGAACATTTGTTCTTTGATATTTTGTGATTTTAAACTATGGAAAACTCTTCCCAACGCTTATAGGCAAAAATGAACAGTGATTTCGTTTACCCTCATCACCATCCAAACTTCACCACACAGTCACAGATGTCCGGTAGTATTTTATTTTTCATTTCTTTTCTACAAATCTAAATTACTTGAAATTTGGACGCACCTAATTAAAATATGGAAAAAAAAAATGTAAAATTAAATTGAACAAAATACCCCCTAAATTTTTGGGGGTATTTTAGTCAATTTATATTTTAGGCATTATTTTTTTCATATTTTTATTAGGTGTTCCTCACTAAGATGTACATACGCTCCAAATTTTAGATCATTTCGATTAGTAAAAAAAATGAAAAAATGAAATATTGTCGGACAACTGTGACCGTACGATGAAGTTTGGATGGTGATGAGGGTAGGCGAAATCACTGTTCATTTCACCTATAGGTGTTTTGTAGTATCTTCCTTAAACTATTATTTTTTTTTAAAAAAAATAACCAGCTCAATATGTTCTATTAGCAGTCGAATCGGTTTTGACTCAACCAGACCTCTCACTAGTTAAGTAGTTGGTCTAATCTTGTTAACACTATATACAAGGGATGAAATAGGGCAAAAATAGATAGATATAACCATACAATGAGGTGGTAAATGCTGTTAAGATAGCATTCCGCCCAAGGAGAGAAGTGGCAGCTCGAGTCTAATAGGGTCTTTGGCCTACCTATCATCAAGATTCAACGGTATATAAATTAATGATTTTATCCCTCCTGGTGCAAGAACAATGAGAGACGTTGATACACTGAAAACTTGCTCAACACATATTCAAAAGTCATCATCATCATTTTAGCCTTTTTTCAATTATTTGAGGTCGATTAATATTCAAAGAGTGAAAAATAGAAATAAAATACACGAGAGTAAATCGATGGTTAATGAGAGTGGAATTATTCAATTTGGGCCCTTTTTTTTCTTTTTTTTTCAAGGAACACATTGCTCATGAGAAATGTTTTTATGACAAATTGAGAAAATATTTTCCAATGTTGAGCAAAATACAGGTGCCCGTGGGAAAAGGAAGGGCACTTTTAGAGAAATCACGACACCTAGAACAACAAACCCAAACAAACCATAGAATCCTAGATCAGCGAGTAGAATCCATTGATTCCCTTGAAGATTCACCATTGCCAAGCTTCACCAATAGAAGGAAGTTGTGTCATGGCTAAGTTGTGATAGTATTTTTTCTCCTTTAAAATACCTTAATCTTTAAAAAGTATAAGTTTGCATAGAGAAAATGTGGGTCGTTAGTTTCACATTGGAGATTGGAGAAAAACTTTAAATACGAGATTATCATTTTCCATTATATTATAAGAATCAAGGGGAGAAAATGCCTATGTAGAGCACCTAAAAGCATGCATCATATATGTATGTGCATGCGAAAGTACAAGCACATAGAGGTGCCCTTAGCATGTGCATGTGTGCAGGTTGGGCTTGCGGCTCTGTAGTTTTGCTCTGCTGAGCACTGGCCCAACAAGGAGAAGCTAGCGGCCCAACCAAATGAGGGGCAGTTTTGGTAATTTTCCACAATAGGAACTCCCATTGGAGAGTTGTTCCCATTTGATTTTATAGATAAGGGTTGTGCATATAAGCTCTAAAACCCCGACGGGTTGATTTTTGATAAATAAATAAACAAAAACCAAAAACCCAATTGGCAACAAACCAGAAAAATAAAGTAGAAAAAAATAATAAAAAAGAACAATTAAAATTTACGTGGTTCATCATAGATATGATTATATCTACGGGCAAAGACAATTGATGGTATTTCACTATTCAAATGAAAGAAAATTATAAAATGACGGTATTTCACTATTGAACAGAAAAAAATTACAAGATGGTACTTAGTTGAGAGAATCAGAGACAAACTCAATCTCCCACCAAGCCTCTTTTTACAATTTTCTCTCACTACACAACTTAAGTTTTCCTTTCTTTTATTATGTTTCTCTCTTTGCAAAAATAAAAAAACACAGTACAACCTAAGATAACATAAAACAACTTAAAAGGCACCTATGTGATACCCCTTCCATTTTTCTAACTTTTTGAAAACCTAACTTTATCCCTTCAAAACTGGACTCCCTTGACTATCCTAACCCAATAAAATTTCACCCCAAAATCAACTCCTAAATAATAGAAAATTGGTTAATGGAATCCACAAATAATAAGAAACACCTTAATAACTAGGAAACCCAAAATAAAAGAAAAACAATCACTCAATAGTAGAGATTCAAGACAAATTTAACAATAAATATTTTTTGAAACCCAAAAAGCCACCGTAAAACAGTATGACTTTTGATTATCCAGCTACATGTAAATTGTAATTGTTAGGTCGTTTTAGGATTCTTGAAATTGGAAATTGAAGAGTCACGAGTTTCATCTTGTTAAGTGAATTGAATGGCCACATTGGATGAAGGTGCAATGGGCACTTTACCTGTGTAAAGGATTCAAAAGTTTTCTCTTGAAACATATTTTTGAGTTTTGAAAATCATTTTTGTTGGCAGTTTTTCATATTCTTTTGTATATCTTGTGCGAACTTTCTATGTGTTCTTATGTATCACGAGGACAAATTATCCTGCATAACTTAGACGCACACTGATTTTTATAAATAAGAGGCATATGGTTTCTTGTGCTATAAAGTTTTTGTGCTTGGAAATGGGAAGGTTATTGGACCTTGTTGTTACTCGACAAAAGTATTTGAGAAAGAAATGATGTTACTCTGATCCAAATGATGGAACAATTGAGTCAAAAGTGAGGTTTTTTTTTTTTGTTTTTTTGTTAGAAAATAAATTCAAAAAGTATTCTAGGATTTCATTGTTGAGTAGGAGAAGGACATCGAACCGGTTTGAGCCCCCATTTGTCTAATCTTTATCTTGACAGCATCAATCCATCAACTCTATTTTTGCAAGCAATTGAGGGGGTTTTCCAGTTGATTAAAGACCTTTAGATTGAGAGCAACATCAACAATGGGCTTGAATTCTCTTCCTCTGACTACTTGTGCCCATTTAATCGAACCTAATTGTAGGGCTAGTTGTGACCCCAAAGGGTAGAATCTTGAGAGGAGAGAGAAAAGGGTCACTTCCATTTGTTCCACTCTTTTAGGGTTTATGGTTTTCCTTGGGGGCCATGTCTCTAGCATGGAGTCGAGACTGTGAAAATGGTGACAATTCAAGTGAGCTTCATGGCTTGGGAATTAGGTGTTTGAAATGGAGTGTTTGTATGTTATAAGGTTTTGAAGTCTAGGTGTGATGTTCAGGGCCTTTTGAAGGATCATAAGCCATGGTAGTGATCTATTTAATGGAAGGTGAGAAGTGAGGATTGTCGTTGAAAGTAGTGAAAAAAGATACGTGGACTTATGGCTATATTGAAAGTATAGCCCTTAGTAAAGCAGAATAGCAGACCAAGATTTATGTAGGCGACCCAATTAGTTGAAAAAAAACTCTAATGATGATGATGCTTTAGAAAGTTTTAAGTATTATTTTAAAATAATATCTCTTTTTAACTAAAGTGCTTTAAAACTGGTATTATATTTTTATTTATTACGAGAGAAGATGAGGGTTATTTATCCCAATAATTAACTGAGTGAAGTAGTGCTCAAGTATGGGGACTTCTCCACTTATGTTCTAAGACATGTATGTGTGTAAGCAAGGGTACAATGGCGCTTGAGGCGCATTTTGTACTTACTCATGGGCCTTACTTCTCCCACTGGAGTCTTTAACATGTTATAGCGATAGGTTTTTTGGAACTCCAAGAGATACCTCTTGAACAGTGTGGAATTGATGAATCATTTTAATGGTTGTAATTAAGGATCTAACTTGTGCATTGAGTAGTCACATTGGGTGTAGATGAAAAGGCACTTTTTCTCTCAATAAATAGGAACTCATTAAGTCATTTTCCTCCCTTGACTGTGAGATTTTTTACTATCTTAAATAGTTCTTTTATACTTCTTTTTTAGAAAAAGGATAACTTTGATACTTTAGATCTCGCAATATTTTGTATTTTTATTTTTATTTTTATTTTAACAATATTATAGAGTTTTTATTAATATCATAGATAAATACAGATGAATTACACAATTACATTGTCACTAATAATCAAATCTATCAAATCCACTCCCCTACACGCCAAATTGTCAGCTAAGAGGCTTCACGTTTGCAGGACACTGGAAAAAAAAAATGCAGAGATCCATAGCCTCTAGCCAAAAGGACTTTAGCCGCCATGAAGGTGTGGAAACCTTTATGTACCAGTTGATCACATTTTTGTAGTCTCCTTCAATAATACGAGCAGTTGCTAGGCCTTGAAGCTTAGCACAGAACTCTGCTTGATTTGCCGATACCTAGCCACACGGCCCAGCATTGGAGAACATAAGAACCTTATTGCAAACTCTAAGAACTCCACCATATCCTGCTAGTCCTTGGTTCCTTGTGAACTACCATCAAAATTTAGTTTAATACTTCCCGATGGTGGTGGATGCCATTTAATTTTCAAGTGAACCATAATTATGTTAGAAATACTTTTGCATTTTTATTAGTGAGATAGTACACAAAATTCTTTGTTTTTTTCTATTTTGATGATAAATTTGCCTAAAGAACTTAGATGCACAATGATTTATATCAGTAAATGGTAAATATTATTTTGTGATAGTATTTCAACTCAAGACCATGTTTGTTTTTTTTTTGGTATTTTGGAATTCAATTAAAAATGTAGGTAAAATATAAAATTGTTCGCCTCTTTGTGACAATTTTGATAAATTTCCATCTCTCTCTATCATATATGTGTCTATATGTATGTCAATGTGGTCCTCGGGGGTTTGGTGGTGTAGGTATTAGATTGAAGGTCAAATCAGATGAACAACGAATAAATTTTATATCCGAGTTGAGGGACCTACGGGTTTGGCACCCTGTCGGGCTTGACCAACTGTAGTGTGTCTAAGTCTACTTGCCCAAGGCGGCAAACCCTGCAGTTAGCAAATAAAAAAATTGTAATAATATAAATTTTTAAGTAAATAAATAGAAGAAAGAAAATTGTTTCATGTGGGCTAGACCACATTTTTACAATATGTGGTCCAGAGGTATAAAACATCCATATTACCGATGGATGTAAATAGGTAGTCCATCTAAAAAAGTGTAACTAACGGTCCAAATGTTTTCTTAATACAATTATTATTTTCAATTTTCATTTTTTTTTCATATTCATGATCTCTATGTTAAAGATTATATATTCTCTAAAAATTAGGATTAAATTATATTTAAAAAATACTTTTATTGCCAAGTCTGCATTTCTACAATATGTGGGCTAGCCGCATAAAAACCGTGTCTATAGAAGAATATGGAAAAGAAAAAAAACGAGAAATTATAAAAAATGTTATGAGGACAGCTTCTTAGACTTTGCGCTGTCACAATGCACTTACCGGCCGATTTATAGAACAAATCGTCGATTAGTGCACTAATAAGGATGATTAGTGCCCATTAGTCCGATTAGTCAGCCAATTAGTGCACTGAAAAAAAATGCATGCATACATGACCATGGGAATCAGATCGGGACAAATCCTGAGTTAGTCGGCCAATTTCTTTTAAAAATTGATGCATAGTATACTCCAGCGCAGTGCAAGCCTAGTGTACGTGTTCTTCTTAGAAAATAAGAAAGTAAGACTTTACTAGCTTGCCCCCATAACAATAAATCAAAACCCAATTTATCCCCTAATGTTTGTAATATCAAATTAACCAAAATAAATAAATAGATAATAGTCCATCCATGTCCCTGAAATCAAATCAAAAGAATAAAATAGAAATAAAACTCAAATTTAGCCCATCTCTTGGATTTGATTTACATAATTAAAAAGCTACAATGCGGTTAAAAAAGGTACAAAATTGACATTTTAAAACTCAAAATTCCTTTTTAGATCTGTGATCATGGTAGTCTAGATGATACAAACTGCAAAATTTCATAGTCAAAATCCAGACCCAATACACCTTGTGGGTTACCTGCTAACAATTTTGACCCCACAAATGCTGAATTTGGAGCTCCAAAATAGCGTAGATTTGATGAATCTGAAAAATTGGTATAACTGGTACATGAAAAACAATACATAATCGACCTATTTAGCTCTAATATATTATTTTTTAGATCCATTATCATGGAGGTCCGAATCCTTGTGTACTTCTATTCCAAGTTTTTCACCCAAAATAGACTGTAGTTTCAAGTTATCAAATCAAGAAACGATGTGGCATGCTCGCCTCTTGATTTTGTAATGCCTTTCATTCTATCTGATGTTGTTAGTGTTTTTTTGTCAGTGGGCCATTTAAAATTGGTTTATATAATTTTTTTTTTTTATTCTTCAATAAAACGGGTATGGGGTGGATATCCCATTGATTCACCCAAAAAAACAGCAGATATTCTATATATCATCATTTAAAGGAAATTATGTAAGGACTGGGGAACAATTGTAGTGTTGCCACTCCAATTATTTTGGTAATTTTAAGCTATGATCCTATATTCTTTGTGGTCTTTCTATTCCAATTTTGCTCTTAGCACCGCACTGTTTTGTTAGCAACATCAAACCACTTATGTTTTTATTTTTAAAAAATTTTGGTTATCTCGAAGTTGGTATAAAACCATTAAAATAAAAAACCAGATACATGCGGAAGTTCAACGTTAGCAACTTCTTATAAATTTGAGCCAAGAAAGGAGTGGCTCTATATCAATAATATTGAACCACCCTATTGTTTGAAACTTTTTAAAGTATGAAGTGATTCGATATAAGCAATTTCAAATCACTCCATACTTTGAAAATTTTTTTTCGAAGTATGGGCTATTTTTATGTTAGCAACATTGAACCACTCAATATCAATACATACAGTAGCTGAAATTTTTAAGGTTGACCTAAAAGTATATTTCTGAGCATAACAATATCTCGTGACGATGGATGCCCTACTGTTTAGGGGTGGAAGCGGCCGGAGGACCAAAAAAAATGATATGTAGTCCAAACCCAGACCCGACCCAAAAATTAAAATATCTATGTATTTAACTATATTTATATCTATTTCAAATGTTGGGACCCGAAAAAATATTTCAAGATCAAGACCCGGACCCAAATAGTGTTTGGGTCCAAGATTTGGAGTCTGACCCAACCCGCCGGGTCCAATTTTTTGACCTATAGCCAGACATAGATCAGGTTTACCACTCAAGTCCCGGCTCAGGTCCGGGTCTATCGCCATCCCTAGCCCTTCTATGTTTTGTCCTTTCTTTGTTTTGTTGCTGTAACTTTCATCGAAGTTTTAGTACTCCTTGAAATTTCGACTGCTTTTTGGGGGAGAAAACACGCTGATTCGAATGAAGGCCAAAGAATAGCAGGCATTGATTAAGATGAGCTTTTTGACCCATCAACATAGCAGATCCAGTTTGTGGCTTGTGTGAGTTTAAAAGATCCAAATACCACACAACCTCTGTGATCAATGAGCTCCAGCTAGTAAGGGCCACTTACCTCATAAAAATGGCTTTTTTTGCCTTGAAATTGACTATGAATGGCAATTTATTAAGCACAATGGATTTAATGCAATAGTATGGGTGGTAACGGCCAGGACCGGCGCAAAGCGACCTGGACCAAGGCCTAACCCTACTCTCGGCCATAGGTGGCCTGACCCATTGAGCTCGGTCTGGTTGGCCTGGCCAACATATATAATTTTGGGAAAATTTCGTACATAACTATAATCTCTCTTTTTTTTTGGTACGCCCTCCTTCCATTTTTTTTTTAAACAACATAAAAAAATCTCTAAAGATTTCACCGTACCCTTTTATCTCTTATATCTCTCGTTTATTCACTTTTGACTGTAAAAATTAGCCCCAACAAACCTTTTTATATCATTTCAATCAATAAGAGAGAGAAATAGGGAGCCGTCAATATGGCATTGAGGGGTTGACAAAGGAAAAAAATATAATAAAAAAATATTTTTAAAACGTTATTGGGTTAAAAGATATAATGGGGTGGGTTAAAAAAGTTTGTGAAACATTTTTGGGTTGAAACGGTATAAAAAATTTGCTGTGACTGATTTTTATGATCAAAAGTGAATAAATGAGAGAGATAAGAGATGAGGGGATACGGTGAAATCCTTAAAAAAAAGTTTACACCGCTTGAAAGAAAAATGGCATGAGGGTCTATCACGAAATAAGATGGGGAATTAGGGTTTTCCACAAAATTTTCCCTATAAATTCTTGGTGTGGTTTGTATAAGGCTGAGGCCCTAGACAATCAAAGTAAGGCACACCTTCAAATATCGTCGAAATATGTTGTTTCGGTATCAGAAATCTTTTATCATGGCCTGAAAATTTATTTTCATCTCTAATTATAAAATTCATAGATTTAAATATGTAATCTATGAACACTTGAAAATACACGGTTTAGATAACACATTACATGATGCATTATTTTCAAGACTTCTAATTTATTTATTTTATGTCCATACATCTTGAGGTCAAGATAATCGAATTGAGGATTTTTCAGTACTGAAACAACCTATTCTCGTGAATTTTTTATGTGCGCCTTTATCAGATTGTTTAGTGCCTTACCCCTATCTAAACCTTTTTTTTTTTTTCTAATTCATAAAAAATTTATAAATAGACCGGACTTGGCAAAGTAGGGCCAAGCCAAGACCCTCGCACCCAACCTGGACACCACAACTAGAGTAAAGCCAGAGGCTTGGCTCTCATGCCAGGCGTGGGCCAATGCATGCATGTCCATTGGAACCCTTATGAATAGCACCCCTAGGGAGCTCGATAAAACAACAATGAAGAACCAATTGGATCCGATCAACTCTACAAAAAACCAAAAGGCATTCATGTTACATGACATTGCACAGCTTTAAGTGTTGTGTTCTTTGTGTTGTTTTTTAAGAATTTTGTAGGATAATTTGGAAACCTTTTGTTTAAGCACTTTTGCAGTGGTGATAGCGGATGAGGTCATTATTTTTAAATGAAATGTGGATTTGATGGGTTTTTGAAGGGAAAATATCAGTAAAATAGTCACAGTTTTTAAGAAAATCAATGAGGTGGTTAAAGCAACAAGTTTACCAACAAAGTGGTTATCCTTTAATATTTTATTTAGGTACCTCATCCAAAATTGTTAACAAATATTCCTAATTGTCCTTGTTCTGGTTTAGTAAGGAGTTTGTAACTTTGAACAAGTGAAAGGATTTTGCTATTGTGACTCACATTGTTCGTTTCAATTTTCAAACCTAAAATATGTTTCTTTTCATTAGCATTCGTGTTTTACGTTTCAAATCTTGAACAAGTAGAAGTATTATAGTAATTTTGGCTCACCTAAGTAAAAAATATGAATACACTATAGAAACAAAAAACAATTTACGAAACAAAAAAGAAGAAACAAACACAAAACAAAGAAACAACCAACAACGCAAAGATATATGTGGTTCAGCAGTGTGCTTACATCCACGGGGAGAAAAGAGCTTCTTTATTGGCAATAGAGAAAAATGTTACAATGGCTCTCTTCCTCACACATTTCCATATTATAAAAAAATCTCTTTCTATTACTTTACCCTAAAAGAATCCACATCGCAACAATATATGTAGAGTCCCACGCAGATGATATAAATTACCAAAATACCTTATGTACGGATACAAAAATTTGAAATCTCATTTTCTTCCATAACTTTAAAAGAATCACAATCGTAAGAATATATATAGTCCTAGGCGGACGTACAAATTATCAAATTACCCTATATACGGATACAAAATTCTTCCTTCGGGCTTTTAACTGCCCTCCCTCTGGAGTCATCCTTTTGACTCCACTTTGATACATCTATTTCTTCATAATACACGACATCAATCGTCAACATATACCTACCTATTCTCCGATACAAACCTAGAGCAAGATTTCTTAATGAAAACAACATATTCTAGGTTTGAAACTCAAAACAAAAAAAAGTCTATTTGGATCATTTGCCTCGAGTATTGAGTGGCCAAATTACCAAAATATCCTCACTTTTTTAAGATTCTAAATCGAAAATAGGGGTAATCTAGACATTCTTTAACAAAATAGTTTAGGAGATAGCTAATTGAAATGATT
The DNA here is from genome assembly GCF_054954075.1 of Amborella trichopoda. Classification (NCBI taxonomy): domain Eukaryota; kingdom Viridiplantae; phylum Streptophyta; class Magnoliopsida; order Amborellales; family Amborellaceae; genus Amborella; species Amborella trichopoda. Next base: position 47,476,136 of record NC_142338.1, on the reverse strand, counting down.
TTTTTTTAAAAAAAAAATGATCTTTGTGGGGAAAATTAGTTCATTTAAAATCCTCAATGATTTTTTAAATGGTTTCAATATTTTCCCTAAATATTTTTTAATGAAGTAATAAACAACCATGGGAAATAACCATTATGCAGCCTTGGGGGAGAGAATGGAGTGTCCTTCCTCGAACCCCATAGAGAGGTTCGTTGAAGAGAGCACCTTGACCTTAAGCATATGTTCATGCAATTTCCATTCAATTCAAACTCCAACCAAACTTCTTTGATGGGAGACTGAAAATCAACAAAGTCGTTGACGTTGTTCACCGAACAATATTGAAAAACAATTTCTTCATAATTTCAGCTTTTTAATTTCATGTCCACAAAAAGTCATGGGGCTTTCGAGAAATTTTCAACAATTGCAAAATAATACAATTATCTTCAATAAACCAGGAGGAATCTTGGAGAACAAAGATGGTGCCGTGGTTTTGAATGAAATACCAGTGTGGTTTCAAAAAGCATAAAAAATAAAAAGCTTCCCCTTTCTAAGATATTTATATATACGAAGACCCAAAGCCCCCTCTCTTAAAGGAAAATGAAAATGGTTACCTCTCTCTCTCCAACTTTCCTCATGAAACCAATAGTTTAACAAGGGGTGACAACCGGCTAGATCGGATCCGAGTCTGGTCAGACTCGAAAAAATGATATGGGACATAGATCTGACCGGATCCGAATTCATAGGCCTCAGACCCGAAAATATCATGTAGGACCCCGACCTAATTGCATCTGACGCAAAAATTAAAATATCTATATATTTAAATATATTTCATAAATTGAGACCCAAACAGTATTATCGCACCCGGACCTTGATTGGGACCTTAATAGTGTTTGGATCCAAGATTTGAAACCAGAACCGACCCGCCTGATCAATTTTTAAACCCATACTCGGACCTACATAGAATCTTTCCCCTCGAGTCTCGAGTCGTTTCCAGGTCTATTGCAACCATTAAGTTTAACTCTATGAGCTCCACGCTCCGTAACTTTCTCTCCTTCATAAGTTTAACGATAGTACCGTTAAAAAAATAAATAAATAATTAACAAAATAAAAAAAGAAGAAGAAAAATAAAAAAAAAGAAAAAGAGTTTAAAGATCCATGCGAATAGGCAAGGTCTCTGTCTCTAATTTAGCAATATAAGCTCCAGGTTAGGTCTCTTTCATGCTTTTATAGCTCTCTCACTCTTAGGGGTGGCTTCGGGTCAAGTTGGATCTACGTAGACTCGGACCTGGACTTCACTTAGAATATCTTGGGCCTAGGTCAGGGCCACACAACTTCTAACTAAATCCGACCTAGAGCTAGAAATTAAAAAAATAAAAATTTTAATTTATATTATTTAATATATATTTTATATATTTTGTATCAGGTTGACCTTGCCACTTACCCAATAGGGTCCATGCTGCATCTAGATTCTAGACCTAGACCCGACCTGGTTCATGTCCAAAACATTTGGACCCGGACCAGATTTGGTTCAACCCGATCCGATTGCCATCCCTTTCTCTCTCGTATCGTGTATGCTTTTTGAAAATTCTCACTTTTTAATGCTTTTCGAAAATTCTCACTCTTTTAATGCTTTTCGAAAATTCAGACACGATGGGTCCTAAAGCTTTTATGCCAGCAAATTTCTCTCCCTTGTATGCTTTTGAAAATTCGAAATTCCGAATTTTTGACCATCAACTGAAATCACCGAAATTCGAACTTTTAATCGTTCTATAAATTCCGGCGACTTATTCTCGCGAGAACTTTCAACTTTCAACCCCTTCACCGCGTGCCTATAAATATCCACCACCTTCCTTGAGCACTGCCATTTCCGTTCTATCCCTCTTTTTCAAACCTTTTTAGGACCCATCGTGTCTGAATTTTCTCCATTTTTAGGGTTTTGATCTCTGAATCGCTTTAGGTTTCCCCTTCTCTCTCCTTGTGTTATCTGATAATGGCGGAGCAGCTCACAGAGGAGCAGATCTCGGAGTTCAAGGAAGCCTTCAGTCTTTTTGACAAAGATGGAGACGGTGAGATTTCATTGACTTTAGGCTTTTTATTTTTATTTTTTGGAGGATCGTCCATTTTTTGCCCTAATTTTTTGATGTTTAGACACAGTATTTGTTATATTTATGAATCTAAGATGATCGGTTGAGGGAATGTGATGGATTTATAATGGTTTATAACGGAATTGCTGTTTAGCTAGATCAAAGTGTTTAGGATTTACTGTTTTTGGGATGTGAAGTTTGTAGTATGAAAGTGTTTGAGGCATCATGCAAATTTATGCATAGGATCTATGATATCTCTTAAATTTTCCATGATGAATTGGGCAACACAGTTTGATGTGTTGGTTTTGAATAGAATTAGATTTTAGGTAGTAGATCAAATGTTGGCAAATTCATTTTATTTCAGTTATATTCTTTTTGGAATAATTTTACGTTCATGATTTGTATTATGGGTTTTAATCTTGTGATCAATAAGGTTTACTTTCTGGAGCATAAAGGGCTGTAACGAGCTGGTCCCGCCTAAGCAGGGTCCCGGGAGGGGTGGGCTGGAAATGATCATAACCTTTGGCTTATGCACAAAGTGGCCGCTCTCGGGACTCGAACCCACGCTCTTATGCTAGCTACCCGAACCTTTTACCGTCACACCATAGCCCCTTCTTTACTTTCTGGAGCAGACGTGTTTTAAATGCAAGCATGGATTGAACTATGGTTATCTATATGGACAAATTTTTAGTTGTATAAATTGTGGGTTATGTTTGCCCTATGTGCAATGAAATTGTTGTTAAATGGATTAGACTTGTTTAAATGAGTTTGGGTGTGGTTTCCATAAAGTTGCAACCTTAAACAATCCATTTAAGGTGCACCTTCAAATTTTATCATAACATATAATTTTGATGTAAAATGTTATTAAGATTAGCTCAAAATCTATTTTCATATCTAATTATAAAATTTTAAACTAAAAAAATGATTAAAATCAAGTAGATCTATAAATATATGAAAATATTGAAAATGGACAGTCTAGATAATGCGTTGTAAGATGCACCATTTATGGGACTCAAAATCCTTGTTTTTTCAGTCATTCATCTCGATGTTGAGACATCCAGATGATCAATTAGAGGGTTTTTCAATATTAAAACAACCTTTTCCGATGGATTTTTGAGGTGCATCCGTAGTTCTATATTTCAAGGTTGCAACCTTATATAAACTTTTCCCAATGAGTTTAAGCCTTTGATTTAGACTTCTACTGTTAGGAAAGTTATCGAGTTACATGATTTGTAAGTTCTCTTGGATTCCCTGCTTATTTTAGTTGAACCTGTGGTACCTAAAAGGCTTTGGAGATAAACTGTCATTTCAAATAAAAGAATGCTATTGTATCAGATCTACTGGAGCATAGTTTGTGGCCTTTGATTTTTTTCTACGTGTGAAGCATTGAGAATACTTTCAATGCCACATTTGACTATTCATAAAGAAACAAACCAATGGTAGAAGCGTCTATTTTTATTTTGATGATCAGATCATTTAAATTCAAATTTAGGCTTTTGAAATGTTTCTATTTCAGATTTACAGTTTTGACCTGTGACATTTTGGCACTTCTATGCATTCTGTTAAAGAAGATATTTGTTTTTGTTGGTCAAGACTGGCTATAGTAAAAATTGGTTTCAACTTTCAAGAGCCTAGTTTCAGTAAGTTGTGTAATTTATATTAGTGGCCTTTATGATGCATGAGTAAGTATCCTGATTACATGTCAGTCTCGATAAGCATAACTTATATTTTGATTTATGTCATATCTTAATTCTTATTTAGCACTTCTTTTTTGTTGGATATGCTATAGTTGTTGGACCAATAACATTTGAGGTTATAATGTGTGCACTAGAAAATTATGTTTGTGGAAGCTTTGAGGCCATCAAATTTGTTTCCTCAAACTGGATATGCAATATCAGATTTGCCCTTTTTTCTGTATGATTATGTTATAATTTGTCTTTATGAAAGGTGAAGAATCAGATGATTCATGCCATACATTGGTTGCTGTTGGACAAATCGTTTATCTTTATTTGAATCTTATCTTAGTTAGGGTTGAAACTTCGTTAACATAAACTAGAATGAAAGGTTGTTAACGGCGGGTGACTTTCAAACGAGATGAAATTTGTCGAAGGTAAAAACAACATATTTTTTGTGTGCTAAATTTTAAAAAGTGAAACAAGTTAGATACCCAAAAAAAAAAAAATGATAATATCACTAAAAAAGAAAACTCATGAGTTAAGTATATTTTTTAAAGGGCAAGCTTTTTATGCTTCCCCTACAACATATGACTTCTATATTTCCCCTTATCCAACTGTCCATTCTGAATGGACGGCTGAGATGGCCCCAATCACAATGTCACGCTCTACACCATTTTGTTTCTATTTTGATTTTTTAAATTTATTTTGACACCAAATTTTGGGAGTCCACTACTCTCTTAAACTCGCACTTGTAAAAATATAAAACAAATATTTCCAATAAAAAAATGACTAAAATACCCCTGAAAATTTTAAGGGTATTTTGGTCATTATATTTCATCATTTTTTAAAAAAATATTTTTCATAGGTGCGCCCCATTGAGAAGATGGCACATACCAAATTTTATGTTCATACAATTTATATCATTTTTTAAAAAAATAAAACAATCCGAAACGTCGAATCTAGATCAAACAGTGAGTGACTCACTTGATCTAAATTGAATGCTGGATTGGATGGGAAGCATATATCTTTTAAGTTGCAGGGGAACTGGGAAGTATAGAAACCTTTTCCTTTTTTAAAAAATCGATGTAAAGTTTCATTTGATTTTAGATTCTTCTGTAGTAGTATGATTTAACAATACGTTGACTTCTTGTAACATTGACAGCAATGTATTCAAATGTGGGGTGCAGACCTGATGCAGTCGAGGGGCCGATGCCATGATGCAGTCCAAATGTGGACAAATCACCCCCATGCGGTTAATAATATAAAAAATCTCAAAAAATAGGTTAATGCGTGGGAAAAAAAATAAGGAGGTGATTTATGTGATAGTAAGTATTTAATTTATTCATTAACTCCAATATTATCTGCACTAAAACACTCTAAATCCCTTGAGAGAAGAAACTAGAAACTTGAAAGTAACTTTATAGAAGACATTAGAAGACATCATATTATCCTAAACATCCAAAAATCAATTCCATTGCAAACTTTAAAGTGTTAGGAAATGAAAACTTATTAATTCAAAAAAAAATTTAATATCTTCTCGGCCCTTGTAACCCTCGATGTGTTGATGAATCTATGCCCAAACTTCTTCAAATCAATGCCCAAGCTAATCCTAGTCGATAACCCATCCAAGATCTAAAGCAAAACGACAATTTTAAATCAAAATATTTCACCTAATTTTTTTTTTTTTTACTGTTTTTAATGATAAAACATCCCCCACTGTGGCTGTTTATTGGGTTTAGGGGGTTTTGCTGAGAGAGGGGGGGGAGAGGGGGAATTACCTTACTGCCCACACATGTGGACATTATTTTCGACCACAAGGGCTGGGCAGTATATGCGGGCGCATAGTGCTATGTGCCTGCATATGCACCGTGATGCGCAGGCGCATCCGTAAAAAGCTCATATGCGGCCTGAGGCAATGCGCCTCAAACCACATGGGGCATGATGCAGCCTCATATAGTGCTATGTGTGTACAAAAGTAACTTCTTGTAAAGTTGACGCTAGGGTCTATGGGCAGTAACCCGGTGCTGGTGTCGCCTATGCAGGGTCTCGGGAGGGTGAGCTAGAAACGGTCCTAACCTTTGGCTTTTTATGCACAATAGGGTATACAAAAGTTAAAAAAAATGGATGATTTATTTTCATGCACACAAAAATAAATTTTTCAATAAAGTTAATGAAATTTCGAAGTTTATAATATTTCTCCATCCAAAAAAAATTATAAGAGTGCAATTGCTAGACTCTCTGGTCAACTTTCATGGTTACCATTGTCTGGTGCGTGGCATCAATTGTATGTTGGAGGGTTGGTAGAAGAAAAGTGAGTATAGAGCTTAAGAGGAACCACAAGGTGGTTCATTATTGTGATGATTAGAACCACCAAAAGGGAAAAAATGTCCTCCACCCCCCCCTTCTTTGAAAAGGGAGAGAAATTGTAATTGGGGGGCATTTTGTCCTCTCAAAACCCTAAACAACCCTATTTGCCCCAAAAAAAAAGTTTTGTTCAAAAATTGAAATCATTTAAAGATCCCGACTGAAGTTGTAGTTTTTTATTTCTTGCGGAATCAAAAGGCATTCTGCTGGAAAGTTTTCAGGGATTAATAGGTTGCAAAATAGAGCTTTTGGTAACCGAAAGTGACCAATTGTTTATGTTTAGGATTTTGTATTTATTGTGTTATATTATGCTTCTTCTTTTTTCATTTTCATGTGTTTATTTTTGGGCTTTACATTTATGATGAAACTTCATGATTGTTTTTTTTCTTAGTTCGCTAATTTTTTGTGATTAAGGGAAAATATCTCTTTATCCCCTATTTTTAACTTCCATATCTCATGAGACCCAAGAATTGAAAATATTACTTGTAAGCAAAAGGTCTCCATCTTTTCTATCTTACAACCCCCTGGACCCCTTTGACTGTAAATTTTTTACCCAAACAAAAACTAAAATGACACCCTATTCAAATTCTCTCTCTCTCTCTCTAAAACTCCATCTCTCTCTCTTCACTTCTCGGTGAGTTTACTAGCCAAGGGTTCAGCTTGAGCTCGAACACGAGCACACCTTCTTATGTATAAGAGAGATGGAGTTTGGGTTTTAGAGAGAGATGGAGTTTAGATTTTAGAGAGAGATAGAGTTTGTGTTTTAGAGAGAGATAGAGTTTTGAGAGAGAGAGAGAGACGATGACGTGAAAGATAGAGACAGACTTTTAGAGAGAGAGAGAGATAGAGTCATTTCATAAGTTGTTGAGGTCATTAATACATAGTCAAAAGGGTTTAGGGGGTTGGAAGATAGACAAGATGGAGTCCTTTTGCTTACAAGTAATATGGCTATATTTGTCTATATTTAGCTATTTATGGCTATGTTTGAAAATGTTACTTTTTGAATGGCTAGTCTATAATTTATAATGTGGATGAATAAATTTATAATATTTATATTTGGTTTTATTTGGCTAAATTATATGTATACATAATGCAAAATCATAAGTTCATAAAACCCCTAACATCCCCTCCCAGGGGGGCACCTGTCTTCTTTTTTGCAGTGTCCCCCCCAGTCACTAGCGGCCACCTAGGCGGTTGGGCACCCCAACTGCCTGGGCTCTTGTTTCCGTTTTCTTGAACATAGGATTTGTTGTTAGACCCCTGAATTTTCCTCTTCCTTCTCATTTGAGTATTCTATTTCCTTCTTAACCTTCCTCTTCCTTCATTTGAAAATATTAATTGTTATTAAAACTAGTTCAATGATGTAGTAAAAATGCGTCATTGGTATCTTGAACGGTAAAGCATGTGTGCTCCAATCAGAAAAGGAATATCTAGTCTTTGACAGTGAAGTACCCAGTGCTTTATGAATAAAATAGAAGATTTTGTTTCAGTAATTTGTCCTGCTCCCAAACTGCCCCCAAAAAGTAGAGTCATGCTAATATAGTAGAAACTCAAATCCCGAGTACTATAAGAACAAATAGCATAAATATTGCATATTAAAGAACGTATTAAAATAAAAAAATTTGGTGAATAGTATGGATGTCTCATTTCCCTTGATAACGACATTATTTGAAAGAGACTTGCAACGAATGCTTCAATTTGTTTCTTAATTCTAACTTGCTTGTTCTTCTGCATCCAATCAGTAGATTTCAACAAACCTCTATTAATCAATATTTGATATTTATTATAAGATTATCATCATAGTGGATGTGTCATCTCAAACAATTTTCCGCTGCATGAAATGAGCATGGAGTTGTGGCTGGCCATTTCATTGAATATTCCAGTTCTGCACAACCACGGTTGTACTCTATTACATCATGAACTCGATAGTTCTTATATTTGTTCGGAGAACTGTCAAAATGGGGCATTTTTTTGGCTCCAGATTCCCCCCCCACCTGCAAAAGTCTACTAGTTCTTGGAAAAACTTGTGAAAAACTAGTAGAGTAGCAAAACTTGTGAAAAATAAAATTTCTTATTGTTTTTTTGATGTGGAAGTAGCAGGAATGTATAATCCTTGACGTCATTTTATGGCACTGCCACCCTATTCCTCTTTGATTGATGACGCTTGTTTTATACTTGAGCCTGAACATTATTAATAAGGATCAGTGTTCATAATGGACCTGCTGATTGTTGTACAATCATATCCATAGGATCTTTGCCATCAGCATTCATATCATTAACTCAGTTAGCCCATTTGTGTGGGCAGAATGTACCACAAAACTCTCATTTGCACTGTCCAAATCCACCACTTAGTCTTAGGCATGTCCCATCTCGTTATTTGCTTCTCGTCATGGGTTTTCGAGTTAATTTGAATGTGTTGTATTCCAGATACAATCATACAAATCATTCTAAAATCACAAGGCTGCAGCTGATTTTACTTAAATGTTAATATGCTGGTGAGCACTGTCTGTGTGGCTTGATTTTGTTTTTGTCAATTAATTTTTCCCACTGGCATCATTCCATTTGTGAGGAGGTTGAAATTATTGAAGTCTGTCTTGTGAAGAAAGGGTTACGGCTTCCTCTGTTTTTTTTCATATATGGTCTTCTTTGAGGAATGTTTGACTGTTCAATGGAGATATGCCGTCTTAACAGTCTTGGTGTTTTTTTAGTTTCATCACTTGGTGGTTCCTTTTTGTCGAATTATTTTTGCTATTGACAACTAGTGGTTGTTTATGCATAATCATTTTCCTACACTTTTGATCTAAATGCATTGGATAGATATTGGCTATGATCTAAATTTGTTGTGTACCATGAGAATGCATGTAAAGAGAATGCATAGAACTTTAATTAAGAAAGAATAACATTCATTAGTTGAAGGCTTATGAATATTGAACCAGTAGTATTACCCCATAACTGCTCTGGCTTTAAACTGTTTCAGTCTATTATTACGATGATGTTCATGTGGATATCTCCTTAATTTTAAGCATATGACCGAGATTTCATTATTCAAATTCTTGTTCTCGACAACACAGGCTGCATCACCACCAAAGAGCTGGGAACCGTGATGAGATCACTTGGTCAAAACCCAACAGAAGCTGAGCTGCAAGATATGATCAATGAAGTTGATGCAGATGGCAATGGGACCATCGATTTCCCTGAGTTCTTGAATTTGATGGCACGTAAAATGAAGGTTAGTTAGCTATTGGTGACCCTTTAATAAGAGTGGGTATTCTTCAGACAAACTGCCTCTGTTTTCTCCTTTAATATTATACCATTCGTATTGGTTTTCATTGTTTAGGTTAAAATTCTTTCTACACTCATGACCTGTATAATGTACTAAATTGCTTAATACTATGCAGGATACGGATTCTGAAGAGGAATTGAAGGAGGCTTTCAAAGTTTTTGATAAGGATCAGAATGGATTCATTTCTGCTGCAGAAGTAAGTTTCTTTTGCCTTCTATATCCATTTCCATTTGAATTTCTTATTGAATTTATGGATAGGATTCATGGTACATAGCTGCACGTTTTTATTTTTGTTTCTTGCTATACACGCGGATTTCCTATATTGCACACCATGTGTCATAGAACATTTTTTACTAGGGCATTTTCTGTTATCTGTATGGGTTATCGAACATTCATTAACGAAAGTGCAAGATGGAGTCTCTCTCTCGCTCTCTCTCATATTATGTGTTCATTGGATATCAATGCAGCTACGGCATGTGATGACCAACTTGGGTGAGAAATTAACTGACGAAGAAGTTGAGGAGATGATTCGTGAGGCTGATGTGGATGGTGATGGACAGGTGAATTACGAGGAATTTGTTAGAATGATGCTTGCGAAATAGAGCAAAAAGAGATTTTAAACCTTCTCCCCAGAAGGCTCACGATACATATATTTAGGTGAGCTTCTAAGGGGTCTTGTTTAACTCTTTGTTTTGTACTGGCCACATAGATATTGAGAGGTTTCCTTTTGCTTAAATCACTGTGCCCTTTATTTTGTTCTCATATAGTCATTATGGGACCTAATATTGGTTGAAGCACCTAATGTGGACAGGTAGGTGTATGGGTCCTTGGACTTCTTGGATGTGCATTGTTACGATGGTTTTGCTTGTGAAAATCATGTGCAGCGTAGGAAACCACGACTCTAGCACGGTACCCAGCCTTGGGCCGAGATGAGCAAGTGGACTAGGTCCTAGTAATGCAGACCAGGTTGGGCAAGTACCATCCAGACTAAAGTGTTATAAAAATAAAAAAAATACAAAAAAAATTCCAAAAAATATGCTTAAAGTAAAATTAAACAAAACACATCTAAATGAAATTAAAAAAAATAGATCTGGAAAAATCAATTTGTGACTAGGATATTTTAGAAATAGTCCAAAAAAGAAGAGAATGTAAACATGAGTATTTCAAAACACTGTCCAGTCTTTGGCAAAATGATAGAAAGCATAATAAATTTCTTATTTTTTTGGATTTTTTATAAATTTTTTAATTTTTTTTTTTTAAGATCCTGAGCTTGATCACCAAAACCAGGCTTCAAAGTAACTCTGGCGGGTCTGGGTGACCCGCCTGTTTTTTGCAAACACTGATCAAGTGAATGCCTTTTGGAATCAAAACTAAATGCGTGAGAACCTCTTCACAATGGAGTGGTAGCTTCATTCTATATTTATTACTTTTTATTTACACTCAGTAGATAGTCCCAAGTAACTGTTTCATGAGTTAAACACAAGAAGAGAGGAAGGGTAAAGGTTATGAGTTTAATGTTAATAGGTCTCACATTGCTGCAATTTTTGCTTGTCCTAGCATGCTTGGGGTGCAACAGAGAGTAGTAATCGTTAATCCCATCGATGCTGGGAAATGCACATGGTTTAGTTGTTAAAACGTTTGAAAAATGGCTGATCTAGATTGGGAATTGGCGATATGGATAAGATTTGTAGGTGAATTGTCCTGGTTCTTTTAGGGAACTAGGAGCTGGTCCCACTCGGTGGGAATTGCAGGGTCAGAGAATTGGGCAATTTCCACTTTATTTAATTTTGGAAAGCCTTTATACAAGGTGTCAACCTTGTAGTGCAGGAGCTCGGTGCACTTTAGAAATCTATTTCAAAAGGTTGTTCTAATGTGAAAAAAATCCTATAATTGATAATTTCGACTTCAAGATGCAGATGCATGGATAGCAAACAAAAAAAAAGGATTTCAAGTCTTAAAAATAATACATTTTGTAATATACCATCTAGATGATTCATTTTGATAGATCTACCCCATTTTTGTAGTTTTAAATTTCATAATTAATGGTGAAAATATATTTTTAGGTCAAGGGTTTACGGCATCGGAAATGCATCTTCTTTTTCTAAATGTTGAGTAAGTTTCATTGCAATAACGAAGAAGTACAACAACAAAATAAAGAGAACGAAAAGACAGGGGAAAAACAAATCAAAAGTGCTCCCTTAGGGAAAGAGGAAATAAGGGGAAAATAGACGAGATAGGCGATATTGGCTAGTCAATTAGCTTCTCCATTACAATCCATGTTTGTATGTCTGAGTATAACGTCTCTCCCCTGCAACCCGCATATAATGTGATCCAGAGGTCCAAAACCAAAGCAGGTGCTTATGATCGATGCACCATGCTGTGAATCACCTTCTATAATCAAATGTGAATAGCTAGGAACTAGCTTGGATACTTTTAACTTTAAAACCCGCAACTCAGCTTCATTAATCCCACAAAAGTGCATACGACCATTATAGGATCATAAAGTAGCCCCATTTGAATCTCACAGAGGGCCACCATAGCCGGTTACTTGCTCCTCTAATCTAATACTGTCATCATCAAAGTTCAGCTTGAGCCAACTCTTTAGTGGTGGTTCTCCAAGAACTTAATCAAGTATGTCGCCTTCTTATGATAAAGAGGATCTCCTTAGAACGAGTGAAGAGATTGTCTTTGGGGATAGTCCGAAAAAGAGGTAGAGCTTGTGCCTAAATTGTGACATTTTTTTTTTATAACCTATGCAACATCTTTCCTTTTTCCCTCGAAACTTATAAGATTCCTTTCTTTCCAGACATTTCAGAAGACTGTTGCTAGTAGGATCCTCCATACAATCAACCCAATAGCCATGAAATTAGGGGTCCAAATCTGTTCTAGCGTTTGGTCTCTGCAGCTGGGTTGAACCGAAATCCATCCAGATAAACACAGACCCATTCCTAGAAAGCTGAGACAAAAGGGCAATGAATGATAAACAATCTATTTTGTTTACAAAACAAATGAAAGGAAGCCGACACAATGATCATGCCTCTCTTACATAATTGATTTATGGTGAGAGCTCTTCTCTATCCAACCAAACCAGGCACATAAGAGCCCTCACTCACAGTTTAGTGAGGGCTCTTCTCTGTCCAATCAGGCACATAAGAGCTCACTCACAGTTTATATACCTCCACGTTATCTTCAATAAAGCGTTCCCAGTAGATATTATCATAGAGGGAGCTCACGGTAAAGTTCCAAAGTCTACGCCGTTTGTCCATTTTCCTCAGCAAAATATATCTTCCAACACGATTCAGTAATGGGCGTTACTTAGATTTGATATCTTAAACCTCACCCTATATATATATTTTTTTTCAGTGAAAGGTTTGTATAGAGCTGAGGCTCTAAACAATCAAATTGGAACCTACCTCAAAATTTCACTAGAAGATGTTGTTTTGATGCTCAAATATCCTCAAATTGATGATCTCGACATCAAAATGCATGGACAAGAGAAAAAAAATGGATTTCAAGTTTTCAAAATAGCATATTTTGTCACGCATTTTTAGACCATCAATTTTCAAGATTTTCATGTTTTTATAGATCTGTCGATCTACACAATTTTTGAAATTTTAAATTTTATAAATAAATATGAAAATATATTTTAAGGATATCACAAAGATTTTCAGGAAACCACATTTCTCAACTCTAATTTGAAGTTAGGCTCTAGTTTGATTGTTTATAGCCTAGGCTCCATACTAACCGTACCCTTTTTTATAATTTTCTTTTAAAATATTTAATTATTTATTTTGACCCTAAATTATCGGTCATTATTGCTGATCTTACATTCTAAAGCGGAGGGCCGACCCGACAACCTCTTCAGGTTATTTAAAACGCTGGTTATTACCGAAATTGGGGTTTCTTGGCTTGTCGTAGCAACCATGGATGAATTATTAATTCACAAAAAATTATATAAAGTGAAATAAATTCGAAGACATGTGGTGTTTCCCTTATAAAATCTGCCTGCTCGAGCTTAGGCGGGTTTTTTCAAGTTAACATGGGTTTCTTATTGGGTGGATCATCCTTTTGTTTTTTTTCCCGAAGTGTACTTTGATATGTTTTTTTGGGATGGTATAGCATTAACATGACGACGATACTTGTGCACGCACCTATCAATGGTTTGGAGTCGATTTAATATCATCAAATGGCTCAAAAAGAGTTTCATGTTTTTATTTTTATTTTTGTTTGAAATGATATTTATCTGAAATTTAGGGTGTAGATATACTTTTATATGTGTAAAATGAAAAGAATAAAAAATGTTTAAATAAAAAAGGGGCTGGGGTCAGGGCGGTTGCATCCCCAGCCCCACATGTAGTTACAATATCGTGGTATCCATTTATACTGCTGACACCCTCAATTAACACTTTCAAAATGTGACTTTCCAATCGATTGAAAAATATGGGTATGGACCTATCTTTTCCACTAAATTAACACTCCCCCGCCCCCCCCCCCCCAAAAAAAAGGTACGAATAAAAATTTGATCAAAATACCTTTGAAACAATTTAAGGGTATTTTGGTCTATTATTGTTTTTCAAAACATTTTATATTATTTTTATTTGATGTACTAAAATAAAAATCTATCTATATCTTAAATTTTAAATAAATAATACTTTAAATAAAAATAAAAAAAATAAATATGAAACTCTTTTGTAGCTATTTCACCTGGTCATGGTAGGGTTACAACCTCCTCTTCAATTTAGAATCTAAGTTCTGTCCGATTTGAGATGGCTAGGGCTTTAGGGTATCGACTTTGAGGTTTTTGGGAGACGGATTATATTAGTTTCCTATGTATATTAGACTCAAAGATATCTACGATGACTAGTTTGGAGTGTTAGGTAAGTTTAAACTCTGGGTTATAGGTCTAAGAAATGACTAGTATATAGGTTTAATAATAAAAATTTAATAAGGGCAATTCGTAAAGTCGTGGCCTCATCCAATGACTCCTGATCTTCCATTAGGCCATCAAGGGTTAACTTAATCACTCTTCTCATCGAAACTAAAGCAGATCTTCCATTAGGCCATCAAGTGTTAACTTAATCACTCTTCTCATCCAGACTAAAGCAGATCTTCCATTAGGCCATCAAGTGTTAACTTAATCACTCTTCTCATCCAGACTAAAACATTGAAACTGAATTAACTCCCAAAGAGCCACACAACGCTCTAACTGAAGAGGAATAGTGAAAAAAATACGGTAGTCACTCTTCCCTTTTAATAGACAAGTTGGGCATTCATGTCTCGCTTAGGCATAATACTCTAAGGCATTAATGCCCGAGAAATTAAATGTTTTAAAAATGGACTGGTGAACCCTATGACCAATATTAGAGAAAGAATAGATCATGAGTCATTGTAGGTACTTACTTCTTTATCGTCCACCTATTCCTCAAAAAATAGGGTGCAACAAAGAGGGGCTATGTAGACACCCAATTTAAAATTAGCTAATTTTTTCAATTTCTGAAACCCTTATTCCTAGATACCTACAACCATGAACCCTAGTTACTTCTCATACCTTTATAACGGTTGCTTGAAATCATTGCCCATACTATAAACCTACCTAATACCCCAAACTAGTATCCTAGACATTCTTTAGCATAGTAAACAACGCTTAGACAGTTAACTACTTTAAAGCATAAATTTGGGGAGGTTTCATCTTAGATCTTTTCATATTTGAACTATAAACAATGTTCTCTATATTAAAATACAAAATAAAAAATAGAAGCTGTATTTTCGATAAAAGAATATTTCTATAGTTTTTTCAAAAATTTAGCATTGTTAATTTTCTTTTTTATCATCATCATAATCATCATCCAAGCCAAGGTATTGGGACTCGACTCGACGAGGGTAGATTGTCGACAAAGGCCAGTTTCTTGAGGCGAGTCTAAGTAACTTTCAAAAATAAAATAAATGAAAAACAAAAAATTATGATAATATATGTTTCACGCCTTTCATTTACACAAATGTTCAAATGGCACGTTGATGTTGTGGGCTCTTTATACGAACCATCTCATGTGCAAAGTTTTTAAGCCCTTATTAAAAACTAATAAAACTATATTTTGTATTATGAAGAAATGAATGAAATGTAAAATTTTAAACGCTTTTTAAAAATAAAATAAAATATACTTATATGTTATATTATTAAAAATGAATAAAATATAAAACTTTAAACCCATATTAAAAAAAAAAAAACTATATGTTATATTATTAAAAAGTGAATAAAATATAATTATATATTATGCAGGAAGGTACAAAGGTCCCTGAGGGAGTTTGAACCCCCGACAAAGGACCCATAGATGGTAAACACTAACTAACAAGAAATTAAATTGTTTCTTGAATCAAATTCAACATGATGGTATGGATTTATTTTATACAGACACGTTCTCACCTCATTTACTACAGTATGGGCCAATTTGCAAAAATTACGCAGGGGCTACCCCCACTACGTGGGCTTTTTTGCTTTTTTAAAAAATGCCCACATGTCCAATAATGGACAGGTAGGAAATCTCATCAGTTTTTTATTTTTCACTTATTCAATTTTTTTTTAAAGTCGGATAGCCCAACTTCCAAATTTGTCTAGCGTTAGAAATATGAGACTTATTACAAGTCATTCTTATTAGTATAGAAGAATTTATGTAATTGAATTTAGTTTTTTTTTATTTTATATATTGTTATTTTTCAACATATTTTCCTTTATCTTTTATTTGATCTTTTAATTTTTTTAATTTCTAAATTTCTGTTCTATTTTAGATTTCTATTCTATCATTTTATATATAGTTTTATATTCTAATTCTAAAATTAGATTATTTAAAATGAAATAAAATAGAGCTAAAAATCTAATTAATATATAAATTCAATATGTAAAATGATAGAATATAATTTTTTTTTCTTATTTTGAAGAGATATTATAATAATTAAATATTTCTATCTATTAAATATTTCATAATAGAAAAAATATTGTGTTATCCTTAATTCTATTATACTAATCAAGTTCTAGTAGTAAAATAGTAAGAATTAATAATAATAATAATTACTGATAATAAGTCTAGTATTTTTAATGCCGAACAACTCTAGGTCATTTGGATACCTGAAAATATATTGTCTGTGAAATATATTACTGGTATAATACATTAGTGTGTAATACATTACTTGCAAATAGATTGTTACTGTTTGAGTATTATTTAGATGCAACCTGAGAAATACATTGCTACTGTTTGGCTGTCGGGAAGAAATATGGGAAATACATTACCAACATTTACGAGCACTTGTCTATAAACTATCATTTATTTCTTTTTGTCACAAAATTCCACTAAAATGCGGAATTAAAGTCATCATTATACCATTCCAAAAAAAATTTCTTATAATAACATCATCACCATTTCAAAAAGATTTTCTAATAGTAATTTGTACCATTCTAAAATCATCATAACACCATTTCCTACTTATTTTGCATATCTTTGGCACTTACATGAAATCACATATCTTCTAACATGATTAGACTTTGGTTTCAACATGATAAGTCATTCGAATAATATGATTGAAATAACATGATTTTATTGTGATAAGCTTTATTTTTATTTATTTTTTTATAGAAGTCTTTCAAATATATCTCCATATAATTTCAAATAAACAATAAATTTATAATACCAAATTCAAAATATTTATGGTAGTTAAAAAATGGGAAAAAGTTTAATTAATAAACTAGAAGGTTTAATAATTGCAGTAGAAAATTTTGAAGTATTGAAAGAAACTGAAAAAGAATTGTATTTCAATTGAGATTTTACTAATATATTATAAGGATTATGTTATGTGAAATTTTTTAATATGAGGATTTTGTGTGGAATTTTTTATTATGATTGTATTGTGCGATTTTTCATTGATTACCATTATTGTTTTTATTATTATTATTTTTATATGAGAGTTGATGGGAGGTTACAATCCAAATTGAGGATAGAAGGATATAGAAATGAATCTATTAGTGGAGAAGGAGAATCACGATAAGGATAAAGAAGATTTTTTTTGGGTAGGAGAGGCACATAGTTATATTAAGTGGCGTAATGGATTTGTCATTCTGCGGAATAGGTTTCACGTATTTTGGAAAAATCTTTCATAACTTATTTATATTTTTTTACCACGTTGAAGTGTACTCAAATATAATAAATCTCATATTTTCAATAAATATCATATTTCCTTGTAATAGGTTTCCTGTAATACATTTTCAAATACCAAACCCATATGGTTTTCGAAAAGTACAAACACCCAGAAAAATATGGTTGTTAGATGTTATTGATATTATTGGAAAACTTAGTGCTTTTTCCCGCCTGTCCGAAACATTGGATGAGCCGTAGGGTTTTCCAAAAGTATAAACACCGAAAATTATGGTTGTTAGGTGCTCTTGACATCAGTGGAAAACTGATGGCCTTCCCCACCTGTCGAGTGTTGGAAACATTGGACATGATATCCACGCAATTTTGGCCAAAATTTGCCCCGGGGACAAAATCATGTAATAAGTAATTTTTTATTTTATAAATTGTATATTATGAGACCATTTATCATTTATACAAAGAGATCATAATTTTCAATAGACATTAGAGGTCAAATTAGATAGTTTGGGTTGCGACATAAATTTTGAGATATTTTTTTTTTTTTTTGAAGTTTGAGTTTAGTGACACACTTACAACACTCAATTTAAAATTGAACGGACAAAAGTAATTGCAACCTCCTTGTATTAAAAATAAGTGAGCGGTTTGTATAGAGCCGAGCCTCTAAATAATCAAAATAAAGTGCACCTTCAAATAGTGTCAGGAAATATGGTTTCAATATTGGAAATTTTTGTGATAGCCCTAAAATATATTTTTATCTCTAATTGTAAAATTTTAGGCTTAAAAAATAGTACAGATCCAGCAAACCTATTAAAACTTTAAAATCTTGAAAATTGACAATCCAAAATTACACTATTTTCAAAACTTGAAATCCACTTTTTCTATGTTTATGTATCTTGATGTTGAGATGATCAATTTGAAGATATTTGGGCATCAAAAGAACCTCTTCTAGTGAAATTTTTAAGGTGCACTCTAGTTTGATTGTTTAGAGCCTAAGCTCTATATAAAAATTTTTCTAAAAATAAATGGTTATATTTTTTTGGGAGTCAAAATTTGCTTTATTTGTAGCCACTCTCTCGTCCAGCATGCACATTATCAAGGCTTCTCTCTCTAGCATGGGCATTATGAATGATCATGCCTCCCTCTCTCTCGTAGATATTTCATATTGTGATAAGGACCTATGCGTCTCTTTCTCTCTCTAAAAAGGCAGAAATACCTTCTAAAAAATGCAGAATGATCGAGAGCAAAGCCACCTTTCAAACAAGCACAAAGAGCTCTGAGCAATAGAGCCAGCATCTTTTACTACTTGCTCATTTCAAAATAATTCAAATTTAATAATCCAAAACAAGAGAGTACAAGCTATAGGAAATTCATGAATAAAACCTAATAATAAAATCTAAATAATTATCTTCTTTTTTTGACAAATAAAATCTAAATAACTGATGCAAGAGAGGAATCCAAATTCATAGGAGAGTAAATAGTACAGATATCACTTGCCCATATTCACATACATTGAAAAACGAAAAAAAATAAAATTAAAATTAAAATATGGCCTAATTGATATAGAAAAAAATAAAAAATCCAAAAACCTTAAAATATGACTTGATTAATATTAATAATAATAAAATTAAAGAATTAGACCTCAAAGGGGTGTGTGCACAGAGGAAAAGATTAGCGTTTGAGAGAGATTTGGTTGATATAAAAATTTATATGGGGAACTAAAAAAGATTATCGAAAAATTTATTTGAATCATTATCTCTTAAGGACTCCTACCTACTGTCCACATCTCTCTTCAACTCACCTCAAGAAACGTAAAACCGCCCTAAAAACAAAAAATCACTAAAATCTTCTCTCTCATTACAAAAACGTAAAACCAACCCATCTTCTCTCTCATTAAACGAAAAACAACTTAATCTTCTCTCTCTCTCTGCATTTCTATGTAAATTTAAATTCTTGAGATAAAATAAGATAACACTTACCATTTTACATATGACTTCTCAAATCCGAAATTATATAGTTCAAATTCCATTCCACTTGTATACACAAGTTAGAAAGGACCATGATAAACTAAAAAAATCTATCAAAAGGAAAGAACTTGATGATCTCTCTCAAATAAAATTTTATCGTGTAAACTTTTATAATGTGAATTAATGTATTACGTTTCATTCTTGATATGTTTTTGGCTTTGGATTGGATATGATATTCACATAATTTTGAGTTTGACTGAAAAAAGCAAACCGAGATTTGATTTGGGTTCTTGTTGATGTGGGATTTTTAGAGATAAAACCTTAATGGTCGTGAGATAGAGACAAAAAGAAAGAGAATTCGAACTCCTAAAAATAAAAGACTGAATTTCTAGAGATAAACGTTAATAGTCGAGAGATAAACGTTAAATGTATTAGATATATAAAGAGAAAATTAAGAAATAGGAGAATTAAACAAGAAAGATAAATCTTAATGGTCGAGAGATACAGATAGAGTTCGAACTCTTAAAAATAACTCACCTTGATAGGGATAAATTTAAATGTGTTAGACATCCCTATATGATAAGGATAAATTTTAAATGTGTTAGATATATAGAGAGAAAATTAAAGAATAGGAGAATTAGATGAGGAAGGGATAAATTTAAATGCGTTAGATATATAGAGTGAAAATCAAGAAATAGGAGAATTACATGAGAAAGAGAGATGAATAAAAATTAGAAACGCAAGAGAGAGAGGGAGTCCTATATGATGAGTAATTACATATTTATGTTCTAGAAGTATTTTGAGAAATAATTATTTTTGTTCCATAAATATTTGATCTTTTTTAGTTCCCTATATAGAGGGACTCGCGTTTTAGTTCCCTATATAAAGGCACTCGTGTTGCATGGTAGCGGAGATTTCAATCTCTCTTAAACAAAGCTCATCTCCTATATGTTATAATTTGTAAGTCTCACCCTCCTATTTTTCTCTGTCTTTGTAAGCCTCTCCCTTCTCTTTTTCTGTCTTTCTCTCCGTGTTGTTTATTTCGAAATATCATTCTCTATCATTCTCTCTATGTGCTGTTTATTTCTTATTTCGAAATATATATATATATATATATATATATATATATATATATATATATATATATATATATATATATATTTTTTTTTTTTTTTTTTTTTTTTTTTTTTTTTTTTTTTTTTTTTTTTTCTTTTGACAAATTCTTCAACCAAGTAGTGGAGATTTCATTTTCCTAAACAAAGCTCATCTCCTATACGTCATAATTTGTAAGCCTCTCTCTCCTCTCTTTATCTGTGTTGTTTATTTCACATTATAAAGAATATCATGCACGAATATTATATATATATATATATATATATATATATATATATATATATATATATATATATATATATATATATATATATATATATATATATATATATATATATATATATATATATAT
The DNA here is from genome assembly GCF_054954075.1 of Amborella trichopoda. Lineage (NCBI taxonomy): Eukaryota > Viridiplantae > Streptophyta > Magnoliopsida > Amborellales > Amborellaceae > Amborella > Amborella trichopoda. The sequence continues at coordinate 47,455,183 of NC_142338.1, read as the reverse complement.
ATATATATATATATATATATATATATATATATATATATATATATATATATATATGTTGCTATGCTTTCTAGTTTATTTCATATTATGTGGTTGTTTCTTTCCTCCAAGAATATCATGTATTGAACTTATGTTTGTGTTGCCCTAGATTCATGTTATTTCATATTAAGTATTGTGCTAGCGAGGATTAGTAAGGTAAAAAATACGTGCAATGACTTTGCGTACATCATATCTGGTACAATAATAAAAATACAATTATCTTGGGTTTTTAATATCTTATTTTCTTTCAAAATAATAATAATTTTACACCAAACTACTAGATTATCTTTTTCTCTTGATTAAAAATATTATTTTAAATATTTTATAATATATAAATAATTTATTTATATATAAATGTCTATATGTATTCTACATTATTAAGCCAAAGTTAAAGAGCGAATACCTGTGGAAAGAATATAAGAAAATTACCCTTCATCATCTACGAATCTTGTTGGGAGGGTCTCCAATGCCTCTTTGAATACCAACTTTTACAATTTATTACTTATTTTTGGAAATTTTAATTTTCGTAATTGTATTATATTTTTTAGATATAATTTATAATTGAGTGAAGCTTAACAAAGTTCCTCTTCTTTATTTTTTCATTATCTCCTTTTATATATATATATATATATATATATATATATATATATATATATATATATATATATATATATATATATATATATATATATATATATATATATATATATATATATATATATATATATATATATATATATATATATATAGTTTTTAGGAATTCTGTCCACTTCACAAATATCAAAAGGCACATTTATTTTTAATGTTAGGCTGTAGTTTTTTTTCCGTTATTTATTTTAAAATTTTATTACTTCTTATAAATAGGACAAAGTTAGAATTAGAAAGGAAATTTTACAAATTCTAGTGCTTCTCAGTTTATTACTGATTTTTATGAGTTCATTATTATGGATTTTAAATGCTTAATTTCAAAATTATTAATTTAAATTTGCAGAATTTTAAAAGTAATAAATTTCTTTTCTAATTATAATTTTTCGAAATATAAACCAAAATTCTAATGCTTCTAAAGTTTATTACTAATTTTTTTTAGTACATTATAATGGATTTTAAATGCTTGTAAATAAAGTTATGTTTTATAAATACTTATTATGACTTTAAACTCCAATTGTAACTATTTTTTAGTAATCTTTAATCCAAAAATTTTTTTACTATGATATGTTAGATTTTAAAAATAAATTATTTCTTAACTATAGAAATAGAAAACCATTTTTAAAAACTTTCATGGTTTAAATTCTGATTTTCTTTTTATGGTCTTTACTTTTATTGGTACTTTATTTTCTAGCTATGAATTTTTAAAGTTGTTAGATTACATTTAGTTTTGTTTATCTTTTCTTAAAGTTTTTTAGAGAATTAAAAAAAAAAAATGCAAATTATCCATCTATGCCATATTTTTGTTCTTGAATGTTTTACTTGATTCTTATCTACACTAAGACAATGATTGACACCTAAATTCTTCAACAAATTTCAATTAAAAAATCTGAAATATCTAACATGAATTCTTGTATCTTTGATGCAAAAATAATAAACCAGATTTAAAATATTTTATACTTCTAATCTGAAATGTCTAAAATGAATGCTTCTATCTTTGATGCAAAAATAGCAAACAAGATTAAAAATATTTTATACTTCAAAATCTTGGGTTTTAAATGTTTATGAAATTTTACAATAAAATATAAATAACTTATGCAAGAGGGGAATCCAAATTCATAGGAGAGTAAATAGTACAGATATCACTTCCCCATATTCACATACATTGAAAAACGAAAAAAAAATAAAAAAAAATTAAAATATGGCCTAAATGATATAGGAAAAAATAAAAAATAAGAAAACCTTAAAATATGATCTGATTAATAATAATAATAATAAAATTCAAGAATTAAACCTCAAAGGGGTGCGTGCACAGCGGAAAAGATTAGCGTTTGAGAGAGATTTGGTTGATATAAAAATTTATATGGGGAACTAGAAAAGATTATCGGAAAATTTCTTTGAATCATTATCTCTTAAGGACTCCTACCTATTGTCCACGTCTCGCCAAATCATCTCAAGAACCCAAAACCACCCTAAAAACACAAAATCACTAAAATCTTCTCTCTCATTATAAAAACGTAAAACCACCCCATCTTCTCTCTCATTAAACACAAAACAACTTAATCTTCTCTTTCTCTGCATTTCTTTGTAAATTTAAATTCTTGAGATAAAATAAGATAACACTTACCAATTTACTTATGACTTCTTAAATCTGAAATTGTATAGTTCAAATTCCATTCCACTTGTATACACAAGTTAGGAAAGACTTTGATTAACTAAAAACTTCTATCAAAAAGAAAGAACTTGATCTCTCTCCAATCAGATTTTATCATGTAAACTTTTATGATGTGAATTAATGGATTACGTTTCATTCTTGATATGTTTTTGGCTTTGGATTGGATATGATATTCACATAATTCTGAGTTTGATTGAAAAGCAAATCGAGATTTGATTTACGTTCTTGCTAATGTGAGATTTCTAGAAATAAAACCTTAATTGTCGAGAGATAGAGACAAAAAGAAAGATAATTCAAACTCCTAAAAATAAATGGCTGAATTTCTAGAGATAAACGTTAATAGTCGAGAGATAAACGTTAAATGTGTTAGATATATGAAGAGAAAATTATGAAATAAGAGACTTAAACAAGAAAAATAAATCTTAATGGTTGAGCGATAGAGATAGAGTTCAAAATCTTAAAAATAAATCACCCTGATAGGGATAAATTTAAATGTGTTAGACATCCCTATATGATAGGGATAAATTTAAATGTGTTAGATATATAGAGAGAAAATTAAAGAATAAGAGAATTAGATGAGAAAAGGATAAATTTGAATGCGTTAGATATATAGAGAGAAAATCAAGAAATAGGATAATTACATGAGAAAGACAGATGAAAGAAAATTACAACCGCAAGAGAGAGAGGGAGTCCTATAAGATGAGTAATTACATATTTTTGTTCTAGAAGTATTTTAAGAAGTAATTATTTTTGTTATAGAAGTATTTGATCTTTTTTAGTTCCCTATATAGAGGGACTCACGTTTTAGTTCCCTATAAAGGCACTCGTGTTGCATGGTAGCAGAGATTTCAATCTCTCTTAAACAAAGCTCATCTCCTATATGTCATAATTTGTACGTCTCTCCCTCTTCTTTTTCTCTATCTTTGTAAGCCTCTCCCTCCTCTTTTTCTGTCTTTCTCTCAATGTTGTTTATTTCAGAATATCATTCTTCATCATTCTCTCTCTATGTTGTCTATTTCTTATTTTGGAATATATATATATATAAATATTTTTTTTTTATTTTTTATTTTCTTTTGACAAATTCTTCTACCAGATAGTAGAGATTTCATTTTCCTTAACGAAGCTCATCTCCTATACGTCATAATTTGTAAGCCTCTCTCTCCTCTCTTTATCTATGTTGTTTATTTCACATTATAGAGAATATCATGTACGAATATTATATATATATATATATATATATATATATATATATATATATATATATATATATATATATATATATATATATATATATCTATGTTGCTATGCTTTCTAGTTTATTTCATATTATGTGGTTCTCTCTTTCCTCCAAGAATATCATGTATTGAATTTATGTTTGTGTTGCCCTAGTTTCTTGTTATTTCTTATTAAGTGTTGTGGTAGCGAGGATTAGTAAGGTAAAAAATACGTGCAATGACTTTGCATACATCGTAACTGGTACAATAATACAAATACAATTATGGTTTTTAAGATCTTATTTTTTAGCAAAATAATAATAATTTAACACCAAACTGCTAGATTATATTTTTCTCTTGATTAAAAATATTATTTTAAATATTTAATAATATATAAATACTTTATTTATATATAAATGTCTATATGATTCTACATTATTTAGCCAAAGTTAAAGAGCGAATACATATGGAAAGAATATAAGAAAATTAACCGTCATTATCTACGAACCTTGTTGGGAGGGTCTCGAATGCCTTTTTGAGTACCAACTTTTACAATTTATTACTTATTTTTGGAAATCTAAATTTTTGTAATTGTATTATATTTTTAGATATAATTTATAATTGAGTAAAGCTTAACAAAGTTCCTCTTCTTTATTTTTTCATTATCTCCTTATTTATATATATATATATATATATATATATATATATATATATATATATATATATATATATATATATATATATATATATATAGTTTTTAGGAATTCTTACCACTTCACAAAGATCAAAAAGCACATTTATTTTTAAAGTTATGTTGTTTTTTTTCTTGTATTTATTTTAAAATTTTATTACTTCATATAAATTCTAGAACAAAGTTAGAATTAGAAAGGAATTCTAGTGCTTCTCTGTTTATTACTAAATTTAATGAGTTCATTATAATGGATTTTAAATGCTTAATTTCAAAATTATTAATTTAAATTTGCAGAATTTTTAAAAGGAATGAATTTCATTTCTAATTATACTTTTTAAAAATAGAAACAAAAATTCTAATGCTTCTAAAGTTTATTACTAATTTTTATGAGTACATTATAATGGATTTAAAATGCATGTAAATAAAGTTCTATTTTTTAAATACTTATTATGACTTTAAACTCAAATTATAACTATTTTTTAGTAGTCTTTAATCCAAAAAAAACTTTACTATGATATGTTAGATTTTAAAAATAAATTATTTCTTAACTATAGAAGAGAATACCATTTTTAAAACGTTTCATGCTTTAAAATCTGATTTTTTTTATGGTCTTTACATTTTTTGGTACTTTATTTTCAAGCTATGAATTTTTAATGTTGTAAAATTACATTTAGTGCTGTTTAACTTTTCTTAAACTATTTTAGAAAATTAAAAAAAAATATGCAAATTATCCATCTATGCCATATTTTTGTTCTTGAATGTTTTAATTTATCTACACTAAGACAATGATTGACACCTAAATTATTCCAAAAATTTAAATTAAGAAATCCGAAATATCTAAAATGAATTCTTGTATCTTTGATGCGAAAATAATAAGCCAGATTTAAAATATTTTATACTTCTAATCTGAAATGTCTAAAATGCATTATTCTATCTTTGATGCAAAAATAGTAAACCAGATTTAAAATATTTTATACTTCAAAATCTTGGGTTTTAAATGTTTTTGAAATTTTACAAATAAAATCAAAATAACTTATGCAAGAGGGGAATCCAAATTCATAGGAGAGTAAATGGTACAGATATCACTTCCCCATATTCACATACATTGAAAAACGAAAAAAAAAAAAATTAAAATTAAAATATGGCCTAATTGATATAGGAAAAAATAAAAAATAAAAAAACCTTAAAATATGACCTGATTAATAATAATAATAATAAAATTCAAGAATTAGACCTCAAAGGGGTGCGTGCACAGAGGAAAAGATTAGCGTTTGAGAGAGAATTGGTTGAAATAAAATTTTATATGGGGAACTAGAAAAGATTATCGAAAAATTTCTTTAAATCATTATCTCTTAAGGACTCCTACCTATTGTCCACGTCTCTCTCCAAATCATCTCAAGAAACACAAAACCGCCCTAAAAACACAAAATCACTAAAATCTTCTCTCTCAGTACAAAAACGTAAAACCACCCCATCTTCTCTCTCATAAAACGAAAAAACAACTTAATCTTTTCTCTCTCTGCATTTCTATGTAAATTTAAATTCTTGGGATAAAATAAGATAACACTTACCATTTTACTTATGACTTCTCAAATCCAAAATTCCGTAGTTCAAATTTCATTCCACTTGTATACACACGTTAGGAAGGACGTTGATGAACTAAAAAATTCTATCAAAAAGAAAGAAGTTGATGATCTCTTTCCAATCAGATTTTATCGTGTAAACTTTTATGATGTGAATTAATGGATTTCGTATCATTCTTGATATGTTTTTGGCTTTGGATTGGATATGATATTCACATAAATTTGAGTTTGATTGAAAAAAGAAAACCGTGATTTGATTTGGGTTCTTGTTGATGTGGGATTTCTAGAGATAAAAACCTTAATGGTCGAGAGATAGAGACAAAAAGAAAGAGAATTCGAACTCCTAAAAATAAAAGACTGAATTTCTAGAGATAAACGTTAACAGTCGAGAGATAAACGTTAAATGTGTTAGATATATGAAGAGAAAATAAATCACCAAGATAGGGATAAATTTAAATGTGTTAGACATCCCTATATGATAGGCTTAAATTTAAATATGTTAGATATATGGAGAGAAAATTAAAGAATAGGAGAATTAGATAAGAAAGGGATAAATTTAAATGCGTTAGATATATAGAGTGAAAATCAAGAAATAGGAGAATTACATGAGAAAGACAGATGAAAGAAAATTAGAAACGCAATAGAGAGAGGGAGTCCTATATGAGGAGTAATTACATATTTTTGTTCTAAAAGTATTTTGAGAAATAATTATTTTTGTTCTAGAAGTATTTGATCTTTTTTAGTTCCCTATATAGAGGGACTCGCGTTTTAGTTTCCTATATAAAGGCACTCGTGTTGTATGGTAGCGGAGACTTGAATCTCTATTAAACAAAGCTCATCTCCTATATGTCATAATTTGCAAGTCTCTCCCTCCTCTTTTTCTCTGTCTTTGTAAGACTCTCCTTCCTCTTTTCCTGTCTTTCTCTCCTTGTTGTTTATTTCATAATATCATTCTCTATCATTCTATCTTTGTGTTGTTTATTTCTTATTTCAGAATATATATATATATATATATAGATATATATGTTTTTTTTTTTTTTTTCTTATGACAAATTCTTCAACCAGGTAGTGGAGATTTCATTTTCCTAAACAAAGCTCATCTCCTATACGTCATAATTTTTAAGCCTCTCTCTCCTCTCTTTATCGGTGTGATTTATTTCACATTATAGAGAATATCATGTCGGAATATTATATATATATATATATATAATATTTCATTTTATGTGGTTCTCTCATTCCTCCGAGAATATCTTGTATTGAATTTATGTTTGTGTTGCCCTAGTTTCTTGTTATTTCATATTAAGTGTTGTGGTGGTGAGGATTAGTAAGGTAAAAAATACGTGCAATGACTTTGCATACATCATAACACGTTCAATAATACAAATACAATTATCTTGGGTTTTTAAGTTCTTATTTTCTAACAAAATAATAATAATTTTACGCCAAACTACTAAATTATATTTTTCTCTTGATTAAAAATACTATTTTAAATATTTTATAATATATAAATAATTTATTTATATATAAATGTCTATATGCATTCTACATTATTAAGCTAAAGTTAAAGAGTGAATACATGTGGAAGTAATATAAGAAAATTACCCTTCATCATCTACGAACCTTGTTGGGAGGGTCTCCAATGCCTCTTTGAGTACCAACTTTTACAATTGATTACTTATTTGTAGAAATCTAAATTTTTTTTATTGTATTATAGTTTTAGATATTATTTCTAATTGAGTGAAGCTTAACAAAGTTCCTCTTCTTTTATTTTTTCATCATCTCCTTTTCTCTACATATATATATATATATAGTTTTTAGGAATTCTTAGAACTTCACAAAGATCAAAAAGCACATTTATTTTTAAAGTTATGTTGTTGTTTTTTTTCTATTATTTATTTTAAAATTTTATTACTTCATATAAATTCTAGAACAAAGTTAGAATTAGAAAGGAAATTTTAAAAATTATAGTGCTTCTCAGTTTATTACTCATTATAATCGATTTTAAATGCTTAATTTCAAAATTATTAATTTAAATTTGAAGAATTTTTAAAAGTAATAAATTCCTTTTCTAATTATAATTTTTCAAAATAGAAACCAAAATTCTAATGCTTCTAAAGTTTATTACTATCTTTTATGAGTACATTATAATGGATTTTAAATGCTTGTAAATAAAGTTATGTTTTTTAAATACTTATTATGACTTTAAACTCTAATTATAACTATTTTTTAGTATTCTTTAATCCAAAAAAAACTTTACTATGATATGTTAGATTTTAAAAATAAATTATTTCTTAACTATAGAAATAGAATACCATTTTTAATACCTTTCATGCTTTAAATTTTGATTTTTTTTTTTATGGTCTTTACTTTTATCGGTACTTTATTTTCTAGCTATGAATTTTTAATGTTGTTAAATTACATTTAGTGTTGTTTATCTTTTCTTTTAAGTTTTTTAGAAAATTAAAAAAAAAAATGCAAATTATCCATCTATGCCATATTTTTGTTCTTAAATGTTTTACTTGATTCTTATCTACACTAAGACAACGATTGACACCTAAATTGTTCCAAAAATTTAAATTAAGAAATCTGAAATATCTAAAATGAATTCTTGTATCTTTGATGCGAAAATAATAAACCAGATTTAAAAAATTTTATACTTCTAATCTGAAATGTCTAAAATGAATTCTTCTATCTTTGATGCAAAAATAGTAAACCAGACTTAAATATTTTATACTTCAAAATCTTGGGTTTTAAATGTTTTTGAAATTTGACAAATAAAATCTAAATAACTTATGCAAGTGGGGAATCCAAATTCATTGGAGAGTAAAGAGTACATATATCACTTCCCCATATTCACATACATTAAAAAAAGATAAAAATTAAAAAAAAAATTAAAATATGGCCTAATTGATATAGGAAAAAATAAAAAATAAAAAATAAAAAAACCTTAAAATATGACCTGATTAATAATAATAATAATAAAATTCAAAATGTAGACCTCAAAGGGGTGCATGCACAGAGGAAAAGATTAGCGTTTGTGAGAGATTTGGTTGATATAAAAATTTATATGGGGAACTAGAAAAGATTATCGGAAAATTTATTTGAATCATTACCTCTTAAGGACTCCTACCTATAGTCCAAGTCTCTCTCCAAATCATCTCAAGAAACGCAAAACCGCCCTAAAAACACAAAATCACTAAAATCTTCCCTCTCATTACAAAAACGTAAAACCACCCCATCTTCGATCTCATTAAACAAAAAACAACTTAATCTTCTCTCTCTCTGCATTTCTATGAAAATTTAAATTTTTGAGATAAAATAAGATAACACTTACCATTTTGTTTATGACTTCTCATATCCGAAATTGTATAGTTCAAATTCCATTCCACTTGTATACACATGTTAGGAAGGACCTTGATGAACTAAAAAAATCTATCAAAAAGAAAGTACTTGATGATCTCTCTCCAATCAGATTTTATCGTGTAAACTTTTATGATGTGAATTAATGGATTACGTTTCATTCTTGATATGTTTGAGGCTTTGGATTGGATATGATATTCACATAATTTTGAGTTTGATTGAAAAAAGCAAACGAGAGATTTGATTTGGGTTCTTGTTAATGTGGGATTTCTAGAGATAAAACCTTATTGGTGGAGAGATAGAGACAGAAAAAAAGAGAATTCGAACTCCTAAAAATAAAAGACTAAATTTCTAGAGTTAAACGTTAATAGTCGAGAGATAAACGTTAAATGTGTTAGATATATGAAGAGAAAATTAAGAAATAGGGGAATGAAATAAGAAAGATAAATCTTAATGGTCGAGAGATAGAGATAGAGTTCGAACTCTTAAAAATAAATCACCCTGATAGGCATAAATTTAAATGTGTTAGACATCCCTATATGATAGGGATAAATTTAAATGTGTTAGATATATGGAGAGAAAATTAAGGAATAGGACAATTAGATGAGAAAGCGATAAATTTAAATGCGTTAGATATATTGAGTGAAAATCAAGAAATAGAAGAATTACATGAGAAAGACAGATGAAAAAAAAATTAAAAACGCAAGAGAGAGAGGGAGTCCAATATGAGGAGTAATTACATATTTTTGTTCTAGAAGTATTTTGAGAAATAATTATTTTTGTTCTAGAAGTATTTGATCTTTTTAAATTCCCTATATAGAGGGACTCGCGTTTTAGTTCCCTATATAAAGGCACTCGTGTTGCATGGTAACGGAGATTTCAATCTCTATTAAACAAAGCTCATCTCCTATATGTCATAATTGGTAAGCCTCTCCCTCTGCTTTTTCTCTGTCTTTGTAAGCCTCTCCCTCCTCTTTTTTTGTCTTTCTCTCCGTTTTGTTTATTTTGGAATATCGTTCTCTATCATTCTCTCTCTATGTTGTTTATTTTTTATTTCGGAATATATATATATATATATATATTTTTTTTTTTTTTTTTTTTTTTTCTTTTGTCATATTCTTCAACAAGGTAGTAGGGATTTCATTTTCCTAAACAAAGCTCATCTTCTATACGTCATAATTTGTAAGCCTCTCTCTCCTCTCTTTATCTATGTTGTGTATTTCACACTATAAAGAATATCATGTAGGAATATTATATATATATATATATATATATATATATATGTTGCTATGCTCTCTAGTTTATTTCATATGATGTGGTTCTCTCTTCCGCCGATAATATCATGTGTTGAATTTATGTTTGTGTTTCCCTAGTTTCTTGTTATTTCATATTAAGTGTGGTAGTGTCGATTAGTAAGGTATAAAATACGTGCAATGACTTTGCATAAATCATAACTGGTACAATAATACAAATTCAATTATCTTGGTTTTTTAAGATCTTATTTTCTAAAAAAATAATAATAATTTTACACAAAACTACTAGATTATATTTTTCTCTTGATTAAAAGTATTATTTTAAATATTTTATAAGATATAAATAATTTATTTATATATAAACGACTATATGTATTCTACATTATTAAGCCAAAGTTAAAGAGCGAATACATGTGGAAAGAATAAAAGAAAATTACCCTTCATCATCTACGAACCTTTTTGGAAGGGTCTCCAATGCCTCTTTGAGTACCAACTTTTACAATTACTTACATATTTTTGGAAATCTAAATTTTTGTAATTGTATTATATTTTTAGATTTTATTTCTAATTGAGTGACGCTTAACAAAGTTCCTCTTCTTTATTTTTTTGTTATCTCCTTATATATATATATATATATATATATATATATATATATATATATATATATATATATATATATATATATATATATATATATATATATATATAATGTTTTTAGGAATTCTTACCACTTCACAAAGATCAAAAAGCACATTTATTTTTAAATTTAAGTTGTTGTTTTTTTTTCTATTATTTATTTTAAAAAAATTTTACTTCATATAAATTCTGGAAAAAAGTTAGAATTAGAAAGGAAATTTTAAAAATTCTAGTGCTTCTCAGTTTATTAGTAATTTTTCTGAGTTCATTATAATGAATTTTAAATGCTTAATTCAAAATTATAAATTAAAATTTGTAGAATTTTTAAAAGTAATAAAGTTCTTTTCTAATTATAATTTTTCAAAATAGAAACCAAAATTCTAATGCTTTTAATGTTTATTACTAATTTTTATAAGTACATTATAATGGATTTTAAAGGCTTGTAAATAAAGTTATATTTTTTAAATACTTATTATGACTTTAAACTCTAATTATAACTATTTTTTAGTATTCTTTATTCCAAAAAAAACTTTACTATGATATGTTAGATTTTAAAAATAAATTATTTCTTAACTATAGAAATAGAATACCATTTTTAAAACCATTCATGCTTTAAATTCTGATTTTTTTTTTATGGTCTTTACTTTTATCGGTACTTTATTTTCTAGCTATGAATTTTTAATGTTGTTAAATTACATTTAGTGTTGTTTATATTTTCTTTAAGTTTTTTAGAAAATTAAAAAAAAAATGCAAATTATCCATCTATGCCATATTTTTGTTCTTGAATGTTTTACTTGATTCTTATCTACACTAAGACAACGATTGACACCTAAATTATTCCAAAAATTTAAATTAAGAAATATGAAATATCTAAAATGAATTCTTGTATCTTTGATGCGAAAATAATAAACCAGATTTAAAAAAATTTATACTTCTAATCTGAAATGTCTAAAATGAATTCTTCTATCTTTGATGCAAAATTAGTAAACCAGACTTAAAATATTTTATACTTCAAAATCTTGGGTTTTAAATGTTTTTGAAATTTGACAAATAAAATCTAAATAACTTATGCAAGTGGGGAATCCAAATTCGTAGGAGAGTAAAGAGTACAGATATCACTTCCCCATATTCACATACATTGAAAAACGAAAAAAATTAAAAATAAAATTAAAATATGGCCTAATTGATATAGGAAAAAAATAAAAAATAAAAAAACCTTAAAATATGACCTGATTAATAATAATAATAATAATAATAATAGACCTCAAAGGGGTGCGTGCACAGAGGAAAAGATTAGCGTTTGTGAGAGATTTTGTAGTTATAAAAATTTATATGGGGAACTAGAAAATATTATCGGAAAATTTATTTGAATCATTATCTCTTAAAGACTCCTAACTATTGGCCAAGTCTCTCTCCAAATCATCTCAAGAAACGTAAAACCGCCCTAAAAACACAAAATCACTAAAATCTTCTCTCTCATTACAAAAACGTAAAACCACCCCATCTTCTCTCTTATTAAACGAAAACAACTTAATCTTCTCTCTCTCTCTGCATTTCTATGTAAATTTAAATTCTTGAGATAAAATAAGATAACACTTACCATTTTACTTATGACTTCTCAAATCCGAAATTGTATAGTTCAAATTCCATTCTACTCTTATACACACGTTAGGAAGGACCTTGATGAACTAAAAAAATCTATCAAAAAAAAAGAACTTGATGATCTCTCTCCAATCAGATTTTATCGTGTAAACTTTTATGACGTGAATAAATGGATTACGTTTCATTCTTGATAAGTTTTTGGCTTTGGATTGGATATGATATTAACATAATTTTGAATTTGATTGAAAAAAGCAAACCGAGATTTGATTTGGGTTCTTGTTGATATGGGATTTCAAGAGATAAAACCTTAATGGTCGAGAGATAGAGACAAAAAGAAAGAGAATTCGATCTCCTCAAAATAAAAGACTGAATTTCTAGAGATAAACATTAATAGTCGAGAGATAAACGTTAAATGTATTAGATATATGAAGAGAAAATTAAAAAATAGGAGAATTAAACAATAAAGATAAATCTTAATGGTCGAGAGATAGAGATAGAGTTAGAACTCTTAAAAATAAATCACTCTGATAGGGATAAATTTAAATGTGTTAGACATCCCTATATGATAGGGATAAATTTAATTGTTTTTAGATATATGGAGAGAAAATTAAAGAATAGGAAAATTAGATGCGATAAGGATAAATTTAAATGCGTTAGTAATATGGAATGAAAATCAAAAAATAGGAGAATTACATGGGAAAGACAAATGAAAGAAAATTAGAAACGCAAGAGAGAGAGGGAGTCCTATATGAGGAGTAATTACATATTTTTGTTCTAAAAGTATTTTGAGAAATAATTATTTTTATTCTAAAAGTATTTGATCCTTTTTAGTTCCCTATATAAAGGGACTCGCGTTTTAGTTCCCTATATAAAGGCACTCGTGTTGCATGGTAACGGAGATTTCAATCTCTCTTAAACAAAGCTCATCTCTTATATGTCATAATTTGTAAGTCTCTACCTCATCTTTTTCTCTATCTTTTTAAGCCTTTCCCTCCTCTTTTTCTGTCTTTCTCTCCGTGTTGTTTATTTAGGAATATCATTCTCTCTCTGTGCTGTTTTTTTCTTATTTTGGAATATATATATATATATATATATATATATATATATATATATATATATATATATATATATATATATATATATATATATATATATTGCTATGCTTTCTAGTTTATTTCATATTATGTGGTTCTCTCTTTCCTCCAAGAATATCTTGTATTGAATTTATGTTTGTGTTGCCCTAGTTTCTTGTTATTTCATATTAAGTGTTGTGGTTGCGAGGATTAGTAAGGTAAAAAATACGTGCAATGACTTTGTATACATCGTAACTGGTACAATAATACAAATACAATTATCTTGGGTGTTTAAGATCTTATTTTCTAACAAAATAATAATAATTTTACACTAAACTACTAGATTATTTTTTTTTCTTGATTAAAAATATTATTTTAAATATTTTATAATATATAAATATTTTATTTATAGATAAATGTCTATATGTATTCTACATTATTAAGCCAAAGTTAAAGAGTGCATACATGTGGAAAGAAAAATAAGAAAATTACCCTTCATCATCAAAGAACCTTGTTTGGAAGGTCTCCAATACCTCTTTGAGTACCAACTTTTACAATTTATTACTTATTTTTGGAAATCTAAATTTTTGCAATTGTATTATATTTTTAGATATTATTTCTAATTGAGTGAAGCTTAACAAAATTCCACTTCTTTATTTTTCCATTATCTCCTCTTATATATATATATATATATATATATATATATATATATATATATATATATATATATATATATATACAGTTTTTAGGAATTCTTACCACTTCACAAAGATAAAAAAGCACATTTATTTTTAAAGTTAAGTTGTTGTTTTTTTTTCTATTATTTATTTTAAAAAAATTTTACTTCATATAAATTCTGGAAAAAAGTTAGAATTAGAAGGGAAATTTTAAAAATTCTAGTGCTTCTCAGTTTATTAGTAATTTTTCTGAGTTCATTATAATGAATTTTAAATGCTTAATTTCAAAATTATAAATTAAAATTTGTAGAATTTTTAAAAGTAATAAATTTCTTTTCTAATTATAATTTTTCAAAATAGAAACCAAAATTCTAATGCTTTTAATGTTTATTACTAATTTTTATAAGTACATTATAATGGATTTTAAATGCTTGTAAATAAAGTTATATTTTTTAAATACTTATTATGACTTTAAACTCTAATTATAACTATTTTTTAGTATTCTTTATTCCAAAAAAAACTTTACTATGATATGTTAGATTTTAAAAATAAATTATTTCTTAACTATAGAAATAGAATACCATTTTTTAAACCATTCATGCTTTAAATTCTGATTTTTTTTTTGTGGTCTTTACTTTTATCGGTACTTTATTTTCTAGCTATGAATTTTTAATGTTGTTAAATTACATTTAGTGTTGTTTATATTTTCTTTAAGTTTTTTAGAAAATTAAAAAAAAAATGCAAATTATCCATCTATGCCATATTTTTGTTCTTGAATGTTTTACTTGATTCTTATCTACACTAAGACAACGATTGACACCTAAATTATTCCAAAAATTTAAATTAAGAAATATGAAATATCTAAAATGAATTCTTGTATCTTTGATGCGAAAATAATAAACCAGATTTAAAAAAAATTATACTTCTAATCTGAAATGTCTAAAATGAATTCTTCTATCTTTGATGCAAAAATAGTAAACCAGACTTAAAATATTTTATACTTCAAAATCTTGGGTTTTAAATGTTTTTGAAATTTGACAAATAAAATCTAAATAACTTATGCAAGTGGGGAATCCAAATTCGTAGGAGAGTAAAGAGTACAGATATCACTTCCCCATATTCACATACATTGAAAAACGAAAAAAATTTTAAAATAAAATTAAAATATGGCCTAATTGATATAGGAAAAAAATAAAAAATAAAAAAACCTTAAAATATGACCTAATTAATAATAATAATAATAATAATAATAATAATAGACCTCAAAGGGGTACGTGCACAGAGGAAAAGATTAGCGTTTGTGAAAGATTTGGTTGATATAAAAATTATATGGGGAACTCGAAAAGATTATCGGAAAATTTATTTAAATCATTACCTCTTAAGGACTCCTACCTATAGTCCAAGTCTCTCTCCAAATCGTCTCAAGAAACGCAAAACCGCCCTAAAAACACAAAATCACTAAAATCTTCTCTCTCATTACAAAAACATAAAACCACCCCATCTTCTCTCTCATTAAACGAAAAACAACTTAATCTTCTTTCTCTCTCTCTGCATTTCTATGTAAATTTAAATTCTTGAGATAAAATAAGATAACACTTACCATTTTACTTATGCCTTCTTAAATCCGAAATTGTATAGTTCAAATTCTATTCCACTTGTATACACACGTTAGGAAGGACCTTGAAGATCTCTCTTCAATCAGATTTTATCGTGTAAACTTTTATGATGTGAATTAATGGATTACGTTTCATTCTTGATATGTTTTTGGCTTTGGATTGGATATGATAATCACATAATTTTGAATTTGATTGAAAAAAGCAAACCGAGATTTGATTTGGGTTCTTGTTGATATAGGATTTCTAGAGATAAAACCTTAATGGTCGAGAGATAGAGATAAAAAGAAAGAGAATTCGAACTCTTAAAAATAAAAGACTGAATTTCTAGAGATAAATGTTAATAGTCGAGAGATAAACGTTGAATATGTTTGATATATGAAGACAAAATTAAGAAATAGGAGAATTAAACAATAAAGATAAATCTTAATGGTCGAGAGATAGAGATAGAGATAGAGTTCGAACTCTTAAAAATAAATCACCCTGATAGGGATAAATTTAAATGTGTTAGACATCCCTATATGATAGTGATAAATTTAAATGTTTTTGGATATATGCAGAGAAAATTAAAGAATAGGAGAATTAGATGAGATAAGGATCGTTAGATATGTAGAGTGAAAATCAAGAAATAGGAGAATTACATGAGAAAGTCAGATGAAAGAAAATTAGAAACGCAAGAGAGAGAGGGAGTCCTATATGAGGAATAATTACATATTTTTGTTCTAGAAGTACTTTGAGAAATAATTATTTTTATTATAAAAGTATTTGATCTTTTTTAGTTCCCTATATAGAGGGATTCGGGTTATAGTTCCCTACATAAAGGCACTCGTGTTGCATGTAGCGGAGATTTAAATCTCTCTTAAACAAAGCTCATCTCCTATATATCATAATTTGTAAGTCTCTGCCTCCTCTTTTTTTCTATCTTTTTAAGCTTCTCCCTCCTCTTTTTTTGTCTCTCTCCATGTTGTTTATTTAGGACTATCATTCTCTCTCTGTGTTGTTTATTTCTTATTTTGGAATATATATGTATATTTTTTTTTTTTCTTTTTTTCTTTTTCTTTTTTCTTTTGACAAATTTTTCAACCAGGTAGTGAAGATTTCATTTTCCTAAACAACGCTCATCTCCTATACGTCATAATTTGTAAGCCTCTCTCTCCTCTCTTTGTTTGTGTTGTTTATTTCACATTATAGAGAATATAATGTGGTTCTCTCTTCCTCCAAGAATATCATGTATTGAATTTATGTTTGTGTTGCCGTAGTTTCTTCTTATTTCATATTAAGTGTTGTGGTAGCAAGGATTAGTAAGGTAAAAAATACGTGTAATGACTATGTATATATCGTAACTGGTACAATAATATAAATACAATTATCTTGGGTGTTTAAGATCTTATTTTCTAACAAAATAATACTAATTGTACACCAACTACTAGATTATATTTTTCTCTTGATTAAAAATATTATTTTAAATATTTTATGATATTTAAATAATTTATTTATATATAAATGTCTTTATGTATTCTACATTATTAAGCCAAAGTTAAAGAACGAATACATGTGGAAAGAATATATGAAAATTACCCTTCATCTTCTACGAACCTTGTTGGGAGGGTCTCCAATGCCTGTTTGAGTACCAACTTTTACAATTTATTACTTATTTTTTGAAATCTAAATTTTTGTAATTTTATTATATTTTTAGATATTATTTCTAATTGAGTGAAGCTTAACAAAGTTCCACTTCTTTATTTTTTTCATTATCTCCTTATATATATATATAGTTTTTAGGAATTATTACCACTTCACAAAGATCAAAAAGCACATTTATTTTTAAAGTTAAGTAGTTGTTTTTTTTTCTATTATTTATTTTAAAATTTTATTACTTCTTATAAATTCTAGAACAAAGTTAGAATTAGAATGGAAAGTTTAAAAATTATAGTGCTTCTCAGTTTATTACTAATTTCTATGAGTTCATTATAATGGATTTTAAATGCCTAATTTCAAAATTATTAATTTAAATTTGCAGAATTTTTAAAAGTAATAAATTTATTTTCTAATTATAATTTTTCAAAATTGAAACCAAAATTCTCAGACTTCTAAAGTTTATTACTAATTTTTACGAGTACATTATAATGGATTTTAAATGCTTGTAACTAAAGTTATATTTTTTAAATACTTATTATGACTTTAAACTCTAATTATAACTATTTTTTAGTATTCATTAATTCAAAAAAAACTTTATTATGATTTGTTAGATTTTAAAAATAAATTATTTCTTAACAATAGAAATAGAATACCATTTTAAAAACCTTTCATGCTTTAAATTCAGATATTTTTTTTTATGGTCTTTATTTTTATCGGTACTTTATTTTCTAGCTATGAATTTTTAATGTTGTTAAATTACATTTAGTGTTGTTTATCTTTTCTTATAGTTTTTTAGAAAATTAAAAAAAAAATGCAAATTATTCATCTATGTCATATTTTTGTTCTTGAATGTTTTACTTGATTCTTATCTACGCTAAGACAACGATTGACACCTAAATTATTCCAAAAATTTAAATTAAGAAATCTGAAATATCTAAAATGAATTCTCTTATCTTTGATGCGAAAATAATAAACCAGATTTAAAATATTTTATACCTCTAATCTGAAATGTCCAAAATGAATTCTTCTATCTTTGATGCAAAAATAGTAAACCAGATTTAAAATATTTTATACTTCAAAATCTTTGGTTTTAAATGTTTTTGAAATTTGACAAATTAAATCTAAATAACTTATGCAAGAGGGGAATCCAAATTCATAGGAGAGTAAAGAGTACATATATCACTTCCCCATATTCACATACATTGAAAAACGAAAAAAAATAAAATTAAAATTAAAATATGGAATAAATAATATTGGAAAAAATAAAAAATAGAAAAACCTTAAAATATAAATAATAATAAAATTCAAGAATTAGAATTTTGAGGGGTGTGTGCACAGAGGAAAAGATTAGCGTTTGCGAGAGATTTGGTTGATATAAAAATTTATATGGGGAACTAGAAAATATTATCGGAAAATCTATTTGGATCATTATCTCTTAAGGACTCCTACCTATTGTCCACGTCTCTCTCCAAATCATCTCAAGAAATGCAAAACCGCCCTAAAAACACAAAATCACTAAAATCTTCTCTCTCATTACAAAAACGTAAAACCACCCCATCTTTTCTCTCATTAAACGAAAAACAACTTAATCTTCCCTCACCTTGCATTTCTTTGTAAATTTAAATTCTTGAGATAAAAAAAAGATAACACTTACCATTTTACTTATGACTTCTCAAATCCGAAATTATAGAGTTCAAATTCCATTCCACTTGAATACACACGTTAGGAAGGACCTTGATGAACTAAAAAATCTATCAAAAAGAAAGAACTTGATGATCTCTCTCCAATCAGATTTTATCGTGTAAACTTTTATGATGTGAATTAATGGATTACGTTTCATTCTTGATATGTATTTGGCTTTGGATTGGATATGATATTCACATAATTTTGAGTTTGATTGCAAAAAGCAAACTGAGATTTGATTTGGGTTCTTGTTGATATGGGATTTCTAGAGATAATCCTTAATGGTCGAGAGATAGCGAAAAAAGAAAGAGAATTCAAACTCCTAAAAATAAAAGACTGAATTTCTAGAGATAAACGTTAATAATCGAGAGATAAACGTTAAATGTGTTAGATATATGAAGTGAAAATTAAAAAATAGAAGAATTATACAAGAAAGATAAATCTTAATGGTCGAGTGATAGAGATAGAGTTCGAACTCTTAAAAATAAAATCACCCTGATAGGGATAAATTTAAATGTGTTAGACATCCCTATATGATAGGGATAAATTTAAATGTGTTAGACATCCCTATATGATAGGGATAAATTTAAATGTGTTAGATATCTGAAGAGAAAATTAAGGAATAGGAAAATTAGATGAGAAAGGGATAAATTTAAATGTGTTAGATATATGGAGTGAAAATCAAGAAATAGGAGAATTACATGAGAAAGACAGATGAAATAAAATTAGAAACGCAAGAGAGAGGGAGTCCTATATGAGGAGTAATTATATATTTTTGTTCTAGAAGTATTTTGAGAAATAATTATTTTTGTTTTAGAAGTATTTGATCTGTTTTAGTTCCCCATATAGAGGGACTCGCGCTTTAGTTCCCTATATAAAGGCACTCGTGTTGCATGGTAGCAGAGATTTCAATATCTCTTAAACAAAGCTCATCTCCTATATGTCATAATTTGTAAGTCTCTTCCTCCTCTTTTTCTCCGTCTTTGTAAGCCTCTCCCTCCTCTTTTTATGTCTTTCTCTCCGTGTTGGTTATTTTGGAATATCATTCTATATCGTTCTCTCTCTGTGTATTTTATTTCTTATTTTGGAATATATATATATATATATATATATATATATATATATATATATATATATATATATTTTTTTTTTTTTTTTTTTTTTTTTTTTTTCTTTTCTTTTTTTTCTTTTTTTTTTTTTTTTTTTTATTTTTTTTTTCTTTTTATTTTTTTCATTTGACAAATTCTTCAACCAAGTAGTGGAGATTTCATTTTCCTAAACAAAGCTCATCTCCTATACGTCATAATTTGTAAGCCTCTCTCTCCTCTCTTTATCTCTGTTGTTTATTTCACATTATAGAGAATATCATGTAGGAATATTATATATATATATATATATATATATATATATATATATATATATATATATATATATATATATATATATATATGTTTGTGTTGCCCTAGTTTCTTGTTATTTCATATTAAGTGTTGTGGTTGCGAGGATTAGTAAGGTAAAAAATACGTGCAATGACTTTGCATACATCATAACTGGTACAATAATACAATTACAATTATCTTGGGTTTTTAAGATCTTATTTTCTAACAAAATAATAATAATTTTACACCAAACTACTAGATTATTTTTTTTTCTTGATTAAAAATATTATTTTAAATATTTTATAATATATAAATAACTTATTTATATGTAAATGTCTATATGTATTCTACATTATTATACATTATTAAGCCAAAGTTAAAGAGCGAATACATGTGGAAAGAATATAAGAAAATTACCCTTCATCATCTACGAACCTTGTTTGGAAGGTTTCCAATGCCTCTTTGAGTACCAACTTTTACAATTTATTACTTATTTTTGGAAATCTAAATTTTTTTAATTACATTATATTTTTTTATATTATTTCTAATTGAGTGAAGCTTAACAAAGTTCCTCTTCTTTATTTTTCATTAATCTCCTTTTCTATATATATATATATATATATATATATATATATATATATATATATATATATATATATATATATATATATATATATATATATATAGTTTTTAGGAATTCTTACCACCTCACAAAGATCAAAAAGCACATTTATTTTTAAAGTTATGTTGTTATTTTTTTCTATTATTTATTTTAAAATTTTATTACTTCATATAAATTCTAGAACAAAGTTAGAATTAGAAAGAAAAGTTTAAAAATTCTAGTGCTTCTCAGTTTATTACTAATTTTTATGAGTTCATTATAATGAATTTTAAATTCTTAATTTCAAAATTATTAATTTAAATTTGCAGAATTTTTAAAACTAATGAATTTCTTTTCTAATTATAATTTTTCAAAATAGAAACCAAAATTCTAATGCTTCTAATGTTTATTACTAATTTTTATGAGTACATTATAATGGATTTTAAATGCTTGTCAATAATTTATATTTTTTAAATACTTATTATGACTTTAAACTCTAATTATAACTATTTTTTAGTATTCATTAATTCAAAAAAAACTTTACTATGATATGTTAGATTTTAAAAATAAATTATTTCTTAACTATAGAAATAGAATACCATTTTGAAAACCTTTCATGCTCTAAATTCTGATTTTTTTTTTATGGTCTTTACTTTTATTGGAACTTTATTTTCTAGGTATGAATTTTTAATGTTGTTAAATTACATTTAGTGTTGTTTATCTTTTCTTAAAGTTTTTTAGAAAATTAAAAAAAAAAAATGCAAATTATCCATCCTTGCCATATTTTTGTTCTTGAATGTTTTACTTGATTCTTATCTACACTAAGACAATGATTGACCCCTAAATTATTCCACAAATTTAAATTGAGAAATCTGAAATATCTAAAATGAATTCTTGTATCTTTGATGCAAAAATAATAAACCAGATTTAAAATATTTATACTTCTAATATGAAATGTCTAAAATGAATTCTTCTATCTTTGATGCAAAAATAGTAAACCAGATTTAAAATATTATATACTTCAAAATGTTGGGTTTTAAATGTTTTTGAAATTTATCAATGAGCTCTACAAATTTGGCGTTTGATGTTTTTGATACCAAACTGAATTAGAAATATCATAAAAATAAAAATAAGGGAGTAGAAATAAACTATGCTCCCGATGAAGCATACTATACATGCTCTATTAAAGAAGTGTAAAAATTTGAATCAAGAAGATAGGCATCTTCATAAAATTCACCTTGAGATGCACAACGGCCATCAACTTTTTTATTTATTTTACAACAACTTTTGTCTATGTAGTAGGATTATTTTTAGATATGGGACAAAGACGAAATCCTAATTCTAAGGAATTCTTCAATATTTTGTAATCAAAGTAAAGAGTGGAACTCGTTCTCCTTAGGTTTCATATCTCTCTTTTCATTCTTGGACTCTCTTTTTTTTTTATACAAAATAAACTAAACAAATTTGGAAATAATACTATTTTCTTTTTCCCACACAACTAGATATCTTTCATATATTTCCACATGGCTTTCATAATCAGAATTTATGCTAAATATTTTTCAGAAAAAAATATTATTCAAGGAAATAAAACTCCTACAATCAATGAAATCTTTTATGCTAAATATTGTTGCAGAGAATTATAATTCAAAAGAGAGAGCACAGTGAAATAAGGGAACACTGCAACAGAGGAAATGTCTATGTCTGAGGGTTCTGAAAGGAGTATGGAGCACAGAAGCTACTTTCTCTTCCCTCTAAATGGCGAGGCCGTTAGGTTCAACCCCAACCCGGTGTGTTCGAGCACACTTGCAGTAGCCACCAGCATTTCGGGATCCTTCGGGCACATGAAGGTCTTCCGCTTCAATTCCGACCACTCCCTCCTCGATCACGTCCATGACATCTACTCGGCGGTTGGCCTGACTGCCTGTGCTTGGTCCCCACTCCGGCAAGACCACATTGCCTCCACCCACAATGGGCACGGCTGTGTCTTCATGCTCAACACCCGAACCCGCTCCATAGCTTGGCACCCTCCCCCTGGCCATGCCCACGCCTCCATTGTGACCGCCCTTGAGTGGGACCCACATGGCCGTGAGACCTTGGTTTCAGGATCATGGGACTCCACCATAAAATTGTGGACCCCATACAGCGCAGCCGGATGCATCTCAACAATGCACAATCCAAACATTGCCCATGTCACAGGCGTGTCTTGGGGTCCGATCCCCTGGAATGGGTTCGCATCAGTGTCATATAATGGTAGTCTATGTCTTTGGGACCCTCGGATGCGGACCTTGGCATCCGAGTTGGCTAGAGGAGAGCATGCATTCTCCTGCTGCGATTGGAGCAAAGCCTCCTCCAGTTGCTACATAGCGACTGGCTCATGCAGCGGTTTGATTAAGGTGTGGGACATGAGGGGGAGCCGTGAACCAGTGTCGGCATGGCAGGGACACGACAACAAGAGAGTTCGCGGGGTGAGGTTCTCACCCTCCGTTCAGAACGTCATTGCATCGTTCTCAACGGGGAGCGAGGTGTGTATGTGGTCCGACGTGACTACGGTCGAGGCACAATTAGCCAGAAAGTACAGTATGCACACCGGCAGCATCAAGGGAATTGACATGAGCACCGATGGCGTACTCGCGAGCATCGGTTCGGATTATAAGCTGATCACAATTGTGTATGCACATGACCGACAAGAGGTGGAAGTCGCACAATAACATTAAAAACTAATGGGTGGAATTTTATCCCTTTATTTGTTTTAGATAAGATTTGATTTTACAGTTTAAAAGAATTTATGACCCTAATACAACTTTTATATGCAAACAGTTGGTTTTGATTACTGAGAGGAACTGGGTGTCTCGAATGTATATGATGGTTGTTCCCAGCCATCTAATCTGAATGGACGGGTGAGATAGCTTATTGATTTTGTGTAGTGGGAGGCTTCTACATATGTGCTTGCTATTCTTTTGCTCTTATATGAAATACGTTTTAAAACTAAACTTTTATGGAGATCAATGCATCTTTATAAAGTGTGATTTGAACATAGAGAAACCTTTACATGTAGCAGCACTCGCAAATTAAATATATGTGACTAGTGTTCCCAGCCATCTAATCTGAATGGAATAGACGGAGTGAGATAGCTTATTGATTTTGTGTAGTGGGAGGCTTCATGATATTCTTTGCTCTTATATGAAATACGATTTGGAACTAAACTTTTACAGAGATCTATGCATCTTTATAAAGTGTGATTTGAACATAGGGAAACCTTTACATGTAGCGGCACCCACAAATTAAATATATGTGACTAGTGTTCCCAGCCATCTAATACGAAATGATGATATCATATTTACATTTTTTTTAAAAAAAATTTATTAAAACTATATTGACATGAAAATTGGGTTGTGCCCACTCTTCCAACAATGCACCCAAATAAAATGGAAAAACAATATTTCAGATTAAATAAAATGAACAAAATGACTCAGGCGATCGCCTGAGAGATGTATGTTGTTACCAATCCCCCTACCAGCTAGGTAGGACAGAATGAATCACGCCGGAAGGAGGAATCATTCAACTTCAAGACTAGCAAAAAAAACTGCTATTATTAAA
The DNA here is from genome assembly GCF_054954075.1 of Amborella trichopoda. Lineage (NCBI taxonomy): Eukaryota > Viridiplantae > Streptophyta > Magnoliopsida > Amborellales > Amborellaceae > Amborella > Amborella trichopoda. The sequence continues at coordinate 47,430,227 of NC_142338.1, read as the reverse complement.
TGATAATGTCATTCAAAATTCATCATGCCCCTTTATAGCCATTACATATAATTTTTTATAAAATTAAAACGTAGGTGTACTGGCTTCCAAAGACCCCCTAATTAAGTCAAGTCGATATAATTTGGAAGACCAAAACCCACCTCTTAAACAATAACTTCAATAAAACTAACATGTTCCCTCCCATGAAAAATACATTGATTTTTATGCAAGGCTCCTATTTTCAGAGTAAAGTGAAACATCGTTGAAAACCTATCATCAACAATAAAGACAGAATAAAAAAACATGCTGGGTTCAAGGTTGATCAAGAACAAAATCCATAAAAGAGGTCTTTCCAAGGCAGTTCAAAGGCTCGTACAAACCCACGTTTTGCATCTTGCCGTTAGCACAATGGCATGTTACGTTGAGGATTGATGTCTTGTATTATCAAGAAATAGATTTGTCAAGGTAGAGTCTAAAGGACAACTCCAGAGGGCCGTTAAAACCCCAGAGGGCCAAAGGCCCAAAGGGTTTGACCTCACGCATCTATATACTCTCTAATTACATAGAGATATGTGATTTTGCTTAACCCCCAATCGCAACAATATATATCAAGTCTCAGATAGATGGTACAAATTACCGAAAATATAGAAAGAGAACGATTGTAACCATATTCTCTATTGTCAGTAAAGAAGCTATCATCTTCCGTGGATGTAGACACGTTGCCGAACAACATATATCTTTGTGTTGTGGTCGGTTGTCTCTTTCTTTTATATTTGTTTCTTCTTTCTTATTTTCGTAAATTGCTTTTCGTTTTTACATGTTATACATCTCTCCATTAAAAGCAAGACACATCATACTTTACTGAAGGCAAATGTTATATTTCCCTTACTGGTGCCTCGGTCCTATCTCGTCCAAAATATCTACTAAGTCCACCACTATGTAACTCGGTGATGGTTTGTAGTCCTAAAGAACCAGTATGTAGACATGGTTGATTTCCCTCTTTGAGTCATCTTTCTCTATGCCAAGTTTCAAGTCCAAGTCATTCTCCACTAAAAAGTGACCTGCATTGAACGCATACAAACAGGTTTGACCCACAAAAGTCATAGAACCAACAGACTTCCTATCTTATATTTAAAGAATTCTGTCAAAATGAGTCATTCCACATTTAAATCAAACATGGCCCAAGAGTAGTCCACTTATGGATCGTGTGGATCCTATAGTACCCTAGGACATTTTGCATAAAAACATGTTTGGCAACTTTTGTAGCCAAAATATGGGTACACAAAATCAAGAACAAAGTGGAGTTATTCAAAACATGACTTTGTCTAAACATAAGAGAGAGAAAATGCAGTATAATACGACTGATTATAACCATATTTTCACACACCACCATATCTGTCCACTTTATTAAATGTAATTAATTATGTCAAAACATCCCTACATACCAGAGAGAAACTATATCAAATTTTAAGTTTTAGATAGAGAAAGTATCTACAAATTTTAAAAAGAGAAACTATATCAAAGTTAAAATAGAAAAAGACAAACTATATCAAATTTTAAACTTTAGATAAAGAAAGTATCTACAAATTTTAAAAGACAAACTATATCAAATTTAAGAGAGAGAGAGAAACTATATCAAACTTTTTAGAGTGGGAAACTACATCAAATTTGAAGTTTTAGAGAGAAAAGTATCTTAAAATTTTAGAGAGAGAAACTATATCAAATTTTAGAGAGAATTTATATGAAAATTAGATAGAGAAACTATAACAAATTTTAGAGAGATAAATTACCTGAAAATATTTGAGAGAAAAAGAGAAAAACTATATCAAATTTTAGAGAGATAAATTACCTAAAATTTTTTAAAGAGAAACTATCTAAAAAAAATTTTAGAAAAAGAAACTATCTCTAATTTTAGATGGAGAAAGTATATTAAATTTTGAGAGAGAACCTATATCAAACTTTAGAGAGAGAAACTATCCAAACAAATTATAGAGAGAAACTATCTCAAAAAAATTTAGAGAGAGAAACTATATCAAATTTCAAGTTTTAGAGATAAAAAGTGTTTTAACATTTTGGAGAGCGAAACGATATCAAACTTTAGAGAGAGAAAAACTGCCTGCAATTTTTTAAAGAGAGAAACTATCTCAAATTTAAAGTTTTAAAAAGAGAAAGTATTTTAAAGTTTTAATTCGTCAGAGACAAAAACTATATCAAATGTTAGTTTTAGAGAGAGAAACTATATCAAAATTTCGAGAGAGAAACTACGTGAAATTTTTTAGAGAGAGATTATATCAAAAATTTTAGAGATAGAAACTATATTAAATTTCAATTTGTAGAGAAAGAAATTGGCTAAAACTTTTTAGAGATAGAAACTATATCAAAAATTTTAGAAAAAAAATATCTCAAATTTTAAATTCTAGAGACGGAAAATATCCTAAAATAGCTTCGTAAGGGCCTGTCATCGCCATTGTATTATCCACAGGGTCCAGTTAGCATACGGATGCATCCGTAGCTATAGAGGTAAGTTGCACCTTCAAATTTTATCATGGTATATAATTTTAATGTAAAATGTTCTTAGGATTATCTCAAAATATATTTTTATATTTAATTATAAAATTTAAAATTTCAAAAATGGTTTTCAAAAATGGTTAAAATCAGATCTATAAACATATAAAAATCTTGAAAATGGACGGTGTAAATAATATGTTGTAAAATGTACTATTTCTGAGACTTAAAATATTTTTAATTTTCATGATCATATATCTCGATGTCGAGATGATCAATCAAAGGGTTTTTCAACATTAAAACTATCTTTTCCAAGGATTTTTGAGGTGCATCTCTAGTTCTACATATAAGGTTGCAATCTTATATAAATTTTCCCTATCCAAAAAAAAGACCTTGTACTTCTTAAGATCAGAAGAGATGACAATATCCCTTTTCATTAAAAGAATAACCACTTATTTAGTCAACCCAACGAAAAACAAGAACAATCAAATCAGTATTGATAGGAAAAATGACAATGTCTTTTGAATCCTTTCTAAGCAAAATATTTTTTTTTCTTTTTTCTCCAAATGTGATGCTCGTCGTGTGCGGATATGTAAACATATAGCAACATGTCGACACAGTTAGATACACTATTGATATTTTATCCGTACGTATCATGAACTTTATTGCAAGCCAACATGTTTGATATCTGGACATACCATATTCTTTTCTTTCTTTTTTTTCTTTTTTTTTATTGATATCTGGACATACCATATTCTTTTCTTTCTTTTTTGCCTTTTTTTTTTATGGGATAAAAAGGCTCACCTTTGTGTTATGTGGCTTAAACCCACAATTTGTGATAGGAATGTCAAAACTCAAAAGCATCTCACCAACTAGGCATGTGCTTGTATATGAAGATATGGAATACTTCTTGGTGAAAAGTGCACAACAATGTATTCTTAAGTCATGGCAGTGCATTTATAACTGGAAAACTAAACCCTCAACATGAATGAATCTAGTATGTGTGCAATAGTTAAAGGGTGTGGTTTCCCTAAACAATCACGGTAAGATGCACCACAAAATCTTATTAAAAGATGCATTTTCGGTGCCGAAACTTTTATGATAGCCATTTTTCATTCTTATTATGAAATTGAAAGCTCCAAAAATAGTGTAGATCTAGTATATCTATGAACACTCTAAAATCTTGACAGTGCACAGTCTAGATAATGTGTTACAAGATGTATTATTTTTAATGCATAAAATTCATTTTTTCTTTCATATCCATACATATCGAGGTCAAGATGATCAAATGGACGGTTTTTTAGTGATAGAACAACCTTTCCCGATGAATTTTTGACTTGCATCTTACTTTGGTGTATAATGTTGACACCTTATATAAACTTTTTCTTTAATTAAATAATACAACTCACTTATTTTAAATATTGAAGTGACTAATAAAAAGAACTTTCTCATGCACAATACCTTTATTAGAAGTGGAAACTCAAAATATTTAAATATTAAAATAAGAGATTCAAAACGTCTCTGATAAAATCTTGCATCACACATTCTTATGCATATATTTGATATATTATTATTGCATTAATGAGATTTTAGTTTTGATTTATATTTTAAAATTTTAAATTGCATTTACTGGATTCAAACTTGTACTATGATAGATATATGGAATTATAAATGGTTCTACCTATACAAATAATAAATTTATATTTTTAACTTCTATAGCTTTAATTTTTTTAATTTTAATTCATTGCTATATATATTATATTCATAAATAATAGTTATACGGATGTGTTAGCGCCGAACTAAATTTTTACGTTCAAGTACTAAACATCTGAGACACTTACTAGATATGGCCCTCATATTAGTGTCCATTGTAGACAGTGAGGTCCATTGGTAATATACAATTCAGCAGTAGAAATCAAACTTGAGATGTAGGATTGCACCTTAAGCCCAACTCCTTGGGGGTGAAACTAGACTGGCTCATTTTATAGAGGACCTGGATTTTATGAGCCCGCTGACTCATACTATTTTTATGCAAGCTCCCTTGAACACCTATTATTTGTATTAATCTTGGATCCAAATTTGTAGTGATCGATGATCTACACTATGACGATCATGAATATAAGAAATAAAATAAAATAAAATTTGAAAACATTTTTATTAGATTATTTTTCTATCCATTGGATATGAATCTTTAAGTTGTGGATGTTCGTCTTAAATATGGATGTTTGTGATTGTGCAGGCTAGGGAGTCCACTAACTTACAAAACACTTCTTCTTTTAGAAAACCACACCGGCCCCTACGTGGTTTATTGTGGCCACCCATAAGTGGTTTTATATTTGGGGAGGTCATAATGATGAGACATTTTTATTGCTTGTGTTGATGCTTACTCCACTAGTGCTCATGATTTTCACGCATCAAGTTTTTATGTCTTTAGGTTTCACTGGAAAATGGCCAAAATAAAGTCGAGCAAACCTTGATGTTCAATGAAAAGCAGCTAAAATACGCTTAGTTAGTACTTACTTTTAAACAAAATAAAGCACGTGAATTATTCTTTAAATAATTATATTTTTACAAAAGGTTGAGGTTTATATAAGGGGTACCTCTTAACTTTGTCGAAAGATGTAGTTTTGATGTCGTAAATATTTATTATGGCCTACATATCTATTTTCACAAGTAATTATGAAATTTAAAGTTTTAAAAATAGTGTGAGTCGAATATATCTATTAATACTTAAAAATCTTGAAAGTAGAGGTCAGATAATATGTTACAAGACAAATTATGTTTAAGACTTGAAATCCATTTTTATTGATATTCATATATCTCGAGCTCAAGATAATAAGTTGGAAGGTTTTCTAACATCGAAAGAAGCTTTTTTTTTTAGGGTTTCTCAAGATGCACCTTGCTTCTATAATATAACGTTGATACCTTACAAAACTTTATAAATTAAGGTGGTCAAATCATCTTATTTAAATTAAACCTTCATTTCACTTATACAGAATGACTCAATTACATCCGGTGAGGATTGGGAACTCAAGAAGTAATTGACTACTTTTTGTGGTGTGAGCTAAATGACACTAACATCGTTGGTTATTTTTTGAAACACAAAATTGTCAAATTAGAATAATATTCCTCATTGCTCATGCTTAGCAACAGTAATTTTTATTTTTTTCATTATAACCCTTGTTTTTTATTGATTACTTAAACAATAGGGATATTATTATCCTTTGACTTAAGTTATTTAAGTGACTAAATTACTAACATACTGCTACTTGTTTAGGATTCCTAGCTTGAACAACAGAAGCTTGGTGATTTTTACTATATTTATTTTTTGAAGAAATACCTATGAGAAATAAGTTAATGATTTAATCACTTTAAATGATATTGTAAAATTGGTTTTACCATTTAATTGATATCTTCCCAATAAAATATAACGCCTATCGTCCCAATAAAATATAACGCCTAGATAATGTTTTTTAAATAGTTATAATGCCTTGATAATATCCAAAAAAAAAAAAAAAAGTAAGTAAAGATACGTGAAGTAAAGCACACGTGTATTGACTATTCAAGATTTTCCTTGAATGTTTTGATTTAATTTTAAAATGTCCATCAAAATATTAATGATTTTGTGTTGAAATCATATGTACTGTACCATATTGTTATGCAACCTATATCATCTTAATGTAATTAGATGGTGCAGATCATACTTGAAAATCTCTAATATTGATTTTCAAGTGCAATATGTGTTATTCACTTACATCACATGGTAACAACACTAAAAAAAAAAAAGCAAAAAAAGCTAAGGCTTGGGCCACAAAATGTGGCTCGAGAGCATACTATGGCCGCGCAACCACAGCCCAAATGTAGAGCCAGGCCGGATCTGGGTCATGGTCGGCCAGGTTTTCCTACGATCCAGCTCAAGCTCGGCCCGTTGCCAGCCTTAACATTAACCTGTAAGATAGGTTCCCATAATGGAAAGTTTTGGTAATGCATGAGTATGAACCCGGATTTCAACATAGGGCTACATGTGTCACACTTATTGGAATTAATTCTTAATTTAACGGGTCAAGAGAGTAAAGGTCAAGGTTTCTATGTTTCTTCTACAGCATAGAAGTTTTATCCTCCTCTTACCACCTAGCCGTCCAATTTTGATCAAGAGAGCCACTCGCCATTTGATATTAGATCCGATGTCTCAAAGTATTTTATTCTTAGTTTTTTTTTTATACAAATTGTATGAATATGAAATTTGATACGTGTCATCTTCTCATTAGGGCAAACCTATAAAAAAAATATTAAAAATAATTTTTCGATAAAATATAATGACCAAAATACCCCTTGAAATTTTAGGGGTATTTTGGTCATTTTATTTTATTGAAAATACTTTTTATATATTCTTTGCTAGTGTGAGTTTAATAGAAGAATAGACATCCAAAATTTGGTGTCAAAATAGTTTATATAAAAAAAAAGAGAAATGGTCGTATAGGATCCTCCCCCATTCATATGTGCAGGACCCCAAATGATCTCATTAAATTTGACACGTATTTATAGAAAAGTCAAGTCTTACACCCTTGTGATAATTTTTTTAGAGATCCGTGCTAACTTTAATAGTGATCTTTTGAGATCATGCACACATGGGTGGGCGAGGGTCGTATAAGATCATTATTTTAAAAAAAATTAAAAATAAAATAGTATAGAGACGTGACATTGTGATTGGGACAATCTTAGCCCTCCATTCAAAATTGACGGTTGGATAAAGGAAATGATAGAATTTTTATGCTCAAAAAAAAATAAAAAAATTTGTACGAGAGTAAAACACCAAAAAACACACGTGACCACGGCGGATGCGTGGGCATAAAAGCCATCGTCATCCAATGCACGAGTTGTTGGTGATGAAGAGGAAGTGGGACCCATTAGAGCATGACATGATGGTCGATGTCATTCTATCTCATCCATCAAGGTCAAACACAGTGATGACCTTTCTAAGTTTGGATATGCTTCTCCGTAAGCCATACATCATGCCAAACTGTGTGCAATTTGATCCGCGGGATTTCGTGCGTCCCACGCTATCTATATGCGTCCACCCTTCAAAATCCTTCTCTATCCCATACATATGCGTCTACCTTTCAAAATCCTTCTCTAGGATCAAGAGACGATAATCACGCCATAGTTATCCTGAATCTAGATAAACAAATAAATTTCTAATTAAGGAATTTTTTTCTTTACTCCTTTTTGTTTTACTTCTTCACATATCGTCCGGTCTACACCATTTTTAGAGCTCAAAGTGATTTCTTGATAATCAAGACATACCCTAGACTTCCTGCTGCAAGAAGTAATAGTGAGGAATTTTCCACAATGGGGTTGAAAACGTGAAAACCCTAGGTGGACTCATGAGTTGGGGAACTCAGCAGGAGAAAATTGACAAATATTCTTGTCAAATCAAAGCAAATTAGGGGGAAGGGGATCAATTACACTTATTTGCTCAAAAGATTAGACATCTTCCTATCCGATATTTGTATTGCCAGACATGAGGGCAACTTAGAAGAAAAAAAACCGCGGGAGGAAATGGGAGTAGTACTCGTAATTTCGATCAAATGAGTACCCATTTGGTAATTGAATCCCCAATAGTATCCATATCTAATTTGCTCTTAGAAGCATAGGGGTACTTTATTCATTTTATTTGATTTAAATTATTTTTTTAATATTTTTTGTATGTGTATAATAATTAGAACCACAAACAAACTAAATTTGAGCTAATTCCGATGTATAGAAAATATATATAAAAAAAATTCTATAAAATCAAAATACATTTTATGTTCTCAAAAAATAAGACTTAATTAAGGAAAATGAAACATATGAGACTATTTTTAAATATCAAAAATAAAATAGGATTTATATGTGAGCGTGGTTTCTATAAAGTTGCAACCTTAAACAATCCAATTAAGGGGCACCTCCAAATTTCATCATACCGTGTAATTTTGGTAAAAAAAATTCATAGGATTATCACAAAATCTATTTTCATATCTAATTATAAAATTTTAAACTTCAAAAATGGTTAAAATCCAACAGATCTATAAACATATGAAAATCTCTAGATAATGTATTACAAGATGCATGGGATTCAAAATCTTTTTTTTTTTTTTTTTCATATTCATATATCTCGAGGTAGAGATGATCAATTAGAGTTTTTTTCAACGTTAAAACAACCTTTTTCAATGCATTTTTTCGGTGCAACTGTAATTCTACATTTGAAGGTTGCGACCTTATATAAACTTTTTCCTTTTATCTGTGAGTTCTAAATGGAATATATGAGCACATTAATCTGTGTTTTATTGTGGTTAACAATATCCCATCGTCCACAAGGTCTCTCTTCTGGGTCACGAGAGTGCCATGATTCGATATCCCATGGTCGGCAAGGTCTATCTTCTGTGTCACGAGAGGAGAGTGCCATGATTTGAAGAAGGAAAGGCGAGCGACCCACCAAATAAAGGTGAGCACATGAAGGGACCTCCCACTTATGATTACGCATGAAATCAAGGCCAAGTTAGTTGAGATGGGAATTTTTTTTTTTTTTTTTTCTTATTTATTTTCCTTGGGTCTTTGTGAAGTAGTTTCTAGCTCTTATTTAAACCCCCGACCACCACCTCCACCTCCACCTCCACCTCCATGAATAAATCATACCCACAACAATGAAGCCCATAACTAAATCCCTTGTCTTCCTTTGCTTCTTTCTCTCGTTAATTTTGATGCAGACAGCTGCTGATTTTTGGAATTCCGGCGAAAATTCTGGCAAAGTGAGGGATTATCATAGCGAGATGGCGAAGAAAAAAGAGTGGAGGAACCATGGAAGCTGGCGAGGAAGGCGAGAGCGTCTCGTTACAAAGGGTTACACAAATGTTCGTCAAGTCCGAAAGCTGCTAGGACATATTTTTTATTGAAGAGATTGCTCTTCACCATGTGTTAATGTTCAAAAAAAAAAAAGAAGAGATTGCTCTTCACTCTCTCTCTCTCACACACATGCCTAAACTTTGGGAATTTGAGAGTTTATGAATCTGATCATTGAAAGTTACTGTAATGAAGCTCTCTCTCTCTCAATTCACAGGTAGAGACAATACTAGGCAGGTCAACCCACCTACATGACAACTTTGCCACAGTTCTTTTACTGGTCTAGAGTTCTATGAAGTTTACTGCTGGAGCTTTGTGCTGGGCTTGATCCTACATAGAAAGCAGAACTTACCGTGATGTCTGACTTAGAAGATGACTGGAGTTTTGTAATGAATGGCCTTTACTGTGAATAGAAACATGACTACCATCTCCGGATTAAAATATGAAGACGGTTTCTGCAGAAAGTTGAGACAATCACATTTTCTTGAAGTTCAGTACCCTCGTCTTGAATTAAATGCATGGAAAATGTCATGGTTAAACCAATTCAAAAAATCAATGTGGTTAAATTAACAATTTTATGGAGAAAGTAGAGTGTTTTTTTCAAATCCTTCCATTCAAGTATCTCCTCGAGAGTTTTGTCGAAACATCTCAAATTACCCTTGTCCCTGTTTAAAATTCTGAATAAATAAGAGCATTTAATGGACTAAGCTTATATAAGGTCAGCCCTAAACAACCAAATTAAAGCGCACATCCAAAATTTACTAGAAGATGTTATTTTGATGTCCAAAATTCCTCAAATCGATTATTTCGACCTTATGATGTATGGGGACATGATAAAAAATGGATTTCAAGTCTTTGAAATAGTACATCATGTAATATATTTTTTGGACCGTCGAGATTTTCAAATGTTTATAGATCTGCATAATATACACTATTTTTGAAGCTTTAAATTTATTGTTAGATATGAAGAATAAATTTTCAAGAGATCACTAAGATTTCTAATACTGAAACATCTTTCCACACTATTTGAATGTGCGCCTGTTGTTTAAGCCTCAACCTTATACAAACGACACCCTTTAATAATTTCACCTACTTAAGTCACTCAACCCAAACAACCCAAGTTCCATTGCTTGTTACAGATTTATAACCTAAAACATACATTTTCAATAAAAGATCTTATTCTAAGTTCCATTGCTTGTTCCATATTTATAACCTAAAACATATATTATCAATAAAATATCTAATTCTAAGTTTGGAACACAAAACAAACAAGCTATGGCGTTTTGATAGTCTAGCCCTTTTAAGTCACCCCAGCCTAAAGAAAAATGTAAATATCATTGCTTAAATTTCAAGTGCGAGACAATTTGGAAATTTTTTAATAAAATTATTGAAGAGATACCAAAGGTGAAATAATTTTTAAAAAGTAATTACTTTGTAAAAGTAGTTTTTGCTACCTAATAGATATTTTGAAGTGGTTTGACCATCTTGGTGATATATTCCCCATATATATTAGAGCGGAAGGATTCAAAATTTCCCAAAGCCAAGGGGCACCCAGTTGCCTTGGAGAGAGAGAGAGAGATTTCTGAAGCTTTCAGACTTAACTATCTTAAAACAAATATATATCAAACGGACATAAAAATCCTTGAGAGATATGGGGGGAGAGAGTAGTTTTACAACCAAAATCATGTTCTGGTATACATCAAGTGACTTTGTTTATAAGCAATATATGAAATCATGCTGTCTGGTATATATCTAGTGACTTCTTTTAGGGAGAAACAATTCTTTCAGATACACATGAAACACAAAAAGAAAGAAGGTGCATGAATATCAAAAAGACCATATATCCAAAACATGTGAAGAACAACCAATAGTGAACGGGAATAGGAGGCAAAAAAACAACTATATACAACAGAGAAACCCACCCGCAAAAAGCATTTCAAATTCCAAACAACAGTGAACTCAATTTGATTTTCAATCTTCGAGGAGCTTCACGATATTCTGCTCAGGGGCACTGAGAGAAGGCAGAATTAGGTGCTTACTGGGGGGAGAGTGAAGCCTAATGTGCTCACTCTCTGATTGAAGGTGTTGCTGTCCTCCTCCTTCCTTCATAACCGGCAACTCTGCCCTCCTCCTTACACTAGCAGCCAACCGCTCCTTCCATATTCTCCCATCCTGCACCACATATCTCAAAAATGTTAAAACATATGTTATACCTATGAAGATAGATATAGATAAATCATACTAGAAGACATCCCGCACTTTGGGTGGCTATATCCGCACGCAGTCACTCCCACACACGGACACACAGTCTGAAACCTTTTCTTCATGGGAGTTCCTTGTATTGGATTTAAAGAGAGAGTTTGTATCTGATTTAGAAAGAGAGATAGGCTTTCATGTTGGAGAGAAATAAGGAGAGGGAGAGGGAGAGAGAGAGAGGACATTAATTTGTGGAATTCTTCTTGAAAAAGAAAAATTCTGATGGGATTTTGCATTGGAGAGTGAACCACTTTTTGGGGAAAGATTTACATGGAGAGATGGGAGATGAATGGGTTTCAAGTTGGAGTAAATGGAGAGGATTGATTATAAAGAAAGCAAGGGGGGAGAGAGGTTTATGCGACTGACAAATGCGCATTTTAGAAACAATTAGAAGGTAGTTTCTATGCTCCTTAAGTGTGTGTATGTGTATGTGTATGTGTGTGTGTGTGTGAGAGAGAGAGAGAGAGATGAGTCTGCATGCACACGAGAGAGAGAATGCCTAGGAGCAAAGAAGTAACTGCTTGTGAATGAAAGAGAGCATGTGGATGTCAACTATTGAGCGAGTGGTGTTTGTGCACGCGCATGCATGCAGACACAGACAAACTGTATGTCCATGAAGCAGAGCAAGTCTACAGACACGAACAAGTGGGGAAGGGTGCGGGGTGGGGTGAGATGTTGACCCATTCAAAGGTTCAAACTAAGCAGGGTGTTTTGATTGGATGTCGAGTTCTGGACTGTTGAACCCTTCATAATATCAAAAATAGATAATCCTTTCTTGCCAGAGAGAAGTTGATTTTGGAAGATAGTAACTGATGACAGCAATTCAAGGCTAGGGCAAACCCACAATCTCACAAATCCTATGTGTAAAAATCGACATAAATGATTTCATGCATTTAAGAAGACCAAAATACCCTATGCATATGCCCACCCTGTACAAAAGAAGTATATCTCTAGTCAGAGCCTTTTCTATGATATTATTGTAATTTCTTCATATATTTGCAACATAACTGTAGCTCCTCTATAAAGAAATGACCATCAACCTCAATAATGTTCGATACACAGATCAAAATCTAGATCTTGAGGTGGTTTTTAATGTCGAGGTACAAAATGAACATATGCTCATCAAGTCAAAATCAATATATGCCAAGGATTTGTGAGGAAGGGCTTTGAAGTGGATATCTAACATGAGTGGAGTCGTGGAAGAACATTGCATGTTCAAGTGCTCCAATCCAACACCCCTATTGATCAACAATCATCGCGTTTTGTTTTTCAATCAATCATCTTAATATATTATAAGAAGACTTAAAAGCTGGTTTCTATACATGCCTGACCAACGTGTGTTTTGGTGCTGTTTTCGCAGAAAGTTGGATTTTGTTGCACTTTAGGACATCTCCATTAGCCATTTCAATTGCAAACAGCAATCGGTGGACTTTTAAAATGGCACACCTTTATGAGGTAAAAAAACAGAAATTTTTTATTTCTATCCCACTTGTAAAAGCACGTTTCATGTGTATGACTCTTGCCAGGACCGAAATGTATTTCAGTTTGAAAATGGCCTTAAATGTATCCAATTGTTTATATTCATAATTTATATGAAATAGATTGGCACAAAATTCAACGGATAGGGGACACTGAAAACTAGATTGGAAAGAAGGGTGCACCAACCCTAGCCCAAGTGCAACCTATTTCCAAACCATAGCTGTTCCCTGGTCCCTTTTAGAAGACTAGATTGGAAATAAAGGGTGTCCCTACTCGCTACCCATGTACACGGCCCTAGTCCTCATTTATAGCTCTAAAATCTCAATGGATATTTGGGAGTTTATAGGGTAGACAAATTCAAAAAGCATCATTGAATTCAAAAGTAGGTAATTTCAAATTCAAAGACCACCATTGAATTCCTCCTTTTGAGGTAAAACCCTGAGTGGTGATATAGACCATTCCAGTCAGCAAATAAGTATGTATGATCTTTCAAGTTTGATCATGTTCTCTAACACCATCATCATCATCATCATCATCTGAGCCTTATCCCAACTATTTGGGGTTGGCTACACAATTCATGTTCTGTCATTCCGCTCTATCAAGGGCCATACCCTCAATCAAGCCATAGACTGTCATACTTCTTCTCACTACTTCCATCCATGTGCTTTTGGGCCTTATTGTTACATTTTTAGAGCCTTCCACTCAAACTAAATTGCCCTTGCGAACTAGTGTTGTTCTAGGTTGATACTACATATGGCAGACCACGTAAGTTTACTTTCCCCTATCTTATTGCCTATTTGAGCCACCCCTAGGTTCTCTCTGATATATTCGTTCCGAGTTCTATCTTGTCTTGACTTGCCACTCATCTCAACATCTCATCTCAACTACACTCATTATGTAAATATTTTGTTTCTTGATCGCACAACATTCCATCCCATAAAGCACGACCGGCTGCCAACCTATAGAACTTCCCCTTCAGTTTCATGGTTATGCGACGATCACATAAGACTCCAAAAGCACATCTCCACTTCATCCACCAAGCTCTAATTCTGTACATGACATCTTTCTCAATCTCTCCATTTTCCTAGATTATCGACCCAAGATATCAAAAATAATCTCTTGTGGGTACTTCTTGGCCATCCATCTCGACTAATTCCTCATTTCTATTTTTATTGTTACTAATCTTGCATTCTATATATTTTGTCTCAGCCTGATTAATTTTAAAGAAAAAATTTTATATAAAAGTGAGGCTCTAAACCACCAAATTAAGGCACACCTCAAAAATCTACTAGAAGAGGTTGTTTTTTATGCCTAAAAATCCTCAAATCGATCATCTCAACCTCAAGATCTATGAACATGCGAAAAAATAAATTTCAAATTTTGAAAATAGTGCATCTTGTAATGCATTTTCTGGACAGTCAATTTTCAAGATTATCAAGTGTTCATAGATCTACACGATTTTTGACGCCTTAAATTTCATAATTAGAGATGAAAATAAATTTTCAAGCCATCACAAAGATTTTCAGTACTAAAATAATATCTTTCAACACTATTTTAAGGTGTGCCTTACTCGGATCATTTACAGCTTCAGTCTTATACCAACCACACCCAATTTTAAAACCTTTTGATTCTAGAGCATCCCTTGAGAGTTCTAACTTTGCGTTGAAATCGTCGCTAATCTCACCAATCAAAGCTATTGCATCTGCAAACAACATAATCCACGATACCTCATCCTGTAGATGCATGGTTAACTCGTCCATAACCAAAACAAAAAGATAAGGGTTCAGTGCTAACTTCTGATGTAGGCCTACTGTCACTAGAAACTCACTTGTCTCTCCACTAGTTGTCGTCATGCTAGTTAGCACTCCTTCGTATATATCTCTCACCATGTCAAGATATCCTTTAGAGACTCATTTCTTTTCCAACAACCACCAAATTAGTTCTCTAGGTACCCTTTCTTATGTTTTCTCTAAATCAATGAATACTACGTGGAGGTCTTTCCTCTTCTCCCTAAACTTATCAATCAATTGCCTAAGCAAGAAAATAGCCTCAATTGTTAACCTCCCTGGCATAAAACATAACTAATTTTTTGATACACTCGTTTCATGTTGTATTCGTTGCTCAATCACTCTCTCCCACAGTTTCATAGTGTAGCTCATAAGTTTGATCCCTCGATAGTTCGTACAATTTTGTATGTCTCTTTTGATCTTGTCAATAGGCACCACAATACTTTTTCTCCATTCATCTGTATTTTCTTTATTCTCAAAATCCTGTTGAACAACGTGGTCAATCCCTCCCCAGCACTTCCAAACTTCTATGGGGATACCATCTAGTCCTAAAATCTTTCCTATATTCATCTCTCTCAAAGCTTCTTTCACTTTAGATATCCTAATCTTACAAATATATCTATGACCTCCAACCTTATTTATGTCGAAGGTTCCTCCTAAGGACGTGCTCCCATAGTGGTCATTTAGCAATTTTTGAAAATAAATTCTCCATCTTGTATTGACCTCGTCATCCTTTACCAAGACCCTCTAACCCTCACTCTTAATGCATTTAACATAATCTAGATCCATATAGTTCATCTCTCTCATTTTTGGTAGTTTGAAGACATATTTTTCACCTTCTCTTGTCCCTTATTTATTGCATAAATTGTTATATTCCTTAAACTTAGGGGTGATAATGGGTCAGCTCGGGTCCGGATCAACCTAATCTGAACCCAACTTGGGTCCAAGGTATGGACTCAGACCCAACCCATTAGGTCAAAAACTTGGACCCAAACCCGACCAGGTTCGGGTTTAGGTCTAAAACCTAACAAAAGCATTTTTAAAAAAATATTCAAACAATATCTTTCAAAGAACACACACACACACATCATACATATATAGGGAAATTTATAAAAATATTATATATGTCATATGTGTGCGTATATATTTTAAATATAGGGAAAATTATGGATACCCCCCTAAAATGCACTTCGTAGAAATTCTACCCCCCAATACTCTTAGTATCACACCTATAACTTAGTCACTGTCTTTTCTTGCTTTTACCCTCCCCCTTCCCCCCCCCCCCCCCCCCCCCACCCCTCAGTCAAAAAGTTAGTGTTTTAAAGACTAAACTACCCTTCCCCTCCTTTACCCTACCCATTAATACTCTCTCTCTCTCGTTGAAAAAATGCGGTTCGGCACACACCAGCTTTTGCATACCTTTTAAGCTACCTACCCCAAATTGACCATTAATAAATAAACAAAATTTTAGTCCAATTCCTAAAGATAAATGAAATAAATTTTGAAAAATTCAGCCTCTCTTTTGAATGCGGTTTGCATTATAATCAGTAAACCAAACATACTTCAATGCATCCAGATGTAGACAGGAGAGATCCCATCTTCAATGGGAGGAACAGTCTCTAGCAGCATTTTTCTTTACTTCAAAGTCTTATGGGAGGAATTAGATGATTACCAGATGTTAAAACCAGCCTGTAGGTAAGAGGGGGATAAATACGAGTTTGTGGAACAAATCGTATCTTTGAGTTTTTGGCTGGATTGAATCCCAAAGTTTGAGTTAGCTAGGATTCAAATTCTTATTCGGGATATACTTTTCCATTTCTTAATCAAGTGTACTCCTTTATATAGAGTGAAGAAAGTAGAAAAAGTGTCATGCTGCTACACAACCAGTGGATCGTTCTACTCTTGTCTCTGCCTCATTGCCTTTTAAGAGCAATAAGGGAAAGGATTGTGAAAATTTGGAAAAAGGACTCTCAATCAGGAGATAAGAGTAAGTTAAAGTGTGATCATGGTAAGATTAGACATGTTAAAATAGAATTGTTGGGATTTAGTTGGTCGACCGGCAAAATTCAATTATCATGGGCAATTCAATGCACATAATGCTTCATCCACTGGTGGTTCAGCAACTATTAGTCCAGATCAGGTACAACCCAATGCAACTACATCCTCACCTTCTGTCCAGAGGGAGATCATATCAATCCCTAAGGAGGAAGTTAAGAGCCTTCAGTCGATTGTTTGCATAGTTAGATGGTCCACACACTACCTCCACATCATCTTTTGCCCACTCAAGTATTCCTGCTCATGCTAACCATGTCTCTCTTTATCCTTCTGGACAGTCATGGACCATTGATTTTGGCACTTCAGATCATATGACTGGTATGTCCCCTTTGTTTTTCTGTATTCTCTTCATTCCAGTAGAGACAAAAATAGAATTTTTTATGGCTATTTCTCTTCCATTGCTGATACAGTAACTGTAAACACTTCACCTGAATTTTCTCTATCATAAGTTCTTCATGTTCCTGGCTTCGCTGCATTACCAAGAGTCTAAATTGTAGTTTAACATTCTTTCCTTCCCATTGTGTTTATCAAGACCTGGATATGAGAAGGTAGATTCGCAATGGTCATGAAGCCGTTGGTCTCTACATTCTTGACTTGCCTACTATTACTCCTCAAGCTCTTCAGTTAATGAAGATCGGATTTGCCAGTGGCATCTCCAACTTGGCCATTTGTCTTTTCAGTCATTGCAAATTCTATTTCCTAAGTTGTTTACTTCCAGAAGTGTGTCAGAGCTTCAAACTTATTATTACCCAATAATAATAAGTATTGTTCCTTTTACTATTGTTCATTCTGACGTACGAGGTCCATCTCCTGTGACTGTTAATTCTGGTTATAGGTATTTTGTTTCTTTTGTGGATGATTACTCTCGATGTATATGTTCTCCAAAGATGAAGTTCCTAAAGGTTTTAAGGCCTTTCATAAGATGATTCATACTTAGTTTGACATTAAAATTCATGTACTCAGATCCGATCAAGGTATGCAATGGAGAGTTATTGTCCTATGTTGAACAAAAGCGCATAGCACACTAGAATTCTTGCTCATATACCCCACAACGAAATGGGGTAGCTGAAAGAAAAAATAGATACCTCTTAGAAGTGAGTCATGCTCTTTTCTTGCGTAAGAATGTAACCAAGAAATACTGGTCCAAAGTTGTGCTTAGTGCATCCTATTTCATCAATCGATTGTATTCTATACTACAAATGGCCCTATAAACTTATCCATCCTGATCATCCACATTTTAGTGTTCCTCCTAAGGTCTCTAGGTGTATTTGCTTCGTGCATGTCCTAGGACCTAATTGCATTTTCCTCGGTTATCCTTCCTCTCAAAAGGGTTATAAATGCTATGACCCAATATCTAGGAAGAAATTTGTTTGAATGGATGTAACCTTTTTTGAGTCTACTCCTTTATTCGCTACCCTGCTCCAGGGGGAGTAGAGTGTGGAAGAGAGCTCTCATGTTCCCCTTCATGTTTCTATTTTTTCTGGCTCAAGAGCAAAGGAGGACAATGGATGGCAGCTTTGTGATGTGAGAGCTGGAAAAAAGGAATTAAAAGTCTATATTCTATGGAAACAAATGGAAGTGTAGACCACCATGGCTGACATGCCTCGGAGTCAGTCTCATACCTCTGATCTTGGTACTGCTAATTCTATTTTTAACAATTCTCAGTGTGAACAATTTCAGGAATCGGGCTTGGGCTTGAGTGGTAAGCAGCTGACATTTAGCAACCCTACATCTCAGGTTTGATTCCTACGACTCAACTGCCCAAAAAAAAAAATTCTCAGCATGAAGAATTGGATCTGTCTATTGCTGTATGGAAAGGTAAAGTACTTGTATCTTGCGAGTTCTTGTCTCCTTCCTACTGTGCTTTTATGTCCTCTGTCTTTTGCTTCAATCCCTTCCTATGTTACAAAAGCTTTAGCACATCCTAAATGGAAGAAGGCTATATGTGAGGAGAAGAGAACATTATATAAGAATGACGCTTAGGAGCTGGTAAACCCTCCCAAAGGCAAGAAGTTAGTTGGTTGCAATGGGTTTACTCTATAAAGCACAAGGCTGATGGTACTATTGATAGATACAAGGTGAGACTAGTTGCCAAAGGGTTTACTCAGACTTCTAGAAAAGACTACCAGGAAACATTTGCTCTTGTAGCTAAAATGAATCCCATCTAAGTACTTCTATCTTTGGCAGCTAACTTGGAGTGGCCCTTGCATCAGTTGAATGTCGAGAATGCGTTCCTTCATGGGGAATTACAAGAACAAGTATATATGGAACCCCCACCTACGGTTCGTGCACCTGGATGTGAAGGGAAAGATTGTAGACTGAGAAAGGCCATCTATGGACTAAACCAATCTCCTCGGCCTTGATTTGAGAGGTTCAGAGTCAAAGTCATGTTGACATATATTATTTATCAAATATACCAAGACCAGCACCAAAGTCCTAATTGTATACGTGGATGACATTGTTGTAATTGGTATCCTAAGGAAATTAAGCAACTCAAGGGTTTTACGGCGAGAGAATTTGAAATCAAAGATCTAGGCCTACTAAAGTTCTTTCTTGGAATAGAAGTAGCCAGGTAAGAAAGAGGAATTTTCATCTCGAAACAGAAGTATATATTGGATCAACTTAAGGAAACTGGAAAGCTTCGGGCAAAACCAGCTAACACACCTATAGAACGAAATCACAAGCTTGATGGCCAAAGAGAAAAAGATCTCAAGGATATGGGCATATTCTAATATACCTATTGCTTACACATCCAGACATTGTATATGTTGTGACTGTGATTAGCCAGTTTATGCATTCCCCACGAACTATCCACCTAGAGGCTGCTATCAGAGTACTCAGGTATCTAAATCATCAATAAGGAGAGGACTATTGTTAGCTAATCATGGGCATTTACGGGTTAAAGCCTATATAGATGAAGATTGGGCTGATTCTATTATAGATCAAATATCTAAATTGGGGTATAGTGCTTTTGTTGGAACCTTATGACTTGGTGGATTACAAAGCACTAGTAGTTGTAAGATCAAGTGCAGAAGATGAGTATAGATTCATGGCTTATGGTGCATATGAATTACTCTGGCCAAAAATTCTTTTACAAGAACTTGATTTTCCTATGAAAGGTCAATGTCCTTGTATTGTGACAAGAAGGTAGCTATCACTATAGCCCCTAATCTGGTTTAGCATCGAACGAAACATATAGAAGTGGATCGTCATGTCATTCGAGAAAGGGTTGCTACCAAGTAAATTTGTCTTCCATATGTTAAAACAGAAGACCAGCTAGCAGATATGCTTACCAATGTTGCGGGAAACTTCAACTGCAAATGATTTTAAGCAAGTTGGGCATGACAGATATCTATGAAGCAGCTTGAGGGGGAGTTGTGAATGATTAAATTTTTTATCTATTTCTCTTGTATTTAAATACTTGAGGACATTTTTATCATTTCCCTTACTTCCGGGATATTTTTGTAACTTCAGACTTTCATTAGTAGTAAGATACATACAAGTGGGGCGTGGGTGTCTACGAGACACTACCGTGACTCTATTTACTTCTCTTCTTTCTCACGTGACTCTCTCTCATCTATCTCTCCCGCATTCTCTCTCTTCTAGATCATGATCTTCCTTACACTTTATTGAGCGTTGTATTTTAACAGATGTAATCTCCATGATGCATCCCAGCGAGCCTAGTTTATCAATTGTTGAGGAACCAAGTTCACAAATTTTTTAAGGAAAAAGGAGAATATTAATTTAGTTGGAGAGACTCCATAAAATAAATAAACAAATAAAAAGAGAGAGAAAGAGAGAGATATACAAATTACAAAGAAATATTTTGGGCTCAAATGAAATGGCTGGCCTCGACTTAGCCACGGACAATCCATGGTCGAGATGAAGAAACCCTTACTGGAATGGCAAGCTTAAAGTACTCAAACTTGACCTTCTTAAATACAACAGAAGAAAAATAAGGCAACTGCTCCAATACCACATAAAAATAAATAAACAAAAGAGTAAATTTGGATCTGTTTTTTCTTTTTTATGTCCTCAAAACGAGGCATATAAATACATAATAGAACTAAGAAAATGAAAAGGAAGGCCCTCATACTAATAATAATAACAAGGGGTAGAAAAAGATGAGTAATTCTCATGAATAAAATGTTATCACACTTGCAAGCTACAGAATAAGAAGATGCAAAGGACTCAAAATTCTTTGATCTGGTAAATTTCAATGAATACGAGTATTCAAAGTCATCATTAGAGGCTGTTTCTTCAGTTGTATAGTCAATTGTGCATAGATTTTCGCACAAGGCTAGTTCATGCAGCTCTTAGTGTGGGCAGTGAAATTCGAGAAAAAATCCCTAAACAATATAATATAATCTTAGGTTGAATTGTTATTGCTCCTCTCTTTTGCCGAATCAATTATCCTGTTCTTCTAATTTGATCTAAAGGCGAGGTGTTAGATCCTGATTAATTTTCAACAGTAAGCAAACGTTTTCGTTAGTTATCTAATGTGGAAATGTTTATTCACCAGATTTCTCAGGTGACCGAGCTCGAATTCAGACCAAGGAATAGTCATATGAAAACTGCTAAAATTTGGGGTTCATAGTGAGGATAGAGGTTAATTTATGAGTCTAATTCCTCAGTAATTATCCATATGTATATCTTCTCCTGAAAAAATGCAGAGATTAGAACCACGTTGTTTTGTCCTTAAGGAAGGATCCTCAAAGGCCAGTTTGTAAGAATAACAAAGCCATTTTAGCTATGAGAGAGATTGGATTTCAAGGTCTGTGGTGCCTTCAACCAAGGTTTGCTGGAAAAATGATATTGATGTTGTGAGCTGTGAAGGCTGTTGGTATGATTTTCACACATGGAAAGAGACAAGGTAAAATGGTTAGACTGAGACTTTCACATAGTGAGTTCAAAACTTGTTGTAATTGCTTATTAGCATAATAAGCTATTGTGCTTTTTTGGGGGGATTTGAACGTTCCAATGTGGTTCAGCTGCTCCCTAGATATCAGGTTAATGTTGAACACAAATGGTATCAAAGCTATTTCTAACGCATTAAACAACTTACACAATAAAAGTAAGGCGCATCTCCAAAACCCACAAGTGGAAGTTGTCTCAATGCTGGAGCACCCTCCAAATCGATCATCTTGACCTCAAGATATCTGGATAGTGACAAACATTGTTCCAAGTCCTAAAAATAGTGCATCATGTAATACAATATCTGGACTATTCACTTCCATGATTTTCAAGTGTTTTTATATCTTCTAGATCTACACCATTTTTGAAGCTCTAAATTTCATATTTTGGGGTGGAACTAGATTTTTAGGCTATTGTAGGGGTTTCCAGCACCAAAACTACATCTTTCAGTAGGGTTTAGAGGTGAGCTTACCTTGATTGTTAATATTGACGCCTTCTATTAACCGTATCCCTAAGTAATGAACTACTTATAGTAGATTTTCTATCAAATGAAAAGATTTATGTTGGATATTTGGAAATCATGGGCTCGGAATTAGTTTACGGACATTGATTAGGGGAGAGCAATGAAGGAAACTTACAATTGCAGCACATAAAAGGCAATAGGTGCATCACAGAGTAGGGATTAGTTGGTAAAGTGCAAACTAATGCTAAGTCCTTTTCTAGTGGAACAGATTCCAAATATACGAGCTGGTGATGTGGAAAATGGATTCCTCTGTCCATATACTTCCTAAGTCTTATTTTTGCAATATCTATAAATTCCATTGATTCTTTTGATCGTCCCTTAGGCTTTTGTGAACATTACATTGGTAGGAGGGAGTCAAGGATTCAAACTTCGAATTTTTGCTCTCCATTAATAGTTTCACTATTAGAGAAAAAATGAACCCCTAAACCTTGAGGGGAACCTTTTGGAATATAGACTTCATCTGGTTTAACTTTTACAATATCCAATCCACGTATTGGTTTATTTTCTCAAAAGAAGATCATGGAATAAAATCCTCTGATCAAACATGTAAATACCAGTACATGTGACCGTGGGTTGTTGCTCTAAGCCCATAGGATATAGGTGTAATGACCAATTAAATCATAAACTTCATGCTTACCATAATGTTTGCTCTTTGAAAGCACACCATACTTTTGCATTTCAAAAAAGATATATGAATTTGAAAGTTGAAATGATAATCTCAGGCCTGTCACTCAGTAAATTCGCAGATTCAAGCACGGAGTGGAAGATTCCAATATAGAGAAAGTCTATGCCCCATGTTTCTTAGATCAACAAGACATCAGATTGTTAGTACTTTTAGTTTATGCAGCAAAGTTGGTTTTTTTTTTTTAAACTGTCTATGCAGCAAAGTTGATTAGAATGACTTTGTCAATATACATCACCTGAAAGCACAATTGCATTCAAGTCTTCCTGATAAAATATCAGGTCATATGAGAATGAAATATACATTGGGCATAGAGAAAAGGATGTATTCACATAATGGCACATCAGAGCCCTCTTTGGGGGTATTAAAAGGGTCAACAAATATACCCCGCTTGAACTGAATATAAAGTTACCAATACTATGAAATATACATTGGGCATAGAGACAAGGATGTATTCACATAGCATAATTGCACATCAGAGCCCTCTTTGGGGGTATTCAATATACACCCCTTGAACTGAACATAAAGTTATCAACATGAGGCAACATTGCAAATGATTCAACAAAGTGCCATCAACCATTTTAACAATTTTATCTATCTTTCTGCAACTAGAATGGGTATAATATGTATTGTCAATGTCATCAGCTAGTCCACAAGTGATTCAAGGTATCCACTTTTGATTGTTACAATTTTGATTTTTGTATCGTCAGACTAGACCAGGTTGGACAATATATACATGAGCTCTATGGACCTCCTTTGGATACAAGCAAAGACTCCCCCTAAAGTCTGAGACAATCTGGCTAGCAATTTTGTAAGCAAATGGGCATAAGAGATAAAAATTCATCACTTACCTAAGAACCTCCTATGAATATCAATCAATCTCCAATAGAAAATCAAGCCTCTTGTCCACATTGTGGGGCGTATAGAAATGTCGAGAAAACCTCAGATAACATGAATATTTATGAATTAATTGATCAAATTCTTTGCTTATATAGTGCCTCATATCCATGAAGAAAAGCAAATTGGTGAAAATCAATACATAATAATCTCAACTTACATTTTGTTTCAAAATAAAAAAGTCTCAACTTACATTGAGAATGGGAGGCTCTGGCATTGGGCATTTCACAGGTTTGTCATGGTCAGGTGGCTCAATTGGGTGCTCAATTGGCTTAAACTCAAAAGCTGCTTCTATCCCATGGCCAGAAGCAGCAGCAGAAGATGTCACATTTGTGTTTTGACCCGACCCATCTCTCTCATCCTGCAGGACTAACACACGATTAATCACCAAAGTAAAAAGCAAACGAAGAGAAAGATATAAAAAAAAAAAAAATTCACACAAGCTTTTCCTCTTCCTTAAATAGATTATATATTTTAAGAGTGAGAAACTATCATTGCTCTTCCAAACCCAAATCTTATTTTTAAGCTCTGAATTGCACCAATTTTCCCATATTCAACTTTTCTTGTCTCAAAATAAAAATATAAAGATCTAACCTAAAGAAAAACAAAATAATGGTGACAATTTCATAAACAAGACTCTCCTGCGTCTCTACTGAGAAGAAAGGCGAAGATCAAGGATGTCACCTTGGATATTACTTCTACTGGTTAAGGAAGCAAGCCATGGGCCATGAAAACATTCTATTTGATGAAATACACATCAAGAATGCAGTGATCAAGGAATTAATAGGACATAATATAATTACCCAATAGGCTCTTCCTAACCAAAAATAGAAGGGGGGGAGAGAGAGAGATTGTGAGATATGGTAATTGCCTTTCTCAAGTAAACAAGAAGAAAATGCAATCACAGTATTTGATGGAAAATGAAACTCAGATAACTATTTGAGGAGTTCACAATAATTTTGAATGGGTCAAATGGGTTTTATCTTCCAAAAATATAGGACAATCTGTTCTTGTCAAAAATATAGAACGATCTGTTATTGTCACTAGATCAAGGTCAACAAATAGATATATCATTCACTAGAGGTACAAGAATAAAACATGATCCATTACCAATGAAATCTTTTTAGACAAGTGTACATGGAAAAATGGACTAATCCAGACTAAACACATATCCATCTAATAATAACATGGAAACAAGCAACAACAAATAACAAAATAATAATGATGATAATGAACCAAAAAATGGAATGGGTATTTCTTCCCATATAAAAGGATTAACACGACAGTTACCAATGAGGCTTGGGAGCGGCGATGACCGATTCTATTCACTGAAAATTTGGAGAAAATGCCCACCATTCTCTCTCTCTCTCTCTCTCTCTCAGAAGATGGTTTTTCTTTCTCTTCAGTTTTCTAAAGAGAGTGCTAGGTACTACCCACCAACTCTCAGGTCTGATTGAGAATATTGTATTCTGCTCAGGTTGTCTTAAACATTAGAGAGAGACTGAAAGAGCTTTGGATTATGTGGAATGAGGGGTTTCTTGGACCAGAAGGTTTTGTCACCTTTTCTTTTGCATTTATTCCAAATGACAGGGATATTGCAATGGGATCCAACCATTTTTCTCTCTCTAAAATCTATATTCTCATAAATGAAGAATATGGTTTTTCTCTTACTTATGTCTCACTCCTCCAGTGTTTGAAACTTTGAATTACGCATCTCACACTCGTATGCAGATGAAGATAGGAATCCTTCCCACTAATTTCTACGATTTTTCAGGTTGCTGGGATATTGATTTTTGCTTTGATAAGTGGGTCTTGTCCTTATTTGAAATTGACAAGAGAGTAAGAAAAAGACACGAATACAAGTATTTTCCTTTAAACTAGTGATTATTTTTTTTTTAAGGAAAATGCTTTGATAGGGCGGTAGTCAATCCTCACTTCATAAATCATCGAAACTTGCAAGGCAAGTATAGGAAAAACTGTACGTCGATAATATGACTTGAACATTATTGGGTTTGAAAGAAAATTAGATTTCAAACTCTAAAAATAGTGGATACTATAACAAATTTTTTAGACCGTCGATTTCGTTTCAAAAATAAGTGTTTACAAATCCAAAAGATTTTTATCATTTTTTTAATTTTAAATTTTATTGTCGGTATTAAAAAATCGATTTTATATTTTCGTTGGAGGAAATGTTGTCCGGACGAAGACTCGAGGTGAGGCTTTATTTTGCTTTCATAAAACCTAGGCCTTACATAACACCTCATCCTTCTTTGTAATGTTATGTCTTGATATTGAAGTCAAATGGCACAGTGACAGCTCACGTTTAATTGTGCATTGGTAAAAACTATGGAAACAACGCATCTCCAACTTGCATTGCCATTAAATTGCTGTAAGAAGCTTAGGTAAACTTTAAAACTTTTTAATGAGAAACTTCTTCAAAAGGGTGATGGGACTGAGACATGAGGAGACTTTATTTTAATTCAATTTTTCTAAGAGATGGAGACTTGCCTTTTTGTATGGTGGGCTTTGTATGGCTGCCAAAGTTGAGAAAATTCCTGTGGGCATGTGCAATGAGAGAGAAAACTTTACTTTCCTAAATTCTCCATCAATATCAAGTGGACGAACCATGTGAAGAGAGATAAAATTTGCCCCTAAAATAGCTTCATCTCGTGGCAAAGGTAATGTAGTTCTAACTTCCAAAATACAAATATATAGATTTTTCTCAAACGAACAAGAAATTGAAAAGCATTGGGGATTTCGAGATATGAAAAAAATCTATTTTTTTCAAATTGTTAAATGCCCCTGGTAAATTTTAAGGTGCAATCGATCCCGACGAGTACACCATCAGGGGATATAGCCAGATTATATTTTTTTGTTGGAATATCGATGTTGCACACTCAAATAACTTGTACAAGACCACAACCAAAAATACTTATATATTTTTCAATCGGTAATAATTTTGATAAACATTAATTGTAAACAAAACTATGAAATAACTACAAATATCTATCTCGTTATAAATATCTTCCAATGAGTAATAACATCCATAAAACGTTGATTAGGCTTGAGATACATGAAGTTTACTTTATATATCAATGGATGAAACAAGAAAAAAGATCTTCAAAATTGTATCGACCTCACCTATTCTCAATTGATTTAGTGTTGTTTTCTTCTTTTAGTTAGATCAATTTCTTCTTGATTATAACGGCCTTTTTGTTTTTAATAATTATTAGGATTGGTAACATATTCCCCGACGTGTTCTACTTTATTTAATATGCATGGGAAGTTGCCAAAGCCCAAATTTTTAAAATACAATAAGAAGCTACATTAAAACTAATATATATATATATATATATATATAATAGTTTGTAATTAATTCAGGCATTTCTTTTGATTTGAGTTCTAAAAGCTTACCCTATTTTCTTTATAAATAATGTGCATTCGAGTATCAAAATTCTAATATTCTACTAAGATAAATTGAGATTTGGTAGAAAAATGCATTTGGTTTTAGCCAAGCCTTGTGTATCTCACTTTTAATAGGAAAAATAAAGTTCTTGGTGAGAGATATTGAGCTATCCAAAATAGGAAAAAACAAAGTTCTCCTTAAAGGTAAGAGATATTGAGCCATTTAAAGCGTTTTGGGTCCTTTAAATAATAATCGAAAACCCAATAACTCTCTAATTTAATATATAAAAAAAACAAAGTTATTATAAAAGGTGAGAAATGTTGGATCAATTAATCCCATTGGTATTTGTTGTATTGAAAAGTTTACCTCAAAAAAATAAATAAATAAATAAGTTTACCCCATGAAAAATGATTATGCGTGAACCAAAGAGAAATCAACAGCTTTATCTCACATCGGGAATATAGCTCTGCACTGGTCCAATGGGGCCAGATAAATAAAAATTGGAATCCAAATAAATAAAATATGGCCCAGTTTACTTTAGAAATGAATGAAGATTACAATTTTAACAAATAAACCTCGATTTATTTTATTCTATTTGTTAAAATTATAATCGACGACTAAAAATCCACTAATACAATGAAGATTAGAATAAACAAAATATGGCCCGATTTACTTTAATAGGTCGTGCTCTTGTGGGACCATATCGTACACTGCTCGAGCTAAGTCATTGGTGGGCGTGGCGTAAAAAGTCTTTGGAAGTCAATGAAGGACTTGGTCCTGCGGTAGCATTATCTTGGGATGAAAGTTCCTACGCGTAGGCACAGAAAATGAGGACCAACATTTGCCTATTAAAACAGAAGATGGTGAAACAGTTCTACACCTTTGTGTTAAGGAGAATCGTTTTGAGGACTTCATGAAATTTTTAGTTACAGTGCCCAAAATGGAAAGCAATGGTTTGAACTCAAAGGTCTTAACTGCATTAGAGGCCTTGGAGCAGAGGCCTTGGAGCAGGACTCAAGCAATTCCTATGACATGGAAACTCAACAAGTAATTAGCACTGCAGGAGCAAAAACAAGTCATGAATCATCATCATCAACAATAATTATTCCAGAAAACAATGGTGGGTCAGCAAATCAAGCAATATCTCTTATGCGGACTTCCCAATCAGCAGGGCAGGATAGAAAACAGGGGAAAAAGAAGCCGAAACATCTGCAGAAGCAAGACTGGATAAGCAAGAGCAAGACCACAATCATGCTGGTAGCGGTGTTGATCGCCACCATCACATTTCAAGCTGGTTTCACTCCTCCTAACAAAGACACCATACCAGGAGCTCCGATAACAACTGATGATGAAAAATTTCTTCAAAGTCGGAAACAGCGGGCCTACCATATATTCATTTTTGTGATACAGTGGGGCTAATCACCTCACTACTTATTATCTTACTTCCAATGAGCATCGTAGCTGTAAAGAAACAACTACTCATGCGAGTGTTAATGGTCATTATGTGGATCTCTATGCACTTCACGGCCAACGCATTCTTCATTGGGATGCTTGTATCCAATTACGACGACAATGCTGCTAATATAATAGTTCAATTCTCATGTTTATTCTTTAATGGAGGTATGTTACTCATTATCTGCACAAAGCTTTTGAGGTTGAGCATTAGTTGGTGGAGGAAAGGTCCGCTAACGAAGAGGGTGCTAGTAGTCCTCATGTGGGCATTTGCCTACTTACCTTTGAGTTCAATCTTGTTGAGCGCTGTGTTTAATCTCAGTGTATATTCGCTGTATCCATATTACAGTTTGTTTAGTCCAGCAACTATGGTGTTCAATGTAGTGTTGGTTGTACCGGTCATTATTGGTTTCTTCATTTTTTCTTATCTAAGAAAGGTTGTCCTGGTTAAGAGAAAGCGGGAGAATGTGGAGAAGGAAGATAGGTTCGGCAGGGGGATTGAGCCGGATATCGAGTCAGGCAAAGGAAAGGATTGACCCTCGACCAAGATCAACCTTGGGCATGAAAATCTATTATGTTGAATTGTTCCATGTAAAATGCAAAGCACTTGTTTATCAGTAAAGCCTTTATATTTTGCTTTCCAATGTAAGTTTCAA
Organism: Amborella trichopoda; assembly: GCF_054954075.1. Taxonomy (NCBI): domain Eukaryota; kingdom Viridiplantae; phylum Streptophyta; class Magnoliopsida; order Amborellales; family Amborellaceae; genus Amborella; species Amborella trichopoda. The sequence continues at coordinate 47,400,757 of NC_142338.1, read as the reverse complement.
ATATTGTGGAGAAATGTGAAAGCAAAATATTTGTGAAAATTCCACAATGGAGGCAAGTGAGAAGAAATCAAAAAATATCTATAGTTTGAGGTGGAGACATATGAAGGCAAAAGTGTTTGTGAAAATTCCACAATGGATGTAAGTATGAAGAAATCTATTAAATGAAGATTGTCGATGCAATTATGATGATTTTGCTATCAAAGTGGAAATTGTTGGGTTTGGTGATAGCTAAATCACCATGTCCATATTTTCTTCTAAAGATTAGGGTATTATAGGAAATAAAAAATTGACTTTAGTAAGAAGTAAGAAAGTGATATCTTTATAAGATAGTGAAAGATGACATAATACCCATCATTTGAGGGTCAACCCTTTGGGGGTTATGGGAATGGATCTTCAACAGCTCCGAGAGAGAGGTAATATTCCCATGAGTTTTGAGTTAGTTAACTTTCACTTATAGATAGAGAAAGTCTCTCGGTTGCTCTTAAGCTTATCTTTCCAGTAGCAATATTACGGTGGGAAAGATGAATGAGTTTTGAGTTAGTTAACTTTCACTTATAGATATAGAAAGTATCTCGGTTGCTCTCAAGGTTATCTTTCAAGTAGCGGTATTACGGTGGAAAAGAAGAAGGTATTACAGTGGGAAAGTGGAAGTTGATCGACAGTATTGCTCAGTTGGGCAAGTGGGTTTAGAAGGGAAGATCAGTAATGGTATTTTTATTGATGTTTAGAGATAAATATTATCTCTTGTAACCCAAAACTGTAATCTTCATTGTGATAGTAGATTTATAGGTATCAAGGTCGTTGATGTAGCTCTATGGGGTGAACTACGTAAATATTGTAAATATTGTGTTGTTGTGGTGTGCCTTTTTGTGTTTGCTATATTTATTGTACTCGATTTATAGTTGTATTCATCTATTTCACATATAACCAATCATGTACACAATATTGACTAGGATTTCAGTGTTTGGGATTTCTGGTTCCGCAAGCTAAAGGGTTCTCGAGATCCCTACATGAACTTGTTGCTCATTGAGTTGAAAATCCTATTTATTACACACCCCCAAGAGAGAGGATAGAGAAAGAATTGCAAAAAACTATATTCTATTAACTTATTTTCAATTCTTCATGTAGATATACGTTTCTTCTTCATGATCTATTTTTGAGATGGATTTTGGACCTAATATTTTAGGCATATATAATCTCTACTATAGAGTTCATGAATATGTAAAAAAATAAATTTAAAACACTTAAAACCATAGTTTTTTAAAAGAAAATTTTGGGACGATTACAATTCCACATCTATCTTTAAGATGGATCAAGGACATAAATATAGTTACGCATCTATTGTATAAACCACTTTTTTCTAAAGGCATACTTGGTTCACATGAAAATATTTTTACGTGAAAAATTTATCTTAAGTGGTTAGATGTGAGAATATTTTCACACAAATTGGGTGCCAATTAATGTGAAAAAGTATACAAGCACTAATTGATATAAAAATATTTTCACACCGAACTACACAAGAGAATTTCTTTCACATGACAACTATTCTCACATTTAATCATATAAAATTTTTTTCAAGTACACAAGAGAATTCTCACACCATATAAATTCTCACACCTAACAAGAAAATTTCTTTCACATGACAGCTATTCTCACAAAAATTTCTTTCACATGACAGCAATTCTCATATTTAACCATATAAATTTTTTTCAAGTAAAAATATTTTTAAAAACATTTTCTACCCTAAAAATAAGGATACACGAAGGCAATTTACCCCTAGAAAAGATGGTCACAATTGATAATAAGGTTTTGTTTTTAATATTACTCTATTTTCCATGACAATTGTCTCACCGCTCACTCTTTGGTACTGGACCATACTCCAGGCGCAATTTCGATGCTCCCGCCATTATTAGAAAGTTAAGGCCCTTTTGGTCATTTCCATCAAATATTCCCATTGATATCCGCCAATTCCTTGCGCTATGTAAACCTCTCGAAAGCCCTAATTTTAAAATTGTTGTTCTCTGCTACTTTTACACTGAGTTGGCTTTTCTCACTCCTCAACAATGGGTAGGAAGCTCGATTCTGAGGTTACAGAGGATCCTCAAACCCTAGAATCCTCTCAAAGCGACAAGAAGAAGCGGAAGTTTCCAGATCGAGAATTGAAGGCCAAAGTTGCAGATGAAAACCGGGAAGAAACCCCAGAAATAGTTCAGAGTAAAAAGGACAAAGAGAAGAAGAAGTGGATAAACCAGGAATTAGGGTTGGAGACTAATGGATTTCACAAGGAAGTTGATGGTAATGTGACCGCAGTTGGAACCTTGCACGAGGATTTGGCCCTGAGTAAAAATGCAGATGATTATCACTGCGAAAATGGAGAAATTCATCAGAAGAAGAAGATTAAGAAGAGAGGAGATGGAGAGTCTGGTCAAATACATGAAGTGATCAAAGAGAACAATAAGCTGAAGAAAAAGAAGAAGATAAAGGGGGAATCAAATGATTTGGATGTTGCTGAAGTTCAAGAAGAGAGCCAGAAAAACGGCAACAGTTTGAAGCTCGACGACGAGACATCTGATGATGGAGTGATTGTATCAGGAAGATGCATCAAGGAATCAAAATACACTGCATTGAAGTGTTTTGAGGAGGCAAAGCTTCCAGACACTGTCATGGAGTGTTGCAAGGGTTTCAGCAAACCATCACCAATTCAATCTCACTCATGGCCGTTCCTTCTGGATGGCCGGGATTTTATTGGGATAGCCGCAACTGGTTCAGGTGGTTTCACAACATTGAGTCATGTTACTTTTGTAATCATGTAATAAATTTTAATGGGAACTACAAACTTAATTGATTTTCTAACTGAGTTTGTTGGTTATAACATTCCAAGAGCCATGTTCTTGGTCTACCGATTAACACATTGCTTTTATAATGCAGTTTATTCCGCAAATCTTGGGACCTATCCGTTTTGTGTTTTTGCCTTTTTTGGGCTTATTTGTTCGTCAGGGTCCTATTCACGGAGATACACTAGTTTTTGTGTTCTAGCTTTCATTATTTAGTTGCCTATTTGATGTGTTTTTCCAGGAAAAACTTTGGCATTTGGTGTTCCCGCTCTCATGCATATACTGCAAAAGGAGAACAGAAAGCACTCAAAGAGGTCACTTCCTCTTTGCCTTGTACTCTCACCAACAAGGGAGCTTGCTCAACAAGTAAGTCTGCCAGGCCTGTACTTTAAGAATTATTTATTTGTTGTTGTTAAATATGTAATTTCATGGATAGCGATAAGATGTACATGTATAATGATATGAGCCAAATTGTAAAAATTTCAAGGCAGTCCACAATTGAAAGGGAAGGTCTATTCATTCCTTTTGCTGATGTGTCCGATAGCGATTTTTCTTCTTGCAATCAGTGATTAAATTAGACCCCAATTATTTTTTTTTTTGCAAGGGTCAAAACTTAATCAAAGGATTGATGCCGTGCCCATGGGCAAATGACTCCTTTCTAGCCTAAATGATAAAACTAGTCTCCTTTTGTGAGGGGATCCTAGATGATGAATACAATCTGAGTTCAAACAGTAGGGCTTTGGTTTCGGCCTCAGTGGAGTTGCAAAATCCAGCAGGCTGGAAAACTTCAACAGTGCACCGCCTGAGGAGAATGAAAGACACCTCATATTCCCTTGGGCCCCGGGTTTCTAAGAGAGCTCCAACTGAAATTATGTGTGGTGGTGGAGTCCAAACGATCTAGTTGTTATAAAAAACTGGTTCCAATAATGTCTATCACCAAGAAACCCCATAATTCTTTTTTAGCTTTCACCTAAGCCACTACTTTTGTCTTGATTTTCTATTTAAGTTTGTTTATGCTTGCCTCTTAGGCTCAAAAACGTCCTATTGTTGTGTTCGATTTATAGTGGAATTATGACTGCCGTCATGCTGAGCCTTCAAAGGATCATGCCTTTTGACGGAGGGGGGGGGGGGAGGGGAGAAATCCATTTAGTTAGGAGCTCATCAACTGAGGCGAGCCTAGGCCAATTGAAATGGATTATTGAAGAAAGTAGGACCACTCCTCAATGGTAACATTGTGATGCAATAATACACAATATCACAGACTCAATTTCCTCCTCTGAGGCGGGCGAGGACCAAATGAAACTGATTATTGAAGAAAGTAGGACCACAACTCAGCAGTTACTTTTGTCATGCAATAGTTTACAATTCACAGACTCAATTTCTCCCTTGAAGATGGTAATCTTCTGTTCTGAAGATTCTCCACTGTGTGGTCTTGTTGAGGGCTTCGAGCCAAAAGAAATCCATAGTTTTTGGCGGCTTGGGAAAAGGGCCAAACTCTTCGAGCTTTAGCTGGGTCAAGAAGGAGAGGGGGGGGGGGGGGGGTTGAGTGAGGGTGTTATTGTTTGCTGGGTTTTTATACCCTTAACATCACGCTTATGTGCATATTCGCTGTGAGAATCACCCAAAATGCCCAAGTGATTGATGGCGGTGAAAATCTGTAATAATGCCTAAGTGCTTAATGATAGTAAGGACCATAGAAAATGACTGCCCAAGCTCTTATTGGCTGTGAAAGCCAACAAATTCCTAGGTGCTTAATGATGGACCAACTAAACTGGCTGTCCTTAGGCGCCCGCCTAGGGACCATAGGCCCCCTCCTAGTACCCCACTTAGGCGGGCACCCAGGGGACTACACCCACGTAGGTGCAAAAATACCCATCATGTTGGGTATTTTTTGTGGTTTTTTTGTTTGGATTAGAAAAAATGCATTTTTTATGCAAAATCTAGACCTAAAACATGATTAGTAGATACCCCTTGCCCCCTTTTGAACTAGGATGCCCAGGTTTTGGGCCGCTGCCAAAGCACTGGGTGGCCTAGACCCCCTGCCGCCTAGGTGCTGCCCCGTGTTTTTTGGAACACTGGTAACAAGGATCCGGCTTGGAAATATCCAAAACTCAAAAATCCAAAAGATTGAAATTACATTATTTGTATGCTTTCTAGAAATATTTGTATAGGGGGTACTTTCAGACGAAAATAACATGTAGCTGGTATTAATGGGAATGTCAAAGCATGCGTACATGCTACTGAAGATTAGAGGATACATGGATAGCTTAAAAAAACAAAAAGATTAGAAGAAAAGGAAATAAAAAAGATATAATTGATGAATTTCAATTATTTGATGATGAGGATTTGTCAAAAGTTGGTATGGTTTTTTGATGTTCATGAATGATGATAATATGATGTCTTCTGATGCCTTTTATAAAGTACTTTTAAGTTTTTAGTTTCTATTTTTTAATGTCATTAATTAGGGGATTCACAGTCTCCGACAACTGATAATATTGGAGTTAATGAATAAATTAAATACCTACTATCACATAAATCACCTCTGCCTTTTTTTTCCATGGATTAGTCTATTTTTTAAGATTTTTTGGAATTTTTTTATATTTATTGACCGCAACAGGTGATGCACCCACATCTGAACTGAGTCGAGCCTCATTGCTGCATTGGCTCCTTGACCGCATCAGAATTGTGTTCCACATTTTAAAACATTGTTTTATGTGGCCTAATGTTTTTGCATTCTAGAAATTAGGGAAAGTATGACAAATATACCTTAATTTTCGTCTATTTAGAAAAAACCCTCAACTTTCGTAAACCTTGCCCACACCTTTTTTCTTTAATTTTGGGCGTTTTTTGACCAAAATAACCTTCACGGTAGTCATATTACCGTGAAGCACCATTACGGTACTTTAGGTACCGTAAAAACTAACCCATGTTAAATAGCATTTTATATACCGTAAGGAGTTGAAGTATTATTATGGCACTTGAAATGCTGTAATAGTATTGCACCCTATAAACCGTACTTGAACCCTTTTCTCCTTTATGGTTCTGTTTGTGTTTATCTCTTCTTTTTCTCTCTGATTTTTTTTATATTTATCTCTTCTCTCTCTCTCTCTAATTCTTTTTAATATTTATCTCTTCTGTCTCTCTCTAAATGTTTTCTCTCTAAATCTTTCTCTATCCGACGGTTTAGAGAGAGAAAGAAAAGTAAATATTAAAAAGTAGTAGAGAGAGAAATAAAAGATAAATATAAAAGAAATAGAGAGAGAAAGAAGAGAAATGCAAATAGAACCGTAATTTCTCCTTTACGGTTCTTTTTGTATTTATCTCTTCTTTCTTTCTCAAATTCTTTTTATATTTATCTTTTCTTTCTCTGTCTACTTCTTTTTAATATTTATCTCTTCTTTCTCTATCTAAATCTTTCTCTCTCAGGCGGTTTAGAGAGAAAGATGAGATAAATATTAAAAATACTTAGAGAGAGAAAAAAGAGATAAATTTAAAAAGAATTAAAGAAAAGATAAATACAAACACAACCGTAAAGGAGAAAACGGTTTCGGGTAGGGTTTATGGGGTACGATACTATTACGTCATTTCGAGTGTCGTAATAATACTTCAACTCCTTACGGTATATAAAATGCCATATAACACTGGTTAGTTTTTATGGTACTTAAAGTACCGTAATGGTGCTTCACGGTAATACGACCACCGTAAAGGTTATTTTAGTAAAAAAAAGTCCAAAATTGAAAAAAAAAGGTGTGGGCGAGGTTTATGAAAGTTGAAGGTTTTTTTTCTAAATAGACGAAAATTAAGGTATATTTGTGATAACTTCCGTAGAACTTACTCGAAGTGTTGAATTGCGGTGAGAACGCCAGTGGATGGCATGTCCATAAACTTGATGAACCTATGGCTCTCCACTCTGGAAATTTCTCTAGCCCTTAAATACGGTTAGAACTTAGAACATGGTATCGTCCAAAGCCCAAAATGTCTTAAGATGGTGAAAAACCAGAATTCTCATACCCAAACCTGAATGCTTGGTTTAGTGGCAGTTTTGTCATTCTGAACATTACAGTGGGATGACGCACCCATGGCAAGTTATGCAATCCCATCTGTCAAATTTAAAAGAAGATAGTCATTCCATCTCTCTGGCTATATACCTTGCCACATGGCAACTCCTTGGTTGTTATGGAAACCTCCCAAAATCTTTTCAGAAGAAAAAGAGGAGGGAGGAAGGGTGATGGGAGAGAAGTACATATTTCTCAGAAGGAGAAAGCTTTGAGACTCATTCAAGAGAAGTCAAGAGAGAGAGAGAGACAAAAGCTTTTAAGGAAGAGAATAAAAAATAGAGAAGATGACGAGGTATAATGTGATTTTTTTTCTTTTTCTTAATTTCTATCCTTTTCTTTCCATGAAATCTAGAGAATAAGAGGTTTTCAGATATAATTAATATCGCATCCATCGATGCTCTGGAAGGATGTAGCATTGATTTTGAATATAAACCCCAAAGAGGGAATTCGATGCTTATTTTGTATTTGTTTTTTTAGTTTTCAAAAGTTTCACAAAATTTGAAAAGAATTGTACATTGACCTTATAGTGAAGTTACCTTTGTTGTTGGAGATCTAGATAATGGAGTCAACCCTATTCCTTCGCAGTTAGTTTGTGGCATAGTTACGGATCTTCCAACCAAGGGCTTGATTACATCCAGAATCTCGTTCCTGCATGCTAGGGAAGGGAATCTTGCTCTTCTGCATTTTTTAAACTTTGGAATCTTGATCTTTCCTATTAGTAATTGAGATCCCAATTTACAGAAGATCCATATTCCTTAGCATTGTAGTATAATGTAGCAGTATAAACTAGTATAGCAGTGTGGTTTAGTTAGTAGTATGATATAGCAATATAATAAAGTCTAGCATTGTTGTATACTTCAGTAATATATAATATAATATTGTATATATTCCATAGTTGTAAGTAGTGACTTCGCATATTCACTACTTACAACTATATAATATATACAATATTATATTATATATTACTGACAGCAATGCTACAGGATGAGGTACTTATAGGATGAGGTACCGTGGTGCATGTTGTTCGTAGATGACATAGTTTTAATTAATGAGACTCGAAACCACATCAACACAAAGTTACAACTTTGGAGGGATGCTCTAGAATCCAAAGGTTTCAAAATTAGTCGGACTAAGACATAGTATATGGAGTGCAAGTTTAGTAATAATAAGAATAGAGACGAGGCTGTAGTCAAGATTGACAGACAGAAAGTACAAAAAAGACCACACTTTCGATATCTCGGGTCGATAATTCAGCAAAATGGAGAGATCAAGGAAGATGTCGCACACCAAATTAGAGCTAGGTAGGCGAAGTGGAAATGTGCAACTGGAATTTTATTTGATCGCTGCATACCAATGAGGCTGAAGGGTAAGTTCTATAGGACCACGGTGAGACCAGCTTTGCTCTATGGGGCGAAATGTTGGGCTGACAAAAAACGATATACCCATAGAATGAATGTAGCGGAGATGTAGATGTTGAGATGGATGAGTAGCAAGATAAGAAAGGATAAAATTCGAAATGAATCTATTCAAGATAATTTAGGCGTGGCGCCAATAGGCGATAAAATGAGAGAGTAGACTTAGGTGGGCTGGCCATGTGTGGAGTTGAACAAGTATAACGCTTGTTAGGAGGTGCGAGTTAGTTTAAGTAGATGGACTGAAAAAGGCAAGGCGTAGGCCCCAAAGGATGTGGTTGGAAGTAGTCCGAAAAGATATGGGGACTTATGGCCTCACTGAGGATATGGCCTTTAATATAGCAGAATGGAGAACCAAGATTTATGTAGCCGACAATTAGTTGGAAAAATGCTAAAATGATGATGATGATGATGATGATGGAGCATATGGTATAGCAGAATAGTGCACAACATTGTCGTATAGTATATAACACTGTAGTATTGTATAGCAGTATGGTATATAATATAGTGGTATATATTATACTACTACACTAGTTAGTATTCTTGGGGCATTGATTTTTAACCAAATGGAGCTTGGTCATGTAAAATTTACCATTCGATCCCAATTAATTTTGGATCAAACTCCTCCACATCCCTCATATTGGGAATGAGATTTTTAGATTTTAGGATTTATGGACCATTGTATGTACCATAGGGGCTTCCTACTTGTCACGTTCTTGTGGTCTCAATCCTAGATCTGATTCGGTTCCATTCCCAGTAGCTATGGACTATAGTCATTATCTCTTAAGTTTCACCTAAATTCAGGACTCCATATTGTGACTTTATTCCAGCTCTCCACCCAATTTGCTGGCCACAAATTCGTATCCTACCCAAAGATAATTTTAGTATATGATCCATTGCCCCATTTTATCTAGTAGACTTATGAAGTCTTAGCAAACAATAGCAATACCCCTCAATGCATTGGAGGCTCGTCGAAACCAACAAGTGTATTAGTGCCATATTTATGCTGGATGACTTAAACGAACAAATTTAGTAATAATAGGAGTACTAACAAGATAATTGTCAAGATTTATGGCCAAGAAGTACTTAAAAGAGATAATTTTCGATGTTCGAGGTCGATAATCCATGAGAATGGAGAGATTGAGGAAGGTGTTGCGCATAGAATTCTAGGTCGATGATCCATGTTTTGCAAGTACGTCTCATGCATTAATTCCCAATAGTCGTGAACAAGGTTCAGAAAAATGGATTGGCTAGGTGGTCAGTCTGGACCTGCCTATTCGGCTGATCTGGATTGTTCAGGTTGGCAATCCAACAAAGACCAACAAAAAAAAAGGGGGAAAAGAAATAAAGGCCGTATAGAGCCATCTTTCTTATGTTTCTTTGATGATTTAAATTTTAAATCATAAAAAAAAGGATTCCCAATTATGGGAGGGAATCGGCCTAATCACGCTCCAATCCTGATCGTGATTGGGGATTTATAAAGCTGTGGTCTTGAAATATAGCAATTGGGAACCCATCTGGCCCTGGGCTTTGTCCAGTCCATGCTCCATTACAACTTTCCTCACCTTGGTTATTGCAAGGGTTTCTCTTAGCAAATTTTCTGTTCTGCTTGTGACACTCAAAGCTAACGTTCTCTGAACTGGGTCCCTTAATTCGGTCAGCTCTGAAGAGCCATGTAAACAAGCTAACAATTTCTCTTTCCACTACCTTGTGTCCTCCAATAGTCCGGTCATTCACCTTTGCATGTTGAATACTATTGCCTCATTGTTGATAAATCTTGTGGCAAAATTTTGTGCTTAGGTCTCCTTCTCTAGTCCACTCTGCCCTAGATCGCTTCAGCCAAAAGATCTCCTCTTGTAGTGTCTGTTGCAGGGTCACTTTTGCCTCAATTATGGCATATTTTTATTGTGCAGTAAATACCTGGTTTCTTCAGTAGGCAATCCAGATCGACAATGGCATGGAGAAGGTTATGCTTTATGTTTTTGCAGCAACAAACACATTGCGATTCCAATGTTTTAGCTTTAGTTTAAGGAGCTGCTGCTTCTTACGTGGCTCCAATCCAGCCTGTCCATCAACCTCGAAGGATAAGATAATGATCTGAAGTGGGTTTTGGAAGGGTCAAGGAGGATGAGGAATGATCTGAAGGGTGTTTTGGAAGGGATTTCCAATCTGTGGATGCTATGAATGAATCTAGTTCGGTGAGAACGAAATGTTGTTGTGGTTCAAGTTTGATCAAGTTATTTGGGCTCTATTTAGAGGGATTTCTAACAGTTTATGGGTGCTGATGAAAGATGAAAAATCCTTCCATGCTGGATGTGATGGATCCTCTGTTATTTTCAGTGGATTAGAGGACTTCATTGAAGTCTCCTTCAAGATACCCTGGTATATTGAAGTGTTATTTCATTCGCATGTGTTCCTCCCTAAAGTTTGTTCTCAGGGCAGGTCTATTTGGACCAGTGTTCAAACAAGTCAGGGAGTCTGACTCAGACTTGGAAGCTTGCTGAGTCTGGAAGTAAACCTCTCGTTTGTTCTCAATAACCATTGTTTGTTGCATTGATCTTTGGTCATAAATCTGAATCCAATACTTATGTTTACCTTTGAAGTGTAACAAGATATTGATTTTCTCTTTACTTCCATTATATTACAAAAGTAGAAGGTTTATATCAAGTTGCATTGAATGCAACTAAAGGGCACAACTGAAGAATGATGTATTAATGACAATAATCCTGTAAAATAAGTCCAAAAACAGAATACATCAGGAAAAATAAAGGTTAAGGGAGTGGAAAAGCGTCCCCTATTAAAAGATATATGAGCTGGGAAATCTCCTTGATCTTCCTACATCTGATAGGAAAATCCTAGTCCTCTGTCATTAGTCATTACTATTGAAGACCCAATCATATTTACAGGATCTTAGAGGAAAACAAATATATATGTTAAGGCTTTCAAAAGAGCTCTTGCTTCTGTACAAATGGCAATAAGCCGAAAAAAGGCATCAAGTGTCCTGCAGGTGCTATCTTTAATTATGACCCCCACCTTGGATGACCTTGGGGTCCTGTAGGAGCTGCCTTCAAAGTTGAATCTTAGAACCTTCTGGTGGCTTTGCTCGTGTGAGCCTAAGCCTATTGAAGTAATTTTACTTATTCTGACCTGCTTCTTTTGTATTCATGTTATTCTTGTCGACATGCTAGAGTCTATGACAAACCCATATTTGGCATTCAGTTATACTGGAAGTTTAATGTGGTCCTTTCTTGGGACAGATTGCAGACGTTCTTTCTGATGCTGGGAAGCCCTGTGACATAAAATGTGTATGCTTGTACGGAGGAACTTCCAAAGGACCACAAATATCTTCTTTGAAATCTGGTGTTGTAAGAAGTTTCTTGACCTCTTTCTGGAACAAATCTATTTTTTATGTTTATAATGTAAAAGAGGAGGATCAGTAAATTTGTTATAGTGAAACTAGATGTTGTAAAGAAGTTATATATTTTCCATTAGAAATGCTTGCATAAATGCTTTTATTCTTGAGCCAAAAATTCCTTTTTGATATTTTGTCTTATTTACTTTTTCAGATTTTCTATTTTCTTTTATTTGGGTTCTGATTGTGACTCTATTTTATGTGTTTTGCCTGCTGGGGAATTGATGCAACGTTAACATTTTTATAAGACAGCTGCTAGTTTTAGTTAGGCATGTGGAACCCCGCCACACCCTACAGTTTGCTGTTAAATTTGATCTCTCAATTTAAATGACGTTTTTCTTCTCATTTGCATTTTAGGAGATTGTTATTGGAACTCCTGGTAGATTGAAAGATCTAATGGAGGCTGGTCTGTGCTGCCTTGAGGAGGTCTCATTCGTGGTAAGTGAAGCATGATCTAGAAAAAGCAACCATTGATTCTGTTTTTTTGTTAGTCACTTAGTCTACAATGAATTCCTGCTGATAGCACTATTTATATCAAATAAGTTATTTGTAATGGTTTTCTCCTTTGTTAACTGAGTAACTATTTAGTGTTTTTAAGGGCAAATGCCTTGGTGGCTTTTACTTCGGGTACAAAGTCTTGAACTAAGATGCTCATTGAATAGTGAATCATGTTCATGGTGAAGCTTTTGAGGAATATGGTGAAGCAGTCCTTTTTATTGATGTGCAAGTTTCATAGAAGTACAGTGAAAGGGTGTGAAGACGGTGTTTTAAAACCCGGCAATTTCCAATCCAGATCGGTGATGTGGATGTGGAAATGGTTGGGACCAAACCGGTTCCGGGATGTTATGGGACCCGGTCCCCCCTAAAATCCCCATTTTCATTCTTTTTCTTTTCTCTTTAAGCTTATCTAATGTTGTACTTGGTTCCCCCTTAAATCCCCACCCCATAAACCTCTATTTTAATTTTTAGTTTTATTTGATTTATTTTTAAATATTTTATTGGTCACCATTCCGGATGATCCAAGAACAATCTGCGCCGATCTAGCCGATATGGATGGGGATCGGGGGTAGATGATCCGCCCCACTGGTCTGTTTTTTAAAACATCGGTGCAAACAGATTGCGTTAGTGTAATGTACGGTGGAATAGTCATTAAATATAGCACAGATACTTCATTGTTGGTTTCTTTATGTTTTGTTAAATGAATAACAATTTCATTCAAAAGGGGAAACACATTAATACATGAATCCTAGAGACTCTTATCCACTTCTGAGAAACCTAGATTAATCAGACCACATGCCATGAATTTACCTTTCTGTTACCACATGACTTATATTGCTCACTTTAATTGATTATTTGTCAATTCAAAAATCTCATCGGAGATGCCATCATGCCACTAATTCACCCTGAGCATGGAGACTTTTTCCTCAACTACATGACAGTAGTTGACAATTCACCTTGATTATTGCAATTTTGATGAACTGACTTGCCTAGAACTGAATATCCTCTGACAATGCTTCAACTTCTGTCGGAGTGCATTCAATGCCTAGGTAATCACATTACCAAGACCAATAAGGTTTGGATTTCAGTTAGAGCTGCCATCAAAACTTTAAGAACCCATAGTTGGTGCCATCAGATTCTTCATTCTGGAATTGCCTTGATCCTTGCTGCAAACTTCAAAAGTTCTTGACATCTCTTCTAGTCCTGCCACTTTAACTTCTTCCATGGAATAACCTTGTGGGGCAAATATTGAACTAAAAAAAGAATATCTGTGATGGGAATATTGAGATTGTTTCGAAAGAAATCTTGGATGTCTTAGACCCGTGTATGTTCTTTTTGATGTCACACAGTCACATACTCTCTTGGCTATAGAGTAGGAATGTAGAGATGAACTTTTTATTGGGAGTGTTCTCCTTCCTTGATATTTGGCCTTCATGACAATCATTGCTCCAAATGTCTCTTATACTGTAAAACGCATAATTTAGCTTCATGGAAAAAAAAACTCAATGCAATGCTCAGATCATTGATAATGTTAGGTTTATGCTTTTCTTCTTTTTCCTAAATTAATTGTGTTTTTGCATTTTTCATCTGGTACAACACAAATTGGTTCCATTTCACTTCTTCAATATTTCGTATCCACCATTTAGATAAATGGATATTCCTAGCACATTTAGCTGCTGTTTTCTCCCCTTTAACAGATGTTATTTGTAATTTTAGCTCTATTTAAATTTCTCCATGCAACCTATGTCCAAACTAATTCGGGGGTTGCTTGGGACTTGGACGTAATGCTCTTGCATAACTTAATGTCTCTTTACTCTTGTTTGAAGCTATAATTGTTGACAATTTGTAGGTTTTGGATGAAGCAGATCGAATGCTTGATATGGGATTTGAACCAGAAGTGCGCTCCATACTGAGCCAAACTTGCCGTTGTATGTACTGTTTTCAAATTTCAAATGCTAATGCTTTAGTTTGCATTTTCTTTTTCTCTATATCGAAGGACAGTTTCTTGCAATCTGGAACATGATTTTTAAAATCTTTAATGTTGAAACATTAGAAGTCATCTCTGTGTATCACTGGTCTTTATGGCTATGTGGTCTTTCTGGTCTGGTTTTGCTGACACAGAAACTTTAGTATGGCCTTTTTCTCTCATGCTACTTGATTATTTGCTGGAGATTTGATTGTATGACCAGTTAATACTTTCTGCTGAATCTTTTTAATATGCTTGGTCAGGTTTGTTTATTTATGCATGTGGTTATACATGGTAGGTGATTGTATGGCTGATGTGCAGCTAGGAGCAAGTGAGGTCACGGAGTATTTCATTACCTTAGAACTTTTATTTCCTTTGTTCTGCTTATACTCCTACTTTGACTAAGTTATTTGTTACAAATAGAAAAAATAAACTTGGGTCACAACAATTCATCCACTGGTATTTCCTCTGTCATTTCATCAGACCTTTTCTCTTATCCCGAACTAAGATTGAAGGGAACTCATTATGCTACATAGTCATACGTAGTCATTTGTGCCCGCCTGATTCATTAGGAATATTTGTAGAAGGCTGGAATTCAATGGTCTGCTTTTTCTTTTCTTTATACTTTATTACCTATGTTAGGGATGTTCTCAGTTACAAGGATATGTGATTATCATATATTATATCCTTGTGAGGTTTAAGTTATTTAATTCCTCATAGCATTTTTTTTTTGGGGGAATGATTTCATGTCACCTTGTCATTGTAATATAATGAAGCTGCACTTTTAGACGACCATATCTGTGGCACCCTAAATTTGCATAGGCACTCTCTTCATCCCAACAATCAATCCCAAAAAAATAATTAAATTTGCACCTTACATATAGTGAAAATGAGCTCAGTCCAAATAATGAACCTTGACCCCCCATTTGATGAATTTAAGATTTAGACCTTAACATTGTTAATCAAAAACAGTTTCTTCTTTTTTAACATTGTTAATCTAATGATAACAAAGCCATCTGCAAAATTTGGTGAAGGAAAAGTTCCTTCTAAGGCATAGATCTAAGCATCTTACCAAATGGATAGCCTATGTTTAGTGGGTTAAAGAAACACTTCTTAGGGTGCACTTTTAAGTTTGTTTTGCTTTTGTCTTGTTCATCTAAATGTAAAGAGCATATATTTAGAAATTGGGGTCAAACAAATAACCCTAGCATATTGTTTTCTTATAAAACCGTTGCATGAAATCATTCCCCTTTTTTTATTTGTAAGTACCTCACATATTTATATTGATCTTCCTATCCCCACCCTTCCTAATCTAATTATGTCTCTGCGATTGGTATGCATGGCTGGTCACTATCTTTTGTTTAGTAGTGATAAACTGGTGGTCGAAGCTAAATATGTTACAAGAAGAATGCAGTTGTTAATTTTTAGAACATGAGCTTTATATTTGATAGTTGACCTTCAAATCTGTAGAAAATATGTATCCAAGAGGTAGCAATCTGCCAAACCTAGAATCCTAGATAAGGTCATGGATTCTGCTCAATTAGAATTCAGCAGTAACCAAGACATTGCACTGTCCATTAGGAGTTTTAAGGTCAGATTTTATGACACGCTTCTTATCTCTCAAAAGTTAGAAATATATAACATTGACCCAATGACACATTGGTGTATGATTTGAGACGAAGCCAGAACTTTCTTCCATGTTTGGGCTGTAAATATGGTATTTAAAAGGAAAAGTGTGTGCTAGTGCCATGGGGCCTGGGCATGGACCTTCCCACTTTCAGTTGTGTTTTGTGCCAACTGCTAACATACAACTAATGTGCCTGGCATGCTCAATCACACAAGCTCTCCAAAGAGTCATGGCTTATTTTTTATTCGTGATCCTTGAGAGTCTTCCACGAAAAGATCTCTTGACAAACTTCTTGAAAATTTTCATCCTTGAGTAATCTTTTGGCATCATGGGAGGTCTCTAATGAACCTCTTGAATCAAATCACAAATGTTTAGATACTCATGATATATGCATATTACACCATGTACGTAGCACATTGATAGGTTTTTGACATGAACGAAATAACTTCTGTCCAGTTGTGTTGTTTGCATAATTTGTTGACTTGTGTCTTGGACTTCAACTCCCCAAATTATTACTTTTAAGCATGAGATGATTTGTTCTGTTGTGTGTTCCTAGCTTTGTTTATCCTCAAAAAATATAGGCACATTTAATATAATTGTTAGCTACCATGGAAATTCCTACAGCAATCTGAAACATTCTTTATTCATGCAGCTCGTCAGACAGTCATGTTTAGTGCAACATGGCCTCTTGCTGTTCATCAATTAGCTCAAGAATTTATGGATCCAAGTCCTGTGAAGGTTTGTTTGTCTTGATCGATATCCTGTCAAGATTAGTTTCTTGGTTATTTATGTTACTGGATTGCTAGTATCTTCAATTAAACATTTCAATTTATTTGCTTCCAGGTTGTCGTGGGTTCGGAGGATTTAGCTGCAAACCATGATGTTATGCAGATAGTAGAGGTACCCTGAAAGAAGTACTTTGTGCTAAAATTACTAGCTTTCACTATCAAGGAAGTCTCTTTATGTGAGCTATTTTGTGTTATTCATGTTATATATATTTTTCACCTCTAGGTCTTGGACGAGCGTTCACGAGATACACGCTTGATCTCCTTGCTGGACAAATACCACCAGTCCCAGAGGTACTGCTATGGATTTGATGTAGGGAAGAGGAGAGATAAAATACATAAATCAGAAAACTAAAAATAAAATTAAAGGAATGAGAGATTATACTCTCTTAGGGTTTGTGGAGGAGTCTACACCAAAAGATCTTTTCATAACACCCAAACTCAATTTTTCTTCTCTTCTTCTTTGTCCAATTCTTAAACATGTATATTTATATAATGAAACCCCTAAACCCAACTTGCTCCCTAAGAAACCCTAACTAATATTAAATCCTAGCCCTTTATCATTTAAGAATCAAACTTCCAATTCTATCCCTCAATTCTTTACAATAAAAAAAAAGATACAAATACTCTAACTTGAATAAATAAAAGACCATGTATCTAAATTTACATTTAGTATCTAAAAGAAGTTAGTCAAAGAGAAATTTTTTTAAAATTCGATTACATCATTCTCCGAGGGTTGGGATAAGCTCGACCTCGAGCTTGTTGTATTTATCGCATCCTTCAAAGACTACTTGAATAGTCGGTGATGAATTCCACCATTCTCCTTGGTACTTTATCTTTTTCAATGAACTAATCGATATTAGATCCTAGTCCTTCATTTTTAAAGAAAACTTCCAAATCTACTCCTCAATTATCTAGAATAAAAAAGACACGAATACCCTAACTTAAATAAATAAAAGACCATATAACCTAAATTTAATTTTTAATAACTAAAAAAATTAGTAGAAGTGAAAAAAAGTTTGAAACCCATTCCATCAAGATTATACGTGTGCAACTGGAGAAAAAAAGTTTAAAACCCATTACATCAAGATTATACTTGTGCCACTGTTTCTAACAACCACTTGGCTCATAATTGATTAGGTTTTTCAGACTGCTTTTTGATATGTTCACAAGAAATACTGTTTCATATGGCCAATTAAGGGAGTTTTCTATTATAAAAAAGGATTTTAAGATGGCTTTGGCTTTTTAGAGGTTTATAATTTTTGATGTTTGACCGTGACTGCCCTTTTGGAAAGCACCAACCATGTCATATGGAAACTATAACTAATTATTTTTCTTCTGTCTACTGTGAGCTCTCGACTTTCTTTGTTCATGCATTGAGGAGACAAGCAGCTAGTTTTACAAAATAACCCAGATGACTTAAATTACGAAATCCGTGCTTGGCTGGGGTACCTTATCTATTGATGCGATTTTCATAATTTGGTATTACCTTATCTATTGATGCAACATTTAGTGGCAAAATAGGCTTACATTTGTAATGTCCTAAATATTTGTTAGCCATTTTCCACTATCATGGAGGGATATCGAGTCATTTGAAGGAAATGAACATGGCCACTAGTGATTCTTATGTTTTCTTTTTATTGATCTCAACTCTTGCTACCTGCCTGACACCTTTGTGACAGGAACAAAGTCTTGGTCTTTGTCTTGTATAAGAAAGAAGCAGTTCGGGTTGAAACTATGCTTCAAAGAAGGTATAGTTTAAGCTGATTGCTTCTTTTTACGGTTGCTGATATTTATGCTTTGTTTAGTGCATGCCATTGCTTCTAAAGTTTTATCAAATTTCCTTCGGAATGACATAAGCACTGTGAACTTCCAGTGGTGGAAATGTTGTAAAACTGAGACTAATTGTGGCAAATATATTGATGTCTTTTTTTTTATTCCATTATAATTCGAAGGGGATGGAAGGTTGTGTCTGTGCATGGAGACAAAGCTCAGCAGGACCGAACTAAGTCTCTTTCTTTATTCAAGGAGGGAAAATGCCCTCTCATGGTGAGTTGCCATCCTTTAAATTGAATTTTTACCATAATTTCCATTATTTCATCATTAAGTTGCCAATAATTAGATATTTTTAGATAAGAAGAGTATGAGAATAGCCTCTTTTTACCTATGAAGTTCAAAACTTGCCATGCATCTTCACTACATTATTGCTCTCAATAACGTCCTGCTACCTTTCAGAAATGTCACTATTTTCCATTAAAATGGCAATATGATGTAATAAGTCAGAGCTGATTGATTTATCATACACTGCCTTTCATGTTTCATAGTCTAAGTAGATGGTTTACTGTGAAAAGCCGATGGGCAAACTGGTGGTAAAGTTAGGAGTGGCATTGTTGTGTCAGGGAGTTGGTCGTTGTGGTGGTCGTCAGAGGTAGCCATGAAAGATATTTTTCTTTTGGGGAAACAATTAAACTAAGTAAGATTAAGAGCAATTTTGGAATAAATTTATTTGAAAAAATTCATAAATAAGAGAATCAGGATACCTGGGTAGCAAATTTGGAATATCTCAAACTATGGTTGTAGTGAGGCCATTGAAAAAATTCATAAATAAGAGAATCAGGATACTGGGGTAGCAATTTTGAAATATCTCAAACTATGGTTGTAGTGAGGCCATTAAAAAAATTCTGGTGGCAAAAACTGCGGATTTCCCCTTCCCCAAGTGTTGTTTTTTTTTTGTATAAGTGCTCTCTCTCTTTCTCTCTCACTCCCTGACTACGTACATCCAATTTGACTGGTGGATTTTTGACAGATTGCCACTGATGTGGCTTCTCGAGGATTAGACATTCCCAGTGTTGAAGTGGTGATCAATTACAGCTTTCCTCTCACTACAGAGGACTATGTCCATAGGATAGGGAGAACAGGGCGTGCTGGCAAGAAGGGAGTTGCCCATACCTTCTTTACCCAGGAGAATAAGGTACTCAAATGTTTTCGAGATTTTGGTTTTCTTCATAAATAAACAAAAAATTATATTTTTTTGAGCTTTAGAAGTTACTTTTAATTTTTATGCCTTATTGCTCCCTTCTGGTTAGAGACATGAGGTTGCATGATTTCAGGGTCTTGCTGGAGAGCTTGTGAATGTCCTCAGGGAAGCTGGGCAGGTGGTGCCTGAGGCTCTCCTAAAATTTGGCACTCATGTGAAGAAAAAGGTATAAAGTATCATTATACCCTTTTGATTCTTTATTCCATATTAAATGTTGTTTTTGCCTTCTCCATGCTCATCTGAATAACTAATGATTAAAACAAACAAAAAATCATCTAAAAAACTGGCATATGATGCGGGCTTCAAGCCTTCTTACAGGAGTCGTTTTATGTTTCTTGAGGGTAATTGGATATTCTTTAGAAACAGTTAAGTCTCTTCATCTCAATGCAGGAATCAAAGCTATATGGAGCACACTTCAAAGAAATTGGCAAAGATGCCCTGAAGTCCACCAAGATTACATTTAATGATGATGATGATTGATTTTACCCGAGGAATGGCCTCCTTACCTTTCACTTAGAAACATTTACGAAAAGAAGAGTTCCTTGCCTCCTTGTAGCATACCATCCATTGGAAGAGAGAGAGAGAGAGATCGCACCTGACCTAATGCAGATGACGATATTTTTGGCGGAAAGATGGACTTAACCTCACCTGATTCTTTTGATAAAAGAGAACGTGGGAAGGGCGATGAGATTTGTGTTCTCAATTTCGTTGTCCTCTTTATTATTGTCTGGTTAAAGATCAACTGGGGAATGTGGTTCTGCATCTGTATCAGTAATCACATCTTTACATATTAATTAATTTTATGGTATATCATGCCAAGATTGAAATTTTTAGGCAGCAGTGCTGTGTCCTTTTCAAAATTACTTTATTACAATGTGGGCATTGCACTTTTGGTGTACGTGAAAATACTTTTTGCATGAAAAATCTCCCTCATGTAATTAAGTGTGAAGTTATTTCACACCAATTGGTCTCAGTACGTTTTGTCACACCAATTGGTCTCAGTACATTTTGTCACACCAATTGGTGGCTAGTTGATGTGAAAATACTCTTATAGACAAATGTGCTTAGAGATTCAACGAGGGAGCAAATGACTTAGTTTCTACTCAAAAAATTATGCACTTAATGAATTTTTGGTGGGAACGTTTTTTTTTTAAAAGCCAACCATCTTATCAATTCTTTTGGTTTGATATGAAAAATCTCGTAAAGGACATATTCATTGGTTAGAATAGTTATTTTTAAGGTACGTTTATCAAAGAGTAATGATCCTATGAGATCTTCCTACATCCATATATTTAGGATTTCAAAGAATGGTCATTAAATTTGGTTCAGATAGTTAGAAAAATAATTGTATGGGTGTAGGATTTGAATATTTTAGAGATTTGTGTCAAATTTAATAGTGATCCGTTGGGGTCTTATACATGGTGGGGGAGGGTTTCAAGAGGTCATTTCCCTTTATCAAAATATAGATGAACTATTTAGCATTCTACTCATGTGGCAATATTCTAACTCAAGATCATGTATTTCTTATGGGTACTATGAAAATAAAGTAAAAGCTATGATTAAGATGTTAAATTATTCACATCTTGTGACTAACTTGATAAATTTTCTTCATTTTAATCATATTTTGATTACAGAAATTTTGATCTTTTAGGTGCGGTTCCATGAAACTGACATTTTTCAGTTGGTATGCGATAAGAATTTAAAGACGTCTCAAAGGAAATAAGGTTAAAAGATAACCATGGGGGGGAATTAAACAAAGAAAAACAGGGGGAAAGGAAGGCAGAGAAAGTGTTTCAACGAAGAGAGAGAGAGAGAACTCAAGGATGAGGAAGCCGCAAGTTTTTTCTGTGAGGGAAGCTTTCTTCAGAGGGCACCAGCAACGTATAAGACACATGTGACCGCTCTTCTGAATAAATTGTCGACTGATCTGAATGGATGATTGGTCGATTCAATGACAAATGTCACGTCTAACATTTATTTATATTTAATTTTCGTAAATTATTTGGACATGAGATTTAGGGCATGTGTCGATTGACAAGGGTATAGTTAATATAAATAAATAAACATATTTTTGAAAAATACAATGACCACAACACCTTTAAAATTTATGTAATATTTTGATTATTTATTTTTTAGAGATATTTTTTCCATTTTAATTAGGTATCCTTATGAGAAGTGGGTACAGACCAAATTTCACATCAAAATAATTTACAAAATAAAAACTATCCGATATGTATTATCAATTGTCCCACCAAAATTGTCTACGAAGAGAGCATCGATCTTTTGTACTTGGAGGTCACAATCACTCTCGTCCCTTAAATTTCAAAATGAGTAAGAGTGTCATTAAATAGATACAAAGTTCAAAAAATATATATATCAGATTTCATAACTCACCCCAAGCCATCTAATTTGACATCTAATGAGTTTGAATGATTGTGTCTTCTATATACAAAAGATAAATAATCTCTTGGTAGACAATCCCTATCCTTATACCTCAAAAACTTACAAAAAACAATAGTACCTGATGTCTTTGGATGGTGGTTAAGTTGCAACGTGTTATGGTGTTCCAAACCTCCCAAGGTCCCTAATCAATAGGGAAAAAAAGAAGAATAAGAGCCTCGGGGCCTCGCTTTTACTAAGAGAATAAATTTATATCAATGTTGGAAATATGTCTTGCATCTTGCATATTTGAAATGTTGATTCAATATCTTATTTTTTTTAGCTTTAGAATGTTACTTATTCAAGTTCATGAGAAGGTGCTTGAGAAGTGTGGTTGTCAAAGGTGTGGAGTATAATTTTTCATATTGAGAAAGCTGCTTGTTGGATATAGTGATATACAAAATCACCCATATACGAAAATCCCATATTATGTGGGATTGAGATTAATATTTATAATTTTTTTAAAGGAAATAAAAATCCAAAAAGATTAGGACTTTGGGATATATCTCTTGGTTCTTGAGATATATGTAACATTTATGAGAAGTTTCTTATTTGATGTGGACACCTAACCTTATATATATGGGATGAAAGTGCAGAGAATTATGTGTGTCCTATTTGAGTCACCATATAAAGGTAGCTTATTCTAGAGAGAGAGGCAGGGCGTTATCAGCATCGGTAAGGCCTCCTTTAGAGAGAAGAGAGGGCCTTGTCAACATCGGTAAGGCCTCCTTTAGAGAGAAGAAAGCTTCCTGTGGAGAGAAACGCCACGGATGTGCCTCTTGTAAATTGAGAGGCTTGTTTCTTGTAGAGAAGCAGTTCCCATAAAGATTTTGGGTGGTTTCCCTCTTTAGAGAAAGGAAGTTTTGGTTGCTCTCAAGGTTCTCATCCTAGACAGTGGTTTAGTTATGAAATAGAGATGAGAGATTGACGATGGTGTCGATCAAGAGACTGGATCTAAAAGGCTTAGCTCGACTGGGTTTTGTCGAGAGTTAGAGAGATAACTCTCTGTCCTAAAATCTGTAATGTAATTTTCATTGGTATAGTAGATTTCAGTATGTCACATCCATGTAGCCCTTTTGGGGTGAATCACGTAAATCTCTTTGTCGTGGCGTGTGTATGTTTCATGCTTTATTTCTCGTATTATGGCTCGTGCTCTCTCCTGTTTTGTTTCTAGCTGGATAAGTACACTGATCTAGGTGGGATCTAACTTTGAGATTCTTGTTCCGCATCTAAGAGGGCTCTTAAATCTTAACAAGTGGTATCAAAGCGCACGGTTCAGTACAAGGCTAGTGTTTGCGCATTCAGTTGAAAAAAACCACATCACAAAGTATGCGAGCGTTTTATTTGAGGTGGAGAAACGCCACAGATGTGCCTCTGGTAAATTGAGATTCTGGTTTGTTGTAGAGAAGAAGTTCTCCTGAAGATTTTGGGTGGTTTCCCCGTTAGAGAGAGAAAGTCCCAGTTACTCTCAAGGTTCTCCTCTTGAACAGTGGTTTAGCTGTGGAATGGAGATGGTATATTCTTGGACAATGTTTTAGCTGTGGAATAGAGATGAGAGATTGACAATGGTGCCGATCGGGAGACTGGGTCTAAAAAGGTTTTCTCGACTGGGTTTTGTCGAAAGTTAGAGAGGTAACTCTGTGTCCCAAAATCTGTAATGTAACTTTTATTGGTATAATGGATTAATGTAGCCCTTCTGGGATGAACCACGTAAATCTCTGTGTTCTTGTGGTGTGTGGGTTTCATGTTTTATTTCTCGTATTATGGTTCGTTCTCTCTCCTATTTTGTTTTTAGCTGGATAAATACACGATCTTGTTGGGATCCAACTTTGGGATTCTTGTTTCCGCATCTAAGAGGGTTTTTAAATCGTAACACTGTTGTATTATGGGAGGTATGGTTAGAAAGAAATACACGGGTTTTTGAGGTGGTGATAATGAAAATGGTACAAAAACGGATACAACACACCTTATGGAATTGGTTTTATTATAAAGGATGGATTTGGAAGTGAATGTGACCAATCTTATGATGCGGAGAGTTGTAAAGACGAGACCGAAAGGGTGTTGGGAAGCTCCGGTGGTAGGAATCATTACGTTGAATTGTGATGGTAGTTTGTTGGGTATTCTGAGACCAGCTGGAATGGGGGGAATCGTGAGAAATTACTGTAGTGAGATTATTTTTTATTATGGAAGTGCATGTGGTGATAAAACTGCAAATGAAGCGGAATTGATAATAGTATTAAAGTGCTTGAATCATTAAGGAGCAGCATATCCAACAATCTTGTAACATCAAGGGGACTCTTTGAATGTTATATATTGGCGTAACCTTACCTCAAGACCTCCATAGAGAATAAGATCAAAGTGGCTGAAAATTATAGAGATTGTGCATGGTATGAATGTCACACATAGACATGTCTACAGAGAGGACAATGACGTAGCCGAGTCTTAGGCTAAAATAGGTGTTTCTTTGCAATCACTGATTGTTTCCAATGTTCTTCTTGTGTGAGTTTATTGTAATTCGCTTGTGAGCAATAAAGTTATGGAATATTGTCAAAAAAAAGACGTGAGTTTGCGATCGAGCAACTATTTCACTTTTCGAGATAATGTTTGGGTCGATATCCTGTATTAAAGGCCATGCCCTAAACAAATGCACCTCACCTGCCTACAATTTTATTTCTTCCTGGCAGTCTTTCGGTGGGAATCAAACATGGGGTGGTAACTCGGTATCAAATTTGGGATGTAGTGTTGAACCTTTCTCCATCCATTAACCCATCAAACCCAAGTCAGAACACAAAATTCTTTGGAGCCATGTCCCCTCCATTTATTAACAACTGGCAAGTGTTTGGTGCGCCCCATTGTAGATGTTCTTGCTTAGAATTCAATGTTTGGTGCGCTCCATTGTAGATGTTCTTGCTTAGAATTTATGTTAAAATTAACATTTATAATTTTTTATGATCAACACTATAATTTTTTCACCATATGCTTAACTCATTCTATATTGTTTTTATAGTTGTTTAATTTTGTCTTCTTTTTTTTTTGGCTTTTAATAAGCATAATACTACCATATAAAATCCTTGCTTTTGTAATTCGTGTTTTTAATGGGCTTAATTAACATACTAGCAAGATGAATGTGTGATGCAATCCATTATTTTTCACCCAAACAAATATCCTTCAAATTTGAGGATCACGCATTAGTTCAGGCATAATGTCAATAATACTCTCCTTTATTAGCATGTGAATTGCTAATTGAAAAGATGTTTCTTTTACCAATTAGATCAACCATTTATTTCTAATTAGATTACAAATGGTAATTAAATTAATTGTGGAAGTACTTATTATAGGTAACCCCTTAAAGTAGATGTCCTACTCTAAGGCTCTTTACAAGGCCCTACTCCAATTAAATGCCACACACACACCCTACCCTGAGCTGGCCTCATGTACTTCAAATGGACAAAAGCTATTTCTAAATTTTCTATTAATTTTTTTTGTTCTTTTTGCTCTTATTAATTACTTTTTAAATCATAGTTTGCATTAAACATCAAAGAGATATTAAGAAGGGTTCAAATAAAGACAATATTACGGATGGGAGTTTAGAGAGAAAATTAACAAAGACTTCAGATAATTTGGTGTGAAGAAAAATATTGTTACATGAATTAAAAATGTGTTCAAGGCTATGTGATTAAAGAAAACCCCAACGTGGAGTTTTGAGTTCCATTCCTACTATAGATAAGAGACCCTTTTTCCACTGAACTACCATCCAAAAAACAGTTATAGAAGCCACAGTTCTAGTTATTCCCATTCAAAGAATGAATTTTCTTGAAGGCCTGTGTCTCACTATTGAACAATGAGTTCTTGTATTTAGCATTTTACGTGAAAAGATGAGTCTGACAAACAATTCAAGATAGCTCCTCGCATAGTCAGGTTCCATTTCCTCACGCATACACATGAGTCTTGAGTCTCAATCGAGTTTAAAAACGATATGACATCCTGGTGAAGAAAAGGGTTGCAGGGAAGAGAGAGAGATTTATATCGTTGAAATACTAATGTACACGTATAATTAAACCTCCAAAACTAGCAATCTGTCAAAAATAAAGAGAGATGCCTTAGAGCTTCTCTCCAGCAATCTTACGGATATTCCTGCTCTCCAAACTCATTTGCAGTGGGTTTGTACTCAAAATAATCTCTACATAGCCTTAACAAAATGGCCAATGTAGTTTTGTAAGAATTATGAAATCCATATGGCAAATAATATTTGAAATACAACTCACAGAATCTCACCTAAAAGAAAATATCGACCTCCTTCCCATCATACATTTCAAATATATGGTCTCTTGCTTCTGTCAAGGCAACCTAAGTTACAAAATCTTTGATTAGGGGAAACTACGTGAAAAATATCTGGTTAACTATGAGGAAGCGAGAGGATTCGGTCAATTATTGTTTGTCTGAGAGAGAGAGAGATCTTATTCAACACAAATTATTCAACACAATCAGGAGAAGATTCTTACCTGCCCATATTTTGTAAGGAAGTTGCTCGAGAGGTTCAAGGATGTCACAGCTAGATCTTCGTTGGCCTTGAGTGCTTGAGCCAGAGCAAAGGCTCCCCTATCCTGCAACCATTAGGAGACTTCATTAAGGGGAAATCAATACATTATTGCATCTGCTCAGTGATGCCCACCCATTTATGGTTTCTGTGAATTGAGGGTCCAATGTGCAAGATGGGATAAACATGTGGTGCATCTTCTCTCTCTCTCTCTCTCTCTCTTTGTATGTGTAACTATGTACCATGTGCATGCGCACCAGCAAAAAGAAAACCTTCCATAGGAGATATTGATCCAAAGATGTAGCCATACCCTTATCTCATTAAACCCCAGATCAAGTGACGTCAAAGCCTCATTGACGATTTTCAGGCTACGAGCCAAACAAACTGCACCCTGTAAATCAAACCAACCAATGGCACCTTACTCTGGAGAACCAATTTTAAGAAGCACAGAAGCACAAAGTCGACACAAACAATAACCATAAATAAAGATGCATACGTCATCTCCTAATCCATTTGCTCGCAGATCCAGGGTTGATATTGTTGTATTGTATTTCAATGCTTCTGCAATATACTCGGCCCCTTTTACCCCTATCTGCAAAAGGGACACTCAAAAGACAAAAAATACCTACTGGGAAGGATACAAGGGAGCAAGAACACAGGAATACACTATACCAGATTATCCAGAACAAAAAGATAAAGGAAAGTAATACCTTACACCACCCAAGCCTGAGGGCTTCAACTTTTCCATGAAATTTGAGAACTTCAGATAGTTCCTTTGCTCCATCTGGTCCGATGGGATTGTAGCTCAGTTCCAACTGTCATGGGTGAAGGTCATTCTAAAACTAGCTCAGTATGACAGTGAGCAAAACAAAATTAGGAGTTTATAGAGACTCACTGTTGTAATAACCGAATTATCTTTTAGAACTTGTGATATACCACTAAGTCCTTTTTCATGAATGTTGTTTCCACCCTACAAAAAGAAAAGTTAGACTTTGACAAACGTTTCAATAATCCTCAAGCATGCACAAAGAGATAATTACAGTGAACAATTTCTCACCAAGTCTATAGTTGTGATCGTGCGGTTTTGCTTCAGAGCATCTGCAATTCTTTCAGCTCCCTGTTACCTTCCATGTGTAAGAAGTTAGGCAGCAAAGATCGACCTTATCTAACTAGCTATAAGTTAGAAAAAAATCTTCTTCATATTTGAGGAACAACAGGATTATAGCTTATACATGTGGCCGTTTGTCATCACATAAAAGTCACCATCTCAGTGATATATCAGAAGTAGGCAGCATGGCAAATGGAGAGGGAAACAATTCATCAAAGATAACTAATAACAAGCTTCTGAAGAAAGTGGCTATGTTCCAGTATTCATTTGTGGCGCCCAGTCCCATAACCCAATTCCACCATCGCTTTTGCATGCAACTGATAATTATTATGCATGTCAAGACTTTTTCAGTATAAATCAGGCACCCAAGCCAGGTGAGAACGAAATGAAGCAAAAAACCAGGTATACACAAGAACTAGTTGCCAAAATGCTTGTTGCATGAGAAATGGAAAGGGAAAAATAAACATAAAAGAAAACTATAGAAAGAAAGGGAAAAGATATTAAATCAAACACAATAAAACAAAAATTAAAGCAAAATCTAGAGTACTTTTGGATTCATGCATAACATAAGCAGTAAACAACAAATTAAAACCAAAATAGTGTTAGCAGATTCTTTCAGACAAATTCCCCAGTAAGCTAATTAGATTATGAATGCCCTTGGATTTGGGATCCTTGACCTTCGAGCAGCTCAGGTTAAATTTCTAGAATGTAAGCAGGGTTGAGAAACATAGAGAACGTCAAAGATAGTAACAAGAGGCATCTTCAAAATGACTTATGGGCTCAAATGTACTTTATTCCAGTTCTCTTCAATACTGAAATCTTCACATATAGCAAAACAGGGACATTATAGACTTCCCTACTTAGTTACATTCAGGAAGTACAACAAAGAGGAAATGGTCGAAGCCAGTAGTGTACCTAGGTTTACCTTGGGAATCATGGAAAATTCCACGTGCGTAAGTGAGACATTTCAACACAAAAAGGGCTTGCGAGAGATGTACAGTCAGTAGAGAATGTAGGCATGAAAATCTCACTACCGTTAAAATGCTGTTATTGGGAGTTATTCACATTTAGGAAGCTACATATAAAACCAAATCCGCTGCCAATCAACCATATCTTGGAAAGGAAATTACGGTGCAAGAGGAGTTTTCAGACTTCTGTACAAGTGGAAACTGGGGTTGGGATAAGCTGTGAAATATAAAACCAAATGAGCAGACCACATATGCATGCGCGAGCGCACACACACAATTCTATAGACTTTAAGCCACTCTTAATATAGAAGCACATGCCCAGCATAAGCATGGCGACCAAATTTACATCCAAGAGTCCCAAGAACTCCTATATTCCCTTTGTAGTGTCCTGACATTATTTCTGTATCCTTATCCTTTGATGCCTGTTCCTTGTAGGTAATTCCAATGTTAGTTTGTAAATGTCAGAATCTTGATTTGGATCTAGGTTTTTCTTCAACTTAAAAAATCAATTGAAGTTAGATAGGCCACAGAAAATTACCTCATCACCAATATCATTCATGTAAAGATTCAACCAGATTAGGCTTCTGGTTTTCTTAATAAACTCAGCCACATGGAAGGCACCTTTTGCACCAATGGAATTGTTGCCAATATCCACAGTTGTTACTTTCCCTACAAAGCAATAACCAAGTATCATAAACCCCTTAACCATCTAAGGACCATGCAACTTTGAACATGAGAATGGAAAAACTTTTCACTACCTGGATGAACTGCAGTAAGAAAAAGCTAACCTTTATGAAGCAATAGGCCTGACATCAAAGCCCGGGCACCCTCGTCACCAATAGTATTCCCATGTAAATGGAGCTCCTAGAGAAAATACAGGATTACTTCCACATAACATAGGATGATAGAATGTAAAACAAGCACGACAGACACACATGTATTGTTAAAATTGAACAAGTAAATCCATCCACCAACGTGGGCTCCAAACAGGTCAAAGCTCACAAGTGGACCCAACTCAGTCCCGATGCCCTAGTGCTTAAAAGATAAGGACAATTAGTTCTGTTTTAGGAAACATATGAGAGATTCAAGGAGACATCAAATTCTATAGTTTCTCTATTGCCGAGTCTCATACGGTGCACAAAACCATATCCTAACAGCAATAACAAGAATGATAAAATAAATAGTAAAAGAATGTATACCCTCAAAGACTTGTTGCCTTCAATCCCCTTTGCTAGAGCAGCAGCTCCAAGAGCACCGCCATAATTGCCACTATAATAGAAACGCAGAAATCATCAGAAATGTCTCCAAAGAAATCATATATAGCTCCCCAAAGAAAGAAGAATATCTCTAACATCAATGTGAAAGTACATCAAGAAAACCAGGAATTGAATAAATAGAAGAGAGAAGCATATATATAGCTCACTTTAGATGTATTGAACGAATGGCTTTATTCTCAAGCAGAGCTCCCGCCAGACTCGAAAATCCCTGCTCCACCCCCACAAATCTCAGTAAGCCATATTTCATCCTAACTATTTTCTTTTATAATTTCTCATCAAGAGATTCTCCTTCTAACTCTAGCTTGGCTTAACAAAGAACAACATACAGAATAGTCAATCTTGTTGTTGTTGAGCTCTAACACACGTAAGCTTGAATTTTTCTTAAGCATCTCTGCGATGGCCTTTGCTCCCTGCGCAGAGAAACTTCCAGTTAGCAGAAGGAAACATCAAAAATTCCAAACAAAGGCGACTTGTTGAAGACTTGAATATGTAGTTACAAAGTTCTGCTTCTAGAAAAAAAACAAAAAACATGCACATGGAGGCAGACATGGCAGCAGACCTGATGGATAAATTGAATGTTTTACTTCCTTTTAACCTATCAGGCAGGACTCATTATTGTCCCTGATAACCTTCGGTGAGACCATTTCTACATTCATATATAATTCAGTGAAGTGGTTGCTTT
The DNA here is from genome assembly GCF_054954075.1 of Amborella trichopoda. Classification (NCBI taxonomy): domain Eukaryota; kingdom Viridiplantae; phylum Streptophyta; class Magnoliopsida; order Amborellales; family Amborellaceae; genus Amborella; species Amborella trichopoda. The sequence goes on along the minus strand of NC_142338.1, from coordinate 47,370,117 downwards.
CAAAACATAAACAGAGTACCTCATCTCCCAGATCAGCACTATTCAGCTGCAGCTTCTGAATACCGCTGTTTTCCATCATAATCCCAGAGAGACACTGTCAACATTTTAAAGCATTAAAGTTCCTTTATACAGCACCGCAGAGATGTACAAATTAAATATCACTCACCAGAAATATCACCTCCATATATTGATTCAAGAGAAGCATATATATGCTTATTAGAAAGTAGCATGTAAATCATGGTAAGATCACCAAATGGCATGAGTTACGAGTGAGTAAAACTGTACACGAAATCCTTGAAGATATAAGGCTCACCATTTGATCATAAAGAGAAATATTACTAAATAAAAAACGTAAATATGTATATTATTTGGTTGCCATTCTGCCAACAGGTACATTGTCCTTCAGTTTTGTATAAAGATATCAGAGAAACATATGGAAAGAGGTCTCCAGCAGAATTAGGGAAATAAAAAAAGACCTAGGAATAAAAGAAGCCATAATGGTAATACCCGAAGCATATTGTATAGCTCATGAGCTTTGAGAATTAATACATTTCCATTCCTCAAAGGTAATTAACTTCCCTGCTACAAATCTTAGCACAAGCACGAGGTCTTTTTTTCATGGATGTGTGTCCTAAGAATTGAAATATCAGAGTATAGCTGGAATGCCTAAGTCTGGAAAGTTCCTTTCCATCTAAGAAATCATATGTAATCTATATAAGCCCAAAGCCTTGCTTCTAGACCTAGGCACATATTTATCAGGTATAGTTCTAGATACCTGCTTATCAGCTATAGTTCTAAAGCATAAATAGATATCTTGCAATTTTCGTTGTTTAAAAAAAAAGAAGTTATTACCCAGATGTACGATAGGTGCAATGGTTTTAGTGCAAATACATATGCACATATGTCACAAAGTGTATAACGCCTATTGTCCGGCGGGGAACTTCCTTGGCAGTGGCGCATCAAACCACTTGGGGCCACATAATACATTTAATGGTTATGAGTTGTGACTACAAGTATGTAGAGGAGGAGCAGATTCCTGAAGCTTCACAGTAATCACAGTTTGTTTCTTCAATTTTTGATCATCAAGAAGTAAAAACAGTTAGCTACAAGGTTATTCTGGATGTTTCCCAACTACCTAAATCCAGAGTTCGAATCCTTATTATTGACCTTTTTTTCCGTGTCTATTTTTGTAAGTTAGAGCGTGCAAGTGGTTTTAAGTCAAGCATGGTCTGAAATATCTGAAAGATACCAGAACATGCATCTTCCCAGCAGTAAAAATTCGTTTAAAACTGCAAACTGCACACATGAACAGCAAGTTTGCAAAATCCATTGTTCAAGAAATTCCATAGTAAGATATCAAATCCTATTAAATCCACAGAGAATATTAAGAAATTAATTAAAAACCTTAGCTCCTTCGTCACCAATATCATTTCCTGAAAGATTGAGTGTCTTCAGTACAACATTGTTTTGAAGAACGCCATCAAAGGCTTTTAATCCATCTGCAGTTATTCCATTTGCAGAAAAGTCCACCTCTTCAGCATTCTGGAAATTATAAATAACATATATTCATATACCATCCACAATTTCCAAAGTACGTTGATACAATGGGATTCTTATTTCCATATAGAGGTTATGATCCTTATTTTTCAAAGAAAGGGAATATTAAAACTTGGAACTCATACTGTATTGCAGATGAATTAGTAAAGTAAGCTCCACTGGCCTGATTAAAGCCTAAGCTTTCAGCAAGAAAGAAGAGTCCCTCATCCCCAAAGTTGCGACCTATGAAAAACTGAAATCAATTAGCACATTTCTTCCAGAATCAGGAATCAAAAGGCTGATAGGTTTGATCTCTCAAGCAAAGACATGGAGTCAGGCATGTCTACAAAATGCTCTTAAGCCTGTGATGCCTAATACATACAAGTGTGACCTTGATTACCAGATTTTCTAGGTCTAAACCTTATAAAAAGTAATTTATCAGCCAGCCAGTTTTGTTTATGAAAGATATTGGAGAATCACTTATATCAAGCCAAAATCCAGCCAACCAGTTCTGTATGAAGCACACGAGAATAAGTAGAAAAGGACCAACATAATCATTCATTTCTTAAATTGCATGAACATGGAGATAACATGATACCTGACATGTCAACACTACTAAACATCCTCAGCTCTTTGGCAAATTCATTGAGCTTTGCTCTTGATTGCCTTTCAACCCTGGAGCTAACACCGGGTGACAAATTTGAACCAGGGCCAAAAGACCATCTCAATCCTGATGAAGATGCTTTATTTTCAATATTTGAAGGCTTTCCAGATTTGGAAGACACAAGTAGTTTTTCAGCCACCTTCCAAACAACTGTCAGCTGAAAAAAGCAAATTAGAATACTAAACCCCTCTTATAATCAGTAATTGTCAAAAGGGAGATGCATTAAATAGAAATTAGAAGGAAGATACAAAATAAATTGAACGTAAACCCTTGATTAAAAATCATTAAAAATGAAAGAAATCCAAGTTATTGGCAGCATCGATTGATATGGTCCATTATATAAAAGAAACGAATGGCTAGCATATTTATCTAACCCAAAAAAATAAGCAAGAGATATGGAGATCAGACATACAAATTAACTTAAAATGTGGAAATGGTTAGAATATTGGTACATAATATTCTCCTCCAAACTTTTGTATGTGACAAGGAATTCAATCTAAGTGGTCACTTGGTCCATCCCCATCTTCTATATTTGCGGATACCATTCAATGTGCACTATCCTTGTGCAAAGTATAGCAATGTTCCCCGCACTTATGACAAGCGTTGCACACTCTGAACCATACGATTTGCACTACATTCTTCAAAACACATGCGCACAAAGTCCTACATAAGTGCACCTAGTATCCAGGCTTGTATACTTGCACACCGTGCATAACACAAGCAGCCACTAAATGCGCACTATTCATGCGTAAAGTGTAGCGATGTTGCCCGCACTTATGATGAGCGTTGTACACTTATGTACCTTACGATTGCACTACATTCCCCAAAACACACGCAGACGAAGTACTACATAAGTGCACCTGTTACTCAGTCTTAGTCTTATGTACTTGCGCACCGTGCACAACACAAGCCACTCAATGCACACTATTCATGCGCAAAGTATAGTGATGTTGCGCGCACTTATGACAAGCGTTGCACACTTATGTACCATACGATTTGCACATCGTGACTTACGACCGATGACAAGAGACCATGAAGTCGTTTTGATTTGTGACAAAACTCTATGATACGTATACTCCCATGGCCCATATATGCCTCTTCACACGATACTGGAGGAGTTTTGATGAGATGCAATATGTCTCTTTGAATCCGTCGGCAGCCAAGGATAAAAGTGCTTGACAGATGAAGCACAAAGAAAACCTCACCATATGATATCACGATGAGGTATATCCTTACAAATATATTTCATGAGGCCTCATATCCCTCTAAGTCCAAGAATTATATATGAATTGGGCATCATTCGGAGTTGGCTTAACCCCAGCATCCGTATCTATTGGCAGTCATGGTACGCCTTAATCGACACCCCAAACTTGATGTTTAGGAATTGAGCCGAGGCATTCAAGATTTATATTTGAGGCATTATATCCCTCATTCTGAAGTTTCACAATATTCGGAGATGGTTTAATCCCTAATCCGCATCCCGTTAAAAGCCTTATATGTTGTCTGACCATACACTGTTTAGCGTTGGTCCAAGCCGCAAGACCTCAAACTGCATAGCATCAGTCCAAGCCGCAAGACCCTAAAAATGCATGACATTGGTTCAAGTTATATGACCCTAAACTATAGCACATGTCCCTGTAGCATGACGAAAAACCGCAATGACATGACCTTAAACTGCACTATTCTACGGTCCCCAACCTCTGAATAACAGTTTGATAAACAAAATTAGATAATATATTTTTTCCGTGTTATTAGCTAATTCCAAGATCACCACTACCAAGCAATTGGAAATTTGTTTACTTATGTCCAACCGTAATTGCAGAAACCTTTACCTTCAGAAATATACAATAATAAATAACTAAATTTAAAAATGAAAGCACCCAAATTCAATCCAGAATATCGAAAGCAAATATATAAAAATAGAAATAACATACCAAAAAGTAACAACCACTGTAATAGAAATAAATTCCATGGTGTTTTTATATACAATTGAACAAAGAAATGTATAAGAATAGAAAAATTGTTAAATAACATACCGAAAGTAACAGCCAGAATTAGCCCTGCTCCCCCAAAGAGAGAGACATACTGATCAATATTAGAAGATGGTTGCGAATTACGACTAACACCCTGAGATGACCGGTAGACCTTGCTCTCTCTGGTTCTACGACTTGGACTGCCACTGTAATTTGCCAAGACACCACGAGACAGCCATTTCGAACCTGATCGTAAACTGTGAGAACTTGAACTAAACCGAAAAAACCGCAGTTTTTGCCCCAAAAAGGGACTTTTATGGGTCCTCCCTTGCGGCTTCAATGGTAAAGACACACTATGAAGAGATTGAACACTCATTGATGAGAGATTTCTGAAAAAAAAAACTAATGTAAACACAAAATCAGTAGAATAAAAGGGAACGCACCAGAGAAAAGACAGAAAAATCTTATTGAGATAAAATACGCAGAACTCAATAAAAAATAGAGCAAATGCAGATAAAAAAGGATAAATTGAGATAGAAATCGAAGTATAATGGCATACGGGGAGTTTGGAGTTGGGGTTTCAAAAAATTCGTGGTTCTTTAGGGTTTAGGTTTTTTTTTTCCTTTTGATGGTCTCTCTAATGGCTTCCTTCTGCCGTCATCCGTGTGTGTTCCAGGTGAAGATAAGCGAGGAAGCGAAAGAGAGAAGGTTTTCCACACTTACATAAACTATTTTAATACCCCTAAGAGAAGAGAAAAAACCGCAGAGAGAAGTGAACTTTGTTTTGTTCGTAAGGATCATGAAAATTGTTTCGAATTACGAGACCATTTATCGTACAAAGTGGTCACAATTAATTTTGTGAAATTAGATGGTTGCATTTATTCTATTGATCAATATCAAACTTCAAAATTTTTTTCGAACTTTGTGATACACCTAAGCTATCAGATCTTACATCAGGTGGTTGTACATAATTGTGACCACCTTTTATAAAAGATAAATGGTCTCATTATATATAATGAGACCATTTACCTTTGGTACATGGACGTCACAATTACTTACAACCATCTGATGTTAAATCTGATAATATGGATGCGTCACAAAATTCGAAAAAATTACTTTTGAACTATAAGTCAGATCAATGAAATAAATGTAGACACCCAATTTCACATCCAATGATCAAGATCAATTGTGACCACCTTGTATCAAAGATAAATTGTCTCATTATATGCTTTCCTTTATTTATAATACATTTAATATATATTTGTATTATATAATATATTTTTTTAATATAATATATTTATATAACATATATTTTATTATAAGAAGAAGTTTATATAAAGTCGAGGCTCTAAACAGTCAAATTAGAGCCCACCTCAAAAAATTTATTATAAGAAATTGTTTTGATGCCCAAATATCATCAAATCGATCATCTCGACAACAAGATGCATGGAAATGAGAAAAAAAAAATGGACTTCAAGTTTTGGAAATAGTGCATCTTGTAATACATTTTTTTACTATTAATTTTTTATGATTTTCAAGTTTTCATAGATTTGCTCGATCTACACTATTTTTGAAGCTTTAAATTTTATAATTAGAAATGAAAATATATTTTAAAGCTATCACAAAGATTTTTAGTATTGAAATTGCATTTCTCGACACTATTTGGAGGTGAGCTTTACTTTGATTGTTTAGAACCTCGGTTCTATACAAACCGCACCTTTTATTATATGATATATAACATTTTTATTTATGTAATAGATATTTATAATATTATAAAAAATATAAAAATATATTAATGAAACCCCAAAATTTTCATGTCAAATGTATTTATAAATAAAAATTTTAAAAAAAGCGCTGTTTGAAATTTCAATTTGATAATGATCAAATCAATTGAGATGAAAAGCCAACAATGATGGACACATGCCGGCATAATTGATCAATAACTATAATTCCACAAGACCAATTTGATTAAAAAGTTGAGCTTAAATACAAAAGATTCAAAAAAAAATTTAAAGTAATTATTTTGTTAAATAATTAAAAAATTTAAAAAATCTAACCGACTCCAATTAATTAGAAAAAGCTTTGATTGTAATGATGACGAGTGAAAAGTTCAAAAACCTCATCCATAGGCAGAACGTCAGCCTCACCATTTCTCTCCTTATTTGACTGAATGAATTGCTCGTGTGCTCTTTAATTTTTAGGAGGCCTTATTAACTCTTTTTAGAAAGCTAGTTTTAGGCTTTCTCATAAGCTAACCATAATTTTACATATACTAGAATTCACATGACCAGGAGGTATATCCAGAACTTTTGTATCCAAGGACCCAAACTACCCATTAAAGTTACATAACTCCTTTCCAACCATAGGTATGTTTCATGGCTAGAAGTCCTAACAACTTCAATTTACTACAGCACTTCATTGTTGATAACAAGACTACACTTGTAATTCTCAAAGACAGACAATCATACATTTTTCATATATTGTTAATAATCAAGACCTTGGTCATGCTTGAATTTGTTTTGTAAGATTTGGAGTGTTCATGTTTATAGGATATTTGTTAGAAGGTGCAAGGTGGTCCAAACAAAAAACTTTAAAAAGTTAAAAAATAAGTTTAAAATGAAATGATATAATCGAAAGCAGCTAGAAAAAATAGAGAGGCTTATAGCTTCACTGATAGATGGATGACTCTGTGTAACTAAGATTTATATAATCGACCTCAAATAATTCAAAATAGTTAAAAAAAAAAAAAAAAAGGAAAAAAAAAACAAACTAGCTGGTGGAAGGTCCCAACGCTCTCGGGGCTACTACTGACTTACCTTGAACACTAGTTTTGGTGATTTTATATGACTACACGAACAACTGGTCCCAGACCACTCACTCCCTCTGCAAGTGGTAATGGGTGGTGATGGACACACTCAAAAACCCCTTCTTCTCTCCTCTCCCCACACATAAGCCCCTGCAAAAACCCTCTCCCAAATTCCCCAAGATCACAATAACCTGTTGCTTCACTCTAAGTGATGGAAATCAGAGACACTACAATTCCCAGAAAAAGAAACCACTATCAGATAACAACGCAAGGAGAATAATCAAAGAGAAAGCAAAGTATCTGAGCCTTTTGAGAAGAAACCAGGGTCCTCAAGCTCAAACACCCAAATGGATTAAGAGAACACCAGAACAAATGGAACAGTTTCTGAAGGATGATAGAGATGGACATTTGTATGGGAAGCATGTGGTGGCCGCCATTAAAACTGTGAGAAAGCTTTCGGAGAGAGCAGAGGGGTCTTATGATATGAGGGAGGTGATGAGGGGGTTTGTTATGAGATTGAATTTTAGGGAGATGTGCATTGTTTTGAAGGAGCAGAAGGGGTGGAGGCAAGCTAGGGACTTCTTTTCATGGATGAAGTTGCAGGTATTTGTTTGCTTGCTCATCGGTTTTTATTATTTTTAGATGTTTTTTGTGGAATTTTGTTTGTTGGGTTGGCGTTTCTTTGAATGTTTAAACATGTTATATTGATAACTTCAAAACTCATATTTATTTGTGGGTGCTTCACAATTTGTTTCTTGGGTTTCAAGGTTGAAGCCGCAGAAACGCATTCACTAGTTTGTGGGTTTTCATTTATTTTATTTTTTTGGGGTTGGTGTTTTTATGGGATTTAAATACATTTTACAGGTATTTTAAGAAACCACATTTAACAATTTTTTCCTGGAACTTATTTCATGTGCTTCCCTTATAAGTTCAGAATATACATTTTTTCTTAGAGTATGGTTTGCATAAGGTTGCATTATTAAACAATCCAATTAAGCGCACCTCCAAATTTTATCATAAGATGTAATTTTGGTGTAAAAAATTCTAAGAATTCTTTGAAAATCTATTTCTACTCTAATTATAAAATTTTGAACTCCAAAAATAGTTCAAAACAAGTAGATCTATAAACATATGAAAATCTTGAAAATGAACGGCTTAGATAATGTGTTGCAAGTCCACTATTTTTGGGACTCGAAATATTTTTCTTTTTCATATTCATACATCTCGATGTCGCGATAATGAATTCGAGGGTTTTCAACATTAAACAACATTTTCCGATGGATTTTTGAAGTGCAACTTTAGTTCTACATTTTAAGGTTGCAACCTTATATAAACTTTTTCCTTTTTCTTATTAATTCCTGGTTTATAGTTGGATGAATTCTGTTAGTTAGAGATGCTTCATTGTGGTGCCGTTTTGTTGGTAAAACTTAAATTGGTAAGAGGACAATATAATTCCAAATTTCCCAATTTATATTTGAGAACTGCATAGGACAAATAATCTTTAGTGCGATATACAATTTTGGCTAATAAGATGGATTCTGGGCTTCATCACATGTATTTGTATTCCTTGATAATCTCTGTTTTGTGTGGCTTTTCTAAATCTTTGTTAAAATCTGAAAATCCACATATTTTTACCTAACAAACGGCATAACAAATAGAAAATCTTTTGAGGTTTGGCTAGAGTGATGAGTGCAAATAAGAGAAATACGCATATGTATGCATGTCTATGTGCAATTTATGTTTGAATGCTTGCACAAATACGTAATTGCTATTCCCATATAATTTTCTATGCATGTTTAGTGACTTTCCTCTGTCGACCCAACCATGAATAAGGACTGTGGCAGTAGCTCATTGGATCCCCTCATAATTTGCATGACATGCCAAAAGTTTGATATCTATGCACAGAGAAACTTTACCCATACCCATAGCTTTGATATTCACTGTACAAAAGAAACACAACTGCCGGTCCAACCAGCATGGGTCACTCCACGAAGCTATCCTTTTGTGTCTCGGGCCCCCCTTGACGATCACAAATGCCACAATGAGAGAAGTAAAAGATGTAGACTTTTGAGGGCACCAACAAGAGCCTAAACCTTTGTCCTTGTGGAGTCTACAATCCCGAATATGGTTGAATGATTCTCATAGCGTTCCTGGAAAGTTCGGTAAACTCCAACGGCCAGTTTCCTTAAAACCCCCCTTTCTTTCTAAACTTCACTACAGTTCTTCCTTTCTTATTATGCCATAAATCTTCCTGTGTTTCCTTTAAAAAAAGAAAATACGTTGCTCATCAGGAAAAGCCTGATACATTTTGTGCAGCTATCTTATAGGCCAAGTGTAATTGTCTACACAATTCTTGTGCGCATCTATGGCCAAGTGGGGAAGATCAGTCTTGCCGAGAAGACCTTTGTAGAGATGCTTGATGCAGGGTGTGAGCCTGATCAAGTTGCTTGTGGTACCATGCTCTGTGTATATGCTAGATGGGGCCACTGCAAAGACATGCTTTCATTTTATACAGCTGTAAGGGAGAGAGGCATCATACCTTCTGTTGCAGTGTTCAACTTCATGATTTCATCTTTGCAGAAGCAAAGCATGCATGACACAGTGATCCAATTATGGGAGCAAATGTTGGATATTGATGTGAAGCCTAATCACTTCACTTACACAGTAGCTATTAGCTCATATATAAGAGAAGGCCTAATGGATGAATCACTGGACTTATTTAATAAAATGAAAAAGTCTGGATTTGTACCAGAGGAACTAACATACAGCCTTCTTATCAACTTGTCTGCAAAAAATGGTCGGGTAAACGATGTGATGGAACTTTACAAAGACATGCAGTGTCGAGGGATTGTTCCTAGTAATTACACTTGTGCTTCAATATTGAACCTTCACTATAAAAATGGTGATTACTCAAAAGCCCTTTCTCTCTTTCTAGATATGGGTAGGAAAAGGATAGCTGCCGATGAAGTTATTTATGGCATACTTGTTAAAATCTATGGTAAGCTTGGCCTTTATGAGGATGCTCAGAAGACTTTTAGTGAGATTGGGAAGTTGGGCCTCCTTAATGATGAGAAAACTTATGTGGCAATGGCCCAAGTTCATATTAGGAACCGAAATTATGGCAAGGCTTTGAGCCTCTTAGAGCATATGCGCTTTACAAAAATTGAGTTTTCCAGTTATGCATATAGTGCATTGCTTCAATGTCATGCTGGTAAGGAAGATGTGGGGTCCGCTGAAGCTACATTTCTCTCTCTAACTGAATCTGGTTTGCTTGATGCAGCTGTTTATACTTGTATGTTAAATTTATATGTAAAAGTGGGTCTTCTAGAAAAGGCCAAAGTACTTACTATTCAACTAAGAAATGATAAAATAGAGTTTGATATCGACCTTTATAGGGCTGTTATTAAGGTCTATTGCAAGGAAGGAATGATAAATGAAGCTGAAGAATTAGTAAATGCAATGGAAAATATTGGGCTTGTCATGGATCAGTTCATTAAGACATCTTTGATGGCTATGTATGGTGAATGTGGAAGACTCCAGGAAGCGGAGAGACTCTTTAAGTCCTTAGATAATCCCGACAGTGTTGCTCTCAGTCTGATGTTTTCACTCTACGATGAAAATGGCCATGGGCAAGAAGCCAAAAGAATGCTGATGCTTCTACTTGAGATTACAGGTGGCTTGTCTCTGGCGAGCCGATTTATCAGCAAATTCATTAGAGAAGGCAAGCTAATTGTGCTTTGAGTTTCTTGCATTTGAACTATAGGGAAATTTAGATTTAATCATGAAACGTCTATAGAGAAGAGTTGTCATTGCTATTTTTTCTTATGGTGGACTAAGAAAGACCTTTATTTGGTTGCAGGTGCAATTAGCAAAGCTGTATCTCTCTTTGATGAAATGCTTGAGCTTGGTTGCATGCCCGAGGATGTGGCAATTGCTTCTCTGATCAGTTGCTATGGTCGGAGACGGCAGCTTAGAGAGGCTAAATATATTTATGAAGCAGTGTCAAACTCATGTCCTACACTAGCAAGACCTGTTTATAGCTCAATGATTGATGCCTATGCCAAGTGCGGTAAATTGGAGGAGGCATGCAGTCTTTATGAAGTAATGGCTGAGAAAGGATATGCTAAGGATGCAGTCACTTCTAGTGTAATGGTCAATGCTTTTACCAATCATGGTAGGTATGAAGAATCATAAGACAACTGATAATCATACATTCATTCTGTGCTATGAGTCTCCAAGGAAGCTTTTGGGTCGTCTACTAGATCGGCATAAATTCTAAAACAAATTTGCAGTTGATTTGGAAATGGATACTTCGTAATTCTATGAGAATGTATATTTATCTAATAGATTATGGAAATTCATGGGCCACAATGGTCTTACCATCCAGTGAAATGATGAATGGAGATGGAGAGGGATTTAAATCTCCTGTTGGGGTACTGTGCTGTTCTGGTGGTCTCACTCTCTCATCATCATTCATCATTTCACCTGGAGTGAGAAGTCCAATGGACTATGGTCCCAAATAGTCCATTGGATAGCGTGCTCTTTCATAATCTTATTTTAATATGTGAAAGCATATGAATCCAAGAAATAGTGTGCTTTCTCATAATCTTGTTGTAATATGTGGAGGCAAATGAATCCAAGAAAACATAGCGCCTGTGGAAAGGAGACAAATCCCTATCATACTGTGAATTTGAATCACTGAAGTTCCTCCATCTCATGATGCTCCAGATCTCAACTTCCTTTGCATTAACCTATCCATCTCCTTTAGCATCTTGTTGAATCCCTTGAATCTTCCCAAGGATAGCTGAAGCTTTGATAGCATTATGATATAACCATTTAGTTATCCCATATACTTGTTTATCTACTACCAAATGAAGCACTGGCAAGTCTCTCTTTATACCATCCAGATGATCTATCAATGTAATCGTATGTACGTCTCCTTGAGGAAATTATTGGATTGTGATGTTTTATAGTTCTAACCGTCTATGCATGAAGACCCACAAGCGCATATGCATATCGATATCTATGTATTTCCATACATCTACCCACATAAATGCATTTGTTTGGATGTTATATCTAACTTCCTGCCTATGGCTCACCTACCTATACACATATAAGCACACATTTAATTGTTTAGTATATACTATTTTCAGTGGTTTTTTGCAATTGACTTTTTGATGCCATGATTGGTTGTAGGCAAGTACCAAGAGGCTGAAGATATAATTTATAATAGTTTCCGAGAAGGTGTGGAGCTTGACACTATAGCATACAATACTTTTATCAAGTCCATGCTAGAAGCAGGTAGATGACCAAGCTTACCTTCTCTGTTTACTCCGAGTCGCTAAAGAAAGTTTTTTATATAATTTGATCATGGCATGGGAGTTTATTTCTACAGAAAAAAAAAAAAAAATCGACAAAATTATTTACTTAAACATAAAATAATGGGAAAAATTAGATGGGTGTTATTTCCAATAAAAAATAAGTGGTTTATATTTTCAGTGAAAATTTATGTTATGTCTACAGGAAAGCTGCGGTCTGCAGCTGATATATATGATCGCATGTTGTCTGAAGGTATTGCTCCATCAATACAGACATATAGCACTATGATCAGGTAAATGTGGGTTCTAGCTAGCCTATACTCGATTCGTCAAATGTAAATTTACGACTTCTGTACCTTATGTCAAAAAGGACAGGGTATGGATATCTGTTGGGGCTCTCTCTCATTGTGGACCATCCAAATGCTTGTCTTCTCAGCAGAAAGATGCAAATGTTACCAGTTCATGAAATTGCTTCCCATAACTTAGTCATAAAATAAAAGAACCCCATAAACTAAACCCCCTCTCTCTCTCTCTCAGAAGAGTCGCAGAGGTTCTTTTAATTTTGGCATGATCCCAAGTGAGATGGAGAAAGTTGCCAGCCCCCCTTCTGCATCTGTAGTGGGAGAAACCACCTGTGGCCTTACTGTGCATGCACATGCATGCGGACACCGAAAGAAAGGGGGGCCCACGTTTTTCTTATTTTTATTCGTTTGAAAAGTAGTTTGTGAAAGTGATAAGAATTGCAATGAAATCTTTGGCAGCCAAGTATCTTCATAGTTTCCCTCCTTGAGAACTTATTGGTACCATTTCAATTTGTACTTTTTGTGTAGTGTCTATGGCAAGGCTGGAATGTTGGAGAAAGCTATTAAGATGTTTGACATGGCCCAGACATCGGGGTTAACTTTAGATGAGAAAGTTTACACTAATATGATAAGCTACCATGGGAAAGCCGGTAAATATGCGATTTGCTCATGAAATATCTCATTTTTGCATTTGTCTGCTTTTATTTTATTTAATCAAAGGTGCACATGCATATGCATAGTAGCTTAGGGGTTTGTCCTTTAACATGATCAAGGGCTTGGCATATATTTTTCTGCGAACAGTAGCTGCAACTTTTGCATTGCATATGCAGTTTTGCTCTCCAACTACTAACATGACTTCTATAGTGGGTAAGGTGCATAAATTTTAAATCTCGTCATCATTATTTAAGCTTACACTAAGTACACTGTTTTTCTCAGGTGATACAGAAGCGGCATCCTTGTTATTTGCTAAGTTGAAAAAAGCAGGGATACAACCGGGAAAGGTATTTTTCATGTTACAAAAGTGTGTGTGTCTGTGTTTGTGTGTGTGTGTGTCTGTGTTTTTGTGTGTGTCTATGTTTTTGTGTGTGTGTGTTTGTGTGTGTGTGTGTGTGTGTGTGTGTGTGTGTGTGTGTGTGTGAGAGAGAGAGAGAGAGAGAGAGAGAGAGACGTGTTCCTCTTCTCCTTTTTCTATTTTAAGTTTATACAGAGCTGAGGCTCTAAACAATCAAATTAGAGCCCACCTCAAAAATTTCACTAGAAGAGGTTGTTTTGATGCCCAAATACCTTTAAATTGATCATCTCAACATCAAGATGCATGGATATGAGAAAAAAATAGATTTCAAGGTTTGGAAATAGTGCATTTTGTAATGTATTTTTAGACCATCAATTTTCAAAGTTTTCAAGTTTTCATAGATCTGTTTGATCTACACTATGTTTGAAGCTTTAAATTTTATAATTCAAGATGAAAATATATTTCAAGGCTATCACAAAGATTTCCATATTGAAACCGCATTTCTCGACATTATTTGAAGGTGGGTTTTACTTTGATTGTTTAGAGCCTCGGCTCTATGCAAACCGCACCCGTTAGTTAAACCACTTAAGTTTTCGTCAAACCACCTCATCTATTCTATTTTTCCTTCTTATGCAGATAAGCTACAACACTATGATCAGTGTGTATGGTGCAGCAGGACTTCATTTTGAAGCCGAGGAGCTTGTCCAAGCAATGAGGGGAGATGGGTATTCTCCAGATTCCTTCACTTACCTTGGACTAATTCAAGCTTATACATCTTCTGGTAAATACTCAGAAGCTGAGGAGATTCTTCATACAATGCAAAATGATCAAGTGAACCCTACTTGTTCTCACTTCAATCAATTGGTTTTTGGTCTCGGAAAAGCTGGGCTTGTTAGTGAGGCTGAAAGAATCTATGGGGAAATAAAGAGACGTGGTGTATGGCCTGATATTATATGCCAGAGGACTATGCTTAGGGTCTATTTGGAGCACGGACATGTAGAGAGAGGAATATCTTTCTTTGAGGAGATCAGTGAGTGTATTAGACCTGATGAATTCATTCTCAGTGCTGCTGTTCACTTATACCAGTCTGTTGGAAAGGAGAGTGAGGCTACAATTATTTTGCATTCTATGAAGGATGAAGGGATCTCGTTTCTGAAGAATCTGAAGGTTGGGTCTAAAAATTTTGCAGGCTGATTGTTATTTGTGGATCACAGATGAGATTTGTGGTCGCAAGAGCTTGAGGTGGTTTAGGGTTCTGTCACAGTATTTTCATGTTTTTCTTGGCTTCAATGGTTTTATGGATGAAGAATAGCGCAATAGTGCTGCCAAGTCTGGCTATATGCTGAATGATACATGGTGATGCTGATGGCTAATATGGTACATTATATATGATGCTTATGATGGTGATGGTGATGACGATGATGACGATGGTGCTCATGGTGGCAATGGTGATTTATATATAATGGCATAATGCTCGTCAAATGATGCTCTGTTTTCTTTGGAGACTAATGGCGGTGGTTGCTATACCTTGAAAATAGGTGATCATGTTGATGATGGTGAATCATGGTGGTATAGATGATCATGTTGATGATGGTGAATCATGGTGGTATGGTGGATGGTGACTGATTGTTGTATTGCTCTTGATAATGGTCGTGGTCACATATTCTTAGATGATGATGGTGGGATACTGAGAAGCATGCCTATGCTGCATGTTCCTCATTTTCTTCAAGGAACAATGGGCCAATGTCGAAAGATTAATGACCATGAGCAATGTCAAAAGATTCGACGCTCCTGCAGGAGCATATGCTGCCCATTTACTCCCTTGGGTACTACTCAATAAAGGGCCGTAACTTGGTGCTGGTGCTGCTTATGCAGGGTCCTGGGGGTGAGATGGAAATGGTCCTAACCTTTGGTTTTTATGCATAAAGTGGTCGCTCTCAAGGCGCACACCTGCGCTCTTGTGTTGGCTACCCGAGCTTTTTACCGTCACATCCCCTTCGATAAAACTCAATCTAGGAGTTTTTTTAAGACCCCAAATTCTGGTGTTGTAACCTCTTCAACATAGCCGACCTTAAAAAAAATAAAATAAAATAGCATGGCGTATGGTTAATTCCATTGTCTCTGATACTCAGCCTACTCAATATGGGAGATTAGTATAAGGTTGTTTTTCTCACTAAACTAAAGAATATCAACTTCAACTGTATCAATTAAATTTGATTCTTGGAGATAAGGTATTTCTCTAAATGAAGGACCGCATATCAGTTGGGTTGGGCCTTTTGCTATCAAGCTGCAAAATATGTGGTGGGCCTTCTGCTGTCAAACTGCAAAATATCAGTGTTTATTTTCCTTCTACTTAATCATAAGAAAATGGGCCTTCTGCTGTCGAACTGCAAAACATCAGTGTTTATTTTGCTTCAACTTAATCGTAAGAAGAAGTCCTTGTATGTTTTGTAGCCGTGAATTCATGTAAAATTTGAGAAAACGAAAATTAAGGAACATGTGTGTACAATAAGATAAAAAAATTTGAGTATGAACACCTCACTTTCACAAGTAATGTTAATACGTATGTTTCCCCTACAATATAAAAGATGTATACTTCCCCTTTCATCCAACGATCCAATTTAGATCAAGTGAGCCATTAACCATTTAATCTAGATCCGATGTTTCAGAGTATTTTATTTTTAATTTTTTTCTACTAATTATATGAATATGAAATTTGGTACGTGCTATCATCTCCATAGGGCGTATTTAAATAAAATATTTAGAAAATATTTTTAATAAAATAAAATGATCAAAATATCTTTGAAATTTTTAAGGGTATTTTAGTCATTTTATTTCATTGAGAATAATTTTTATATGTTTTTATAAATGTGAGTTCAAGAGAGGATTGGATGTTCAATTTTTGGTTTCAAAATGTTTTGTATAAAAAAATAAAAAATAAAATAGTATAGAGGGTGAAATTGTGATTGGCGCTAAGTCGTCCATTTAGAATGGATAGTAGGATAGAAGAAGTATAGAAGTTTTATGTTGTAAAAGAAGCATAGAAAACTTGCCCATTGTCTACATGACACACCTCTTTTCAGGTTAGACCCACACAATAACCATTTCTCCTCAACTGCTTTCAACATCACACTGAAGTTCTTCAGTCATGAGAGCAAATAGAAAAGGTCAAACATGGTCCCTTCGTTTAGTGCATCTTGTGGCTTTAGAAAAAGTTTTTGGTTTACCATTTATCAAAGAGAAATAGCTCTAAATAAGCAACTATAAATCCATTTTCTCCACTCAATTTCAAAGCCCACTATCCCCATGATCTTACACAAATCCTATGACTTTATTATATGTTTTTTTCCAAAGGAAAATTGTTTCATGCGGGCTGGATCGTGTTTCTACAATACGCGGTCCAGAGGTATAAAGCATCCGTCTTAAAGATGGATGCACATAGGTGGGCCATCTAAAAACAAGTGCAACCAACGGTTCCAATGTTTTCCTAATATAATTATTATTTGTAGTTTTCAAAAAAAAAAAATTGATGTTCATGATCTTCATGTCAAAGATTATATATTTTCTAAAAATTAGGATCAAATTATATTTAAAAAATATATTTATTTCCAAGCCCGCATTTCTACAAAATGCGGGCTGGCCGTACAGAAACCGTGTCCTTTTCCAAATCCACTTTATATATGAACCCATAAATATTTTCAGCTTTCTTAGAACTTATGCGCTATTGAGCCTCCTTTTACTGAATGCTTATTGGGGGCTTGCAATTACATTGGCAGCACCTTCTAGCCCTAACATTAAACAATGATCTTGTATAAGCTAGTTAGTAAACTAATGGGTCTAATATGATTCAGCCTCTTAATCACCAATTTTTAGGATTTTATTGCTATAAATGTAGCATTAATGGCTTTTTTTATCACCCCTTTGAAAGAACTCTTCCATTGTATCAATAATGTTAGGTCTTACTATATCCGAGAAATGATGGAAAAATCCTAACGGGAGCCCATCTGGTCTCGGAGCTCTATCCCCAGATAGACTAAACATAGACTCTTTGGTCTCAGTCTCAGAGAATGATCTTTCCAACCATAAATTCCATCCAGCAGGCAACTTTTTAAAAGGAATCTCACTGAAGTGAACATTAGGGATTTAAATTGAAGAAACTGCATTTCCATAAGGCTTAACAATCGCCATTTCCAGCCCCTCTGTGTCTTTTTTAGCAAATACATTGAATCTTCAGTGAATGCTATTGAATATCCTCCTAGTGTTAGCTGTGGCTTGAAAAGATTTAGTATTCAAATCTCATTCTTTCAACCACTTCACCCCTTCACCCTGGATCTTTGTCTCTAATAAACCTCATCGGCCCTCAATGTTTCACGGAGTTCTTTATTGAGCTCAATCCTTAATTTAACATTCTACTCCTTTCAAAGGCATCTACCAACTCAAAAATTTTCAATATGTCCTCAATTCATTTTTTGAAATTAGTATTACCTTCTTCCAAGCCATTAACTTTTAGTTTTATGAATTGCACATTTTTTGCCAATTAATATCCCCTTCAATGACTTATCACAAAGGCATTCAAATTCTCTTTAAATAATTCATTCACCACCTTATCATCAAATTTGAAATATGATCTTCCCGACTGATTAACCCCACTTTCCAACAATAAAAGCATATGGTCAGAAGACAACTTCGGCATTGTCCAGAAAATAACCAATGGAAATAATTCATTCCAAGCCGAATTAATTAAGAATCGATCTAGTAATTTATTACAAATATTTGTTAATTCAAACCATAATTCATTCCTGCGTGATGCAGCATCAGAGCCATATACATGGCATAACAACGACTTACAAACCATTCTTAACATACATATCCGTTATACTTTGCGTTATTATGGATGCACCAAATAGTTTCTGGTATTACATGTATGTCTGTTTTTTATCTTTTATAACGTAATTTTTTTAAAAAGATGACTTTACCTTTTTTCGGATGTTGAATAACAGAATTGGAGGGTTTTTCGGATGTTCGAAAATAGGCCGAAAGTTCAACGTTCACATTCCCATTTTCGGGTGTTGAACATCCGAATTAAAGGGTTTTTCGGATGTTGAACATCTGAAAATGGTTTCGGATGTTGGATATCCGAAAATGTCTGACTTTGAATTTTCAGAAAGTCTCTGGATTTCACAGTCATTTTCGAATGATGAACATCCGAAAATATGACATTTTTGGATGTCCAACATCCGAAAATGTGATATTTTTGGACGTCCAACATCCAAAACCATTTTCACAAGGAATACAATGTATCGACATAACCCTTCAATTCGGATGTTCAACACCCGAAAATAGGAATGTGAATGTTAAACTTTCGGCCTATTTTCGGAGGTTGAACATCCGAAAAACCTTTCAATTCGATTGTTCAACATCCAAAAAAGGGTAAAGTCATCTTTTTAAAAAAATTATGTTATAAAAGATAAAAAACAGACATACATATAACAACGTAAACTATTTGGTACATCCGTAATAATGCAAAGTATAACAGATATTTATATAATTTTCTCACAAAAAAAAATGTACAAGTCTTCTATCCCATTCTGACCTAATATATGGAAATCAAGGGTTAGGGATTTTTGTTTCTTGCAAAAACATCACATCTTGGCACTCATTTTTTGACCAACATGGGCACCTCATTCTTTCTTTTCCTATTCCCAACCCTCATACATTCCAATTATTGTTTCATTAGAATCATCATTTTCACTCTCAAACCCATTCGGCACAACACAGAGAGGCGCTGCCTCAAAGCTATAATTTTTATCAATTTCTTCCATGTTTTTAGATGAATTCCTTTTATCAGTAAAAGATTTTCATTCAACAATCTTCCTCATCACATGTAGCCAATCCCATTTAGTTGAAAAAAAAGCTCTGACTATAATAATGATGATGAACCTCCTTCTTCACATGAGGTGTCATCGCCCAATCCTTTGGTTCAATAAATATAATATGAGCCATTCAAACCCATCAGAACTTTCTAATGGAGCATATATCACATAGGCATTCTCATGATACCTAATAGAGAAGGGAATTGCTGAAGGAAAACACTTCCAACATTACCATATTCTTTTATATTGACCATCTTACTTTCAAATTCTTTCTCTAAGGGAAAATGATTTAATAGGACTACAGTCCTATAAAAAATAAGTAAACATCACCTCATAACTCATCGAAAATTACAATTTAAGTATTAGAAGAACTTTACATCAATCATCTCGGCTTAGACATTAAAAATATGTTTTTTTACATAACAAAATTTAAACATTCAAATTTTGAGAAATCTGTATCTAGCCAATGTTACGTTTTCAAGGGTTACCAGGGTAGTGAAGACATGGAACCATAGCATGGCTGAACTGGTATGCACTTCTTTATCACCGCTTCTGAAAAATAGTGCATTAACAAGATGAAGAATAAGATGGTAGAGGGACAGAAGGATAAGCAGAGAGAGAGAGAGGGTCCTAATGAGACAGAAAAATCGGAGGTCATGAAACTAAGGCCCATAGAATTCATTTTACGAAGCATGATATGATTTGCATGATGGCAAAAAATTCAAGTCTCACTTGGATTCTCCGTGATCATAATTTTGGGCCTCAAGATAGTGTGGGACACAAGTTTGCATTATCAAACGTGATTTTCTTGTTTTAGTAGTGTAACTTTTTTTAATTACCCAAAATTTTGATATATTTGAATATTTATGTGCAGTCAAATATACTCTAATACTTGTAAAAAAAAAAATGAAGAAGGATTTCAAGCTCTAAAAAAAAAACATATTGTAACAAATTATTTAGACCATGTATTTTGTGAAAAGAAAATGTATATTGTCTATCAGGTTAATATGTAACGTGTATATTGTAATCAGTATATATGGAAAAGGTCAGTATAATATTTGGTAGACAATATACACTTTCTTTTTACAGTTACAAAGAGGAAAGTATAGTGCAGACACCCAGATCCTAATCAAGGAAGCAATGGAAGACCACAATACCCTGGGCAAGTTATCTCGAAATTCGAACCACTCACACCTATCCTGCCACAATTGTAAACTGGCCCCCATGAACCCAAATCATTCGGCATAGCTTGAAACACTGAAAGAATGCCTCTAAGGAGGAAGTAAGGTAGACCAGAACCCAAGACTACTGAACTGGAGGGAATTCGAAAGTAGAAGGTTCCAACGCCACTACCACTGGTGTCGGCACCACTCCCAGTGCCGACCCAAAATGCCTGACACACTAGTTAGACACGATGACATGCAAGAGAAGGAAAAGGCTCGGCACCATTAGCAACAAACTGCCCGACACTCAAGTAGACACGACGACATGAGAGAGAAGGAAAAAGGCCCAACGCCACCTCTGATAGTCAAAATTGAAAACAACTTGGATGTACGGACCTGTGTCACGAGTCACTATGGATTAACACATGTCGGAAGGAGTAACATGCAAGCGTGTCACCCTCAGATTGAATGGGATATCCATCAGCTGTCGGTCGTATGATGACACACTAACACTCGGTTGATACCAACAACACTTGGAATGGCGCCAAAGACAGTCAGAATAGCGATGAATTTTGATTCGTCAACCAATGGTACAGAAAAATGCCCAGAAGGCGATACATGGCAAAATAAATTTTTGTCAGAAAGCCACTCCAAATGGTGCCAATGGCATTGGGCCTTTGGAACTCCCCCACAAAGTTGTACCTTGGTTAGAGTCACATGATTTTGGAGTATTTAATTTTGTTAACAGTAGTTAATGCTAATTTATGCTGGTCCGGCGCCATTGCCAGTGGCGTCAAAGGCAGTTCAAATGGCGACGAGATTTCAAGGGCCCAGATTGCACTAAAAACGATGATTCTAAAACTATTTTGTCTATAAATAGAGGATTCCCCCTATGAGTCCAAGGCCAAGAATTTTTACAAAAGGTGCGAAAGCTCTGTCAGACCGAGCCTGGACCGAGCCCTAACCCTATCCAATCCGAAACTGAACCTTAAGCCCAAACTCTCATACCCTCAAAACCACACTCTAATATAAAAGAGGATCAGATAATTTGACTTTCCGGATCCTCTTCCACCTATATTCATTTTCCCGGCAAACCCCAAAGGATTAGGATTGATTGTGCAACAATCTACTCTGAACTAGCACCAACTTTAGGTGCCGAGCCTAGGGCCCAGTTCTAAGGTATCATTTTTCCCGTTAGTTTGATTTCATTAATGGAATTTATAAGTCCTATTTAGTTTCAATATTTTCATGTATCAGTTTTCCTTAGCTTCATTTATTGCTTTTTGTCACACCCCAAGAATTTACAGTACTGTTATTCTTGAGATGTGACGGACAAAACATATATACATCTATTGATAGGACAAATTTACAGTGGCGAGGTCTTACAAAGTAAATAAAGAAAGCTAGTACAACAACAGTATCTTCCAAGGTTTATCTTGACTAGCACTCAAAATGAATCCGTAGTTATCCTGAAAAAATGTTTACCATAGTTTGATGAGTTTGGCTACTCAGTAAGTGATCATCATAATCCTAAAAATAATCATGATTGAAAGATATCAATATTTTCAAAAAGGAGATATATTAACAGAAATGCATCAACAGTTTCACTTTCAATAAATGCATAACTAAGTATAATCCGAGTAATTGAAATGCTTATAACACTTTTAACGGCAGTACATAATTCAAAGGATTTCACAAAATACCCTACTGGCGTCCCAAGTAGGTCACCTATATACCCCATCAGCGTCCTGATGGGTCCACTTAATCCCTATCGGTGTCCCAGATAGGTCCACTTAATCCCTGCAGGTCCACTTATACCTCACCGGCGTACCGGATGAGTCCACTTAATCCCTACCGGCGTCCTAGATAGGTCTACTTATACCTCACCGGCGAACCGGATGAGTCCACTTGCATACTTAAATTATTTCTTTAAACCTCTTTAAACATTCGAAAGCAGCAATATCATGTACTCAACATATCACTAAAATCATTAATATGAATTTCACTTAAACCATTAATAACAATCACTCTATATAACATTTCAAAAATAACCAATCAAATATCTTGGGCTCAAATTTAGAAAGGTAACAGTTTGTAAAGGCATTCTAGCATAATTGCCAATTTAATATGTAATAAAAAAAAACTCTTATAAAAATTCAAGAATACGGAATTATCACAATTTATGGAATATCAATTCACAAATAAACATTTCACAACAATACTATAATCAATTGCAAAAATGTCAATTTTTAAATAATAAGGCAGTCATTTGCACATGAATTTTACAATGTCTAAATATTCAAAACAGTAGAAAAAAATATCACAATTTTACTAAAAGCAGAAATATCACATTTATTTCTAACAATAGACAAGAAAAATAAATAAATTTATTTTTCTAATTTACAGCATTCAAAATTTCTAACATAGATAAAATATCACAATTTTTATTAAAAAGATTATTTTTCAAGATAATGAGGTCACGTGAGCATAAAATTTATCGCGCCTAAAATTCATGATAATAAGCAGAAATAATTATTTGATTTTATTTTTTAAAAAGAATGAATTATTTTTCGAGACAATGAGGTCACTTACACACAAAACTGATAAAATAAAGATCCTAGACGGAAATATTACTATTTATTAAAAATAGACTATTTTTCAGAAAGACGATGTCACTTACCCACAATTATTTGAGAAGGAGCTTCCGATAAAAATTCGGCTAGAGAGAGGAGTTCACTGTGTTTCGACCAGAGAGAAAAATCTCATAAGTTTTCTAAGGTAGGAGTCCTCATCTCTCTAAATTTAAATTCTACTAATATATTATTTTATTTTTTTATTACGTTACAGGTGTGAGCGTTAGGTTACGCTTTAAACGACTAAAGCCCACGTCAAGCGTAAAGAAGCTTTTCGTAAAGAAGCAACAAAGCTTTTAAACGAAAAGCTTTGAAAAGTAGAGATGGTCCCTAAGGATCACCATGTTCAAACGAATCATCACGTATTAAAAGTTTATTTTCTTCTCTTTTTTTTTTTCAAAAGTTTAGGATTGTTACACTTTTCTTTAGATTCATTTTTCTTTGAAACTCTTTGTTAAATCCCCTCTCTTCACTAAATATTTCAAAACCCCTCTTGAACTCCAAGGCTAAGCTATGTAGGATGCCGACTTTGCCGGCGGTCCTAGCGGGATAAGATCTTGTGGCTTGATTCTCGCCCAAAACGTAATTTGACATGATATTTTCTCTATCAACTATTTTGACAAGTTGACTAAGTTTCTTGCCCACATTTTCGAGCATAAACATATTGCTACTAGCCATTAGATGTCAAATTAAATGACGTGGGGGGTATCATAAAGTTCAATTTTCTTTTTTAACTTTAAGTCTAGTCAATGACACTCACAACCACCCGATTTGAAACATAATGCACAAGAGTGATTGTGAACTCATATTAAAAGTAAATGGTCACTTTGGATACTTTACATAAATAATTGCATTTTTTCATCCTGAATTAAATAAGGGTGTGGTTTACATACGGTTGTCAACCTTAAGCAATCAACGTACGATGGACCTCTATATCTTGCTTAAAGATGGAGTGTAGGTTTCGAAAGCCCTTATGATGGCCTAAAAATCTGTTTCACAACTAATTATAAAATTTTAAGTTCCAAAAACGTTGTAGATCAAGCAAATCTACAAGTGCTTAAATTTTTTGAAAATGGACGGTCTACAAAATGCACTATTTTTATGACTTGAAATCATTTTTCTTCAATATGCATATATCTCAAGGAAGAGATCCATTGTAGGGTTTTTTGACACCGGAACAACTTCTTTGGGTGAATTTTTAAGGTTCACCTTCTACAGTATAAGGTTGGCACCTGATATAAACTTTTCTAGAATATAATGTATCAATAATTTATTTAAGAAAAAATATAGTTTATGAATAATTTGTCTCTGAAAAAAATAATATCCCAAGAGTGAATAGAGACCATCCAATTTTTGGAGGATAAGATCTAAGTGTTTGAATGCTCAAAATTCAAAATTGTGAAAAAAAGGCTAAAGGGTGTCCATCTGGCCCTAGGAATGCAAATACAACCCTTCTTAATTCTTCAACCTTCACTTTTCTTTCCAAGCCAAGGATTTCTTTCCAAGCCAAGGACACTTCATGTGGTAACATTTTAAATGGAACTCCTTGAAATTACCCCGGAAAGGCAATTTCGAGGAAAACGCTTTTTTAAAGTGTTTAATGAATTTAATTTCCCATTCCTCCTTATCCTCCTCTCCCACCCCCTCTGAACTAATACCAGGAACATCATTAAGTCTTCTTTTATCATTTGCAATAGCATGAAAAAATTTAATATTCATATTATACTCTTTCAATGATTTAAGGTTGAAAGAACATAAAAAGTACCTTATTATTAACCATTTAAAAGTTTTCGTCGATTAGAGATTAATATTTGGTGGTTAGGCTTGGAGACATAGTCACAACTAACCAAACATCGCACTAGAACGATTTCAGCAATGAACGAAAACATATAATTTAGACAAATAACATAATAGAAATCATATGCTAATGGAAATAAATGTAAAATTTACATTTTAGACATACCAAGCCTCCTATAAAAGTCACTTGCTAATGGGAGTAAATTTTGCTCTCGTGTTTAGTGACAACAACTACCACGAATTTAAAATTATTGAGATTTTACGACGAGAAAATAAATATCTATGATGAGTGTGTACGCTATACTCCCTCGGGAGTATAGTATGGTTTACTTCTATGCCCTCAGCCAAAAGTCCCCCTTGGGTTTTTTTCGTTTTTTTAACTTTCGCTTTTATGTTGCAAAGTACTCTAGATTGCTTTGCTCGCGCTGCAAAGCCTTCTATTTTGTAATATGAAATTTTGGGAGCTACTTAAGAATTATTAAATGATTATTCTTAAAAGAAAAGTTTTGAAATTGGGTGCCGTTTGTATAGAACTTAGGCTATAAACAATCAAATTAGAGCATACCTCCAAATAGTATTGAGAAATGTGGTTTCTATACTGAAAATATTTACGATAGCTTTAAAATATAATTTCATCTTTATTATAAAGTTTAAAGCTTCAAAAATAGTGTAGATAGATATGTCCATAAAAACTTAGAAGTCTTGAAAATTGACAGTACAAAAATGCATTACAAAATATACTATTTCTAAAACTTGAAATACATTTTTTTTTCTTACGTCCATTCATCTTAATATCAATCGAGATGATCAATTTAGAGATATTTGTGCATTAAACAACCTCTTTTAGTGAAACTTTTTAGATAGGCTCTAATTTGATTGTTTAGAGCCTCGGTTCTATATAAACTTTTTCCTTTGAAATTTGAATTTTCAAACACATATATAACCATCTAAAACTTGGATGGTCTTTATTCAATCTTGAGACATTAGTTTTTACCTACTTACTATAACTACTTACTATATTAAACTGTCAACCTTAAGTAACCGAAATAGAGACTTAACATTAAAATGCTTATAAGGGATACTGGAGTAATATCAATAGTAAGCCACATATTATAAGTAGTTTGATATATTTTTAAGCTACATACTACACGAATTATCATAACAACTGTAAATTGTATTTCACAAACTTATAAATGTTTCTAAGCAAAATATTACAAACAACTTTAACAGACTGTTACAAACTGAATCAAGCTTAAACAAAACTAACAAACTGTTACAAACAACTGTTACAGAGTGAAGCAAGCTTAAACAAAACTAACAAACTGTTACAAACAACTGTTACAGACTGAAGCAAAGAGAGAGTACTTACAGTATGCACAAACAATAACTGCAGAAATCTTTCCACTCTGGTGGACAGTGGCTTGGCAATAAAGAGTGGTTACAATCACACATAGAGAGAGATTTTTACAAATAAGAGAGGAAAGAGGAAGAAGTTGATCAAGAGATAGGGGAATTGCTCTGAGGAATTGCTCTGAGGATTTTTTCTCCCTGTTTCTTCAAATGGAGTGGTGCCCTCTATTTATAGAGGAAAAAGGGCCAGGATGGATGCCAAGTGATCCGTCTCGATTATTTGGGAAGGAATCTTTCTTTATTGAGAAAAGACGGCTTGATGGAAAGTTGGAGACAGGTGGACGACTTTGTTGGTGGCTTTTACAGGCGGCATTTGTCGTTTAGCTTTAGTGGGCACAGGTGGTGGCTGTCGCATCAGGTAGTGGCTGTCGTATCAATCATTTTTACTTTACTTTAGTCACGTCTGCTTTGCTTTAGTCATTTTTGTTTTGCTTTAGTCATGTCTGCCTTGCTTTAGTCACATCTACCTTGCTTTCTGTCACATCTTCTTTTTGTCACATCTGCTTTTTGTCACATCACATCACATGTGCTTTTTTGAAATACTTTTGCAAGGTATGAAGGAGAATCTTTGATATATAAATCTGGAATATGGTACGTTAATACAATGTATGTTTTTGGGACATTCCATGTCCTGATGGGTTTGGTGTGTCAGGTGGCACTTCTATTTCGGGGTTGCTGGGTGTGCCGGATGCATCATGAATTTGGACATTTTCTACCTCTTCTTCAAATATTTTTATTAATTGTTTTTCTAATTCTTTCTTGATGGCTTGGGATTTTGCTTTTTCATCATGGTAATATTCTGCCAAACTATTTGGGTTGGAGTATAAATGTGAGCCATATGCTAAAGGGATTTGTTTGAGCTGTATATTGTCTGGTTCAATATTATGGTAGACAAAGACGTCCCACCATTTTATGGCAATTTGTTTGCCTAAACATGTCATATATTCAAAATTATTCGTATTATTTGGGGTTATCACAAAATTCCATTTGACGATCCATGGTATCTGATACATAGCAATAAAATATAGGTGGTAATCTATATTGGGATCACTCCCATTGAATTCAATAAAACGGTTTTGAGAGAATTGCAGAGGTTCAGGTAGTATTTGGGTTAAAGATCCCCATGTTGCAAACAAGTTACGAAACCAGTTTGGAAATGGAGTGTTTACAGGTATTTTAAACTGTAAGAACCAAGTGTGAGAATTATATGGGTTTTTGAGTGTCAGTATGTTATACTAGGCATCAATATAATCAGCATGTTTGTAGTGAGAGAGTGACGTGACTCTAAAATAGAGAAAAAAAGAGAAAGTGAGGGCATATTTGTTCTAACTCCCATTTGACACTCTAATTTGAGGTGTAAATATAAGAATTTTAATTTGAGAAGCAAATATAAGAAAAAATAGCATAGAGTTTAGAATGAAATACAAAAAATTTTAGGTGATAGGATGTCTTGAAAGCATAATTTGGGTATCTACCATTTTCCTCTTTAAGATATTGCGAGCAATAAAACTGAAAGGGTGCAGTTGGCATAAAGATGCATCCGTAGCTATAGATGTAAGGTGCACTTTCAAATTTATCATGGTATATAATTTTGATATAAAATGTTCTAAAGATTACCTGAAATTTATTTTTATATCTAATTATAAAATTTTAAAATTAAAAATAGTTAAAATCAAATAAATCTATAAACATAAAAAAATCTTGAAAGTAGACGATGTAGATAATATATTGATTTAAAATCTTTTCCGATGGAATTTTGAAGTGCATCCTTATATAAACTTTGTACAAACTGGAATCTATAGTACCGTCTATTTCCGGGAGTTGAGGCGTATTTTCGTCTTTTTGTTTAAAAATGATCGCGGGGATACCATTGCTCGCTATTGAGAAACACTGCAAAACAAAAAGAAAGAACAGGAGGATTGAGAAACAGCGAGGAGAGAGCAATGGCTTCGGTTAGGAAATTAGGGTTTTCTTTGCTATCAAATGTTCACAGAAGCAACAGCGCCATCAGTACCCGAAACCTTTCCTCTCTTGTCAGCGCCCACACTGCGAAATGGATGCAGGTTTTAATCTATTTAGTCCACATCTCCATGAATTTGGGGTTTCTGATGTTGATGATTCTTTTTTCTTAACTTCTCCTGTAATTTATACAATATTCTTTGTTTCTTTATGCGGTGGAATTTTCTTCCCTGTTTATATATAGTAATTGGATTCAATTATCTAAATCGGTCTTGCTTTTTTTTTGCTGGTGATTATATATTGACTAGACAATGTAAATGCTATGATTATTGAATCGTTTATATTAAAATTTTGGTTCATTTGAATATTTTCATTTGTGCGTTATAGGGAATTCAGATTTTTGGTGAAACATTATGATTAAGATCTATTTCTGTATAGCGAGTTCAGATTTTTGGTGAAACATTATGATTAAGATCTATTTCAGTATAGCTTTTTGATCAAAGTTTTAAGCATGTTCTGGATGTATTTTTTTGATAAGTATTCTTATAATTACATACTTCTTTGTGGTAGGTGAATCTCATACTAAACTCTTTTTTTTTTTTCATTTTTGGGAAAGAAGACATCTGAGTCTTTTGACTGATCCAAAATTTGAAAAAAATAATAGTTCATTGAAGGAAACTAAGAGAATTGGTATCAATCATGCAAATAAATTTTACTTCTGAACTTTGTGGTCATTCCTCTATACATTAAACAAAAATATGTTAACTTTGAATGCATAGACCATATAATGGACTTAAGTCAAACAGTTATGTTCTTCCAGTAATAGTTTATCCTCATTTCTGGGAATGTCCTATTTTGAAAATTCTATATCCCTGTCTGTCCCTTCTCACTTTTTGTTGGGGAAGATTTTACTTATTTTGTGGTGGATATAATTATAACTGCTCATAAGTATGTTAAGACTTATTAAGTTGCATCAAGGATGCGAATTCATTAGGTACTTATTGCAATCAACTCTCACTGGAGAGCAACTCACTGTCCCAAATCCCATTTGAACCAATGAATTCGATTACCGATCATTTCATCGGTCACTTTGGAAAAACGAATAAACTCTCACATCTCTATGTTTGGATGGTTTTGAGTAAGTTAGACTTCAATTAGAATCCAAATGCTGTTGGTCTTTAATATGGCTCTGCAGTCCAAAACAACAGGCAACTTTATACCCTTGCTTTTCTGGTGCTCTTTTTGACCTATAAAGTCAAAGGTTGTTAGTGAGCCTATCGTTCAAATTTGACCCAATTTGGTATCCACAATAAGGGGCTGAAGTGAGAGTCACTGCTATCTATACATGTTTGAGACACTGGGACCACAGTCTATGTATCTATGGATGGTCTACCTTACCAGACTGCAGTCAATTGAGAACCTAACCTAATCATTTTATTTCAAGCTCAAATTTTGATGGACAGTAGCGGAACATCTGATGGGGTTTTGGGCATAACAATCCACTGCCCTGATTCCCAAAATGCCTTTCTGGATATTTCTCAATGTCCCAGCTATTCACGGAGCATGAGAAGCAGATGAATAATTATCACCACCAAAATCAGAGCCCCGTATTTTTCCAGAGAATCTCTCAATTGTTCCAGAGCAACTAGAAAGAGAAACTTTAACCAGAA
Source organism: Amborella trichopoda (assembly GCF_054954075.1). NCBI lineage: Eukaryota > Viridiplantae > Streptophyta > Magnoliopsida > Amborellales > Amborellaceae > Amborella > Amborella trichopoda. Next base: position 47,340,001 of record NC_142338.1, on the reverse strand, counting down.
AGAAATAAGTTCAGGTAGGATAACTATCCAGAAATATTCGCAACTCCATCATGTATGATATCTTTTTTGTAGACTTTCGCCGGTTCCCGTTGCTATTGCAGGCCTTACACAATCGATCAGATCATATACCTATTGTTCAAATTTCATCCAATTTGATGTCCGATAAGGGGTTCAACCATGTTAACGCCAGTCCTCTGCTTGCTTAAGTCACTAGATCGCAGTCAAGCTTCAATTTGACTAATTTAGATATGTCCTAGTTGGGGTTTAATGGTTAACCACTTTCAAAAGAGTACTCTTTTGAGGACAAAATCCTGAACTCTTTACAGTTCTAAATTCATTGGAATTCAGATTAAGTCTTGGAAAGGATAAGGTTGACCTATGTTTGTCACTTCATAGATCCTAATCCTTGGATAAATGCTAGATTTATGTGTATCGTGATCTGGATAGACCAAAGTGACACATAAAGATAAGTTTATCTTACATGTCCGATGAACGTAATAAGTAATGGGAGATCACATTGGCTCCTAGCCAAGGCTGAGTAACTCGGCCAAGTCCAAGTTGACTGAGCCGAGTTTTCAAACCTTGTGAAAGGATGATTTGGGATGGACGGTTAAGAAGTGCACAATAAAGGAGAAGAGCACAGGGCCTATAAATGCTATAAATAGGTCTTGTCAACTAGTCATTCCAAACATAGGGTCTTAAGTTGCATATGGAAGTAGAAAGATGGGTTGGGAAATGGTAATTTGAGGGAAAGATACTAGGATTTGTTTGGCCAGGCAGTGAACCAAGGTGTTACCCTTCATATATGTTTTGAGGGCTTTGAGCATAACACACTATGGATTCCAAAACTGCAAAGGGATCTAAAGGATGCAGAAATCCAGACCTTGTTGAAGCTATTGCAGAACTGGAGGGCTTCTATTACATGCTAAGAGGGATGGATGGGATGGTGTGGGCTTCTCAATGTGGTGGCAAGTTCTCGGTTAAATTTCTCTACAATACCATAACCAGGGCAGTAAAGGACAACCATATTATCCAAAGGGTATGAGCGATTCGTTGTCCACCAAAGACTCAGGTTTTTGCTCGGTTTTTCTTCATCCCCTGACCAATAGGAACGTGATCGTACTGGCTATGTGCTTGATATGCAGAATTGGTGCTAAGACAGTTAATGATTTGTTCCTACTTTGCGAGTTAGGTATACTTGGTATAAACTGGGTGATGCCTCAACCCTTGGAGGCGTTGCTTACACAATGGTGCTCCATTCCTTTACCAAAAGGAGACTGCACTCTGTTGAGAATGGCGCTATTAGCTGTGTTATGGATGATATGTATAGAATGGAATAGCAGGAGTTTTAAAATAAGTCCCAACCCATTTGGTGGCTACAGGGCAAGGTGATGGTTACACTGATTGTATGGGCTAGGACACAGAAGGAATCCCAGGGATACACTTTTCATGTGATTTTCAAAATCAGTGTGAGGCCATTGGCATGTGAAGTCTGCCCAAGAAAACAGGTTTGGACTGTGGTACACCCCCCCCCCCAACCTATGGGTATTGTGAAGCTGAATTTGACAGCTTCTTCAGGGCAACCCTGGACCTGCAGGGATTGGGAGTCCTTCCTGATCGTCAGGGCAAAATATACTTGTCGTTTCTGGGGTCGCTGCCATGGGGAGGTTAATGAGGCGGAGGCAAGGGCCTTGTTGATAGGGCTAAGGCGTATTGACTCGAGGTGGAAGGAGCTTATTGTCGAACTCCATTATACAGATATTATAACATGGTCATCGAAGAAGGAGGAATGGTCATGGAGCTTACATGATTTGTCGAGATTTTCCTTTTGATAGAAAACATCAAGCTCTCTGTCTCACTCAGGGAGGGATTCAAATGAGATTGTAGACTCCCTGGTGTAAGGCGTTCACAAGACAACCTTACAAGTGACATTTTTTTATTCTTAGAGATGTCACACCCAAATTTGTGCAGGATTTATTTTTGTAAATCTCAATTTTTTAATCTTTGAAGTTATGTTAACAATTACAAAAACAAGTAAAATCACTTCCCAATATAAACTGTACAAATGTTGGGTTTTATATTTCAGTTTACCCTGGATATGTAAACCATTCAAGGGGCTTTTTTCGAATTATTGAAATGCTTGATCTCTTTGAACTTTGAAGCAATATCTTTTCTGAATTTGCTTTAGTTGGGAGCTTTCTTCTTCATAGGTCTGTTCTTCCCTTTTTTTTTGTGGTGCAGGACACTACCAAGAAATCTCCAATGGAGTTGATCAATGAAGTCCCTCCCATCAAGGTCAACGGACGAATTGTTGCTTGTGAAGGAGGTAATTTTTCAAATCTTTGGACCTGATCTCTGAACATGTACAAATTTTTGGCTGTAAATTGGTCAGTATTCATAATGGCACATATTCAGCCAATTCTTGCACGAATCATGTATTAGAGCATACATTGACCAGATTATATGATTTTCTTTGTAGTTAGGGGAATGTTTTCTGCTTCTATTCTGGCTTGACGAGATTATATGGTTTTCTTTGTGGCTAGGGGAATGTTTTCTGCTTGTATTCTGGCTGATATCCAACTTTAGCTCAAATACCGCCTTTTATCTAAGTAGGAAAAAAATAAATTACGGGTGCATCCAAAATGTTTCTGTCAGTCTCGTCATGTAGATTTCCTACATATCAAACCTTCTAGCTAAAGTATGCACTTCTTTGTTTGCTTTGCTTTTTTTTTTTTAATGTTTTGCTTCATTTGACAGATAACGACCCGGCTTTGGGGCATCCTATCGAATTCATATGTCTCGACCTAAAAGAACCGGCTGTGTGCAAGTATTGCGGCCTACGCTATGTGCAGCATCACCATCACTGATTCATGGTGAAGTCTATCAAATGTATGTGGAATCATACTATTTTATTTGTACTTTCCAAGAAACCTTTTTTTCTTTTACTGTTTAGGATCTCTTTAATTTGTAGTAAGTGTTAATAAAAATATTGAAAGAAAAAAGTGTTTGCTTTCAAATCCTATGCTGTGGACTTGAAATTTGACATTTATTTGTTTGTCTTGGATGGCAAGTTTCTGTTGGAATTATCACATGATTGATGTCTTGGCTTTTTTATTATTGAATTATGGAACTTTTTTTTTTGGGTGAATAGAATTAAGAGGCTACAACTGAGAGAGAGAGAGAGAGTGTATGTGATTTTTGTTTGATAGAATTATGAAAGAGGGTTCACCACATGATGGTTATGTCAACCTTCTTGATGACAGAGTGAGTGTGTGTCCCCGGCTAGTCTTTCCTTTCATTTTAATGATAGATTGGGAGAAAAGGAGGTGCAAATACTGGAGTTTGATTGTTTTTTTTCCCCACTTGATTTCCGCTTCAAAAATCGGATATGAACCCTATTTTAAACCGTTCTAAATTTATTTCTGCCCTACATATGCATATGAAGTCTTTAAAATAATAACAGATCTGCTTGATCTAAGATCAATTAGAAGGACGAAAATGACAGATTTCGAGTTATGGAGCATCTAAAATATGGAGAAAAAATAAAAGTGAAATTAGAGGCTGCTGCCTCGTCAATTACTTTCCGTGGTTTCTATAAGGCTGCAGCACAACTTGTTATAAAACGGTTGCAGCTTTTCGATTAGGGAATGTCTATAAAGAGGCCATTTGCTTTTTTTACATGGAATTTACAACTATTTTTACTCATTAGATGGCAAAATGGATGGCTTACGTGAGTCACGAAGTTCAAAAAACTTTTTTTTTAGAACTTTGTGTCTAATCAATGATATTTTTACGACCGCTCATTTTGAAATTTAAGAGACAAGAATGATTATGATCTTTTTGTATAAAAAGCAAATGGTCTTTTGTAGATAAGAGACAAGAATGATTATGACCTCCTAATATAAAAGGCAAATGATCTTTTGTAAACAATCCCTCCTTATTATCCATTAAAAAATGATCTTTTGGAAAAAGTCCCTCCTGATTATCCATTAAATCTTCGAAATTTTTTGAAAGCGGTTTTGGCTCTCAAAGTATAAGGTGGTTTTTCCATTGAAAAAGAAGAGGGTATCAAAATTTTCAAGTACAGAAGAAACGACAAATGTTCAATGTTTTGTGTTCCCCGAATTTCAATGTAATGATTTGACAGTAAAGTACAAAGCAAGTCCCCATGAAAACCCCAACATGGCAACAATTTGGGAACTGAACCACCAGATAAGTAGTTTTGGATTCTGATGTAATGATTTGACAGCAAAGTACAAAGCAATTTCCCCATGAAAACCCCAACATGGCAACAATTTGAGAACTGAACCACTAGATAAGTAGTTTTGGATTCTGAAAAAGTGGTTTTGAATACGTGAGAAGGAGTTTTTAAACCAGCAAGGTGGTTTTCTTATCAGTAATTTGATGACTGGAAAATTACTTTTCAGTGAGGTTTCCTAGTAACGCAAGGATGAGCCGGTCGGCTGCAGGAACTAACTTACACAGTGGAAGGTGATGAGAAGGGATAAAAAAAATTTCAATTTCCGCCTCTTCTTTCCCATCCCGCTGACAACTAGATCTTTTTCAGATCACCGGAAAGTTCTATAATTTCCTTCTTTTTCGGAGGGTCGAGAATCAAAATGCAATGGTGTTTAAAAAGCCCGCCCATTTCACATGAAGCAGAGGCCCAGAATCTCTTTCCAATTCTTTCGGTAGAGAGAAGTCGGGGGTTCCCCTTCCAAAAATCCTCACTTTCAAATTAATTGATGGTGAGGAAGGCTGCCGAACTACTTATTAAAGTTGCACTGCAGCCTTATTCGAACATTTCCTTACTAAAATTGAAATGTTGATCAGTAATCCCAAATGCCCGCTACTCAGTCATCTTAATTCCTCTTAGCCAAAAGATTTTATACTTGTGCGGGAGTATATTGTCTATTTAGTATTTACCCCTCGGATAAAACCCAATTAAGAGTGATTTTAGGATCACAAATTTTATGGTTATGACCTCTTCAACCTATGGGTTAACTTCAACAACAAAAAAATCCAAATTGCACCCTCTATGATTAGAAAAATAATGTCTCAAGAGTGAAAAGAGACCATCCAATTTTTGGAGGGTAAGATTTAAGTGTTCGAATGCTCAAAATTCAAAATTTGTTTCCTTGAAAACAATTATCTAGTGATTTGAAGTTTTGTAATAATAGGATAAGAGACAAGGAAGTAATTAATATTGACAGTCAAGAAATACCAAAAGTGTTTCCTCTCTATATTTTAGATCGATAATCCAAAAAAATGGGGAGTTGAAGAAAATGTCACACATAGAATTAGAATTAAGTGGACAAAGTAAAGATGTACAACTTGAGTTTTATGTAATCACAGTACACCATCTTAAGTAGATGTTCTGACCGAGGGAGTAAATGTACACTGCTCCAGGGGGAGCATATTATTCTTTCGACAAAAGCCAGATTGAAAAAATCATTCGATGTTGGAGTAGATGTATACTGTGCTCCCAGACGAGCATAGTATACATTCTCCAAAAGCTAGAATAACCCCTCGATTTGAATTCCATCTCCTCGCTTGCAAACCTCTTCGAACCACTGAAGCAAGCAACTGAGCCCACCTCAAACACATTTGCTCGTTGGCTTCTTCCCCAAAAGACCAGAAGACCCAACATTCGGATTTCGCACCCTGGGCTCTTTCATTGGTCTCAAATGTTATTTGATTGAAATTGATTAGTACCCCCGCTAAAATTTCTAATGGTGTCCTTGGATAAGATTTTTAAAATTTAATCAAAATAGTCCGATATTAAGTAGTTAATCCCTCGAGTCGTTTGAGAAATTTCCGTGAAAATTGAATCAAAGATGAATTATTCGTACTTGTCAATCTTTTCATCAGCAACATAGCTTTCATTTATTTCTTGTCGCTATAAACTGGATAAAACCAACTGCTGTCTGGTGATTAGAACCCAAGAAAAGAAATGAGAATGAACAGAAGCTCAAAATCGTTTCCTCAAAAATATTCTACAGTTCACAGCCATTACATACAAAATTCACTGATCAGTCCAACATCATCACATTCCATCTCCAATATCAGCGTCGACCTGAATGGTCTGGATTAATTTAGTCAGTATCTCTTACATCCCACCACACTAGCCATAAGCACATTGATTTTGAATTATAGAGGTATCTAGTGCAGGCAAAATCCTTGCCCTAAATACACGAGCTAAGTCTACAATGTCACCCTGGTTTGCCGATCTACGGTCATCTCTGCGTTTTCTGGTGATCCGGTTTGTTATATCAATGGCTGATCTTGACATTTCTCGGCTGCTTGTTAAGCTCTCCAAAACAAGCTTAGAGTAAGTGGGGTTAGAAACCAGTCGACACAAAAGAATTAAAGCTTCTCGAATAAGCAATGTCCTGTCCATTAAAAGATAAATAGGGCAAAAAAGTAAGAACCAACCACAGTCAAGAATAATGATTAGGAATAGGCCTCGGCCAGGTGAATTACATAAATGAAAAATAAAAATAAAATAAAATTTTGAAAAATACAATGAAGCTACTAAAATTTAAATAAAACCAAAAACAACATTAAAAATTCCAAATAAGGTTTAAAAAGTATAGAAAAATGAATAAAAAAAATGATTTATAGTAGGGGGCATATTAAAAATTCAAAAAAATAATAAAATAGAATTTATGCCAAAAAAAACTCACCAATATTTTCCAAAACATCCAATTTATATATAAAAATTTATAGAACAGTCCCATATCTTTTACAATTTTTGCAGTTTTTTCAATTTTTTTATGTGTCGAGTTGTACACAACTCGGGGTAACTCAGCCTCACCCTACTCTTCCGAGTTCGATTGGACTCGGGGGAGTTCCGTAATACTGGTCAAGAATAATTAGCAAAAAGAGAAATAGAGTTATTTGTCATTGATCTTAAGAGAATACAGAAAATTTTCCAAAAAAAGGTGTTTCTCATAATAATGCAAGGGATTCCTGCTTTTATTTTTCCAGAACAATGTTCTTCACAAGACAAGGTTAATAATATACGAAAAATATCTTTCCTAACTCAAATTTCAGTTTTTAGTTTTCTAAGCATTTTTTTTTTAACCTAAGGGGAACCAAAATTTCGAAAAATTTCCCATATAAAAAGAATTTCCGAAAACGAGATTCATCCCAGCTTTTGATTTTTCTGACATTTTGAAAGGAAAAGTTTTATATGACTATGTATGGAAAAAATTAGTTTGTGGGTCTTTGCAACGTTAATAAATGTATAATAAGTAATCAATAGGAGATTGATATACAATAATAGAGATTATCCAAAAGAGAGTAAGAAATAAACCTCATTAACATTTTTCATATAATAATTACAGCAAAATACAATTAGAAAACTAAAATGGATATTAAAAGCCAATGTCTCAGTGGATGGCAAGAAAAGTTCATATTACAAATGAACAGTAGAAGAATATTATTTATATCTTCAGAAACTTAAAATGCAAAAGATAAAATCCACCTCTCTTTGGGTGACACATTTGCAGTTATTTCTGCTTCTTCAGAGTCCAGTTCCGATGTCAATATCTTCAAGAGTGACTCTAAAAAGTTGACTTTGATAGAAATTGCACAATTTAATAAAATTCCAGTGCCACTTTTCCCAGAAGCCGCAATAAATGCCATGACATGGATTGCATGCCTACGAAGTATGCACTCCTGCAAATTTCAAGAGAATTCACAAAAAAGAAGACTCTCTTTCGATTTCTTGAAGGGACCTCTCTCTCTCTCTCTCTCTCTCTCTCTCTCTCTCTCCATTTTTCTAATTGTCTTCACATTTTTTCTCACCAGTTCTTTCTCTGTTTTTTCAGATTTCCTTTTCTTTCCATACATTTTCTTTCTTCTCAGTCTTGTTGCCATTTATTTGTTTTTAACCTTCTATCAAAATGAAGACCGCCACAAAAACCAAAAGGTGCAAAATAAAAAAGTCAAAGGTACAAAACAATAATGGGGCAGTGCCCTAAAAAGAAACTCATCTTCAAACTTGGCACTTTCGGTTTTTTTTTGCTTCAGCATTCAACCAATCACCTTGTCAGTTTTTTCTCAGATTTTTTTTTCTTTCTAAGCTTCAAATAGGAAATTTCTAATATAGAAATAAGATGACTTCAAAAGTTAACATACCTTTGTCCCATTCCCATCACAACACAAGCACTCTGCCAAGCCTTCTAGAACACAGACGAGTATCCTAGAAGCATCTTCTGGACCATGATGCGAATCATCTGCAGATCCACCATTAAAGAGTTTCAGGAGCCCTGGGCCTGAAAGGAAATCAGAAAAATTAATATTCAAACAAAAAAGAAACAAAGGGAAAAATGATTCTGCATATAGGGAGGAAATAATGATTTTCCTAAAGATTTGAACATAAAATTGCCGTTTGATTTTAGCAAATGAATTTCTCTTTTGTACCATAATATTGAAAGACGGAAAAAGTTTATATAAAGGTGAGGCCCTAAACAATTAAATAAGGCGCAATGCAAAATTCATTAGAAGAAATTGTTTTGATGCGCAAAAATCCTCAAATCAATCTCATTTTAACCTCAAGATGTATGAACATGAGAAAAAATGGATTTCAAGTCTTGAAAATAGTGCACTTGTAATGCGCTTTCTAGACCATCAATTTTCAAGTATTCGTAGATTTGCTCGATCTACAATATTTTTTAAGCTTTAAATTTTATAATTAGAGATGAAAATAAATTTCAGGACATCACAAAGATTTTCAGTACTAAAATGTCTTTCAATATTATTTGAAGGTGAGCCTCACTGTGATTCTGCAGCCTTATACAAACCCCACCCTTGAAAGAAAGATCTTAGGCTTTTCCTTATTAATGACATAAACCTCAAAATATACAAGGGAATTATCAGATTTTGAAGAGCTCACCAAACATCTACTCTTTCAACAGAAAATCTGCAACCACCACTTCAAAAAAAACCTATTTCCATAAAACGTTCAACAGAGAATTGCATTTAAATGTATATGATAGTAGGTGAAATAAGATTATCATTGGAAAAAACAAAGAAGATCAACAAATTTAAGTACATGGGCTAATCAAAATCCAATTTGAATGCAGACCTACAATTCAATAGCAGAAAAAGTAGTCGAACCGCCTGCAACCGAACAAGGATTGCTGCTTTCATCTTCAAAAGCTTTGAGATGTTCTCGAACATTGATACAGTCCCAAAGCTGCCATGGGAAGGACATTTCTTCAGGGAGGGAGGGAGGAGGGTGTGTGTGTGTGTGAGAGAGAGAGAGAGAGAGAGAGAATTAAGTTCCCAAAAACTAGTAGATAGACTAAAACTTACGTCTCCCTTTCCATGTTGGGTTCACTTCTCATCACAACCAAGTTCATTATGGATATTGCTTCCAATTGTACACTCTGACTCGTATTTGCCACAGCAGTTTGATGTAATTTCTCAAATAAACTCATCCAATTTATAGAGAATACATCTACATTGTTGCTCAGATTTTCCCGCTTGTTCTTGAATGGAGCTTCAAAATCTGAGCACTTCACCCTTGGAGAAAAATAATCTAAAGAGGATGCTTTCTCTGGGCCAAATATAAACCTGAAGCGCTCTTTCCATTTCTCAAAATTCTCCTCTCTTTTTTCCTTCAGAGAATTTGAATCTTGGCGATGACCCACCTCATCATTGCTCCTGAGATGTGTTCATGCACAGCATAAGTCTTAAGAGCAAACAAGCACTTGAGAATGAACATTCAAGGCAAAGCATACTAAAATTCAAACGACCATAAATCACCATCCATTGAAGGCAATGGATGGCAATGGATAGAGAGAGTGGAACCCATCAAATAAGGCATTCCCCAGTGGTTAAGTTAGTTTAATGGGACACATCTGAACTGAGTTTTGGAATCTGACTCAACTAGAAAATCAGTCAACTTGGGTACTAGTCACAAGTCATCAACTATAACCGGAACAAGAGATACGATAAGATAATATATGATTATCCAACTAAAAAGTTACAGAACAATATTTTCTTTGTGAGAAAGTTACAACTACAAATAAATAAAGTGGCATAGCTAGTTACATGCTCAAATATGTTACCTACATCATATAGGGTATCATGAATTTACAATAAATCAGTGTTGTGCTAGAGCTTGAACCTCATTTCAAATGCAAAAATTAGCACTTACCAAGGTCAGCCATACAAAGTTGAGCCACAAACACACAGTGCCTCCCTATGTGTGTGTTTTTTTTTTTTTTTTGATAAATGTTGACTTTTGTATTGCTATAGAGAGAGAGAGTACAACTTTGGGATTAAACCCAAAACTGTACTCTATCTCTGTATAGCAATACAAAAGTCAACATTTATCAAAAAAAAACACATAGTTCCTCCCTCACCCCACCCTACCCCACCCCACATGCGCACACACAAAAGATACGTACACTAGGCCATTGAAAAAAATGAAAATCTAATCAGTCTTTCCCAGACATACACAAAGGATATATCAGGTTTATGACCAGTGATTAGGAAGTGATTAACTGAACAAAGTACATTACAGTTCTTGTAGAAGTATATTTAGGAAAATTTACAAATCCACAAGAAGCAGAGATAAAACGGAGCATAAGGTACCTTTTCATATATTTCGTGTCAAAAGCAAGAATGTAGTGCAAGATGAAATGCAGAATACGTAGTGAGCTACAGACAACATCAACCTGCAGGAAATAAGAAGATAAGGTACCATTTCCGGCTTCATAAACCTAGTATTATCCACAATGTAAAATCACATAAATACTAACCACTGAATTCGTGCAGTTCAAATTTAGCCAGGAAGACAAGAAAAAATTTCTATCGACTGATAGGCTAATAGCATGATAAGACTTATGAAAGACAACATCTCCTATTAAAATGAAAATTACAAATGATAAATGGTTAACTAGCTCAGACCATTAGGAAGTATATGCATTTTTTTTTTACAATATTCGTAGTGCTAAAATTTGTGTAATGTATTATATCCCCCTATTTATTATTGAGAAAATACGATACTGCTTGGAACCATGCATTGATCATGTAACTTGAACTATTAGCGATTTCTCAAAATATCAGTACTTGCCTCGTAAATTTTTAAATGACTATTTTACCATGGTCCGGTGGCCAAATCACTGTACAACATGTTTAAAACCCAAAGGGTGATATAGTTGAAGATATTTTAAGAAGATACACTGTGCTTTCTACATTGGTGTACAATATAAAATTAAACGAATCATAATCTGTGAAAAAATCATGACACTCAGGGCACGTCTTTTTTGCGAAAAAGCGCTCTATAAGAAAGCGCAACTCACTAGCTGGTAAGATGCTTCCCCAATCTTTATCTATTTTTTATGAGAAAGCGGCTTCAAACCTATCTAGGTGTGAAAACGCTTCCAAGGCTGCTGCAAAGCTCTCTTGTGAATGAATTTTGGAAAGCGCTTTTAGAAGAAAAAAACAAAGTGAATTTCAAGTTTTTTGTTAGATGCCATGCTAATTTTCAACCAAAAAAAAAACTATCACAAAATGACGAGCATCTGGTCAATATTTTTTTTATATTTAAAAGTACCCCACAGAAGTAAAAGAATCTTGCAAAACAGCCTATCTCTTATGACTGTAATACTGTATGCATGTTAATTTCTAAATAAATAAATCAACTGTACACAATGTAATCATTTAAGTAACTGATTGAACTAGACAAACATACTAAACCAATTTTTGAACTCACATTTTCAAAGTTGCATAGGTCAAGTATGGCATCCACCAAAGAATCTAGCCCAGCCATCTCATTATTCATCTGTTGAATCCACAAGATAAAATAAACAAATAACTATTCTAGAAATTGATGAAAGCAAATCCAAGATAAAGTGTAAATACCAAAAAAGCAATCTAGATAATCCATATTCATGAGAAGAGGACGGAGGGGGGGGGGTGGCAGGGATGAGAGAGAGAGAACTATTTCTAGGCAGTAGTCAGGGTGTCAGGGGACATAACATGCTGTCTAGAATTCCATTCTCACCAGGTCCCAAGTTAGCATTCAGAGAGAAACAGTTTCCCAGCAGTAATCAGGGTGGCAGGTGCCACAGCGTGATGTCTAGAGTTGCAGAGAAAGAGAGGGAGAGAGAGCACATGAAGCAAAGTCCCCAACAATCAGCAAGTTTTTACTACTATTTAAGTGATGGAAATGATCCACCAATCCTCCATAATTTCATATTCTAGTAAAACTTCTTGCTTATCAACAGACTCGTGAGGCACTCCACATGTATAGCTAACTTTCCATTTATTTTAGAAAATTAAAGATCTGCATATTCAAAAGGCACATATAATATGTGACGTTTCAAGCATTAAGAGATATAAAAGTCTGGCTTGGGTCGAGATATTTACAGTGCCAATTGTTGCAGCCCTACATCCCAAGTTCGAATCCTATCACTGAACTACCTAAAGAAAGTATATAAGAGGCAGTTAAGTACAAAGTACATAGATTGTTTGGCTACTGCATGTGTTTTGGGTCAGCTTCTGCATCAAGTTCTATAAAAAGTTCCCACTTTGCATTTAGGGTTGGACCTGGTATTTCTATTTTTTTCACACAAAGTAGCAGCCATTCTTGCGTGTGTGTGCACCTAAAAGGGCTAAAAAAACTGGCTTCAAAAGCAGCCACAATTACATATTCTGGGTGCTATGTAAAAAGCCACCCAAAATACACATGGCACTAGTTTTGAACGACATCCAGACAGACCCTTACTCTTAACAATATGTACCATCCACCATTTTCTTCGAGCCAAGCTAAAGATGAGAGCTACCGATATTAGAGTACTTACTTTAGTTAATATTGCATAAAGACGACACACTTTTGCAGCCTCAACCGATTGACCAGAACCACCTCCTTTAGCCACAGGGTCTAAATTATCGGAGGAGACATTAGTCATGCATCTAAAAAGCACATGCAAATCTGTAGCACAAGTCACAAACAACTTTGACACTAAGTTATGCCCTGATCTATTATCAGTCGGGGAGTGCCAGATTTGGAGCAACTTGTTTTGGATTTCATACTTCTCAGAGAGGTCATCATTCCTTCCAAACTGACAATCACCCAAATCCATATCAGTCTGAACTCCTATTGCTTCAGTGCGCTTTGGTTGTGCACTAGTCTCTGGGCAGATATTGTCTTGTGCCTGAAGGAAGATATCTTCAGAAAATTAGCACAATGGAAGTATTTTTTATGAGCTCAATTATCAGAAGAACAAAGTCATTGTTAAAAAGAAAAAAATCATTCATAAGTCAGTCTCTATATCACTACAAACTGCTGTCCTTTGGAAGATAAGTGCGGCTAATTGAATGCACGGCATGGAAAAAAAAGAAGAAGAAATGGTAACGTCTTTAATTACCTGAGGGCCGTAAATGCCATGACTTGGCCTTGAAGCTGAAAGAAATCAGATATTAATTATACCCAAACAAGGCACTTTAGAGAAAGACTCAATCTTTGGGAATAAAATAAGAAAATATTTCATAATTCACTGGGTCATCACCAACCTTTAAAACCATGGACAGTAATGGAGATAGAGTGGGGCACACCATTTGGGTCATGTCTCCTCCCGTTGGGTTCACACTTACTGTCCATCACTTCAACAGATGGTGGATGACCCAATAAACCATGATTTTTCCATGGTCCATGGGATTCTAGCATACTTCCCCAATGCATCAAAACATAAATTTTTGAAAATCTAAACCTTAATTCCCTAAATATTTACCCATTATAACCATTCAAAAAAAAAAACTTTATTCATTACCACTTTCAACTAGATGCCGGCTTTTTAATTCCAACCCAGCAGATAAATTGGGTGTAGAATCCTTTCTATTAGGACCATGACTGTCAAACAACTGAGACCGTGAAGAAGGCTCTCCTATTGATGTATCTAAACTGCTCATGTTCGTCCTAGACAATCTTTTTGATGTCCCCTCTCTAATCCATGGGGTATTAACAGTGATGCTGATATTATCAGTAACAGGATATCCAGGCCCAATCTGGTCATGACAATTGCCTGTGGGAGGCAATGGCAAAGAAACCCGACAAGATTCTTCCCCACAAGCTTCTGTTTGTCTGCAATCACGCACTACAAATTAGAGTCCAAATTACCTATTTACATTAATTGGATAAACTGGAACCACAATGAAGGAAAAAATAATAATTAGGAAATATCAGCAAGCAATTAGCAGAAGAGCACTAAACACTTTGTCCACTCATGGGCATTTGGTCGTTGTCATAGAATAAATCAATAAATAACAGTTCTACTCACAAGCTTGTCCTCTTTAGTCGCTGGATTTCTGCTTCCTTTTCCGCAGTTTGGGATAAGGCATTTCTGAGCTGCTCATCCTTCTCATCTCTCCTTTTTACAAGCTCCTTGTACTCATGGTCCTGAAACCATGATATTTCATGAACAACTTGGTACGAAATTATATACATAAAAAATATTTTAAAAAATGATTTCAAGATTCCAATGCCAATATCGATGAAGGACAAGAAGAGTTAAATTAAAAATGAGAAAATTAACTTTTTGTTCTTCATCCTTTTAAGTCATTGTTTATAGACAGGTCTTTCAACCCTGTGGGTCAGGATTGCATAGTTTCATGCATCCATCAATCATAAGAAAGCATGATATATAACAAAACAATGGCATCATGAATGAAAGAGTTCGATTAATTGAGGTTTTCCTCTATGATAGTCAGCACATAAGGCAAGGTACACTTGATAATTATCTGCAACTGTTCATGGAAGAGAACCAATAATAAAACTAGAGATTCTAGTGTGAAGGAGTGATTGTTATTGACAATGGGCATGGTCTCCCTCCCTCCCTCCCTTCTCCCTCCCTCGCTCCCTTCTCCCTCCCTCCCTCTCTTCGTAGCACTAATAATAAGACTAATGATTATTGTGTGATGAAATGATAGTTATTGCCAACAGGCATGGTCCCCCTCCTCCCTCACTCTCTCCCAAGAACCTGAGGTAGCATTCCAACTTGTACAGCTAACTTTTCTAGCATTAACAAAAGCCTGTATCATATTAAACAAAACATACCCGATGAGCAAGTTGCTCAGAGAGGCATCTCGACTCTGCCTGCAAATTACAGAAGAAGCCAGTGTTACCATCATATAAGTATGAAGAATATTAAAGCAATATAATCGATGCATACAGACAATGCCATTGGCAAGCAACGTGCATCATAAATGTTCTGATTCTTTACATGTGCTTCCAAACTGATATGTTAACGCTTAGCAGGGAAGAAATCCTTTGTAGTTTTTTGATAAGTGGAAGGAACAAATAGCATATTAGCATCCCAAATATTTCCAATGCATTTTGACCTTAGCAATAAAGAAGGAGGGGCGAGGTTCACAGGAGCATTCTGCAGGGAAGAAAGACAATAATTTCTTTCATGAGGGATAGAAAGATGGAATCATCCCATATATTCCCTATCCATTTTGATATTAGCAATGATATATACTAGGTGGCACTTCGTAAAATCATAAATGCAGAGGAAAAGAAGGCCTATATGATAATAGGCCTCATATGCCTGCCGATGATGGAAGGCAACCATCTAAATGTGATAAGATTGCTTGAGGAGCTATCAGGTTGGTGCATATGTCCATGATGTTCCAAGCTCCAGCTGCAATGTGGTTTAATGTAGTCCTCAGGGCGCCAAGAAGTCGAAATAGAATAATTGTAATAAGGGACACCCAGAGGAATGGGGGCTAGAAATATGAAGTTAAAGGGGTTAGGAAGGGGACAAAATGATTTCATTGTTACAAAGTCATATATATGGATAAGGAAAGTCAGGGCTCATAACCTGACAAGGATATTAGTTACTTGGGGTAATGATGGATCACTTTGTTTCCTCATTCAATTAAAATTTGGAGGAAGATAAGGAAAGAATGAATGTGCTAATAAGAATTTTGAGGAAAAATCAGGTGGTTAGGAAACAATTGGTAAGATGGGCGTGTGTCATCCTAGAAAACGTTATATATCAGGAAAGAAAATTCCAAAACACCTGAGATGGAATAAGCTTAGTGTAACTGATAGTGTGATTAATGAAATAAGGAAATCTGGTAGAAAGAAGGGGCACATTCTCAGGAAAATTAATACATTAAGGGATATATAAGAGGGAGAAGTGAACTTAAATGATAGAAAAGTATGGAAATAAAAGTACTAGTGTAAAATAAGAAATGATAGAGAACCCGTTAACTAAGCAAGTACATGAACTACAAGGGTAGGAGGGTTGGGGTGAAAATTCATTAGAAAGGGAGACCTGGGTGGAAATACTAAAAGGTGGTTGGTAGCAGTCACATTGGGGCTATTTAAAGCAAGCCTGAGGATATTGAGAGATGAAAGTCTCCAATGTCCCCACCAGAGTAATGCATTTGAGGGGTACATATTAGTACAAAGTAAGAAGTAAAACTAAATGGATATCGTGAAACTTAAGAGGAGAAATAAATGTGACAAGGTTCCATAAACAGAGAAGGAGCTGGGGTTACTAAGACCATGCAAAGCTTCCTTGAAGTTGTTTATATAGTGTGCCGAATGAATTCCTATACACAAGCCCTTCGAAAAACCAACATGAGTGATTAAGGATGAGCATGCTTCCTTCAATGTGGAATGGTGACCACATATAGCTTTCCAAGGAGTTTCAATTGCTCAAGTCCAAGGCTAGAGAATGGGATAAGGATGTGTTTGTGGCATGAGAAAGGTCATACCCTTGGAATTGTGAAGATCGACAACAAGTTGGAAGAAAATGGGAAAATGTGACTTGGTGGAGAGTGTGGAGAAGAGAAAAATCATTTTGAGAAGCAATATTGTGGCAGATGAGATGAAGTAGTTTTAGCCTATACATACCTGTTAGAAACAGATAATTTCTACTTGAAAAGACTGAATATTGTTTTGCGTGGATTCATCCATCAAACTATTTAGGAAAAGTTAATAATTAAAGATTTCAAGCTTAGTTTTCACTATAGTAGTGCCCGAGTTCTCAATGGTTTCACATATGTAGATCCCATTTAATTCATATACAATAATGTAAATAACTCTGTTACTTAAATCAACAACATGAATCCATATCAAATGAATTACCAAAACAAGAGGCAAGATAATAGAATCACTGCAACATACAAACGCATGATTTCACAGTAATAACCACTTCCTAGAACTCAAAAAACAATACTAACTTTTCACAGAAATCACCCAATTAGCACAATCAATCAAACCAAACTCCATAAAGAACTAACCATCAAAGAGCATAAGACACGATAATATAATCATTACAGACATTCATGTTTATTGTAATAAATACTCACCCCACTACTGCAAACAATCAAACTAAACTCCAACATTGACAAATATAATGAATCCAAATCAAATGAATAACATAAAACTGAAATCTGGATCTCCTTCAAAAATTTCGAATTAAATAATTCATACCTTCAATGCTTCGATGTCCTTCTCCTTTCCCTCAAACCCAACTCGACCACGGCCCCCATTTCTTGGTCCCAATCCAGCCCCACCAAAACACGAACCATTGTTCTTCTTTTTGGGTTCTTTTCCTTTGGTAATCTCTTTAAAACTCTGTGAAAGTTCCCTCGGGGGAGAGAAGCCAGTACTAAAATCATCTAATATGGGTACTTGTGTTGAGTTTTGGTGATCATTTGGGGTAGGATTCGTAGGAATGAGAAGTGATGTGAGAGAAGGTGAAGGTGGAGGAGGAGGAGGAGGTTGTGTAGCTTTCTTTACAGCAATGAGCTCCTTTTCTTTACGAAACAGAGCTTCTATGAAATCCGGGTCCGTCCAATCACCATCGTCTTGGAAGCTGAAACACAAGTCCATGTCGGTGCATTTGTGGGCTCTCTCCCTCTCTCACGAGTATATAGATTGGTGGGTTTGATGTTTTCTCAATTTATTCATCCACTCTCTCTCTCTAATATAGCCGCTTAGCAGAACCTGGATACCTAATCGCGTACATGGATAATGGTTTTGAGCGCGGTTTGCAGAGAGTGTAGAGAGAGGAAGAATGCGCCATTAAAACGAACGCGTAGGTTTTGAATTTGTGTAGTGAGATATTATCGTTCGCCCTTCCTCTCTTATTTAGAGAAGAGGGAGGAAGAGTGTACAATGAGATGTCTACATTTGTACAAATGTAGTCCCAACTACTCTTCACTATTGGCTATTGGATGTGAAATTAGTTGGCCACCTTTTATACGAAGCTTAAATTTCAAATGAAATTCTTTTCGAACTTCGTAATATACCCAAACTATCCGATTTGACATAAGATGATTATATGTAATTATGACTCTTTTGTATTAAAGATAAATGATTTCATTATATACAATTCTTTAAGAGATTAGTGAGAAGGTTACGCACATGCCCCTCAGAATTATAGTTATTTAAAAAAGTAGCCCTATCAAAACAGATAAAGCCACATCTCATAACTCATTGAAAATTACAATTTAAGTATTAAAACTATATCAATCTTTTTATCTTGAACATAAAAAAACCAATTTTTTTAAAAAAATTATTATCGATATTGAAAATTGATTTTAGAGCTATAATAGAGATTTTTGTTGCCAAAAGTGCTTTTCAGTTGAAAATTTAAGGTGAGGCTTTATTTTATTTTCATAAGCCTAGGCCTTATAAAAACTCATCTTTTAAAAAATCTCATGTAACTTCTATCTTTACTGTTTTTCTTTGCAAGAGATTTTTATTGAGAACATGAAAAGGGTACAAATACAAGGAAGAGATAACAAACAAAAAACACAAAGAAGGAAGAGAGAGGTAGAACTTAGAGAGGTTACAAAAAGAGAATATTTATTTCGTATTTATTTTTAAATTTTAAAAAAATCTAAATTACGCTACTTTGGATCTTCTATTTTTTTTTGGCTCGTAGACTTGCTTCGGACCGAAGTAGTTCCAAATATGTAATTTGGACATTAAAGGTCTTAAGTTGGATTTTGTCTACATAGCTATTGATTTTATATCTTTAAAAGAGAGTCGCAATGTCCATTTCTTAAAAAATATGGATGATGAACATGCACTAAATAGGCCTTGACTTATATAAAATTGATATAAATAAGAATCTCGAAGACCCCATTACTCAATCTCCCTCAACAGTTGGTAAAAATGGTTCATTTGAAACTAGTATGCCACATAGAAGCAAAAGAACCAGGCACCCGCTACCACTTTAGATGAATTTTATGTGTTCATGGATGAAAATAATTATTCTCCAACAAGTGAAGATACAATAGATGAATCTCAAAGCTACAACGAAGCTACTAGCTCACATGATTCAGTTGAATGGATACAAGTTACAAATTGATTTCATTAAAATTAATCAAGTTTGTGAGTTGGTTTATCTTCCTAAAGATAGAAAAGTTATTGGTTGCAAATGGGTCTTGAAGAACAAGCTTAAATGTGAATAGATCTATATAAAAATATAAAACTATATTGATAGCTAAATAGTTTACCTAAAGAAAGGTATAGATTATATAAAGATCTATTCACGTGTAGCCAAATTTAAAGCTATTAAGATCATCTTAACACTAGTTGTATATTATAATTTAAAATTATTTCAAATGGATGGTAAAACAATTTTTTTGAATGGAGAATTAAAAAAATATATTTCTATGGAGCAATCAGAAGGATATATAGTTAAAAGCAATAAAACAACATATACAAAATTAAGAAATATTTCTATGGTCTAAAATAGTCGTATAGCGCATGTTACTAGAGGGAACAATTTTATAATCTTATATTTGTATGTGGATGGCTTTTTGTTTGCTTACAATGACTTTGGCATGATGAACCATAACAAGTATCGGCTCAATTCCCACTATGAGATAAGAGATATGAAATAAGTCTCATTTTGTACTAGGCATTAAGATAAGAGATAGAAGTTCAAGGTTATTGTTTTTATCTCAATAAAATTTTCTAGAGGGCATTTTAATACATTAAGGGATTGTATACAATGAGACCATTTACCTTTGGTGTAGAGAGATCACAATTACTTACAACTATCTGATGTAAAATCTGATACTTGGATGTCTCACAAAGTTCGAAAAAATTTATTTTGAACTTTGAGATTGATCAATAAAATAAATGCAGCTACCCAATTTCACATTCAATGGTCAATATTAATTGTGACCACCTTGTATCAAAAGTAAATGGTCTCATTATATATTTTCCCATAAATTAAATATAGAAAATTGTAAACCTGTTAATATACACATTTGTAAAAGCTTGAAATTACTAGAGAAAATGTGTCCTTCAAGTGACAGTGACAAAAATTGAATTGGAAAAAATTCCATATGCTGAAGTTGTAGAGTATATGATACCTGTCATATTATGCACAAGAGCTTATTTAAGTCATGCATTTGGTCCTAATGAGTAGATTTAAGAGTAATCCAAGATGATTCATTGGCAAGCCCTAAAAAAGATACGCAGATATATTTAGAAAACTAAAAACTACAAATTGTGCTTACAACCTAATAACTTAGAGGCTCTTGGGTACTCTGTTGTAGGCTTTGCAAGAGATGCATGTGATAAAAATCAACCTCATAATATGTAGTCATCTTTTTAGGCGGTTGTGTTTGTTAGTTCAGTAAGAAGTATGGTTGCATATCTCGGTGTACTATGGAAGCTGAGTATATTGCTTGTAGCATTGCTACTACTTATGCTATCTCGATTATAGACTTCACAAATGCACTAAAACTGTATATAGCCGACATACCAGTTTAAATTTTTTGTGATAATCAGACTACCATCTTATTAATTGAAATGGAGTCAGGCTCCAAGGGCAAGCATATTGAAATTGACCATCATTAATTGACTATCATTATATTTAGGATACATATTGTATAGAGCCGAAGCTCTAAATAATCAAAAGAAAGCACGCCTTCAAATAGTATCAAGAAATGTGGTTTCAATATTGGAAATTTGTGTGATCGTCTTATAAAGTATATTTTTAATCTTTAATTATAAAATTTAAAGCTTACAAAATAGTGTAGATTGACCAGATCTATAAAAACTTTAAAAGCTTGAAAATTGACAGTAAAAAAATGCGTTGCAAGATGCCCTCTTTCCAAAACTTGAAAATCCATTTTTTTCTTATGTCCATGCATCTTGATGTTGAGATGATTAGTTTGAGGATATTTGGGCATCAAAACCACATCTTCTAGTGAAATTTTTGAGGTGGGTTCTAATTTGATTGTTTAGAGCCTTGACTATCTATAAAAAAAATACTTATATTTATGATAGTATTGAAAATAATGAAATAACAGCAGTGATTTCATACAACGGTTGTGTCATAGTAAAATGCAACCACACTTTTAGAAATCCATGTGTTGTGGTATTTGTATGACCCAAAATTTTGAACACACTCTCAATAATCAATTTAATAAAAAAACTAATTTGTACCCTATATATGTCAAAATGAGCCCCCTCCAATAATGAATCTAGACCGTCCATTTGATGAATTTTAAGATATAGGCCTTTATGAATTCAATTTTTTTTATTTTAAATATTATTAATCTAATGATAATAACATTATCTAAAAAATTTGGAAAGAAAAAATATCATTCTAAGACCTAGATCTAAACAACTCATCAAAATGAATGGCCTAATATTAATTGGGCTAAAAAAATACTTTCTAGGTTTTGTTTTCAATTTTTTTTTTTTTTTGTGATTGTTCATTAGAATGAAAATAATGTATATTTTAAAATTTGGATCAAACAAATGGCCCTAACCTAGTTTTTGAAGGTTGTTGCATTGTATTATTATACAATCATAGTATGAAATCACTACCCATGAAATAATTGTAAGTTTTTACCATCAACTGATATAATTGGAATACCTCTGATAAAGGGATTAAGTGTTGAAATTTTTTCAAAGCATGTAAATTTGATGGGACTTAAGAATATCTAAGTTAGAAACTTGCAAAATAGATACTTTTGATGTCTTGATCATAAGAGGAAACACTACATCAGTGTGAAAAAAAATCATGTCAAGAGATGTCTATATATGTATATTGGTCATGAGATATGTAGCCATAATGATGTGTAAAGCTTAGTAACAAGGATATGCTCGTAAGGTTAAATCCATTAAGTGACAAGGCTTTAAGGTATGTCAATATGTTTGGCTCTAATGGTCAAGTGTGAGATGTGTAGCCATGGGCCCTCACATGTACCTTTGTGAAATTTTTATTTTTGTTAAACTACACATTAATTAATTACATTTAAAAGTTGCAAATTTTAATAAGAGAAAGTCATTCTTTACTATGTCCCTTGTGTACATTCCTTGCTCCTAGATTTTGGGGGCCACTTCGCATATATTTTAGGAAGGAAAGCTAAATGTTGAAAATGGCCTCCCCCTGTCAGATAAAGTTTCATGACCATTAAGAACACACCAAAAAAATTGTTGTTCTGGAGAAACCCTGGTTTCTTTGCAATATAAAATCTAATGCATTGCCATCAAAAAATAGGATTTTGGTGAGTTCATAATCTTCCTTATCCTTCACTTTCAAGGGCAAGGGATACTTACATTTAAATTGAATGCCGAGTTGAATAAACATGATAAGAAACTTGTGGGGTTCTAAGTTCAAATAAATTCCATGAATAGGCGTTTTGCCCAATAGAATGTAGTTTACAGTATGCTCTAACTGGAGTGAATATCTTTTTTTCCTATTAATTTACATGTACATGACTTCATTTCATATAATAATTGCATTTCAAATAGTAATTGGTCTTACTCTTGCCAGAAAAGCATCATGTAGAAATGTAAGTCATCGCTTGAATGTGTCTAGTGTTTGAAAATCCAGTGATCTGGATTGAGAATCACCCATATGGATTAGAAAATGGCCGGTATCAAACTAGTTTTGGAAAGGAATTAGTACCAATCCAGTCCCCCCTAAAGCTCCACTTTATAATTTTTTTGCCTTTTTTCTTTTAGGATATACAATGTTTTTTTAGGCTCCTCCTAAACTCCCAAACTGCTCACCCACGCTACAAAATAAACCCTCATTCTTTAATTTTTTAAATATTTTTTTTTAAATTGCATATTGAAACAGATTCAAACTGATATGGATCGACAATCTGACATGAATCTATGGGTTAGACAAGCCACCAACCGACTCATGATTTCAATCACGCCTCCAGACAAAGGAGTTAGCAGACCCTCTACCACAATTAAGATATTTTGAAAGCCGCTGTGTAGATTTTGCAAAAAAAATTTATAGCATTATACACTTATAATTTGTACTTGAAAGGAAATGAAAATTAATAATTAACATGTGTTCTATTGCTAATAAACTATAGAAGTTATATAGATACTATATACAATATTTAAAAATGTATTTATTATATTCTACAATCCTTAGTGTGGAATTAAAGTTTATACCTAAAACACCGGATAATAATAGACCAATGCATTGAAATCAAAAGATAAAAAGAAGGGTGTGGTTTTTTATAACGCCGAGGCTCTAAACCATCAAAATAAGGCGCGCCTTCAAATATTGTCGAAAGATGTTGTGTCAATATTGAAAGTATTCGTGATGGCCTGAAAATTTATTTCATATCTAATTATAAAATTTAAAGTTTTAAAAATAGTGTACATCGAGCAGATCTATGAACACTTGAAAATCTTGAAAATTGATGGCCCAAAAATACATTACAAGATTCACTATTTCCAATACTTGAAATCAATTTTTTTGTTATGTTCGTACATCTTGAGGTTGAGATGATCAATTTGATGAATTTTGATAATTGAAACAACCTCTTTTAATAAAATTTTGAGGTGCGCTTTAATTTGATTGTTTAGAGCCTCGCACTTATATAATTTTTTTTCATATTAAATTTTAAATCAATTTAGGAATTTTTGGGCTAGAAGGAATGCTGAGTGGATTTGGTGTATAAAGATGTGAGAATGTCTTCTAATATCTAGTTATCTTCAATCCCTCATTCTTCCCTGTGCATACTCATCTGTGCTTAAGCTCTAATCACCCACCCAAGCTGTTTACTTGAGCACTAATTACCCGATATTTTTACTTAAGCACTAATTACCCACTTTATCTAGTACATGAGAATGTTAATCTTTCACCATCACAAACCGAACCCCTTGTCATTATGTTTTTCAACTAGTTCAACAATAAAACTTAGGATTTTGTGTTGCCATGGCCATCCATCACAAACCGAACCCCTTGTCACTATGTTTTTCAACTAGTTCAACAATAAAACTTAGGATTTTGTGTTGCCATGGCCATCCATTGCTCAATGAAGCTCTAGCCCCAATACAGCTCCTCCAAACTCTTTATAGGCAACCCATACAGCATTTAACAGTGCCATCATACACTATGGGACCGTTTTATCTTTCTTACAAGGATGTAACTATTACTCTTAGCTATTAGATGTCAAATTGGATAGTTTGGGATATGTCATTAAGTTCAATATATTTTTTTCTTTTGAACTTTGAGTTTAGTTAGTGACATGTTCATAATCGCATGAAAGATAAGAGTGATTATGGCCTCCTTATGCTAAAAGTAATGAGAAATGTTTATATGATTCCCCTACAACATAGAAGTTATATCCTTCTCCTACCATCCAGCCGTCCAATTTTGATCAAGAGAGCCACTTACTGTTTGATCTTAGATCCGACATCTCAAAGTATTTTATTTTTAGCTTTTTTATACAAATTGCATGAATATGAAATTTGGTAAATTGCATGAATATGAAATTTGGTAAATTGCATGAATATGAAATTTGATACGTTCCATCTTCTCATTAAGGTGCACCTATAAAAAATAATAAAAATAAATTTTCAATAAAATATAATGACCAAAATACCCCTTAAAACTTTTAAGGGTATTTTGGTCATTTTATTTTATTGAAAATATTTTTTTATATTTTTCGCTAGTGCGAGTTTAATAGAGGAATGGACGTCCAAATTTGGTGTTAAAATAGTTTATAGAAAAAAATATATAAATAAACTGGTGTAGAGACGTGACATTGTGATTGGGACAATCTTAACCCTCCATTTAGAATTGACGGTTGGATAAAGGGGATCATATAACTTCTATGATGTAGAGGAAGCATACAAAGCTTGCCAAAAGTAATTGACTCATTGTATATTTTTCCTTTAGCATAAATGGGAGCTTTAAACATTTAAGAAGGTCAAAAGACGCTATACTCATACAAGAGTATAATATCTGTTTGCTCCCTCAGATAAAAACTCATGTAGGGTTAATTTTTGGATCCCAAATTTAGGTGTGTAACCTCAACTCATATATCAACCTCAATATAAAAAAAAATCCTAATTGCACCTCTATGCACTTGAGAGGAAAATATCTAAAGACTGAATAAAGACGATGGAATAAAGACCATCCATTTTTTAGAGGGTGGAATTTAAGCGTTAGAAAACTCGACTTTCAAATTTTTTTCTTTTGAGAATAATCATCTAGTGATTTTTAAGTGGTTTTTCAAAATTTCATAACGAAAAGTCCTCTCAAGTAGGTCTTCTAGTTGAGGGAGTGGATGTACACAATGCTCTCGCGGGAAGCATAATACCTACATTTAGAAAACAAGGTATCATCGTCTAGGGGTGACAATGGGCAGGGTGGCCTGGCCTGGCCTAGCCCCAAAAAACTAGGGCTTAGAGCCCTAGGATGTAGCCCAAGGTCAGGGTCAGGGCTGCCCTTATGGGCCCATTGCCTGTCCTACCATCGTCAAGACAAAAAAATACATAGTTTCAAAAGGTTAAAAAATAATAAGAGGGTGAGGTTTGTATAAGGTGTCATCTCAAAATTATGTTGAAAATGCTTTTTCGGTGCTGCAAACCTTATTATAATATAAAAATCAATTGTTACTTTTAATTATGAAGTTTAAATATCCAGAAATAGTGAAGATCAAGTAAATCCATAAAGATTAAAAATCTTGAAAATGAACGGTCCAGATAATGTGTTAGAAGATGAACTATTTTTAAAATTAAAAATCAAATTTATTTTTTTCATATTTATGAATTGTGAGGTCGAGATGATCGATTTGAAGGTTCTATAGCATAAGAACAACCTTCTCAAGTGAGATTTTTAGATATACCTTACTCCTACACGTTGACACCTTAAATAAATTTTTTTCTACTTCATTCATGACAACAATTTAAAATCGCGAATTCGAATTCGAATCACCCAATTTTTGGCATCGGTTTATATGTGGGCAATCCAAGCCTATAAACTCTAATTCCTTCGCTTTAAATATTTTATGGAAAAGTCGATCATCAGTCAGCGGGTGCATGAGACCTCTGACTCAACAATGTGTAGGGCTTATGCGGTGTAGTTTTTTTTTTTAAAAAAATTGCATTTTACACATTAAAAATTTTATTTTATTTTATTTTTAAAAAATCATCGGTCGAAGCGCATTCTAGGCTTTCACAGGTTCATTTACCTGAATTGACAAGCTACTTTCCTCACCTCTCAAGGGCAATATCGTCATTGTACAAATGGACACAATTCCAATAAAACCGAAATCTCCCGCTTAATTTTCGTCGCCTTTATATAGAGCTAAACCACCGCTTTCGATACTCGCATGTTTCGGCAATTGCAACGCGTGGAAGGACCGCTCTTCCGCCTTTGAAGTTCTCTCTCTCTCAATTTTTGCCATTTCTGGGAAGAAATGCATCGCCACAACGACCCAAACCCTTTCGATGAGGAAGAAGTCAATCCATTTTCGGTAAGTTTTATCCAGATGTAATGGATTTGCGTTGCATTTGCTTCTAAATCACCGTTAATTTGTCGTAGTTTTGGTGTTGCTGATTTGCCCTATTTTTATTTTTTACTGTTTTTTTTATTCCATATCATTTTATGCATGCCATTGTTAGTAAGTTCTATTTAAACGAAGACGATTATTCATCTTTTTGCTGAGAAATTCAGTTGTTTTTTCTCATCGTTTTTCATGTTAGTGGTTGCCCCTTATTTTTCTCATCCTTTTCGCTGGCATGGTTTGCTACCTGTTTGATACCTTGATCTGCCTATTTGTGGTGATTTTCTCAAAATGGAATCGAATTTTATGAGTTTCCCTTGAAAATCGCTCCCAGTTTTTCAACATTTTTGTGCTAATTGTTTGCCCTAGTCGTATTGGGAATCTGTAATAATGTCTTGTTTATGTAGCATATCTTCCCCTTGATCTGATAACCTATTTTTTGTTACGATTTCCTTTAATAGCATCATTTCAGTTAGGTTTTGCTTGAACTTGTCTGTTAATTCTCATCATTTTTCGTGGTACTCATTTGGCTTAAATTTATTCTCATCATTTTTCGTGGTAATACATATTAACAAGTTTTTCCCATGTCTCGTTTCTCGGCCCTTTTACTCCCTTGATCTACCCTAATTAAATTTATTCCTTGAAATTCCTCGACCAGTTGGAATTAGCCCATTTTTGTTTATTTAACCATGTATTTTGTTGATCTGCCACAGTCTTCCTCTAAATTATTAAATCATTCTAAGCAATGGATTTCACTACTAGGAGTGAAAAATATCTGATAATCTATCTATTATATATTCTACTGTGATCTGCTTGTTTCCTTGAAATTTTTTGTTAACTTCTAAACCATTCATAATTATTAACTTATAAACCATTTATGACATGGTTTTGTCCTAGTCGGGTGTAATTTTCATCAATTTTTCAACTATATTCAGAGCTGATTTGACCTTTTTTCTTGGAAATTCTATCAATTTCCTGACTGTCTGATGCTATAGATTCACATAATGTATTGAAGGCTCGAATTAGTTTATCCCCCATTTTATACTTGTTGCCGAGCTGTATTTGAAGATTTCTATTGATTAGTGAGCCATTTATGTTGGACAGATAGTTTTTACACTCAGCCTTTATTAAATGCACCCAGTCTGTACAATTTAAACCCCATCATATTCAAATGTTCTATCAGATGGAACATTCTGAATTGTTGTGCAGTTAATAAATAAGCTGGTGTAAAAGCTAGCAAGCAGTCTGTGTTATCTAGTACTTATGCATTTTTCACTTATCTAATAAAGAACATCACCTTTCATAAATACAAAAGAGAAGAAGAGAAAAAGAAACCTCCCCCAGGTGCGTTAAAGCTACAACTGAAATCATCCATTAGAACCTCTCGTTTTTGTGTTTACAATTTGCCTTTGTTTAATTATGCCACGAAGCTCTTATGCTCCTGTTTTTTGTTAACTAGGTTTTCTCTTTCTAGTCTTCTCATACCGTTCTCTTTCATATTCCATTGTCTTTTTTCATATCATATTTTTGTCAATCAAGTCAATGTTTATCGACTTATGAATTTGTGTAGTTCCTTGAAATTTACATGCTATTTGTTCTAATAACTGGAAAAGTACTTTCTTTGGGGGTTTGACTTGTTGAAATGGATGTCTAATTCATGTTGGCCAACTTTTTCTGTTTCAATTTACCTTTTTTCTGGTTAAATTATTTTTGTACGGTGGCAAGTGTGTACCATTGATTTTTTGTTTGACGGTGTATCATGTGGCTCTGAGTTATTTGACTCTTCAATTCCACCTAGCTTTTTTGTTTTTTTATTTGCCAAACTTGAAAGGTTGTTAGGTTATTCAAAGCAGCATTATCAGAACCTGACTGATGGAAAACTAGATCTTGAGAAAAACTATATTTTTAATGCAAGTTATGATTTTTTGTTTTACATCTTTTATGGTTTCAATAAGTTTTCATCAATTCGGATCATTTGATGACCGTTGAACTGCTAATCGAGACAGAGTGAACACTTTTCAGGATGGGATCTAATGGTGGACACATGGATTACTTTGTGAGAATTCTCAAAATATAAAGATTGCACTAAATTAACATTTGACATCAATTTTTTATACTTAAGGACAAAGAAAACACACCTGTCAAACCCTGGCTGCCTTAGTCCCCCAAAAAATGATGTTTTAATTTAATTCTAAGCCCGCAAATCATCATTATTTACATATGGTTCAGTTTAACTCACACAATAAGCCAAAGTTCAATATTTTGGTACTGGAGGATGACATACTTAGAAATGTGAATGTTATGTGATGCTTTATTTAACAACTGTAGTATTCGTCACATATTGCGTTTGATCATTATTTAACAAAATGTTCAGATTGAATAGTGGATTTGATGTAGGGAGAAGATGAAGATAGGAAATAAACAAACTACAAGGATAAAATAAAAATAAAGGATGAGAGATTGTACCATTTAAGTTTACGGGGGAATCTACCCCAAAGGTTGAGAGATTTGACGCTTTAATTAGGTCTGCAAGGGAGTCCTTAAAACGATCTTTTTAGACCCAAAATAAATTATTCTTATCTGATGTTTTCTTTTGTCCAACACATATTTATAAGAGAAAAACATAAAACCTCACTTGTTTCTTTCAACACCCTAACCACTATTAAATTCTAGTCCGTCATATATTTAACATTTAACTTCCAATTGTACCCCTCAATTCTCTATAACTAAAAAAGGACACATATATCACAAAATAAAATGACACTCAGACCTAATTTTAGTATCCTAAAATATAGTAAAATAAAAAATTAAAAGCCCATTACATCATTCTCCCAGGGTTGGGAGGAGAGCTCGACCTCGAGCTTGTTGTGTTCATCGCATCTTTTAAGGACCATTTCAATAGTTGGTGATAAGTCCTACTATTTGCCTAGATACTATGTCTTCTTCAATGAACCTATTAATCCAACACTTAAAGTGCAACTTGTATTGGAACGTTGGGATGTCAAGTATAATCTAAGACTTCTCCTTCCAGCTCCTTGTGAAACATGGGGAGATCGACCTTGATACTGAGGTCACTTGGATGTTTCTTAGGTTATGGTGCTTGCATCAAAATTTGCTCAGTACGTATGGGATTAGCCCCTAGAGTCGGTCATGGAGCTCAATTTATCCCTAGGGTAAGATTTGGTGCCAGTTATATGAGAAGTTAACCTTTATTCAAAAAAAAAAAAAAAAAAACCTATCGTAATCATTTAAACTGTTGATTTAATTCACCAATTTCTCTTAGAAGTTCGACGATTTCTCCTTGAAATTCTTGGATCTTGACTCAAATATCTTCCATGGTTTTATTTATGTCATGATTCACAATCTCCATGATATCCTCGATCATAAGAGTCATTTTTGGTGGCATTGTGATGCATGGATTTTCTGAAGCTTTGATACCAATTGATGTGGGGAAGAGGGAGGAAAAAAATGAATAGACCAAAAAAATAAAAAATAAAATAACCGAATGAGAGAATATACCTTCTCTCTGGGTCTGTAGGGGTGTCCACCCTAGAGAAATGTTTTTCATAAGGCCCAAAATAATTTGTTCTTCTTTTATTTTTTGTCTAACACTGCATATTTATAGAAGAATAACTCTAGAAACCTAACTTGCTTCTTAAGAAACCCTAACCACCATTAAATCCTTGCCCTTCATCTATTTAACATTTAACTTTATACTATACTCCTCAATTCTTTGCAACTAAAAAAGACGCATGTACCATAAAATAAAAATAGAACCCAAATAACCCTAAACCTAATTTGAGTATCTAAAAAACTAGTAAAATAGAATTAAAAACCCGCTACATCAGGATTTAATTTTTGGGCATTGGATGGAATTCATAAAAAAAAGGTACACCGGATGGAATATGGTAATTTTTTTGGATAATGATAAGAGTTGGATTTAACTAGTATGGATTCAATTATTTACTAAAGAAGTAAAATACTATCCAAATACAGCATTTATAGTCCAAATACATCATTTATACTGTTTTGGTAATTGTTGTTTTATGCAACAAGGAGATCCCTTTGGACTTAATTGTTTCTAACTCTTGATTGGTATGGTTTGTGCTAACTCTTCAGTTGTATGATTCATGAGTAAGTTTCAACTGTGTTCATTAGAAGAAAAAAAATGTTATTAATCCTATTGATAGTAATTTCATTAATTTCTCATGAACCATAGTAAAATGAAAGAAACTACATCATATTGAGGACATGCTCTTGAACGTTATAAGACGTAAATGTTGTTACAATGGATTTTAACGATCATAAAAACTGGAGGTCTGTTGATTGTAGCATATAAATATACATTCCTTCAATAGTTGTTATCAAGGTTGGATATTCCAATATATTCACATGGTAACTTTGGTTTATAATATATATAAATATATATATATATATATATATATATATATATATAGGATAATGAGTATTATATAATCAAAACATGGTTTCTATCATGGAATTTGGAATTATATTGGTAACTGGTCGAAGAAAAAGAAATGTTTTTGAACATCAGAAATATTATCTCTGGAGACTTATAGATACCATGGGAGAGATACGTGACAGCAACCATGAGAAGCTTTTTAAACTCCAAATACATCTTTAGAAGTACTAGTGACACAACAGATATTCCTTTTGGTTTGGGAGGCAGGGTTAAGCTCTTTCGTAGGGAAGAATGTGGATGTCTTGTGAAACAGGTTACCACTTTCCACTGGTTTACTTCCATATTGGTTCCACTGGTTTACTTCCATCTTGGTCTCTGCCAGCTATGATGTGACCTGATGTATCTGTTCCTCATTGCATTTATCATTAAAACAAGAACACAAAAGTATGATTGCTAAGTTGTGATTAAATTTTGAATCATTTAGACAAATTCCCCATAAATGAGTTTGCAAAATACATATGCCGAACTGTTTGTGGCAAAAATGTCATCTTTATTCATTCACTTGATGAGCTGGCTTCTGGCCAACCTACATTGCTCAAGGATTATATAAAAAGACTACTGTTGCTGGAGTCTGCAAGTTTAATACGATTGCTTGCCTCTAAGTGTGGAACATACCTTTTATCATTGAATTGCTCAGGAATGTAATCAATTTCAAATCTGTGTTTCTGTTGAATGATGTTTTAAATGAAGTTTCTTGATCGCCTTTATTGTCTGCTCATAAACCAGTGAACATGCTGCATGTCCATTTTTTATGATTCTTCTTGTGTGAAGCACTAAAATTAGTTGTTAACTCCTTCCCAAATCCTTGAATTGCTGATAGTGTTTCTGAGCTACTAGATATTGGCTGTCATTAGTATCTGATATGATTCTTAAATAAGTTAATGAGGTTGCAGATTGACTTTAAGAAGAAGAGGTAGTAACTTTGCAGATGGTAGGCTGGTTTGAGGTTCACAAAATTATGCAGAAGAAAGGTGTGGACATGTGACAATGTGCTTATTTAAGTCCTCGGGACATGCTTATTTCAGTCGAAGTGACATTGAATGTATGATCTCAATGCACGTTTGAAACTCTTATTTGGTTGAAAGCCATTTCATTTTATCGGCTTTATTTTAATTATTACTTTGTTATATTTTTATTTTATCTGGATAAACTCTAGAGTTACATTGATACATGTTAAACCGATTGGCTAATGTTATTGCTCCTAATCCCTGGTTGAAGACTTTAAGCAGTCTTTTACGCGGAAGGTCTAGCTGAAAGTGTTTAGAGAAAAGATTTAGCTAAAATAGGCTTGAGATCAGCTGTTTATGTTGTATTTAAATGGGAAGTCATTGGTTTTTGAGGTATTAATTGTTAATTTTTCTGCTTTATTTATGTGATAATAACTTGAAGAATGATGCAACTTGCATGGAATGTTAGATACTTGACACTTGTTCTTAGAATTGTGAAATGTACTGAATTTGAGGACCAGTTTACTTCTAGGATGGGATAACTAATAGGAATCTTTGCAGCATGCAAGTGCTCCTCCAGGTTCAAGATCCCGCCTTTCTCCTCTTGCCCATGAACCTGTTGGCTTTGGCTATAATCAGGATGCAACAGTTGACATACCACTGGACACAATAAATGTATGCTGTTATTTTCTGTTTTTATTTATTTATATTTTTTATGAGTATGGTACAATATATGAATATGTCCACTCTATAAAGTTTCATAGATTGTATTTAAATATGCAGGATCCCAAGAAAAAAGAGAAGGAGCTAAAAGCATGGGAAATAGACTTAAAAAGGAGGGAACAGGTTATTTTTTTTTTTCCTTTGAAGCATTTTATTTAATTTTGGCTTTTGGATTGAGTTGTGGAAGTAAGTCAGTAGCTTTATTTATTCATCATCTTTTGGTAATTCCCATGCGTTGATGTTCCAAAACAGGAAAGTCTCTAACCAAAATTTATATATTGCAGGATATAAAGCGAAGGGAAGAGGCTGTTGCAAGAGGTAAACCAGGAAGTTCTGGTTTGATGTGCTTGTTGATAAATTAGTTAGTTTTTTTACATTATTTTCAGTTTATATGGTTGAACTCATGGTTTGGATATCGATGATACAGCTGGAGTGGTCACAAACGAGAAAAACTGGCCGCCATTGTTTCCTATCATTCATCATGACATCGCAAACGAAATACCACCTCATGCTCAGAGGTTGCAATATGTGGCCTTTGCGAGTTGGTTAGGTATGTTGTGGCATATTGTTTTAAACATTTTGATATGATCTGCTATAGATAGATGTTCTGGTTTCCTATTTTCTGGCTCCCTCATATATGGCATTTTTGTTAAATAAAATTATGCTATTGGGGAATGGAACATTACTTGGGCAGTGCACACTAGTACGCAAGCTTTTGGTTGCCCCTAATCAAGGGTGATTTCTATTTCGTAGAAAATAGGAAAATGCAATCACTTTGCATTTTGGAATGAACTGTCAAGTTAGTTTGCAATTTTGCAATTGATATTGCATTTTTTTGTTACGTACACTGCCTATTTCTAACACAGCGTTGCCTTTGCAGGTATAGTTCTCTGCCTTGTATTCAATGTTCTTGCAGTGACTATTAATTGGATCAAAGGAGCAGGTGAGCATTAGTTTAACTTGTCATTAAATGTGGCTAAATACTTGGAGTTCAGGTTGTTTGTAAAATCTGTATTCACGGGGGATTTCTTATATTCATTGAAATGATGACAGGGGTTAAAATCTGGTTCCTTGCTGTCATTTATGCTTTGCTTGGATGTCCTCTTTCATATGTGTTGTGGTACAGGCCTTTGTACCGTGCCATGAGGTAAGATTTTTTCATTATGTTTTCATATAAAAGTTTGGTGGTTACAGATAAACTCTTTCTGGTTAGGTCTGTTCTCCTTGATAGACCATCACATTTGTCTGCATTCTGAGTTGAAGAGAAACATCGTATGGGTAATAAACGACATAATAAGCTGTTCTTATCTGTAATTAGCTCTGTGTCCTTGATTTCTTGAACATGGAAGACATGATAGCGAGGTTGTATGAGAACTTGATATTGGTGATATAATATCTTAAATTATTATATGTGCTTGTGACCATTTTAAGACTATTCCATGTTCTTAACACAATAGGAAATGATTAGAGGTTTATAAAGTTCTCTGTTTTCTAGAATTGCATCCTTATTTATTTAATGGCGACTAGCATATGAACCTTTTTCAGCTACTGGTATTAAATTTAGCAGACCAACCTGTGAGCCACTATCAATAGGTATAACAAACATTGGTGAAAGTGGATTCATTTTACTATTAGGAATGCTGGCATGAAACCACATGACCAGTAGGTGTTTCTTTGTGATTTGATTTGGCTAATGAACTTTCTCATTTCATATTATTTTCTATTCTTTCAACACGTAGTTCTTAGGTTATTTATTTGAGATGTTATTTATCAGCCATAGGTTAAAGTCTCCCACTGCTTTTAGCAACCGTTTTTTCCCCGTGGTGCGAGAAAAGGTTATCTGTGCCATATATCTCCTGTTAGGGATCGAGATGTGGCTGGTAGGCATGTCATTGGTAGATATGTTGGGAATCGCATGTTATAGGCAATTTGTTTTCAAAAACAGTTATTCTGATGTGATGCATGCTTGCTACAATGTGCAGGTGATTAAGAAATTTTTTAGTACTTTGTGACGTCACTAACTGGTGTTATTTATTGCTACTTATACACAGCTTTCTTTGCGTCTTTGATATGCGTGAGTTGGACATGGTGTTATGACATTCATAGATGTGGGAATCTTCTATATTTACATCATTTTGTGAGCTAGAAAGTATGTGATTTTATGATCAAAAGAAGACAAATTGAAACTAGAAAAATAGAAGATCAGTGGTAAAGCATATATTGGTAGTAATTGATAATAATATTTTGGTAGTTTTAGACTAGGAGTGTCTATTGTAAATTTATTTTTCTCAATTGCAGAGTTTCTTCTGTGATTTAACCCCATGGGTGTTTCAGTTTTTTTTTTTCCCCTTAACGGCTACGGTAACTAATTCGGCACCAAGTTTTTACATTTTGTTGGCTTGGGTTAATGTTGTCTTATCTACAAAAATTTTTAGTTTGAGAAACATTGTTGCTTTATTGATGGAAAGTAAAGTAACAAGAGATTAACACTGGTTTGTCTGCAAGACAACATTACTTGGTATGGATTGAGATACTCATTATCATGACCAAATTGGAGTGGGACTCTGGGAGGCTGACTATTTCAATGACATTTGGGATAACCCACAATTCTTTTAATCAAGGCATTTCATTGATGAATGTGGTCTAAGCAAGTTTTGTTTCTGATTATCCAGGACGGACAGTGCCTTCAAATTTGGCTGGTTCTTTATGTTGTACTTGGTGAGTTTATATGCACATGTGTAACATGGGGTAGTTCCCTTCCTGTCCCATTATTGACAACTGTTGTGGTGCAGTTTCACATTGGCTTCTGCATATTTGCTGCCATTGCCCCTCCTCTCTTTTTCAAGGGGAAGTCATTGACGTAAGTACTTTTTATTCGTTTTATTTTAAAACCATGTTCAAAGGTGTTGATATAAGTTCTATATTCCAATTGATGACTCTGCGCTTATTATCTCTTCTTGATGCTACACGCTGGACTATTTGTTGAATATATTTTGAACAGTTATATTATCTTTTGGGCAAGTTTTTTTTATGGATGGGCTGTCCATTTTTACTGCATTGAAGGACCCCCTTAAAAACTGTCCATTTGTTGGACGGCAGCTGCCACTCTAGCTGCAACTCTGCACTGTCCATTTGTTGGATTACAAGATCTAGACTTTTAAGCTCTCTCTCCCTCTCTCTCTCTCTCTCTCTCTTTCTCTTTCTCTTTCTCTTTCTCTTTCTCTCTCTCTCTCTCTCTCTCTCTCTCTCTTATGGAATTGATCACAAGGTGAATCGAGAGCAGTTTGCAATATTTCTGGTCCTATGAATCCTCCTAACATGGTTTTTCAGTGGTTCGTCAACACTTTAGAAAGGGACAGCCCTGTCCTTTGGAAGTATTTATTTGTTCTTTTATATTCCAATCATAAAATCACAGACTTTTACCTCTTTGGAAATCTTAGTTGGATTGGCATATCCTGCACTCGAGGCCATATCTCTGTTTTGGCTTCATATCCTGGATACATCAGTCCAAAAAAGTTGTAGTTATTTGCATATCAAACGATTTGCAAAATCCAAGTTTGGTAAATAGAGTTAGAGGAGTTAGAGGGAGAAAGGGTGTGATTAGAGACGAGTTACAGAGAGGGCATTGTGAGAGAGGGGGACAGGAGTTAGAGAGACAAAGAACACTATTAGAACTAGAGGAGCGAGAGAGATGGCCTGGTTAGAAAGAATGGAGTTGGAAAGAGAAAGGGCACTTCTAGAGAGAGGAGTTAGAGAGAGAAAGGGCACACTGTTAGAGAGAGAAAGGCCAGAACTATATAGAGATAGAAAAGACATAGATAGCAATGGCACAGTTAGGGAGAGTTAGAGAGAGAAAGGGCAAGGTTAGAGAGTGGAGTTAGAGAGTGCAATTAGCGAGAGTTCGGAGAGGGAAAGGGCATAGAGAGAGGATTTAGAGAGAGGGCACAGTCAGAGAGAGAATGGGCAAGGTTAGAGAGAGATAGGAGTTAGAGAGAAGGGGCATGATTAGAGTGAGAAAGGAATCAGAAAGAGCATGGTTAGAGAAAGACGGGTTGGAGAGAAAAATGAGTAATGCTCAATGGGTTTAACTGTCAAATGCCATCTCAGTTTCAGCCCTGCAGTACACAAATGCACCTCTTTGGGTGAGGTCCTCTTGGTATCCTTGTAAGAGTCGTAATGAAGGCAAGCCATCTCTTTCTATAGCCACAACCTGGGTGGACTCATTCATTCTGTTGAACATCCATTTTATTAAATTTGAGTACATCTAAAAAGAGGGATAATGCCTTTGTGGCCACAGAAGTCCCAGTGCATAGGGTCTGAAAAGCTCCAATATCATTTTCCTTGAAATAAGATTTTATTTGAAGCTCCAAACCCCCCAGATCTGCATGCATTTAAATGGACGCTCCAAACCTAATAGGGTGGCAGCTTATCTGGAGTATTTTTGGAGCTCTGAATAATTGTTTTGGGAGGATATTGTTTTTGGAGCAGAGTTGGATTTTGGAGTTCTTTTTGGGTTTCTCACTCTTATCACAATGTAATGAATGACGTGAGGCAACACTGGCTATTGTTGTTTCCCTGGCAACAACAAAGCATTTTTCATAAAAGTCATTTATGAGAATTTTAGAATACACAAGGTGAATAAGTCATTGTAGAATAGCAGTTTGATGCATCATTGTATTCATGCCAGATGCCTGGTTTTGATTACCCAGCAAGTTGCACATTTCCATTTATATATATCACATTGCTTTTATTTTCTTGTTCAGAGGTATTCTTCCAGCCATTGATGTCTTCTCAGACAGTGTCTTTGTGGGGGTAAGTTTTCCAAAGACTCTCTCTCTCTCTCTCTCTCTCTCTCTCTTCTTTTCCTATTTGAGATAACATTAATTTTTTCCTTCGAATTTCCTTTTTTCACTCTCAGATTTTCTACTTGGTTGGGTTTGGACTCTTCTGTTGTGAGGCGCTGCTAAGCATTTGGGTACTTCAGGTTAGCATGGGAATTCCCCCTTCTCTCCCCAATTTTGGAATTAGTGACTGTCACTTTCCTATATTTTGGAATATATTCACATAATGATAAAAGTCCCATGTAGTTTACGATTTAGAAATCACCAATTGAAGAATAATCCTGATTTTAGTTTTTGGATGGGGTTTGGGTGTGTCAGCTGGCACACCTATTCAAATGTGTTGTCCTCCAAAAAACCGTCTTAGATATGGATTTCAGACCTAAAATTGTATTGCTTGATAATGTCGATTACTACGGTCATGAATTTGAAAAACGAAAAAAGAGAGAAGGATTTTGAACTTCAATAGACTATTTTAAACTTTGTTTTTGGAGTTCAATCGTTATTCATTTTAATTCTTTGCAGATCATGATATTTGCACAATTTCTTGTGTTGTAAGATCACTAATCCGAGAGAAATTCATCTAAAGTGGGACCTAGGATGTGCTTTGTATTCTAGACTCTAAATCCATCTCTAAGATGGATTTTAGAAGGTTTTTTTTTTTTTTTTTAAAAAAAGGATGGATATTAGAAGAAGAGAACATTTAAACAGAACCTCATTTAAATTTTTTTCCTAGTGTTTTTTTTTTTGCTTTGCTTACCTTTACTGGCTTTAGCATTCGTTTATATTCAGCTTCAATTGTGAGTCAAATGCTTTGGCCTTTCTCATATATTCTACTCCGTTTCTCTTGTCTGTTTTTACTCTCTCGGATGCACGTTCATGCACACACATCAAAACTCTCTCTCTCATGCACAAATACACATGAGAAACTCCCCCTTGCCCCCAACAAAAGATAAAAGAAAAAGAGACATCAAACACATTTTTACTCTCCCCATAGGGTGGATGGAATTTTTTGCTTGTGTTAGGCAGCTTTTGCACTCTCACCCCTTAACGTGGGTGGAATTTTTTGTTTGTGTCGAGCAGCAAGTATACACATACTTCAGAGGAGCCCATAGGACGTGAGCCCTCCCTGTAAATGTGGATCAGAGGTTGTGCTGCTACGCTTCTCTGATTATTGCAATATGCCACTTCTCGAACACACCCTGCCACTACCCAAACACATTTCCATCATGGGCTCTCGTTTCCTAGTACTGTTGATATTTGATTTAAATTTGTGAGCTGTTTAGATGTAAACCGCAGATTAGTCTTGCTTTTTCTTGCTCTTTCTAGTTGCAGGGTGTATACGGGTTTTGTGTATCTATTGTTTTACTGCCATGTGCTGCGTTTTGTTACATTTAATTGAGAACACATTGAGCTTGGGTGGCGTAGAGCACTTGGCCCTTCTCTCTCTCTCTCTCATTCTCATTTTGGCAAATTTTGCCCCACTATTTTCCCCAAATAGTTGATGATGATGATGATGTTTATGGGGAAGTATAAGATCACTGTAGCATGGTGAAATGTAGGTTACAACTAACATCAGTTGCCGTTTATAGCCAGTGTTTTAAAAATTGGATGGTCTCCCACCATTTCGATTTAGATCGGCTGACAGCTCAGCCGGTTAGGTGAATTTATACAAGGTTTTTGAGATCTCAAGTTAATCTAAAAACAATGTTTTTATGATACTTCTGAAACCATGATTTATAGGGTGGATTGCTCCAATTTTGTGGGAGACTCGGACTGGTCCCCAGACTGTTTTAAAGCTGGCTCAGGTGGTTCTTAAGTGGGCTCAATGTCTTTTAAAATGCTGTTTACAACAATAGATCATGTGAACGCTCCCCTCCATTTTGTCAAGGTTCTCTTGTGGAATGATCATCTTTGAATTGAGGTGGCTGATATTACCATGGGACGGCTTGCTAAAGTCTGTCTTAAGATTTGAAATGGCTTATTCATGGGCTTTTTATATTTGAAAAGCTTGATTGGATTCTCCATTTTATGCAGATAAACCAAAAAAGCACAGGGAAGTTTTTATTAGTAACATTTGCATTGAAGATCCACCTTACCGAAACAAGCCAAAAATCATTTTAGAAAACTATATTTATTGTTGGATTCATTCATGATTTTGGTCCCTTTTAGGATTCCAAGTACGACTAAGTAAACATGGTTATTTATTAGACTTTGAAGTAAACTTGGGCAGCCTATACTTCCTAATACGTGGTTTGCATGCTAGGAACATGATACCAAATTCATTGATACGTTATCTTTGCTCTTTTATTTACTGTTTTGGAGCACATAGATATCTCGAAAAAGTGGACATGGTCGAAACAAATTTTTCATGTCAGATACAAATCCTTTTAACAATATTTGTTCTCATATAAAAAACACAAGCTTTCATTTTCTGGAATTTGCAAAATGAAAACATGTAGAATTGACTAAAGAAAGGAGATTTATACTATTCATTACTAAATGTAATTAAAGTTTATTAACAGTCTTAAATTATTACAGCATCTCGCATTTGGGTTGAGCTTAAGGCGTATCGGTCTAACCATGCCATCATGTAGAATACTACGTACGATCTTCTTTTTTTAATTTCTTGATTGCTTGTTCTTGATCTTTTGTTTCTAGATTATATATATATATATATATATATATATATATATATATATAGGGTGTTAGTATTTTTTTATTTGAAAAATACTTATATCTATTTAAAAGAACACTATGGTTTTACTGTTCTTTCCTAAATTGCTTTATAGAGAGAGATGTGGGTTTGAGTCCCACATTGAAGACGATAGAGTTTATTTAGCTGTATTTAAGAGCATGTATTCTCATGCAATATACTCTAAATACAAAAGAGAGAAGGTGCATGTATATGCGATAAAATTACGATTGTATTTGATGCTAAAATTTATGGAATTGTATATAATGAGACTATTTACTTTTCATTATTCCATTTTCCCAAGTACGTAAAAACAATTCAAATTGAAGTAAATTGATAATAATCTTTTCAAAAAGGAAACTGACCCAAATTAAATACCTACTAACCCAAATTCAAATATTCAGAATCTTATTCAATTTGGAAACTACTACCTACTCCTAATTCAAATTATGAATTTCCTAACATTCCACCCCCCTCTACAGATTAACCTTGTCGTAAGGTTGGAAATCTGGAAAGCGTTCACACCATCCATGATACACCTACCATGTCACATCCTCCTTAGGCAGGTCAGCCCACAGAACCAACACTTCAGGCATTGCACCATCTGCCTGTGAAGTATAGCTTCAGGTTGAGGAAGAGCTCTATCCTTCGCCAATGGTGGCAGCTCTGGTTCGGCCCAACCTCTAGTCCAAGCTTCTTCTCGCCTAATGATACATGAAACATCGTATGCAGTTTCGATCCTGTAGGAAGATTGAGCTTGTAGGCAACCAACCTAATGTGCTGAGCAATCAGAAATGGTCCATAATTCCGCGGGGCCAATTTAAGGTTGGGACGTAAGGCTAGAGAAGTTTGTCGGTATGGCTGCAACCTTAAATAGACCATGTCTCCCATTGTAAATTCAATTCTCTCTGAACAGTATCTATCGTGCTGCTCTTTCATTCGGTTACGAGCCATAGCTAGATTCTCTTTCAATTCCGATAGTATCTGGTCGCGACTTTGCAACTCTCAGTTCACCTCATCGACATATGTCATCCCTGGTTGGTGATTGTCTGCCATACACCACGTCGAATGGAGACATTTTTTCTTTTTGATAGAAAATAGAGACATTTTTGTTTTTTTTCTTTTGATAGAAAATGGAGACATTTTTATTGTTGTCTGATAAGCAATGTTTTACCACCATTCAGCCCATGGGAGCCATTTTGCCCCTTGTCGTGGTCGATTGCCAGTGAAACACCAAAAATAGGTTCCTAAACAATGGTTAAGGACCTCAGTTTGCCCATCCATTTGCAGGTGGTAAACGGTGCTCATTCACAGTTGTGTTTCCTACCATTTAAAATATCCTTGCCAAACCTCACTTATGAGCAACCAAAACCATACCCGCAATGGTTTAAAAAACGGATCGGTGACCCTGATCGGGCTTCCAAAAAACCGATCCGGATCAGCGAATCGGCGATTAGGATCGGGAATCGGGTGAATCGATCAGAATAAAGCTTAAAAAAAATTCGACAAAAATTATTAAAATTCATTATAAATATTGTTTTTTAGGAATTCAATAAAAAATGAGGGTACTCCATTAAGAATTTTCATGTTTTTGAATGAATATGCGAATATTGATATGTTCTTTCCCTGCATGAACCGCCATTCAGCATTTAATTTACAGTATTTCATGCTCATCCCTACACTGTTGCTGTTGGGACTCGATATGTGAATAATATGGCTGGGATAGGGTGGCCTCAGAATCATCATCTCTCTCATTTTCTCTTTGAATAATATGGATTTTAAAAAAATAATAACAAATTTTCAAAAAAATCGATCATGGATTAAAAAAAAAATCACAAATTTTCAAAAAGTTCTATCATGGATTACAAAAAAAAATTCGATCATGGATTAAAAAAAAAAAATCACAAATTTTCAAAAAATTCAATCATGGATTACATAAAATTCGATCATGGATTACATAAAATTCGATCATGGATTACATAAATTCAATCATGGATTACATAAAATTCGATCATGGATTACAAAAAAAAACAAACAAAAAAAAACAAAAAATTCAATCGTGGATTACAAAAAAAGGAAAAAACAGTTCGATCATGGATTACAAAAAACTCTATCATGGGTTACAAAAAAAGCAAAAAACAAAAAATTCAATCATGGATTACAAAAAAAAAAACAAACATTTCGATCATGGATTACAAAAAAAAAACAAACATTTCGATCATGTATTACAAAACATTCGGTCATGGATTACAAAAAATTCTATCATGGGTTACAAAAAAAAAACAAAAAAAGCGATCATGGATTACAAGAAAAGAAAACAAACATTTCGATCATGGATTACAAAAAATTCTATTATGGGTTACAAAAAACCAAAAAATTCGATCATGGATTACAAAAAAACAAAAACAATTCGATCATGGATTACAAAAAAACAAAAACAATTCGATCATGGATTACAAAAAAACAAAAACAATTCGATCATGGATTACAAAAAAATCGATCAAGTATTACAAAAAAATCTATCATGGATTACAAAAAAAAAAAAAAAAACCGTACGGACTCGCCGATTCACTGTTCGGACTCGCCGATTCCGTACAGTGAATCGGCGAGTCACTGTACGGAATCGTCCGGTTCTCTCTAGAACCGGATGATTTCCAATTTTTCAACCGATCCGGTCCCTTTTCGCGAATTCCAAGTCGAACCGGGCGAGTTCGATTCGACTCGGCGTTTTTTAAAACGCTGCATACCCGTAACCCAAGTTAATTCGCGAGGTTTCTTAAATCTGCTTGTGAGATAAGCATGAAATATGTACAGGATCATCATTAGAACCATCATACTTGCCGACCATTGATGAACTGATCAGATTAACTAACCAA
This sequence comes from Amborella trichopoda, assembly GCF_054954075.1. Lineage (NCBI taxonomy): Eukaryota > Viridiplantae > Streptophyta > Magnoliopsida > Amborellales > Amborellaceae > Amborella > Amborella trichopoda. The sequence continues at coordinate 47,296,661 of NC_142338.1, read as the reverse complement.
ATATTACTTCAGTCAGTATACATTGAATAGAGGCAAAAGCCTCTCTAACCGTTAAAGGATAGTAAAAAGTCATAGCAAAACCCGTAGTAGCTACTTGTACTATTCCCCCACACTTACTATTGATTGGGGCATCCCGTGCAACTTGGCAACATCACGAATAAAAGCATAGGCCACTGATACCGTTGTGTAGAGGTGGGAGAGAGCGCAAATGTGAGCATACTTAATAAGCCCATCCACCACAACCATTATTGTGCTTTTATCGTTTGAAAAAGGCAAGCCATCGATAAACTACGTCTCCCAAACTTGCTTAGGAATGGGTAATGCTTGCAGCAGCCCTGGTAGAGAAATTGTCTCCTTTGGCACATGTCACACTCTGCTACAAAATGCTTCACATCTTTTCTCATTCCATGCTTTGGACAACCCCTTGTAGGTCCTTTAGTAACCAGAATGACGTGAAACAAGTTTAGGAATGCCTCCTTAAATTGTAATGCGACTATAAGGGCCAATCACCCTTTGACCTACATAATGTGTACCCCGGAACAACCATCGGGACTAATATTAAGTTGTTGAGTGATGTCCCTTGTCTCGGCATGGTCTTGACCATTGCTAGAAAAACCGGGCGATATCACTAACAGTATGTGATTAGAGCAGAACCGGTCATTTGGATAGTTTTGGAGATTGATCGGTATTTAAAAAAAATTTCAAAAAAAAATATTTAAATTCCCAAATATAAAAAATTTCGTTTGTAATGTATTTTTTAATATTCTTTATATTATGATAAAAATTAAAATTTGTCTTTACCATTAATACTCTAATTCAAACATCGATTCATTAAAATATATTCTTTTTATTAATTTTCGACTTCATTTGAATGTATTTTATTTTAATCATTCATTATATACTTTTCATATTTGAGTAGATTTTTATTTTATATATTTTTTATTTTTTCAATACTTCTTTTTTACTACTCGAGACTTACCCGGTTAGAACGATTGAATCGATCAGCTTATCGGTTAGACCGGTTTGACTGCTTCCGGGCCCATATCCAGTTAACCATTCCGTTTCAATTTTGCGAACACGACACTCCCTTCCAGTATCCTTGGCAAAAGAGAAAACTGTGGCACGGAAATAGCAGCTGCAATCTCTCCTTTAAATTGCCAGGATAAAGCATCAGCTGCCAGATTATCCTTTCCCTGTACACGATCTCATAGCATACCTAAGGTGTAAACTTGCTACTTCAAAGAATGAGGTTTCAGTGATCCGTCCGTATTTGGATCCAATATCTTTGAAAATACCAAAATACAATACTAAATAACCTAAAATAATAATAAATTAAAGGACATAGGGGTCCCCATGAGGGCTGATGTCACCCTCATCTTAACCATGGAAGAGGGTGGCATCATCCTTACCATGGAGATGACATGTAGACATTCATTTAAGCCAGGGACTGTCTTTGATCGTCATTACCTCAAAACAATTTCAAAAAAACGGATTTTTTTGCCTAGATAAATCGAGAAAATTCACATAAATCCATAAAAATCATTTTAATGATTTTTCATCAAAACAAATTATTTTGACATTGATTAAAAACATTTACAAAGGAAATTAAGATCATTGGAGTCGAATTACAAAACGAAATACTCCACTCGGCTAGACCCAAAATCCAAAACAACTTTCTCACAATAACCAACATATAATCACATACTTATGATTTTAACCTATCAAAGTCAAATCGATGTGCGACTCTGAATCCCCAAGTTTAAATAAATTCCAAGTACACCCCCTAAAGGACATACACACAAGATGCAGGAGTTCCTCTCTCGATGCATATGCGTATCCCTATCCAGTGAATCCTTGGAAAAGCGGCTTCCCATACATTACGATTGTATATACATACTACAAAAAGGTTTGTAATAGTCGGGAATTTAGGCCAATACCCTCTATTGACCCTAATATTCCCACACATGATTTTTAGTCATCAAGCTCATATATAAATCGTATTGCCCTGACCCATTACTCAATCAAGAGGCACAAACATAACAACCGATCCTAACTTAGAAGTAACCCTCAACCCTCTCTGTACCTCCCATATATAAATCATCCTCATGACCTAATCGGGGTTCCATGACTGTTGGTCCTAGTATGTCCAGATCCTAAAGTCATGTTGCTCTCGTGCTCCCGCTGAAGTCAAAAGCCATTTGAAAATGTTGAAATTTAAGGCTAATTCCAACATATAATCACCACGTATTGAGGATCTTTCCATCATTTACATTGTTAGCTAAACTATTATGGGGCTTAAGAAGTTCTTCCAGCCCCATATTGTAATATACTTTCACATAAATTAATATGGTGGAGTAATTGAACAGATGAATATCTATAAAGTTAACATTGAGCATTTCATTTTTAGAAAATCATACTTAATGAGTTTCATTTAATCACATAACCTCTACTAATAATTATTATCACAATTCGAACCAATGGACAGCTCTCATTATCTTTACATCATGATTGATTGAACAGTGACACAAACCAGTGACCATAGATTTTATAAGCTCAAATGCATTCACGTGCATGCCAATAAGTGCCTAATATAAACAGCCAAATCTTTATAACGAGCCATCTCTTTTTTCATGCTTATCAATAGAAAGTGCAGCACACATGCAATATACAAGATAAATGTGGTTGAGATAATACGCACACTCCTTTTGATGGAAAACAATAGACTTTAAGAGGAGGTGTGTAAAAACCTCCATTGCATGTCTCCATGATAGATGATGATACTATTATACTATGCTATACATGCTTTCTTGCTCTGCATAACTTCAAGTCATCGTGTTTGCTTATAAAGTAAATGTTTTGGACGCTGGTAAGTGGTAATACATACATAAAACAATGTCCAACATGGCAAAATCATTAATGCTTGAGCTCACCCAATTGCTGTTTGATTTCAATTCGATGGAGAATTCTGTAAATCTCATGCTTCACCCACCCATAGGATCCACTCCCAATAAAATTTTCCAACATGAAACCTCTGATATGAAACGACAATGATCCTCATAAACCTGCTCTTCATAGACCTACCCTGGTTCCACGACAACAAAAGCAGTGCTAGGATTGCATTTTAAGTGAGATTTTTTTCTTCTTTTGTTGTTCAGCTTCAACTCAGAGGACCCATTTTCACCTCCCAAAATTTTCTCCACCGCCACTCATTTAGATTTTTATTCATTACAAATCATGTGGATTTTTTTTGTTACCATTTTTGCATCATCGCCTAAGCAAAAGGAAAATAGGAAGCATTCAGTACCAAATCACAGGGAAAGGTATACTTTGCCTACATCATAAATGACACCTTTATGGTATATTTTAATATACCACAAGGAGGAGATGACCTCATAATTTGCTCAACAAAGTGGCTATGCATGGTATGGAATTCAAGGTCAAGAAATTTCCATGTAAATATAAAAGACACGAATGAACCTTCTAATAAAATCAGTAAAGGGAGCGCCTGCAATCTGAATGTAATTCCCATTGTTAAGAGGGGAAAATATAGATGTGTGTCTCAGTAGATGAAACATGAATTCATCCCCAATCTGCATGTGAAACATAAAGCTACAGTTTAATGATAAATTTCCCCAATTTCTCAAAACAAGATATAATTAAGAATATACAAGAGGCCATTCCCTTGACAGCATAGGTAAAGGGATTGAGCAAAAAATCATGGCAGATTATGCTGAAGGAAAAGTAGATCTTAGTAAAACAGAACAAATACAGCTAAGCTTTAAAGATCCAGAACAGAAAGAAAGCAGATGAGCTCTTACCCTAGTTAGGAGAAGACTCCAGGCTGAAGAACAGAAAACATCTATCATGGGGCTAGAGCTGATCCACTGCAAACTAATGATAAATGATTAAGAGCGAAACCTTTGTCTCAACCAATCGCCTAGTAAAAATTAGACAACAATTCCAGTACCCAGTTAAAAATCAGCAGAACATCTCTACAATTTTGATAGGGAAAAAGGTTATATAAGGTTGAGGCCCTGAACAATCAAACTAAGGCGCACCCGAAAATTTCACTAGAAATTGTCTCGATGCTGAAAAACCTTCAAATCTGATCATCTCGACCTTGAGATACATGAACATAAAAAAAAATTGGACTTTAAATCTTGGAAATAGTGCATTATCTAGACCATCAATTTTCAAGATTTTAAACTGTTTATAAATCTACACTATTTTTTAAGCTTTAAATTTTAAAAAAATTATCACGGTCTATTTAGAAAAAATAACCCTCAACTTTCATAAACCTCGCCCACAACCTTTTTCTTCAATTTTGGGTTTTTTTTTCCAAAATAACTTTCACGGTAATCGTATTACCGTGAAGCACCATTACGGTACTGTAAAAATTAACCCATGTTATATGGAATTTTATATACCATAAGGAGTTGAAGTATTATTACGGCACTCGAAATGCCGTAATAGAATCGTACCCTATAAATCCTACCCGAAACCCTTTTCTCTTTTATGGTTTTGTTTGTATTTATCTCTTCTTTCTCTCTCTAATTCTTTTCAATATTTATCTCTTCTTTCTCTCTCTAATTCTTTTTAATATTTATCTCTTCTTTCTCTCTCTAAACCGCTGGAGAGAGAGATTTAGAAAGAGAAAGAAGAGATAAATATTAAAAAGAGTTAGAGAGAGCAAGAAGAGATAAATATAAAAAGAATTCGAGAGATAAAGAAGAGATAAATACAAACATAACCGTAAAGGAAAAAATGGTTTTTGGTAGGGTTTATAAGGTGCAATACTATTACAGCATTTCGAGTGCCGTAATAATTCTTCTACTCCTTACAGTATATAAAATACCGTATAACATGGGTTAGTTTTTATAGTACTTAAAGTACCGTAATGGTGCTTCACGGTAATACGACTACCGTGAATGTTATTTTGGTCAAAAAAATGCCAAAAATTGAAAAAAAAAAGTGTGGGTGAGGTTTATGAAAATTGAGGGTTTTTTTTTTAAATAGACAAAAGTTAAGATATATTTGTGATAATTTCCTTAAATTTTATAATCAGAGATATTGTGATAATTTCCCTAAATTTTATAATCAGAGATAAAAGTAAATTTTTAGGTTATAATAAAGATTTTCAATGCTAAAACGACATATTTCAATACTATTTGGAGGTGGGTCTTACTTTGATTGTTTAGGGCCTCAGCCTGATACAAACCACACCCTTTTGATAGATCATAATGAAAAGAAAAAGCTCTGTGCTTCAAGACAGATGGAGCAATAGGTCGCGCCAGATTCTCAGTTATCCAGATTGCAAGTAATTTTAGTTTCTCTGTGCAGAATATTAATTGAGCACCTTCTTTTGTGAAACGCTCAATTAGATCGATGGCAAGAATCTTGTGTTTTGTTTTGGAAAATGCTATATATTATTTCAAAATAATATCTCCTTTTTGTACCATGGTATTCCAGAAAGAGTAATGTGTTGGAAAGTATATTGTCTTATTTATAGAAAGATAGTGGGTTTATGTATCCTACATGGGAGAATCGATTGAGGGAAGCCTTTCCTTGTTTATCCTCTTCACTTGTGAATTAAGAACCAATGGGAGATAAGGTCTTCCAAAGCATGAGCGTGTGCGAAGGTGCACGGGAAGTTAATGGTGCACTTCGTACCTCGCACACTCGCATCGGCACATAAGGCACCCTTTTCCAAGCACGTGTGTGGATCGGGCTTGTGGCTCGTATTCTTTTCACTGCATGCCACTGATACATTGTGCTCTCTGGTAATTTGGTGGTCGAAAGGCATTCCGTGGTTTGATGCGCTCCCGTGAATTGTGCCCAACAAGTGAAGAAGTGCATACAAAGCATGCGCTCCGGTAGTTTGTGTTCCACTAGAAGAGACGTGCATAGGTAGCATGATAGTTGGTTTTTCGAAACGCAAAAAGACGGTGACTTTTGGCTCACACGTGTAAGACATGGTGGCTTGTTTCCAGGAACCTGAAGAGACATCATGTGACGTTGGCTATTATGGTGCATGTCAATTGCAGCAAATACACCATTCTGATGATTGAGATTTCAATAGACACAATTCTTGACCTAACGCTTACTTGAACAGTCACACGACATAAGTAAAAAGGCACTTTATCTCTCTATAAATAAGGACTTGTTTCTTCCAATCTTCATAATGAAGTTTTCTTACTTCCTAATGTTTTTATGATAACTCTCTCTCTAAAAAACCAACTCTGATGCTCTAGATCCTGTAGTACTTCTGCATCTGTATTGGCAAGATAACTTTCTCAATCCTCTGCTCCCATGTATCATGAGCACAAATTCACTTGATAGAAGCTTAGATGCACAATGATTGTTATCGATAAGGCATAAATATTGTCTTGAGAAACTTCCTTTGTTTCATTCATCATTTATTTTGCCCTATTTCAACCTTCATTTCAACAATTCAATATAATATTTCGGATGAAACATGGAGTCTGTCAAAATTATGAACACATTGTTTAAAAAGAATGTTATGAGATAAAGATTGAAAAATTAGGTTCATCACTCTCTTGGTGTTGTGCTTTTTTTTTCGGCTTCCTTTTGGATGCCTCCATGTAATATGCACTGAAGTAACCTAGATGAAAGGCCCTAGTGGCTTAATAATAAATCTATGTTCAATTCCTATCATGACCTTGCTATTTTCATTTTTTCTCACTTCTTTTAAGGGACTTTCTAGCAATAAAGTTCTTATTATCATGTGTTAAGCATATCGATATTGCTAACGGATTGATTGTTTATATAAGATTGAGGCCCTAAACAACCATAGTATATATAGATAATATATATATATATATATATATATATATATATATATATATATATATTTATATATATATATATATATATATATATATATATATATACACGCACACATATAGGGGCGCTACACCTGCGCTCGCATATACATGCAATTTGTATGTACGAGATCGCTCCTTGAGCAGCACTCCCATATACATGCAATTTGTATGTACGAGATCGCTCCCTAAGCAGTGCTCCAAAACGCTCCAAGGGTAGGGACCTTTAGCCTACTGCCAATCCAGGGCTCTCGCACCCACATCCGCACCTGCACCCGTTCCCGCTCCCAACAACTAAGATATAAGTTGAAGAAGGGGGAGGGACTCACCTTTCTAAAGTGCAAAAAAAGGACTACAAACAATAGAAGAAGAAAAAGAAGCACCACAACTCCACCAGTTCAACCATACCAAGAGCTTCATCGAGCTATAACATATTCCAAAAAAATCCAAAAACCCGAGATCCAAATAGAGCATCTACAAGCCCTAGTGAGCATCTCCATGATCTTTGCCCCCACCTATTATTGGATCCACATCGTCATCAGCATCACCATCATTGCCTATCACTAGATCCACATCATCATCAATATTGCCATCTCCATCGCCTTCAACATCACCATCACCATCACCATCACCATCACCATCACCATTACCATCAACTTCATCTTGATCTACATCTTCTTCGTATTCACCATCACATCCTAGGCAAACCTCTAGGCCAGCAATAGCATGAAGCTCTCAATGTGTAAGATACCTTGTCCATCGCTCAGCACACAACCTGTCCAACTCCATTCCGCATTCATTCATCTCAAAAGACAAAACTGTTATGTAAAAACGTTTTCGGTGGCAAACTCGTCAGAGAGGTCACTAACTTGGGATCTAAGGGCATCATTTTCCTGGTCAAGTGCTTTCACTTCTACTTCCCTCCTCTCTTGTACACGAGGATGAGAGGGGAAAAATGAAGGCCTCATGAGCCGTGATTACTTAGCCTCTTTCTTCCTAGGTTGTGCAGCACCTTCAAATTGGAGATCAAGGGCGTATAATTGTCGCCTCGAAAGCACTTTGGCTTCCAATAACAATGATAGTGACAATATAAATGGGGAGGGCATTCCCACTAGCTCGAAGCAACTCTTGTAGCACGTCTTTGTCTGACGTTAGGGCAGCAAGGTGGAAAGTCCGATTTGTTGTTCGATTAGCATAAGAGGAAGCTATGTGGAAATTGAAAAAAATGTATTTTACATGTCATAATCCAAAAGCAACCTCAAGTATCTAAAAATACATAAATATGAAGAATATCATATCTTAATACTATGGACGTATTAATACTATGGACGTATTGGTCATGATACCAAAGAGAAGGGCTATCGGCATTGCTTTTTAAGCATGCACAATAGCGCAGGTCACTATAGAATGAACCCCTCGCAATGATAACATCCCATGTCCTAAATTAAATGCTTTTAGGCGCTTAAAAAAGGATATAGAACATTTTAAGAAAGGATAACACTTTTGAAACCTAGCTTGGAGTAAGCTATTAAGAGAATGTGAAGATACTCAATTGAGAGTCCACGCAATAAGAACCATCCAAGTCCTAAATTAAATGCCCTTAGGCATTAAAAAAGGACATGAAACATTCTAGAGAAGGTATAACGCGTTTGAAGTTTAGTTTGGAGTAAGCTCTTAAGTGAGTATTTTCACGCTCAATTAAGATATTATTATAGCCACAGATCTCCAAAATGAATACTTTTTATCATTCATTAAGGAGATTAGATGAAAAGCAAAAGCCAAATAACATTAAAGCTTGCAACACGCACAGCTGTCACTAAGTCCAGAGTACAATGTTGTGTGGTACATATAAGTAAAAAAAAAACATATATATGATAAATCCATCACAAATCCAAGTCCCGATAGTACAACCCTTATTACAACATAAAGACAATTGTACAAAAGAGGACAACACTCGTCTTAAAAACAGTGATAAAACATAAATAAAAACTAAGAGATCGGTGAAGTTCATCTATCACGTCCTTAATAGTCTCTCTACATTCTTATTCAAAACACTATAGATTTCTTTGACAATCCTATTCAATCTTTCACTAAGATCATAAATACGATGCTGAACACAAATCAAAATAAGAACAAAACCTAAATGCAAGTACTATCAAACATAGAACAGTTTATGGATCATAGAGCTCAATTCTGTTATCACAATGCTTATTTCAGTGATAACAATATGCTCCTCAGTAGTCCACATAAACTTCGACCAACTTCATAAATCATGACATGTATCGCACTTAGGGAGGTGCAAAATTCCTCAACTCTAGGAGGATTGAGGAAGCAAAAACACAGAAGCATAACAAACACAAATATAAAATGCATGAATACAAACATAAAAGGTGAAAAAAAACTTGCCTTGAAACAGTGATTCTGTAAACCAAAATTGTGATTCCGTGGAACCTTGCATTAGCCTGGAGCTTGACATTCAATGAAGAAAACGAGGAATTTCATAGGGGGATAGTGAGCTGCTATATAGAGCAAAGCCCCACACTACACTAGGGTCGATGCCTCTATGCACCTAAGGAAAATTTGGAAGTCCAAAACCAATGTACAGTTACAGTCTCTAGACATGAAAATATGCTTGAGTGACCAAAGCAATGAATAAATATAAGTGAGGCACGAAGTCGAAAGAGTAAATTTTCTATAAATAATAACAAGATTTATATAAAACTCAAGAGTGATTTGTGTTAAAATGCATACTAAAAGTTAATAATTTAAAAAATAATAATCAAGGAATAGATTTAGGAAAGAATTAAAGTGAGATGCAGTAAATGCTAGAAATGATACATAATAAACTTTTTAATAAATAAAAGACATTAAGGTGAGTGCGACATCCAATAAAAGATTTTGTACTATCATCCAAAATTTTGACAAAAAAAAAAGAGAATAAAAAATGAAAAATGAAAAAATGATCACTTTCAAATACATTTAAATAATATACAAAATCCTCAGTTGTAAAAAATATAAATAGATGAAAAAAACATTTTGTTTAAAAAATATATAATTTATGAAATCTTAATAACTAAAACATCAAGTAATAGATTTAAAGAAGATTTGAAGTGAGATGCAATAAATGCTTGACATGATATTTAATAAATGAAGAATGTCATCATCTTCAAATACTTTTCAATAGTAAAAAAAGTGTATCAACACTAGAAACTATAAAAAGATAGACAAGAAATTTTATTCAAAAAATATAACTGATGAAATCTTAATAATTAAAGAAATCAAGGAACAAATTTAAGGAAGATTTGAAGCGAGATGTATTAAAAGTTCGAAATGATATTAAATTAATTTTTTAAGAGATAAAAAACAAATGGAATTACAAAATCCATAAAATATTTTTTACCATAAAACAAAATTTAATCATGAAATTTAGGAGAATAAATAGATAAATTAAAATACCATTGCTTTCAAACACTGCTAAATAATATAAAATAAAAAACCGTCAACTATGTGGAAACTATAAAAATATATATATACATATAAAACATTTTGTTTATAATTTTGTATGAAATCTTAATAATTAAAAAACCATATACTTGGTATTCTTTGTATTAAGGTACATTGAATTGTGGAATTAAATTATGTTGCTATTATTACTATAAGATGTCTCATAGACTGCACTACATATTAGAACTGAGTTCATGGATTGTATACTCATTAGCATACACATCATTTTTTTTTACAATAAAGTACATTGATAAAGTGGATTTAAAGTTTTAAACTGATGTTGATAGTCAGATCATATTACTATAAGATTTCTCGTTGACAATGCTACAAAATATAAATGCGTACATGGACTATATACTCATCAACATCAGTACCACTACAAGATTTCTCAAGGACTATGAACTCGTTACCATCAGTGAACGAGCACATGCATACAAGCCCTTAAAATAGATTGTACTGATATGGTTATGCAGAAGCAATACAATTTTGGGATTAGGGTTTAATGTTTAAATCTGGGTAGGTTATACTCGTATTGCTGCATAAGATAGATACGACATTTTGTTTAAGGAATATATAACGTACGAAATCCTAATAATAAAAAAACGATATACTTAGTATTATGTATATTAAGGTACATTTATATAGTGGACTTAATTTAATGTTGATATAATTATATAATATTTCTCATGGACAATGCTACATAATTGAAAATGAGTTCATGGACTGTATACTCACAAGCATATACTTAGTATTTTTTATAATAAAGTACATTGACAAAGTGGGAAGGTGTATAGTATTATTATAAGATTTCTCTTGGATTGTGTTCAGTCATTTGTTCACGTTTTGGAGGCTGATGGTCGTACTGCATATCTGTGGATCATACTGTATTATTTATAAAATGGATGGAGATAATGGCACCTACAATCTAGAGAGCTATGCCATGTAGGATTTTGTTATCTGTGGATCATTCATAGTTTTGATCAAAGAAAAATTTCAAGTGATCTAATCTAGCATGCCACAAATTGGTAACACTCACAAGATACATGGAAGAGTTCTCTATTTCATTACTTAAATCGGGCTTGAACATCACATTAGATGTATATCCTTTGACAACAAAGACATCACTCTCGGTCAAAATGGCCTTATCACATCATATGATCATTCAAGAACTATGAGCAAATAATCCGACACCAGGTTTATCCTCATCTCCGGCACATAAAACACGTTCTCCAAAGTGAGAACCTCACCTAAACAAAATGTCAGGTCCACTATGCCTTTACCAAGCATCCTTGCCAAGCTTTGGTTTCCAATTTAATTGACTTCCCATCCTCCACCAGCTCATAGGTCTTGAAATAATCTAGGTTATTACAAACATGAATGGTAACAACTGTGTCTACCCACCAACCTGAATCATTTCCAATTAAATTTGCCTCAATGATCATAGCCATAAATTTCTTTTTCGGTGGTTAAGTTTGCTTGGTTTAAGGCCTTTACAACCCTCTTTTCGTGTCAGCACACCTTAAAGTAGTGCATTAGTTTTCCCACAAAGGTAGCATATACCTTTCAGTTTACACTTTTTGTCTTTAGAGATGTCTTTTTGCTACTCGGGAAAAAAAAGACTTCTTGTTAGGAGCCTTGTCCTTAGACTTGTCCTATAAAAGGTTTGCCTTGGACTAGAAGTCCCTTGTCAGCAAAGTTTCCATGATAACATCCTTCTGTTTTTCCTTTTGATGGAGGTAACTTATGAATGATGTTCCCACTTGGAAAGCCTCATTCAACTCTATTCCACAACCTTGATGTTCACTTACAATAACCTGCAACTCATATACTTGACTCAGTATAGTTCATTTTTAGTGAGTTTAAAGCCAAGATAATTGGAAATCAAAAATATTTGGTTAGCTGACTCTTCAGTCTTGTACTTCATTTCCAATTTATTCCACACCTCTTTTGTTGCAGACAAAGACCATACATGTCGAAGATGGGGTCGTGAGTACGTCGAGGATGCGTGCATTTGCATATGAAGTCATCCTTAAAGCAATTCCAACTAAGTTTTGACTTTTCCTCTCGCTTTTGTGGTTGTTCCATTGTCTCTCCTTCCACTTGTGGTGGCCCCTCTAGCATAAGATCAGTGAGAACATAAACCACCATGACTGTGGTCATCAAAGATATGAGGTTTTGTTGCCACCTCCAAAAGTTCAATACATCAAAGCGGTCGATATTCATAACTTTGACAGACTCCATGTTTTACCCAAAATATTGTCCTAAATTGTTGAAATGAAAGGTGATACAAGAAAAAATAAATAATGAATGAATAAAAGGAACAAAGGAAGTTTCAATCTCTCTGATCCCAGGCATGAATGATCGCATTCTCAAGATAATATTAGCCGCTTATTGATAAAAATAAGTGTGCATCTAAGTTTCGATCAGGCATATCTGTTATTTGGATATATGGGGGTAAAAGATTGTGAAAACTATCTTACCAATACTAATTAACAAGTACTACAAGATCTAAAGCACCAAAATCGCCTCAATCTAAAGAGAGAAGGTTCTCACAAACACTTAGGAGTAGAAAAACTTCGTTATGAGGATTGGAAGTAACAATCCCTATTTATAGAGAGAAAGTGCCTTTCACCTACTATGCATAATTGTTCGAGTACGCATTAGGCCAAGAATTGCATCTCTCGAAATCTCAATAGTCAAAATAGTGGATCTACTGTAGCTGACATGCAACAGGGTAGCCAACAATCACGTGGGGCTTCTTTGAGTTTCGGGAACGTAACTGTCATGATCTATATGCGTCTTCACTTATGGAGCAGAAGGACTGGAGCGCACCAATCCACAGAAGCTGTGCATCGTCATTGATGGGGCTCAAATCACTGGTGTGCACCAATCCATCGAAACCAATGGGGCACAAATCACCAGAGTGTACCAATAGACCAAAACCATGCATCTACCAATGGAGTATAGATCTCACTTGGAACAACCCTAAGACCACCTTATGGCTTTGCTCATTGAGCCAAAAAGATAGACAAGCCACAAGCTCTTATGGCTTTGCTCATTGAGCCAAAAAGATAGACAAGCCACATGCCCGACCCGCACATATGCACAGGCAAAGGCGCCATATGCGTCAATGTAAGCATGCAAAGTGTAAAGTGCGCTATCAAGCGGCCTTGCATTTCGTACACGCACGTGAGCATTTGCACACTAAGCATACTTTACAAGGCCTTCTATCGTATTGGTTCTTAGAACACAAATAAAGAGGATAAACTCATATGTAAAGAAGGCTTCTTCATCCCATTCTTCCTTTCGGGATAAATAACCCATTACTTTTTTCTCTATAAATAAGACAAATCACACTTTTCAAAACACTATGGTACAAAAGAGATATTAATTTAAAATAACACAATATTTTCCAAAGCAAAATCCATCAATAGAGAGAGATCTGATGTAGAGAAAGAGGTATTGATGGAATAAGGGGAAGAGATAGTTAGCGGAATGGTGAAGACGATGCGATTTCAAATAGGGGTTTCCACTGCTATGTCTTGACCCCTCTTATGTGAATTCTTTAGGGGCTCCACAAGCGTGAAATTTTAGAATGTTAGAATATACATATATTTGTGTTAATTTTAGAATTTATTATATTTGAAAATATTGTAACATATTTTTTTATATACAAACATATGACATATCGCATGTTGAGAATAAACTTGTTCAAACTTTCAAAATTCAAACCATACAAAATTTAAAAGTCTAATAGGATATGTATTAGTAATAGTCTCCAACTCTCCATATTTCATAATAAGTGAAAAGGTTTAGGAAGCTTCTTCAAACCACAAAAAATACTTTCGATTCTCAGAAACCGGTATAGCTAAAGAGATTGAAGGTTTATGGAATTTTTCTTTTAACTTTGGGGGGTTTAAAATAACCCCCATAACCTATTTAAACCTTTTTGAGGGTCAAAGTTACCCCATTTTTCCTTTTGGGGTTTGTTTTAAAGAAAAAGCTCAAGTCCGCCCACCTAGGGGCCCACCTAGGCGCCCACCCAGGTACATCCACCAGTGTAGGGCCGCCTGGGTCTGGGCGTGAAGTATTTTGGTCTAGGCTGCCTACGTGGGCGCCTAGGCACCGGGCGGACCGTTTTTTAAAACATTGTATGTGATAGGAAAAAAAGGAGTGAAAGGTTAGAGAGAGATGAAATGTTTTCATAGGGGATAGAGACATGGGAATAAAAAAATTCAAAAAATCTTAAAACGCCTTGGGAGTGAAATCCTTTCAAATTAGGAGCACCCATGTCCTTTGTGGAGTTGCAATCCCCCATCCATAGGGATCATGATCCTTTTCAGCCAAGGACCTTTTAAATTAGGAATCGAGATCCCAGTAGGTAGGGATCGAGATCGCTTGACAGGAGGAAGGGCTCCGGCTCCAAATCGAGATTCCTAAGAGGGGATTGCCACCCCCTGGCCAAGATCCCCACAACTTATCACCCAAAGAAGACCTTTGGATTAAATAAAGGAAAAATTTCACATCAAAAAACCAAAAAACAAAAAAAAAGCAGCATATACGCTTTGGTTTCCTCCCTTGTTCTCGTTCTTATTGATGAGAAAAATTGAAAAGTCTCTAAAAATCGTTATGGTATGTTCATCTTCTGTATGTCCTACCTCTAACACTCTATCACACTTCATAACCTTTCTCCTTCATTTATTTCTTCATTTATAAAAGCTTTTAGGCAATTGCTATAACCTCCAAAGGTGTGGAGGGCACATGGCATCTCATCCTTCCTTTTGGAGCTTTGTGGTCCTACATGGCAAGGAATGTGGATGACTTGGATTATTGGACACATGGGAAACTTATAATTGACTTGGGACCTTCCCATCATGTTTCAAAATGAACAAAGTACGCTTGAGTCAAATAACAAATTTTTAATTAGAGTTCTCACATTGATCCCATGGTTAAGACATTTTTGGCTCATGCGCATTGATATGATACCACTATTTCTAACATATTTGACAGATTTTCCAGTGTATGAAATGATATAGATCTCTTCTATATGCGGCATACCAGGATTCTCCATCACAATTGAGTATTCAGCACTAAAGCCATCTTACACATAGATATTCGGCTATAAAGACATCTTGTGCATTGATGTTTGTGATTCATCCTATAGCCTAGTATTAGGGCACTTTATTTCACCATTAAATACTTTGACGCTTAAGGTATAGGACCTATACAATTATCTGCCAGCGAGTACTTAGGAAATCATGGGAGGAATCTACACATCCATTCCACCATTAAGATCTATGGCATTTGCGATATCAAACATGTTGATGTATGCCACCATTAAGCACTCGAACGCTAGGGTTGTTGAAAATTTTCACCTCCATTATAAATATTGTGTTTTGCCATAAAATACTAAATGTTATTTCAAGATAACGTCATCTTTGAAATATAATGCTTTGGAAAGTGTATTTTGTTTTATTTGTAGAGAGAGAAATAGTAGGTTATTTATGCCACATTAAAAAATGGGGTGAGGAAAATCATGCTTAAATATGGGGATATCCTCTTCATTTGTGTTCTAAAGAATCAGGAGAGAAGGCTATGCAGAGCACGCGAAACGTGATGTGCACATACATGTGCGAGGACTCAAGGGCACTTGAGACGCACTTTACACTTCACACGCTCACATCAGCGCAAGAGGTGCCCTTGCCTTTGTATGAGTGTGGATCGGGTTCGTGGCTTATATACCTTTAACCGCTATGAAGAAGGCCACCTGCTGGGACAAGGTACGCTACTAATAATTTGGTGCCAGCCAACAATTGTGGTAATTTGGCACTCACCAGTGGTGTGCATCCAGCGCATGAAGTGTTGATTTTTTGGGAACCCGAAGAGACATCTTGAAATCTTGTAACGGTTGGCTATCCAATTGCATGTTGGTTGCAATTGATGAAGCATTTTAACAATTTTGAAGAAGCAAAGAGTTACAACTCTTTATTTATCCAGCAAATTGAATACTCACATTAAGTGGAACTGAAAAGGCATTTTCTCTCTATAATTAGGAACCCATTTCTTCTTTTGACTAAAAAGTTTCCTATTGTCCTAAATATTTTTATGAGCTTTCCCTCTCTAGAAAAGATGTGACTCTGGTACTCTAGATCTCACAGTACTAGTGTATTCTGTATGACAAGATAGTATACGCAATCCTCTGTTTCCTTGTATCTTGAGGACAAATTTGCCTAGAGAACTCAGATGGGCACTAATTTATATCCGTAATGGGCAAATACTGTCTTGCGATAGCGATTTATTAGTTCTTGAAAATAGAGTGATTGAAATTCCTATTTTATTACATAACA
Source organism: Amborella trichopoda (assembly GCF_054954075.1). NCBI lineage: Eukaryota > Viridiplantae > Streptophyta > Magnoliopsida > Amborellales > Amborellaceae > Amborella > Amborella trichopoda. The sequence continues at coordinate 47,279,968 of NC_142338.1, read as the reverse complement.
CAAGTTGTCTTATTTTGCCCCATTTCACCTACCAATTTCCAAAAATACAAGATAATATTTAGGGTGAAATTGGAGTCCATCAAGGTAATGAACATCGACTGTTTTGATGGGTCAAACATTTGGAGATGGCAACAAAAGCTCTAGCTTTTGTTGACTACAACCAAAGTGGAATATGTTCTTACTGATACTATGCCAGAGCTACCACGACAAGTACGAGAAATTGGAGAACAAGCATGCCTGCAATAAGAGAAGTCAAAGATTCACCAGACGTGGATCGAGGGTAATTTCATATGCAAAGGAAACATCCTTAATGTGTATGCACAAATCCCATCTATGACACATATGGGTCATAATCAATGAGAAAAGAAATATGAAATAAATTGGAGATCAAATATATAACCGAAGACTCAAGTAATCAAGGGTTTTTTCATTTCCGTTTATGTAGACTTTAAATTCACTGAAACTAAACCAACACTTTGCTGGAAATGGTGCGTGCAATGGGGCAAAAATAGAAGTTTGAATTAAACAAGGAAGTTTCAGTCTGTTTGATCCCATGTGCAATAAAATCCCTTTCTCAAGACAATATTTGCCCCTTACTGATAAGTATCAGTTTACATCTAAGTATCTACCAAGCAAATTTGTCCTCGAGATGCATGGGAGCAAAGGATTGAGGAAACTATCTTGCCAATACAAATACACAAGTATTGCAAGATCTTGAGCACCGGAATTGCCTCTATTCTAGGTAGAGTAAAAGTGGGGAGACTTCACATGTACGCATGTAAGCTTGTTGTTAGAAAAAAAGAGAAAACATGTCCCTTAATTATAGAAAGGTATAGTGCCTTTTCACCAACTATGTGTGACTGTTCAAGTACCCAAAATAATCAAGAGTTACGTCTCTTGAAATATCAACTGTCAGGACAGCGCATCTATTACAAGTAACATGTAATAGTATATCCTACTAGCACGTGATGACTCTTTGGATTTTGGGAAACTAACTACCGCACTGATTACATGTGCATCCACAATCACAAAGTGTCTAATTGGTATTTGGTAAACCAATTGTCACGTGCTTTGTACACGTCTTCACCAGTAGGACTTGAATACCAGAGGCACCCATCCATCAGACTTGCACATCTTCATTGGATTGGTAAGATTCTCCAAAACGCACTATTCCACAGGAACCATCTGATGCCGCACAACTCAATGGAGTGCACAATTCCACTGGAGCTGTGCAAGTTCACAGGAGGCGTACATTACCGAGATGCTACTCTATAGTCTTACATGGCAAAAATAAAGATGGGTCATGAGCTTGACTTGCACACATGCTTGAGAGAGGGGCGCCTCATGCACCAATGTGAGGATGCAAAGTGCAAAGTGGCCATCAAGTCGGTGTGCACGATCGCGTTCACACAATGTACATATTCCACATAAGCCTTATCTCCCTTTGATTCTTAAAATACAAGTGAAGAGGATATCCACATATTTAAACAAGGTTTCCCTTTTCCACATCTTCAATGTGGAATAAACAAACTATCACTTCTCTTTCTACAAATAAGGCAAAATACAATTTCCAAATAGATTGCATCTTCCAAAACATTAGTAACCAATAACAGTGGAAAACTAATCTAATCTTTGTTACCTCAAGAGGTCTAGATTTAAAGTGGTAACAACAAGTAGTTTGAGCGGTCATTGTATCACTAGACATGATTAAATATTTTACAAGCACCCATTTTAGATGGATCCATTTAATGGATAAGTCTAGTGGAAATATGTATGAATGGAGGTTGACTTATGCTCTTAATGATATCTATAGTTGGTATCAATTGGAGTGTTTTATGTACATGAGCACCCTTTATAGATGCACATATGTAAGTGTGGAAGTTAGGTTGCCATCTATGAGATTGGACCCGTTTCCAGAGCGCTTATGAGATTGAGATATAAGCTCAAAGCCTGTAAAACGCTACATACCAGAGTTTTTATGTTATTTGTATGTTGTGCTACTAATGTGTTAAACAAAAAACCTTGGTTCAAAGCTATATGCTACCATAGAGCTTGAAGTACTTTGTAGTACATACATTAAAGAGAGATTCAAATAAAAAAATACCTCCATATTATGAAAATGACATATGGTTGTTTAATATTTACATATTTCCAACTAAGTGAAAGAAATTGTTGTATTTGTTATAAAAAATACTAGGTTTTATTTCAAAATAATACCTTTTGTATTTTGTCTTATTTATAGATAGAGAAGTGAGTTATTTACCCCACATTGAAGAATGAGGTAAGGAAAGTCATGCTTACACATCGACGAATGAGTTAAGGAAAATCATACTTAAATATGGAGATATCCTCTTCACTTGTATTTTAAGAACCAAAAAGAGAGAAGGCCTATGTAGAGCACGCGAAGCATGTGATACACATGTGCTTGTGCGAGCGCACAAGGGCACTTTGCAACTCAGATGCTCACATAAGCGCACAAGGAGCCCTTGCCCGCGCACACGTGTGAGTCGGGCTGGGCTTGTATACCTTTTATTTTTGTGGGCAAGGCATATGGTGGGACAAGGGACATTATCCGTAATTTGGTGCCTTGGATAATTTGCTAATTTGGTGCCCTCTAACATTTGTGGTAATTTGGTGCTCACAAGTGGTTATGGTAATTTGGAGCCCACCGGCAATTGTCGTATGCCTCCACCATATGAAGCATGACAAATGATTTTTTAGTACCACGCAGAGACACCTTGGAACTATATTACTGTTGGCTATCCAATTGCATGTCGGTTGCAATTGATGAACCATTTTAATGGTTGTAATTAAGAATTTATGAGTTATTGATTTTTATCTATGAAGTGAATTGAAAAGTCGCATTGTGTTGAACTGAAAAGATATTTTCTCTCTCAATAAATAAGAACCCAATTTCTTCCTTGGATTACAAAGTTTTCAATTGTTCTCAAGTATTTTTGTGAACTTTCTCTCTCTCTAAAAAGAGGCAACTCTGGTACTCTAGATTTCGCAATACTTGGGCATTTTGCATTGGTGATATAGTATACAAAATCCTCTACCTCCTTGCATCCTGAGGATGAATTTGCATGGAGAACTAGATGCACATTGATTTATATCAGTAAGGGGCCAATATTGTCTTGTAATAGTGATCCATTCATGCCTGAAAATAGAGTTATTGAAGTTTCTACTTTGTTACACAACAAAAGATCTTTTATTTTGGCCGGTTTCACCCACCAATTCCCAACAATAAACACTCTAAACTTTGGTATACAGACTTGATTCTGCCGCTAATAAATTCTTAAAATTGTTTTAGGATAATGCTTAGACTATTGAACTCATTCCTCTATTATGCCATCAAGCCCTCGGTTGTTTGGGTTACATACCTATTCATTTATACTGCCATTAAGTGCTTAAAAAATAACTTGGGATGCAAAACCCATAAAACAACCCTCAGATAGTAAACCCTGAATTGAATGCCTAATAATATGTAAATAACAAAAATAGGGGGACATAAGATAAATTGTAAAAATAAATATAAAACTAACATTGGGAACAACACATATTTATTGGGAATACAACAGCAGCATATTAGAATGAAATCATTTATCTAACAATAGGATTTACCAACCAATGAGAAACTCAAAGATGTATGATTGCGATAATAATATCCTTTCAAAGCAAAAAGACTACAACTACATACAATAATGTCAAAATGTACCTTTTCATATTTTACACACATCACATTAGGAGAAGATGAAAACCTGTATGGAATGCAACTTTCCATGTCTATCACCCTCCTCACAATCTGAGATGAGAAAGTACAAATAAAAAGATTGTGTAAGAGAACACTCCTAAACTTTAACCACCATCAATAATCCATAATCCTTTTTATCCAAAGTCCAAAGATAAATATGACTAAATCCTATCTCATATTTTTAGTTTTACTTTTTTTCCCCCTTATAGATGCTAAACACTTTAACGTAAAATGGTACTGTGGTCACATGCAAGGGTATCAATCAAATATACATTGCACAAATGACCAGCACATATTATCATGTACAACTCCCATAACAGTCATACATGTGAATGCTTATGATCATACCATGCTCAAATAGCACACATATAACACCGCAAGAATCTAATTTATACAAAAAATATATGAGTTTTAAAAGCGAAAAATTGCCTCTTGTAAACACTGAAAATATTGAATGGCAAGAGTGAATCTGGCAATACAAGATAATTGAATAGAATTAAAAGTCGTATGCATACTGAGAAAGCACATTATGGAAAAATGATCACGATGCTTGTGTAGAAAGAGGAAAATAAATATCCTAATATGGGCATCATTGAAAGTGTTAGGCATCTTGTATAGTTTTCATATTATATTATCATCTGCAATTGCATATTACCCATTATAAACACCCAATTTCACTTATAATTCACAATAAAAAATTCAATAAGACCTACATTCCAACTATTTATTCTCTCTACATTCCAACTATTTATTCTCTCTCTCAAATGAAAAAGACCAGCATTTCAGCAATATCCCCATGTTAAAAAAGAGACACCCTGAGTACCCAACATTCTATTTTTCTGGCAATTAATATAGTTCCCCCAGTCCTAAACCACCATTACACCCCGAAATCACATTAACCCAAACACATAATCCAAATAAAAGAACCCAAATCACAGAGAAAAGACAACCAATACTCACTTGCTCCTGAGTCCACCTGACATGAGGACTAAATGGTAAAGATAGGTCTGGAAGCAAATGAAGAACAGCAAATGAGCGTGAAATTAGGGCACGATAGTCCGGGGGGTCCCCATCTCTGAGGATAAAGGCCATGGGATCACCGCTGCAACCTAAGCACCCACGCCCTTTGCACCTGCAACCTGTGTGAGCCCCTAGGGTTCCGCCATTTTGAAGTGGAAGCATGGATAATATGACGTTTCCTAGGGTATTGACATACTTGTCGCCATAAACTCTTCTCATAAATTCAGGAACTCGACGCTTTCTTTTCTTCCTTTTCATTGTAGCGAGCTCTGGTTTTAAAGAAATGGATGTCGCCATGTCTAAAAAGTAGGCCCTAAGTTGAAGTAGCAGGGCGCATTAAACTGTTATGGAACGCGCCGAAATTTATATAAGGTTGCAACCTTGCAACGCATGGCCTAGACCAGCGTTTAAAAGGAACGGTTCGGTAACTCGAATCGGTCTCACCTTGTCGGATCGGGCGATAGGTTGATCGTATCGGAATCGACAGAATCAGTAATTTTCGTTATAGATTTTTTTTTTTTAAATAATTCAAGAAAAAGTTGTTTATCCTTTTTTTCCGCTCGACTCAGTGAATAATTGGTCAGAAGCACCCTTTTTTATTTATTTTATATAGCAAACAAAATTTCATTGATCTAATTCCGGACATTCCGATACATCTCTACTTTACGAATATGTCGAGGCAAGACTAAGGTTTCAGTCCTTATATTTATGTAACCATCGAGGAGCCGTAATGACGTACTCCTCCTGTTCGAGCTAGAGTTTGAAACCAAACTTCTCCTCAGGATGATAGATGGGGCAATTCATCGATGAAGAATAAGACTCGATGAATAATTGGTCAGAATCGATCTAGACCGTTCATTTTCAAGATTTTCATATGTTTATAGATATACTTGATTTTAACTATTTTTGGAGTTTAAAATTTATAATTAGATGTGAAAATAAATTTTCAGATAATCCTAAAAATATTTTACACCACAATTATATGTTATTATAGGATTTGGAGGTGCGCTTTAATTAGATTGTTTTTTGTTGCCGTCTTATAGAAACCACACCCTATAGGCAACACATCTATATTGGAAAAAGTTTATATAAGGTTGTAACCTCGTAATGTAGAGCTATGGATGCACCTCAAAATCCATCGAGAAAGGTAGTTTTAATGTCGAAAAACCCTTTGATTGATCATCTCGATATCGAGATGTATGATCATGAAAAATAAAAAGATTTTAAGTCTAAAAAATAGTGCATTTTATAACATTATAATCTACACCGTCTATTTTCAAGATTTTTGTAGGTTTAAAGATCTACTTGATTTTAATCATTTTTAAATTTTATAATTAGATATAAAAATAGATTTTGAGATAATCCTAAGAATATTTTACATCAAAATTATATACCATGATAAAATTTGAAAGCGCACCTTACCTCTACAGCTATGGATGCATCCGTATGTCAACTACACCCATCTATATTTATACTGCATTATTAAGTTGGACTAAAGGGGTGGACATGTATTACAAGAATAAAAAGAAGCTCTATATATAACTATAAAATAAAACACGTGTCCTAAAAGATATATAAAAATATACACGATAGCTTCTAAATTTGAAAAAATGAATGTAAAACATGAAAATATAAAAGATACACTCAAAATTTTGTATTATTAAGCCAGAATTAAAAAGTAGACACAGGTTGCAAAAATAAAAAAATTCCCTAAAGGGATAAAATAAAGCACACGTCTCAAAAGATATATAAAAATATACACGATAGCTCCTAAATTTGAGGAAACGAATGTAAGACATCTAAATATATAAAAGGTAGCATGGAGAAAATGAAGGTAAGCTATATAAAATAGTAGGAATTAAGATATTTTAAAAGATGAGGGTATATAGAAAGAGAGATAAATCCCAAATTTAAAAGAATGAAATATATGAAATTCTACGGGTTTGAGAGATTTTATAAAATGTGGGTAAAGAGAGAGACTTTAAGGAGAGTCTCATATGGGAGAAGATAAGCGATAAGGGGATATATATATATATATATAAATTATGAGACTCACCTACACCCATGTGAGTAGTATCCCAAAGAATCACCATTAAAATTTGACACAGATCTCTTGAAAAGTTATAACATGGGTGTGGGATTTGAGTGAATGGGTTTTCTAGAGATCTATGTCAAAATTCAATTGAGATCTATGTGAGTAGGAAAAGGTTCACCATTAAATTTTGGCACAGATCTTTATAAAAGTTATCACATGGGACTTGACTTTTCTAGAGATCTATGTCAAATTTAATGGTGACCCTTTAGGATCCTACACATGGGTGTAAGAGGGTCTCATAGTGTAACAATCCTAAAATTTCAAAAAAAAAAACAAAAAAAAAAAAAAAAAAAAAAAAGAGAAAAAATGCTTTTAAATAGGTGATGGTCTGATTGAGTATGATGGTCCTTGAGGACCATCACTATTTTCAAAACTTTTTGCTTGGTTTAAACTTTTGCTGCTGCTTTTGTTTGCAGCCTTTGCAGTTGCTGCTTGCAGCTGGTCACGTCCTTTAGCGGACGTGGTTTTCGTATGTTAAAAGCAGACGCTTAACGCGACACCTCAGGTATGAGGTAAAGTTTAATAAAATATTATAATAATACGTTATAAAAATTTAAATAGGGGAAGTGAGCACTCCCACCCTAGAAAACTTTTGAAATCTTTCCCTTTCTGGTCGAAACACAGTGAGCTCCTCTCCCTAGCCGAATTTTTATCGGAAGCTCCCTCTCAAATATTTTAGGTACGTGACATCGTCTTTCTGAAAAATAGTCTGTTTTTAATAAATAGTGATATTTTCGTCCAGGATCTTTATTTTATCAGTTTTATGTGTAAGTGACCTCATTGTCTCGAAAAATAATCCATTTTTTTTTAAAATAAAATAAAATAATTATTTCTGCTTATTATCATGAATTTTAGGTGCGATAAATTTTAAAATATGATTTCAGTGATATATTGAGTACATGATATTGCTGCTTTCGAATGTTTAAATAGATTTAGAAATAATTTAAGTATGCAAGTGAACTCATCCGGTTCGCCGGTGAGGTATAAGTGGATCTATCTGGGATGCTGGTAGGGATTAAGTGGACTCATCCGGTACGCCGGTGAGGTATAAGTGGACCTGCAGGGATTAAGTGGACTTATCTGGGACGCCGATAGGGATTAAGTGGACCCATCAGGACACTGATGGGGTATATAGGTGACCTACTTGGGACGCCAGTATGGTATTTTGTGAAATCCTTTGAATTATGTACTGCCGTTAAAAGTGTTATAAGCATTTCAATTACTCGGATTATACTTAATTATGCATTTATTGAAAGTGAAACTGTTGATGCATTTCTGTTAATAGATCTTATTTTGGAAAATATTGATATCTTTCAATCATAATTATTTTTAAAATTATGATGATCACTTACTGAGTAGCCAAACTCATCAAACTATGGTAAACATTTTTTTCAGGATAACTGCGGATTCATTTTGAGTACTAGTCAAGATCAACCTTGAAAGATACTGTTGTTGTGCTAGCTTTCTTTATTTACTTTGTAAGACCTCGCCACTGTAAATTTGTCCTATCAATAGATGTATATATGTTTTGTCTGTCACATCTCAGGAATAACAGTATTGTAAATTCTTGGGGTGTGACAATTATGGTATCAGAGCATAATTTCTTTAAGGGTATTATGAGATTCCGAATTTGTGTACCAGCGGACTAAATTTAATCGTCCGCATCATATTTAATCTCTTGTTGGTGAGAAGACGATTTAAGGGTATCAGGTACACAAATTTAGAGGACTAAATTTCTTTAAGGGGGGAAGAATGTAACAATCCTAAAATTTTTTTTTAAAAAAAAAAAAAAAAAGGAGAAAAGATGCTTTTAAATAGGTGATGGTCTGATTGAGTATGATGGTCCTTGGGGACCATCACTATTTTCAAAACTTTTTGCTTGGTTTAAACTTTTGCTGCTGCTTTTGTATGCAGCATTTGCAGTTGCTGCTTGGAGCTGGCCACGTCTTTTAGCGGACGTGGTTTTTGTATGTTAAAAGCAGACGCTTAACGCGACACCTCAGGTATGAGGTAGAGCGTAATAAAATATTATAATAATACGTTATAAGAATTTAAATAGGGGAAGTGAGCACTCCCACCCTAGAAAATTTTGAGATCTCTCTCTCTCTCTCTGGTCGAAACACAGTGAACTCCTCTCTCGAACCGAATTTTTATCGGAAGCGCCCTCTCAAATATTTGTGAGTAAGTGATATCGTCTTTCTGAAAAATAGTCTATTTTTAATAAATAGTGATCTTTCCGTCCAGGATCTTTATTTTATAAGTTTTGTGTGTAAGTGACCCCATTGTCTCGAAAAATAATCCATTCTTTTTAAAAATGAAATGAAATAATTATTTCTGCTTATTATCATGAATTTTAGGCGCGATAAATTTTATGCGCACGTGACCTCATTATCTTGAAAAATAATCTTTTTAATAAAAATTGTGATATTTTATCTATGTTAGAAATTTTGAATGCTGTAAATTAGGAAAATAAATTTATTTATTTTTCTTGTTTATTGTTAGAAATAAATGTGATATTTATGCTTTTAGTAAAATTGTGATATTTCTTTCTACTGTTTTGAATATTTAAACATTGTAAAATTTATGTGCAAATGACTGCCTTATTATTTAAAAAAATTGACATTTTTGCAATTGATTATAGTATTGTTGTGAAATGTTTATTTGTGAATTGATATCCCATAAATTGTGATAATTCCGTATTCTTGAATTTCTATAAGAGTTTTTCTATACATATTAAATTGGCAATTATGCTAGAACGTCTTTACGAACTGCTACCTTTCTAAATTTGAGCCCAAAATATTTGATTGGTTATTTTAGAAATGTTATTGAAAGTGACTGTTATTAACGGTTTCAGTGAAATTCATATTAATTATTTCAGTGATATATTGAGTACATGATATTGCTGCTTTCGAATATTTAAAGAGATTTAGAAATAATTTAAGTATGCAAGTGGACTCATCCGGTTCGCCGGTGAGGTATAAGTGGACCTATCTGGGACGCCGGTAGGGATTAAGTGAACTCATCCGGTACGCCGGTGAGGTATAAGTGGACCTGCAAGGATTAAGTGGACCTATCTGGGACGCCGATAGGGATTAAGTGGACCCATCAAGAAGCTGATGGGGTATATAGGTGACCTACTTGGGACGCCAGTAGGGTATTTTGTGAAATCCTTTGAATTATGTACTGCCGCTAAAAGTGTTATAAGCATTTCGATTACTCAGATTATACTTAATTATGCATTTATTGAAAGTGAAACTGTTGATGCATTTCTGTTAATAGATCTCATTTTGGAAAATATTGATATCTTTCAATCATAATTATTTTTAGAATTATGATGATCACTTACTGAGTAGCCAAACTCATCAAACTATGGTAAACATTTTTTTCAGGATAACTGCGGATTCATTTTGAGTGCTAGTCAAGATCAACCTTGAAAGATACTGTTGTTGTGCTAGCTTTTTTTATTTACTTTGTAAGACCTCGCCACTGTAAATTAGTCCTATCAATAGATGTATATATGTTTTGTCTGTCACATCTCAGGAATAACAGTATTGTAAATTCTTGGGGTGTGACACATAGGATTATTACTTATATATATATATATATATATATATATATATTAGGCTATACCACTTACACCCTCAAAGTGCTCAACATTTTTTTATACTAAAATACCCTTGAATTGTAATAAATTTTTTTTTAAGTAGGGGCATTTTTTGTCATTTAGAAGGGTAAAATAGATATTTTATAAAAAAAATAGTGGCATTCTATTAGTATTTAAAAACAATTAATGCATTTTGTGGGTGATATCACACACCATATCGGTGATGTCATTATCCACTATTGTTAATAAATGTTTTTATTTTTATTAGGAATTTATAATTTACCCTTGATTAATTACTTAAAGTACCCCTAAACAAAAAATTACTATATTATTTGGATACCTAGAAATATATTACTATTATCACACATTATTGCGTAATACGTTACCTGCAAATGAATTGTTACTGTTTGGGTAGTATTCAGATGCAACCTGGGAAATACATTCCTATTGTTTGGCTATGTCTCGAAGAAATATGAGAGATACATTACCAACATTTTTACCAGCACTTGCTTATAAAATATTTTTTTTTTTTTTTTTGTGTCACAAAATTCCACTGACATGTGGAATTAAAGTCATCATCATACCATTACACAAAATTTTCTAATAATAACATCATCACCATTCCAAAAAGATTTTTTAATAATAGCTTGTACTATTCTAAACTCATCGTTACACCATTTCCTACTTATTTTGTATGCTTTTGGCATTTACATGGAATCACATGTCTTCTAACCGACTTTGGTTTCAACATGATAAGTAATTGGAATAACATATTTTTATTACGATAAGCATTATTTTTATTTATTTTTTATAGAAGTCTTTCAATTGTCTCTATATAATTTCAATAAGCAATACATTTATGATAACAAATTCAAAAATTTTATCGTACAAGTTAAAAAATGGGAATAAGTTTGATTAGTAAACTAGAGGGTAGACTAAAAAGATTGGGCTTATCCACATCAAAATAACTAGTTAGAGAAGGAGCAAATAAGTTATACCTTATGCAAATCAGTTATTAGGCTCAACAGAGAAGAAACGACTTGAAGAGGGAGGGAACACTTATACAAACCCAATTATTGAGGTTGAAGAAAGAAGGGACGGGCTTAGGGCTGAAGAGAGAGGGCGGGCTTAGGGCTGAATATAAAGGGACTGGGTTAGGGCTGAAGAGAGAGAGGGGGTGGGATTAGGTTCAATAGAGAGGGGCGGGCCAAGAGAGGGAGGGAGTACCTATTTATTATGGCTAAAAAAGGGAGTGAGTATGGCTTACAGAGTAGCTTGGTAAGTTCCTTAAGTTTGAGGGAAGGAAAATGACTTGTCCACATTTTTTAGCTTGGTAAGTTCCTTAAGTTTGAGGTAAGGAAAACGACGGGTCTGCAATTTTTTAAACAGAGGAAGTTTTTTAAACAGAGGATAGGACAAAGAGAGTCGCATGAAAGATTTTTCAAAAATTACCCTTCAAGAGCTAATACAATTTTTACCCTCATTTTAATCTATTGTCATGTAAGAGATTTCGAGGTATAATGACTCCAGATAGGAGCAAGGAGGCCATGTTCAAAGAATGTTGAGAGAGAGAGACAAAGCCTTGCACCTCCCATTATGTAGAGCTGGGAAAGGGTCGGGCTTGGGATGGGCCAGCCGTGGCCCTTACTAGTATTGGCCCTAGCCTAATCTTGGTCTTTATAGAGCTGGCTCGAGTCTAGCTAAGCCCGGATAGGCCCTAGGAGGTCCTAGCCTTGTCTAGGCTGAACCGGACCTTATAGATCCAAAGTGAAACGTGGAAAGAAAACTTAAGGTAAAAGAGGGCCGGGCTCGGCCACCTATAAAGGCTTTGGGCCTCGGCTATGGTGGTTCAGACCTTGCGTAGCCCTCTGGCCATATTTTCTAGCCTACGCCCTAGCTTTTAGGGCACGTATACATAACCAAGCCAAGCCACCTTGTATATTTGCCAACCCTAGCTTCTTGTTTCGTTCGTTGTTTTCACATTAGCTTCTCTATTTTTTTTTTTTCGTCGCTCAAATGGAAGTCTCAACGTTAGCTATACGACGCACTTGAACACAAAAAATCCATGGTCACAACATACAGGAGAAAAAAAAAAAAAAAAATTCATCTAGAGAGAGATGCTTTTATTGGTTGAATAAAAACAACACCCCATATTGGGTCTCGAACCGACCATACACCACGGCCGCCTCGAGACCCTCTAAACCACTCTCAACCATTGACGACCCTAACATCATAAAATGATAAAAGACTAGAACATCCCTAATTAACCATCTCTCTCTCTCTCACACCAGGAGGTATGTCGCTACAGCACATGAGACTGTATGGTATTGCAACCATCATCTCAAATTCTAAACAACCTGATGAAGTTTAGAAAGAGATTTCCCTACTCCCATGGGAGTAGAGTATTTATTTACTCCCTTGGGCAAAATACATGCTAGGGATGCATTTTAGATCTCAAAACTTGGGGATGTAATCTCTACATATACCAACTTGGGTAAAAAAATAAATTGAAATAAGCTCTCTATGTACTAGAAAAAACTGATAACTCAAGTTTGAATAGAGACTGTCCAATTTTTTTAAGGGCTAGATATGAGTGTCTCAAAACTCAAAATTTATTTATTTATTTTCTTTTGAAAATAGCATATGGTAATTCTTATATGATTCCCAAAATTTTAGACCAAATAAATCTTCATAAATAAGTGTGTTGAATGAGAAAGTAGTTACAAACTATGCTCCTGCGAGAGCATAATATACGTGCCCTTATTCTATATATCAAAGGATGAGATTTTTAGAAGGCGTAGTCTTTATGAAAACAAAATAAAGCCTCACCTGAAATCTTCATCCGAAAAGCACTTTCGGTAACAAAAATATCTATGATGGCTCTAAAATCAATTTCCAACACTGACAATCAAATTTGAAACTCAAAAAATAGTACAAAACACTTATTATTATAACAAAATGGATAATTTATTATAACATACATTATTTTTAGAGCTTAAAATCTTTTTTTTTTTTTTCACAACCATAATATTCAAGTCAAGATGATCGATGCAAAAGCTTTCCAATACTTGACTTCCACAAGTAAGGATTTACTATAGAGCTGCAGCCCCATCAAACCATTTTCCTATATGAAAATCTGAAAACTAGTTGGATTGGCGTACGGGGAACACAATGGTCAAATTGTAACTTACCCCAAATAAATAAGACCTAAAAATCTTTATTCTTATCACTTGAAGACCACCAAGTAACATTTGGTCGTTATTGGAAAATCCTTCATAACAAAACAAATGCCTCTTAATTTGGAATTGTGAAATGTATTGTTTAATATTGGGCCGGCACAAGAAACTACTTTTCGAGTCCATCTCATCTCTTAGGATGAGACAACCACAATAAATGATGATTCCAATGCCACGGTATTGAAATCATTAAAAATGATGAGGTTTCTATAGGACTTAGGTTTTATGAAAAAAAAGTACTGCCTCACCTAAAATATTGGTCTTGAAAGCACTTTCGGCAACGGTAGTCTATATGATGGCTCTAAAATCAATTTTCAATGCCGACAATGAAATTTGAAATTCAAAAAATGGTATAGATTTCACGGATCTATGAACACTTATTTTTAGGGTGAAATAGACGATCTAGACAATTTGTTACAATATACGTCATTTGTAGAGCTTAAAATCCTTTTCTTTTTCACAACCATAATGTTCAAGCCAAGATGATTGATATAAATGTTTTATAATGCTTTAGATGAATTATGACCTGGCGCTTTATTTGTTTTGATAAGGCTGCATCCCTATCAAACAATTTTCCTAAAAATAATACACACTTTTGAAGTGCATGTATAGTATAATCTTACATGACCAGGATGTACAGCTTCTCCCATGGGTAAATGATTGGTAGGATTTTTTTCAAATTGGAATTTTGGGGTCCATTTTAGGATCGTCGGGCAAATGTTTCGCTTTAGACTTTTAAAAATTGAGTTTCTAGATGCCTAGATCTTATCATCCAAAAATTAGATGCTCTAGCTAATCTTCAGATATTGAGTACATATATAGTACATGTGATTTTTTTTTCTTTTTTTTTACTTAATGATCATTTCTAGGTGTAAGAGGTCAGATCTCCAAATTTTGGGGTCTTAAAAGTGCTCCTCAAATAGTGTTTCACTCGAGGTACTGAATGCACAATATGCTCCCACAGGAGCATCCAATACTTTTGCCACACAAACATGAACGCAATTTCACTATATATTAAGAGTATAATCCCCATCACCAGGCATAACCAATATCAATCTCATAAGTCTAATAGAAGAATCTTGGTTGATGCCCCCTATATAATCACCATGCATTGAGGCTCTTTTCATCATTATCATCGACATTACTACTATGGGGCTTAAGAAGTTCTTCACCCCCCCTACTGTTCTACCTCTCCTAAGGCTCCTTACTTTGATCCTTGTTGCCATTGGAACCGTTATTATTGCCACCAATTCAATTGACATCGGGTATTGGAACCTCACATATAGATACTACACTACCTATAGGTACCTCCATCCCCATCTTTCCTCTCATTTTTCATAGGGCTACTTTGATTTGGTATTCCATTAATACAAACCCCAAATTGGGTTTGTGGTATGCTATGTATTGAATTCTCTGCTGCTATTCTTTTGATTTATGTGTTTTAGTGGAGAAATGGGCCATGGAAAGAGAGGTATTAAAATATGAGACATTTATCAAAATATGCATAACTTGTCAACTATTTAACATTTTAGTAATCTTCAAGAATTCAAATTCATGATTATGTATATTTTGAGGAAATGTATACAATGAGACCATTTATGTTTTATATAAGGTGGTCACAATCATCATTGACCATTAGATTTGAGACCGGGGTGGTTAAGGATGCATCATTGTTTGAGCACAAAGTTTAAAGTAAAATTTCTCGAATGTGACAATAAAATTTTATCTACTGGATTTCATGTTCAATGACCAAAAGTGATTATGACCTTGTACCAAAAGTGAATGGTTTCATAGTATACGATCTCATATTTTGATGGCTATTCTAGAATTAAATCCAAAGATATAGATAAAATGTTAAACAATTTATCTATTAGGTATACTTTGATAAATTTCCCTAAAATATTTTGAGTAAAACTACTTGTTTCTTATTTGCTTTTTCTAGGACTTTCAAAGACCAAAAAGCTCATAAAGCCCAAAATTATTTTTTTGTGTGTTTTGTGTGTCAATTTTCATTTGCCTTGTCTTAGTTTTAGGGCTTATAACTAAAGTCAAGTGAACTTTTTTTTGCAGATATGTGTTCACAGTAGGGGTCATAGTATGTATATACACCGTTATTCAGTTGCCCTTCGCCACAGTTTATGCCATCACCGGAAAGCAGTTACTTCCCGATGGATTCACAACCTATCTGGACTGCATATTGGATACTGTGAGCTTCCTTTTTGCTCCCTTTCTTCCATATTTTTGTTCATAATTTTTCCTAGTTTTCCTTTTTACAATATCCGATTGATTATTTAGAGAGAGAGAGACTGATTTATGGAGATAATTATTGAGGAAAACAAACTAAAATTTTACACTACCCAATGTCATATTCTTTGGGGAAAATGAAAGGCAGATTAGTTTCTGCATATCCACAAAAAGGTGCAATTTTTTTCTAAAATACTAAAAATAACCTTTGTATTCCCTATCTAAAATCATAATTCCAAATAACCCTCAAATTCATGGAAACCGACGGGCTAAAAGAAACTGGCGGTTAACTCCATCTGCAATTTTCTCATTATCCAAATTATAATATTTATCATTTTGGTGTTTTTAGTGACCCTTCATTAAGACTTAAAAAAGCTTCCCTTTTCTTTTACTTTTTTTGCGCCTCTCTCAATCTCCCTTGAGCCCTCATATCGCTATCCGATCTCGTAAACTTCATAATGAGGTTAAAACATCATCTCAAACTCTATTTATAGGAAGTATTGGAAAAAGGAAGAGGGTAAACATTATAATTTCGATAATAAAGAGATAAAGAGGGGGTTAAACATCCAATTTTTTTTAACTTGGAGGGGGTTGTGGGCTTTCTATGAACCGAAGAGATTATTTAGGATATAATTTTGGATAAAAAAAATGCATACATGTATCTGAAGACTATGAAATCTTTAGTTTATAATCCAATTAATAGGACGAGTACCAGAGTAAATGTCATGATGTCTAACTCTAAACTCCAATTTACAAGATTCTATGATGGGTTCTATAAAATTCTATTCATTTACATTTCATTTCTCCATATGCCATGCTCCCTTAACAGCAGACTATACATTTACTCCCTCTGGTAAAATACTAACTTTGGATTTTTATTTATTTATTTGGAGTTTTGGGATCCATCCAATGATAATTAGATGACTATTTTCAAATAAAAAATTTAGATTTCAAGTTCATAAACATCTAGGTCATTCTCTCAAAAATTAGACGGTTACGGTGCAATATTGGGATGATTCTTTCATTTTTTTTTGGAAAAATAAAGAGTGAGGATTTATTTTATTTTTTTCTTTGGGATTGTTTGCCAAATTCTAAAGATCACATGCCCAAAATTTGATATCAAAAAGATATTTCTAGCGTAAGTTTTACCCCAGGAATAAATAGATAATATACTCCTACAAGAATGGGAAATCTTTTGGCACTCTCTAATCGTCTCCAATTATATCGCGAATGTGCACACGATCCTGCTTTCTTCTCGTCTTTTTCTTTGTTTCTTTGGTAGTATGTTGAACCACACTGTTCATTAGCTTCAATACTATTGGTTTATTAAACTATACTGACGTTCAAATCTAGGTGTTGAGAAACTAAAATCTCGTTTTTGGGGTTTTAAATTGCTCATCTCAATTCCCACAATTCAATCTAAAACCTTTCCCTTCAAACTCTATGAAACACAAAATCTCTCTCTCTTCCTTTCCCTTTAAACCAGTATAGGAAAAATCGGGCAGTTCAAATTCTAACCACCCGGTTAGATCACAACTGGCCACTAGCCTGTTCCAGTTTCGGCCGGTTTTGGTGAACCGGCCAAGTATATTTTAAAAAAATATAAAAATCTAAAAAATAAGGGATTTTGTTTGTAATGTTTTTTTTTTTTTTTAACAATTTTATTTTATCATTTTGGCAAAGATTGGAAATTGTTTTGGCCATTAATATTTGTTTTTACATTTTTTCATCTTTGTTAAAAACTTTCAAAAATATCTTTAGATGCAAATCGATAATTTAAAATCCATTTTTTTTATTTATTTTTCAACTTCATTTGTATGCATTTTAGTTAATCATGTTTTAAATATACTTTTTATATTTTATTAAATTTTTATTTTTATTTTTTTAACGCGTTGTTGACCGCCCGGGATTTGCCCGATTTGACGATTGAACCGGCCGGTTTACTGGTTAGGTTGGTTGAACCGTCCGTCCATATCCAGTTAACTGTTCTGATTCAATTTTTTCTGTACTGCTTCAAACTCTATGATACATTCTCTCTCATCTCCTAGTTGTAGTAGAAAGGAAATCAAACAATTCATCTTTCTCTCAGTGTCACGGTAGACTTTTTGGTCCATCATCCCTAAATTATACAGTTAGTTAAAAAGCACCATCTGTCTTTCTCTTTTGTTCTAACATCTGTCCTCATTTAAAGAATCGGAACAAAATTGAGCTGAATATATTTGGTGATCCACAGATACATATCTTTTTTATGGAACTTTTGGATCTCTTTATTGTCGTGTTAGTTGCTTGTTTCTTGGGGTTTGGGGTTTATATAATGAAATTTCAAGGTATCCGGATTGCAGCCCCACAGAAAATCTCTATTCTTGGTCATTGGTGTTTGGATCCTCGAATTTAATTGGTTTGATTTTGGTTTCTTCTGTTTGTAATGACTCAGTAGAACTACAGTTTTCAGGGGTTTCAGGATGATAATTTTCCTCAAAAGAGATGACTTGTATGAAGTGTGAGGTTTGTAGGGTGTGATCCTCAAACAATCAAAGTAAGTCTGCACCTCTAAATCTTAATAAAAGATCTGGTGCAAGAAATCTTTGTGATAACTTAAAAAATCTATTTTCACTTCCAATTATGAAATTTAAAGCTCCAAAAATAATATAAATTAACTTGATATAGAATCCTTTAAATTTTTTGAAAATAAACGATCTAGATAATATGTTACAAAATGCACTATGTTTAAGGTTTAAAATTATATTATTCATATCCATACATCTCAAAGTTGAGACGATCTTGACGTCATAATAATCGTGTCAGATATATTTTTTGAGGTGCATCTTGCTTCTACACTATAAGGTTGACACCTTATATAAGTTTTTCCATGGTAACGACATAAATGCACTTTTTCAGGTGTCATGCTTTATGTTATCGATCGCGGCTTTTGTGAACATGGCGGTTTCTGCAGAGCTTCGGAAAACATGGGACGAATCGCCAAAATTTTCCGATTTTTTCAATGTTATGAAAATTTCAGCGGGGTTGCTCTTCATGGGATTTCTTTGCATGGTCCTACTGTGTGCTTTCTCAGCTGTAAAACTAGCACGGAGAACTATGAATGCCCCACAAGAATAAATTAGCTCTCCAGCTGTAAAACTAGCACGGAGAACTATGAATGCCCCACAAGAACAATTTAGCTCTCCATATGTCTTTATGATAAACACAATTTACTTGTAGTGGATCGCAAGACTTTAACAAACTTCAGGAGAGACAGAGAGGGACATAAAAATAACAACTTGGTGGTGCGTGCTTTCTTTAAAGAGAGAGAGAGGCCTAACAATAGCTAAGTTGGTGGTGAGTCATTTTTTGGAGGAGATGTCTTACACTTGCATTGTTAATCCTTTTTTGAAAGTGAATATTGTCTTCCCCAGTGGTTTAAAAAAAGGGTCCGTGCCTCGGATTGGGCACCCCAACAATTTATTCGAATCAGTGAATCGGCGATCTGGATAAAAAATAAGACTAATTGGTCGGATTTAGTCTTAAAATATATCCGAAAAAATTATTAAAATTCATTATAAATGCTGTTTTTTAGGAATCCAATAAAAAATGGGGTTACTTCATTAAGAACTTCCAATTTTTTACATCAATATGCGAATATTGATATGTTTTTTCTCTGCATAAACTACGGTTAGCCATTAAATTTATATCACACAAAAGGATAAGCATAGAATTATCATGGATGAAGTATATCATCATGTACGGATTACAATATAGAATATATTAAATCGATGAAAAAATGGTCACCAAAATCTCGAATTGGCAGAAAACTCCAATCCACTAAAAAAACCCAAATTATTACAACCTAACTAACTATTATTCAAAATTATTACAACCTAACTAATTATAATATTATATACTTAAATTGAAATTGTTGGTTTACATTTTATAATTATTTTACTATACAAATTAAAACAAATCCAAAATATCTTATAATATTATCTAAGTTAAAATATATTATTGACAACTGTAAAAAAAAATAGTACATTGCATAATTATAATGCAATATTTTTTTTCAAAAATCTAGTTTTTTAGGTTTCTATAATAAATTTAGTGGAAGAGATTCTTAGTAGAGAGAGAGAGATAGATTTTTCAAATTTATGTTAAAAACCATCATGTTATAAAAATAAAAAATTTGTTTTTGATAAGAACAATCAGAAGATGGTACATTTTAATTTTTTTTAAAAAAATGAATGCTGCCCTTGAAAATTCGAACAAGAAACCTCCACCATCAAAGACAGACATGATAACCACTACGCCACAACGCCATTTAACGTGTTAACTTTCAAAATAAAAATATATATTACCTTTCGAAACTGTTACCATGGGAATTGTCCCACATTGAAAAATTCAAGGACTAGTTATGGGTATAAAAGACCTGAGGACGCTCATCAACCACAAATGTATAGGTCGTGGGGCCTCCTGATGGTCGTGGTGACTCCCAATAATGGGATAACCCCCATTTTGAAAAATAAAAAATAAAAAAATCCTTCAAAAAATATCAAAAAAATATCCTAAGTACCTTAAGGCGGTTTACTATTGGGATTCGGGCAACGACTCATCGGAGTCTATGCTGACTCGACGATCCTTTTTCGGTAGAACCGAGGGCGGTTTACTGTACAAACTCGGGCAGAAAAGAACCGGCAATACTGTGGAATTTATTGGAATTGACTCGGGGTGATCGATTCCAGTGACGACTCGCTCGAGTCTGTGCCGACACGACGATTTTTAAATCACTAGTCTTGCCATTGTAATGTTAATTCTCTCCATTTTAATTGTGAATATAAAAAACAAAATACAATAAGATATTTTTCCAATCGAAATCTTTCATGGTAGAGATTCATATTAAACATTTGCTAATTCACGAAACACTTTTTTTAATATAATTATTATTCCTATTTTTATTTTATTTTTCATATTCATGATCTCTAGGTTACATATTATATATTCTTTAAAGATGAAGATCAAATTATTTTAAAAAAATATATTTATCGTCAAGCCTGCATTTCTACACTATGCATGCTGGCCGAATAGAAACGTGTCCTTGACTAATATAATATTTATTCGACGGGGCATATATTTGAGGGATTATAAAATCTCTTGATTTTATTTTATTTTTTATTTTTTTAGGTACTTCAGTAGGGAAGACAAACCCTCTTGTTTCAAATACTTTAAGAGTTAGTTTTTTGAAGGTGTTAATGGGATAGCGTGAGTCGAAATGGAAATCACAACGTGACCACTATGGTGTGGAATTTTTTTTTTGTATCTTCAATACGCTTCACCCCTCTACAACGACAATAAGTGACTTTTTTTTTTTTGAATGGTAACGTACGACTTATCATTAATTCATATGTAAAATACAAGATGTTCAAGTAAAGATACAAGATTACATAAATGAAGTAATTAACAGAGAGAGAGTATGGACTCCTCCTTTGGCAAGAATATCGACATTTTCATTCACCTCTTTATAATAATGTTGGACCATTGCTATAGATGTTGACAAAATATCCCAAATTTGATGAAAAATAGTCCTTAATCTCCAAGGAATTTGAGCCTTTTTCTTACTCTAGGCAATGACATTTGCCGAGTCTCTTTCGATAATCCTGCCCCATTCCAAAGCGTATAGCAATTTCAAACTTTCTAGTAAACCTCGTACTTCTGCCTCATTTGCTGTTGTGAACAACAAAGACCCCAGTAAGAAATTATAATGTGACCCAAATTATTTCTGATGAGTCCATCATAGCCAGCTTGCCTTGGATTGCCAAGTGAAGTTCCATCAAAATTAAGTTTAAAGGAATTCACTTGTGGTGGTATCCAAACAACCTCACTATGAGTGTTCGTGGCAACACCCATAGTCGCCACTGCCAAAGGATTGCTAATAGTAAGACTTTTAGGAATAAAGCCATATCCTTATGTGCAAGAAACTAATCAGCTGCAACTGCTAAAATGTTTGATTTTAATATAGACAGATATGCATTTATACTATCAAAGACTCTTATATTTCTCTCCTTCCACACATTTCAAAGAAGGCTAGCCCAAATAAATCTCAAAAGAATAGTTCCTATCTTTGAAATATTGGGTGTGATCTATTGGTCAAGAAGAGCTCTAACATTTTGGAGCAAACATAATGACAGATTGAGGCAATGTCAAGCCCAATCCTAAAGATATGTAACAAAAATGCATGAGAGGAAAAGATGATGCGAAGTTTCATCACTGTCATTGCATATGAAACATATATTGGTGATAATAAACCCCGTCCTTCTCAAGTTATCAAATGTTGCTAATTTATCTGAACACAAGATCCATAAGAATAACTGCATTTTAAGATGCACATGCAATTTCCTAATATTGAATAAAACAACATCCAACTCTTTTTCCACAATAAGTGACTTGTCTTCTCTTCCTTTCCACAAGGTTTTGCTAGACCTTTCCACAAGAAGTGACTTGTCTTCTCTTCCTTTCCACATGGTTTTGCTAGACCTTTCCAAAGTCATGTATTTTTTTTCCTTGAACGTACCTTTCAAACTCATTTCCCCCTAAAAATGCATCCAGAATTGGTAAAAGGGTTGATTTTTTCCTAATAGAAGATTCTGGCTTGATGCCCCTCCCTATATAATCACCATGCATCGAGGCTCTTCTCATCATTATCATCGACATTACTACTATGGGGCTTAAGAAGTTCTTCACCCCCCCTACTGTTCTACCTCTCCTAAGGCTCCTTACTTTGATCCTTCTTGTTGTTGCAACAGTTATTATCGCCACCAATTCAATTGCCATTCAGTATTGGAACCTCACATATATACCTATAGTACTTTTCCTCTCATTTTTCTTAGGGCTACTTTGAGTTTGTGGTATGTTATATGTTGAAAACTCTAATTCTGTTCTTTTAATTTATGTGTTTTAGTGGAGAAATGGAACATGGAAAGAGTGGTATTAAAATATGGGAAATTTATCAAAATATATTTTACATTTTAGTAATTTTTAAGTATTCAAATTCATGATTATATATATTTTGAGGAAATATATATAATGAGACCAAGGAGGTCACAATCATAATTGACGGTTAGATTTGAGATCGCGGTGGTTGATGATGCGTCATTGTTTGGATACAAAATCCAAAATAAAATTTATCGAATGCTAAGAATACAATTTTTTGTACTGGATTTCATGTCCAATGACCAAAAGTGATTAAGACCTTGTACCATAAGTAAATGGTATCATAGTATACAATCCCATATTTGATGGCTATTCTAGAATTAAATCCAAAGATATAGGTAAAATGTTAAATAATTTATCTCTTAAGTATACTTTGATAAATTTCCCTAAAATATTTTGAGTAAAACTACTTGTTTCTTATTCAACAATTCCTGCATTTGGGAATTTGGCAGAAAATTTGTTTTTTCTAAGACTTTCACAGATCAAAAAGCTCATAAAGCCCAAAATTATTTGTGTGTGTATGTTTTGTGCGTCAAATTTCATTTGACTTGGTTTAGTTTTAGGGCTTATAATTAAATTCAAGTGAACTTTTTTCGCAGATATATGCTCACAGTGGGGGTCATAGTATGTATATACACCGTTATTCGGTTGGCCGGCCTTCGCCGCTGTTTATGCCATCACCGGAAAGCAGCTACTTCCCGATGGATTCACAACCTATCTGGACTTCATATTGGATACTATAAACTTCCTTTTTGCCCCCTTTCTTCCATATTTTTGTTCATGTTTCTTCCTATTTCTTTCCTATTTTTCCTTTTTACAATATCCGATTGATTACTTAGAGAGAGACTGACTGATTTATGGAGATAATTGCTGAGAAAAACAAACTAAAATTTTGCCCTACCCAATGTAATATTCTTTGGGGAAAATGAAAGGCAGATTAGCTTCTGCATATCCACAAAAAGGAGCAATTTTTTCTAAAATACTAAAAATAATCATTCATATATCCCTATCTAAAATCATAATTTCAAATAACCCCCGAGTTCATACGGACCCATCTAAGTTAGAAGAAATTGGCGTTTAACTCTATCTGCAACTTTTTTATTACCCATATTACAATATTTATCATTTTGGTGTTTTTAATGACCCTTCATTAAAACCTAGAAAGGCTTTCCCGTTCATTCTTTTTCTTTTCTTTTTTTTTTTTTTCTTTTTCTTTTTTTTTCTCTCTCTCTCTCTCATTCTCCCTTGAGCCGTGATATCTCTATCCGATCTCGTGAACTTCATAATGAAGTTAAAATATCATCTCAAACTCTATTTATATAATGAACTATTGGAAACAGGAAGAGGGTAAACATTATAATATAGATAATTAAAAGATAAAAAGGAGGTTAAAGATCCAATTTTTTTAATTTGGAGGGGGTTGTAGGCTTTCCATGAACCCGAGGTTAATTGGGATTAAATTTTGGATCAAAAAATGCATATATGTAGCTGAAGACCACGAAATTTATAGTTCACAATCCAATTACTAGAACGAGTACCAGAGTAAATGTCATGATGCCTAACTCTATACTCTAATTTACAAGATTCAATGGTGGGTTCTATAAAATTCTACTCATTTACATTTCATTTCTCCGTATACTATGCTCCCTCAATAGCATACTATACATCTACTCCCTTGGGTAAATCACCAACTTCGGATTTTTTTCTATTTGGAGTTTTGGGATCCGTCCAATGATAATTAGATGACTATTTTCAAATAAAAAATTTAGATTTCGAGTTCATAAACATCTAGATCATTCTCTCAAATATTGGACGGTTACGGTAGAATCTTGGGATGATTCTTTCCTTTTTTGAAAAAATAAAGAGTGATGGTTTAAAATTTTTTTTCTTTGAGGTTGTTTGCCGAATTCTAAAAATCACATGCCCAATATTTGATATCAAAAAGATATTTCTAGAGTAAGTTTTACCCGAGGGAATAAATACATAATATACTCTCACAAGAATAGGAAATCTTTTGACACTTTCTAATCTTCTCCAAGTTATCACGAAGGTACACACCATCCTCCTTACTTCTTATCTTTTTCTTTGTTTCTTTGGTAGTATGTTGAACCACACTGTTCATTAGCTTCATTACTGTTGGTTTATTAAACTATACTGACGATCAAATCTAGGTGTTGACAAACTAAAATCTCTTTTTGGGTTTTTAAATTGCTCATCTCAATTCCCACAATTCAATCTAAAACCTTTCCCTTCAAACTCTATGAAACACATAATCTCTCTCTCCTTTCCCTTCAAACTAGTATAGAAATAACCGGGTAAACTCTATGAAACACATAATCTCTCTCTCCTTTCCCTTCAAACCAGTATAGGAAAAACCCGGCAGTTCAAATTCTAACCAGGTTAGATCACAACGCACTATTGGCTGGTTCCAGTTTCAGCCGGTTTTAGTGAACTAGCTAGGTATTTTTAAAAAAATATAAAACCCAAAAAATAAGAGATTTTGTTTGTAATGTCTTTTTTTTTATTCTATTATTATTATTATTATTATTATTATTATTATTATTATTGTTATTATTATTATTATTATTATTACTATTATTATTATTCTTATTATTATTATTATTATTATTATTATTATTATTATTATTATTATTATTATTATTATCATTTTGGCAAAGATTGGAAATTGTTTTGGCCACTAATATTTATTTTTACATTTTTTCATCGTTTTGAAAAATTTCAAAAATACCTTTAGATGCAAATCTATTCTTTAAAATCTTTTTTTTTTTTTCAACTTCATTTGGATGCGTTTTATTTAATTATGCTTTAAATATAGTTTTATATTTTATTTGTTGACTGTCAGGATTGAACCGGCTGATTTACTGGTTAGGCTGGTTGAACCGTCTATGTCCGGTTAATTATTCCGGTTCGATTTTTTCTACATTGCTTAAAACTACAATCCATGAAAACAAGAAAGAAGAAACAAATACAAAAGAAAGAGACAATCAACCACAACGCAATGATATACGTGGTTCGGCAACGTGCCTATGTCCACGGGAGATTAGAACTTCTTTACTGGCAATGGAGAATAGGATTACAAAAACTTCTTTACTGGCAATGGAGAATAGGATTACAATATCTTATATATATATATATATATATATATATATATATATATATATATCGATTTCCAAATAGATGATACAAATTACCGAAATACCTTTGTACGGATATTCGAAATTTTCCTCGGAGCCTGCCACCCCCAAACCCCTGCAGGGGCCAAGTCAACCGAGTCTACCTACATCGGACACTCCTTTGGCCCTGAAGCCCTTCAAGCCTTCGGCCCTCAGGGCTTTTAACGACCATCTGAAGTTGTTCTTTTGACTTTAACTTGACAGCTCTATTTCTTCAGAATACAAGACATCAATCCTTAACAACACTCTCTCTTTCTCCTCCTTGTTCGAATTCAATTTTTTTTACATTGCTTCAAACCCTATGATACATTCTCTCTCTCCTCCTAGTTTAAGTAGAAAGGAAATCAAACAATTCATCGTTCTCTCAGTGACGCGGTAGACTTTGGTCCATTCTCCCCAAATTATACATTTAGTTAAAAAAGCACCCTCTCTCCCTTTCTCTTTTGTTCTAATATCTGTCCCCATTTAAAGAATGGGATCAGAATTGAGCTGAATATATTTGGTGATCCACAGATACATATCTTTTTTATGGAATTTTTGGATCTCTTTTTTGTTGGGTTTGTTGCTTATTTCTTGGGGTTTCAGATAATGGCTTTTCAAGTTATCCAGATTGCAGCCGACCAGAAAAGCTCTACTCTTGGTCATTGTTGTTTGGATCCTCGAATTTAATTGGTTTGATTTTGGTTTCTTCTTTTAATATGTTTGTAATGATCTAGTAGAACTACAATTTTTAGGGGTTTCAGTATGATAATTTTCCTCAAAATAAATGACTTGCATGAAGTGTGTGGTTTGTACAAGGTGTGATCCTTAACAATCAACGTAAGTCCGCACCTCTAAATCTTACTAAAAGTTAGTTTTGGTGCTAGAAACCCTTGCGATAACTTAAAAAATCTATTTTCACCTTTATGAAATTTAAAGCTTAAAAAATAATATAAATTAAGCAGATTCAGAATCTCTTAAAAAATTTGAAAATAGATGATCTAGATAATATGTTACAAGATGCATTATATTTAGGGCTTAAAATCGAAATGATCTTGACGTTATAGTAACCATTTCTGACATATTTTTTTAGGTGCATCTTGCTTCTACACTATAAGGTTGACACCTTATATAAGTTTTTTCCCCTGTAATGACATAAATACACTTTTCAGGTGGCATGCCTTATGTTATCAATCGGATTTTGTGAACATGGCGGTTTCTGCAGAGCATCGGAAAACATGGGACGTATCGCCAAAATTTTCCATTTTTTTCCTTGTTATGAAAATTTCAGCGGGGTTGCTCTTCATGGGATTTCTTTGCATGGTTGTACTGTGAGTCTTCTCAGCTGTAAAACTAGCCAGAAGAACTATGAATGCCCCACAAGAATAAACTAGCTCTCCATATGTCTTTATGAAGGTATGATGAACACAATTTACTTCTAATGGATTGCAAGATTTTAACAAACTTCAGGAAGGTAAGAGAGAGAGGGACATAACAATAATAACTTGGTGGCGAGTCCTTTCTTTAAACAGACAGAGAGGCCTAACAATAGCAAGTTGGTGGTGAGTCAGTTTTTGGAAGAGATGTCTTACACTTGTATCGTTAATCCTTTTTTTTTTTTTTTAAGTGAGTAGTCTTACCATTGTAAACGTTTATTCTCTCCGCATTAATCATGAATATAAAAAATAAAATACAATAAAATATTTTTCCAATCGAAATTTTCATGGTAGAGATTCATATTAAACATCTCTAGATTCACGAAACATTTTTTTTAATATAATTATTAATTATTAATTTTAATTTAATTTAATTTTTCATATTCATAATCTCTATATTAAAGATTATATATTTTTGAAAAATTAAAATCAAATTATTTTGTAAAATTATATTTATTGTCAAGCCCGCATTTCTACATTATGCAGGCTTGCCGCGTAGAAACGTGTCCTGGACTTGTTCTACATTAATTGGGTTCCTCACGATTGGGAAAAGATTTTTTGGTGGTCCTACAAGCGCACCACGTGAACACATATTTCCTGCTTAGTACGCATGAGGAGTCTTGTTTATTTCAAATAAATTCAAATAGTCTTCACTCATTTCCCACTTCGTTCGTCTCTTAAGAAAAATGAGAAAAGGTTTCTGGTTTTGGAGCTCAAAAAATGCTCCAAGACTTACTCCCCTCACATTTTGAAACTAGACCGGCCATTAGAGGTAGGGCTGTAAGCGGGTAAGTTATATCCGGTCAGGTCCAAGTCTATAGCTAAAAAAATAAAAAAAAATATTTTATAGTATATATTTAATATTATTTAATGTTTAAAAAAACATATAGGTGACCCAGATTGTCCATCTTAAAAATCGGTCCAAATCGGCATATCGGCGGTCTAGATCGGCATTTAGTTGAGAGAACCAGCCAATAAAAAAAAAATTGAAAAAAAAAGGTGGGATTCGTTCAATCAGAGAATCTGCCAGTTCTCGATATTTTGCAGGAATCAGATCGGGCAATTTTGATCTGGATCACCAGTTTTTTAAACATTAATATTGTTTATGTGTATTTTATAATATATATTTTAGGTCATGTCTTGGACCCGACCCAATAGAACCCAAGCCGGATCTAAACCTAGATCCAACATGTGTTGGGTCAAGGTCAAGTAGACCTAGACTTGATCCGTTGGGTCCAAAGCCAAACCAAGTCAGCTCCACAAGTTAACCTGACCCACTTCTCACCCTTGTTGCAGGGATGATCAGACCTAGGGTTAGGGTTTTAAGAGCTCAAAGCCTTTGTTTCTTTTCCCATATTTATTAGATGAAGATCATCGTTATCATCATTTGAGTCGTATCCTAATTATTTAGAGCGGACTACATGAATCCTATTATGCGATTCTATTCTACCATGAGCTATAAAGTCAGTTAGACCATAGATCCCTATGACTCTTCTTACTTGATATTTTTAAGGCACCAAGAGTCATTTTCGAGATTTGTTTTGGTCACCGGGACGTAATCAGCATTTTTAAGATTTATCTTGGTCACTAAGACGAATTTGTCATTAGTTCCTTTTTTGGGTCCCAAGATATGTTTGTCATTTTATTTTTGTTTGTTTAGCTATTTTTGGGATTTATTAAGGTCTAGAGAATTTGGTGTGGAGACAAATAATTTGTTCGGTAAAAGTTTCCACGAGTCCAACGTCAA
Organism: Amborella trichopoda; assembly: GCF_054954075.1. Classification (NCBI taxonomy): domain Eukaryota; kingdom Viridiplantae; phylum Streptophyta; class Magnoliopsida; order Amborellales; family Amborellaceae; genus Amborella; species Amborella trichopoda. The sequence goes on along the minus strand of NC_142338.1, from coordinate 47,250,684 downwards.
AATGTGTGGTTTTAATGCTTAGAAGTTTGCTTTCATGGGAAGTAAGGTGCATGAAAGTTGTATGCAAGTATGGGAAAAAGGCACACCGGTAATCTAGTTATTTTCACATCTTATTAGGAGTATTTTAGTTATTTTCTAGTTCCAGCAAACTGGTTTGTACGAAGTATTGCTGTAACAGTTAGTTTTTGTTGTTAACTTGATAATAAAAATCTTCCGCCTTTTTCAGGGTGCAGAGATGAGAGAGAGAGTGAGATAATTCTCATCCTTGTATACCGAGAGTATCTTGAGTTGGAAGGTTATCTTTGTGTACTTGCACAATCGGCTCTTGAAGAGAGAAAGTATAATGCCAAACTTCCAAAACTAGAATATACTATCTTTTAGCTTATATGCTTCTCCATATCCAACCGTCCATTCTGAATGGAGGGCCAAAATTGCCCCAATCATACGGTGACGTCTCTACACCATTTTTTTTTTTAAATTTTTTTATATATAATATTTTGACACCAAATTTTGGGCATCCAATTTTCTTTTAAACTTACACTTGTAAAAAATATATATAAAAAAAATTCTCAATAAAAAATGACCAAAATACCCCAAAAAGATTCAAGGGATATTTTGGCCATTATATTTTATTAAAAAATTATTTTTAATATTTTTTATAGGTACGCCCCAATGAGAAGATGACACGTACCAAATATCATATTCATACAGTTTTTATTAAAAAATTAAAACTAAAATACTTTAAAGTATTAGATCTAAGATTAAACGATAAATGACTCACTTTATCAAAATTGGATGGTTGAACGATAGGAAAAACATAGATCTTCTCTGCCAGAAAAGTATAGAAACCTTTCCATGGAGAGAGAGGGAGACAGAGATGAGAGAGGGCTTAAAATCCGACACGTGGAGAGAGAGGGAATTAAAGACGAAAGATACTGGATCAGGACACTTATTGCCAATTAGAGAGAAATAAGCTAAAAGATAGTATATTCGACGTATAACATCCAAATTGATCTTTGTATAAAAAACTCCTAATTCGACCTTCTAAGAACATGAGAAAAAAAAAAGAAACATCAAACATTGACTTGAAATCGTCTAATTTTTAGAATGTGAAATCTAAGTATTTGAAAACTTAAATTTTAATTATTTTTTTTGGAAAATAGTCATCCAGTGATTTTTAAGTGATTTCCAAAATTTTAGATTAAAAAAATCTATTTATCTGGACCAAGTAAAAGTAAAGTACGCTCCCAAGGGAACATAATATAGGTGCTCGATGTTTCTATAAAAGTTCTATATTTCTCCCCATCTAGCTGTCCAATTTAGATCAAAGAGGCTATTGACCGTTTGATCTATATATGATACCTCAGATTATATTATTTTTAGTTTTTATTTTACAAATTATATGACAATGAAATTTGCTACGTTCCATCACCTTAATGGGGTGTACCTAAAAATAATATAAAATCAATATTTTTAATAAAATAAAATAACTAAAATACCCCTAAAAGTTTTAGGGGTATTTTAATTGGGAATATTGTTATATTTTTTGCAAGTGCGAGTTAAGAGAGCAGTAACGCCCAAAAGTTGGTGACAAAATATTTTGTGAAAAACTTACTTAAAAATAAAATAGTGTAAAGGTGTGATATTGTAATTGGATCCATCCCAACCATTCATTTAGATCTGACAGCTAGATAAGGAGAAATATATAACCATTATACATTAAGGGAGATATAGAAAGTTTGCACCTCAAAAAAAAAACGGGACTTATAAGGGGAAGAGAGTATGGGTGAGGTCTATTTAGAATGTAGAGTGGGGGAGTAAGCACCTTAGCCTGCTTGTTTCTCTCTTCACTATATATCCGTGTTTTTTTTTTTGGGTAAGCTTTTTATATATTTTTTAATTTGTAGTTGTTATATACTTCCCTTTATTTAACCATCAGATTTGAGTGAACAATTGAGATGGATCCAATCACAATGTCATACCTCTACACTGTTTTATTTTTACACCAAATTTTATGCGTCAACTCCTCTCTTAAACTTGCATTTGTAAAGCATATAAAACAAATATTCCCAATGAATAAAATAACCAAAATACCTTTAAAAGTTTTAGGGGTATTTTGGTTATTGTATTTTATCAAAAATATTTTTTTTAGGTGCCGCATGTACCAAATTTCATATTCATATAATTTGTAAAAGTAATTAAAAATAAAATATTATGAGACGTCGAATCTAGATCAGACGATCAATGACTCACTTAGTCCAAATTGGATGGCTGGATGAGGCTTCCCGACTGATTCCACCTTTTTCTTAAGGCTTTCTATTAAAAATCACGTGTTGGCGTCCCACAACCTCAAAAACCTCAGAACTCTTGCGTCATTTCCTTCAACTTGCACATAAGCTTGCACTCATTGTTCGCAAAATCGCCGGATCTAACCGCTAATCGCCCGGTTAGATCGGAACCGGCCAGTGGCTGGTTTCGGTTTTGGGCGGTTAGGGTGATCAACTGGTACTTTAAAAAACTAATTTTAAAATATATATATATAAATTCTCAAAAATAAGGAATTTGATTTGTAATGTATTTTTAATATTCTTTACATTGTGGTAAATAATAAAAAAAATTTTGGTCATTAATACTTACTTTTATATTTTTCCATCTTTTTTAGAAAATTTTAAAATAACCATTGGAAAATATAAAATGGTTTAAAATATATTTTTTCCATTAATTTTCAACTTCATTTGAATGTGTTGTTTTAATCATTCTTTATATATATATATATATATATATATATATATATATATATATATATATATATATATATATATATATATATATATATATATATATATATATATATATATATAACACTTTTTTGACTGCCCGGGACTTGTCTGGATAGCGCGGTTAAATCGGTCGGTTTACCGATTAGACCGGTTAAACCGCTTTCAAGGCCATGTCTGGTTAACCATTCCAATTCGATTTGCGAACACTGTTTGCACTGCTTTCCACACATACCTCATCATGGTGGTGATGGTTTAGCTAATATTATTAATATGAAGCTATTAGCTTATGAGATTATAATTAATACTATGTTATTAACTTATGAGATTATATAATTAATACTAGGCTATTACCTAATTAGGATTAAAAAGAAAAAAATATTACTAGCTCATAAGATATTAAAAAACAAAAAATAATACTTACACTAATTTATTGACCATTAAAAAAGTACTAGTTTATGAGATATTTTAAGAGAAAAAAATAAAGCTAGCTCATACCACTTTAGAATTAGTTCAAATAACTTTATCGATTATCCCACATTGCAAGTATAAATTTATTTATTTTTATTTTATTTTATTTTATTAAAATATGCTTATAAATTCATGTTTCTATATTTTATATTTTGTCCATACTATTTATTACACATTAGATTTATTTATTTGTGAGGGTCATAGCCTTGTTTTTTGAATCACGTTTATTATAATATTACAATTAATTATATATTTACATTACAAATTATATAATATATTATTTTTTGTTATAATGGTAAATTATAATATTTTTTAAATTACATAATATTATAAGACAAATTTTAAATTTATTCTTATTTACATAGTAAAGTGACTATAAAATAAAAATTAATAATTTCAATTTTAATATATAATATTATAGTTGTTAGGTTGTGATCATTTTAGACGAGTAAAGATAAATTAATAAATGTTAAATGTGATATTGAATTCACTTTATAGGAGATTTTTATAATATAAAAGTATTGCTTAATATTTTTAAATTATTTTAATACAATATTACAATACTATATTATAATTAACAATTATACAGATATCCAAACAGAAAATCAACATCTGAGTATTCATTTGTTTTTACAAAATAATAAAAATACATAATGCACAACTTTTAATTTTTTTAAAAAACTAAAAGAATACTATTCTAAAATTCTTATAGTGATATTTTGAATTTGTTTGGAACAAAATTTATCGATTCGACCGATTCTCCAATCCGATCCACCAATTCCCCAATCCAACACGGGCCTGTGACCGATTCGCTGGTCCGTTTTTTTAAACAATGGGTTTACCTTAGAAATGGCATAATGGTCCTTCTCTCTCTAAGCGCCATATTTCCATGTCCCCTCTGCATAGATTCGAGAAGCTCCATGAAAATGGCGTCTTCATTGAGACAATTCTCATCTTTGCATTATATTATGAGTTTATGACCATTGAATTATTCCTGTCCATTGGATTTAAATATGAGATGTGAGTTTTCAAGGATCATACTCCTCTGTTTTCATGGCGCTGGCTTCTGCAACTTCATTCTATCCTCCACTTCAAGGCCCTATAACAAGAGAGCTGAGGACAAGAGCTCATAGGAAAAAACCCATTTTGGTTAATGGCTTTTGGGCTTTGTCCAAGAACCACGGATTAAGAAGAAGCAAAGTGCCCATAAGTTTAATTGGTAAAAAACCAGTGACTTTGAGCATGGATTTCAATAAAAAGGAAGCTTTGAGAGAGGTTCTTGTTGAGGCATCTGCGACGAACAGTGGTGGTGCTTCTCATTGGTTCCAAAAGGTACAGTTTTGATTTGGGTTTCTATCTCTCGAATTCAGTGGTTTGTTTGTGAATTAGACTTGAGAAGTCATGGGTTTTGAGAGGCATGTAACTTTTGACTCTCTCGTGTTCTTTGGGATGGCCTAGCAAAATTTGTTTACACTGAGTTTGAATCAGCTTTCAAAAAACCGACTTGTTTACTCGGATGAATCGAGTAACTCACTCAACACCAACTCAATTTTTTTAAAAAAATTAAGATAAAATGTTTTTAATATAACATTTAACTTTTTTAATCAAATATTAAATAACATGTTGGTTAGATTGCCTGGTTTTAAAATATCTTTTTACAAGAGGTCTCGAGTTTGATTTTAGGGATGGTTTGAATAATTAGGAACAAATTTGCTTTTATCTCACTAAAACAATTGGTATTATTAATTTTGAGCTCTTTTCTCGAGTAATGGGAAATTCTTTCTTTTAACTCTCTGTCAAAAGGAAATCTTAGGTCAAGAAAATGACCGCAACATGCACTCTAGGCAAAATGCCATTTAGATATTTTTTAGACTTAAATTTGACCAATTAATATCTATCCTTTATAAGAATAGTGAATAAAGGCCGATGCCGAGTAACTTGGCCAATTCCATATGGCCAAATTCAAATTCGTGTTTCTCTTATTAAAACAATTGGTATTATTTATTCTTGGGTAGAGTAAAAAAGGAACTTAGAATTGTTGGGTATTAGGAAAGTGCTTTTTACCCCTTTTTGTTCGGGGAAAGATAGCTTTCTATGTTCTCCCTACAATATAAGAGTTCTATCATCCCCTTTATCTAACCGTCAATTTTTCAATGGAGGGTTAAAATTGTTCCAATCATAATGTCATGTCTCTACATTATTTTTTTTTTAAATTTTTTTTTTATAAACCGTTTTGACGCCAAAGTTTGAATGTCCATTCCTCTATTAAATTCGCACTAACAAAAAATATTAAAAAAATATTTTCAATAAAATAAAATGATCAAAATATCCCAAAAAGATTCAAAAAGTATTTTGGTCATTATTTTTTATCAAAAAATTATCGTTAATATTTTTTATAGGTGTGTTCCAATGAGAAGATAGCAAGTACCACATTTCATATTCAGAAAAATTGTATTAATAAAAATAAAATATTTTGAGACGTCGGATCTAAGATCAAACGGTGAATGACTCTTTTGATAAAAAAATGGACGGTTGAAGGGTAGGAGGAGGATAGAATTTCTATGTTGTAGGGGAACATAGAAAGCTTTCCTTTTTGTTCGTGCAATATCAAGAATGGGATGATTTGAGTTGTGTTTGAATGTTGATTTTGTTTTTCTCTTATCTTTGAATGTGTGGAAGCATCTTGGATTTTGTAATATGATAAAATTATACTGAAGCATCTTTCATTTTGTGAATTACGATACAATTAGATTGCTTCAGTTGAGGCTATCAGAATGATAGGGTCCTAGAGCTTTTGTACAAAAACAAAAAAAATAAGGGAAGAAAAGGCAAGAAGAGCCCACTTTGAGGGGGATTCCCCCAATTAATAAAAACCTTCATTAAAACAAATGAGTCGCAAGCAATTTTTTTTAATAGCTTAATATCTCCCTACAAATTAGTCTAAGAAGGGCGAAGGCTTTAAACTTTCACTTAATCAGCTTGAAGCTTGGGTTAAGGTGGTGAGTTGTGTTACGTAGGCAGTCAACATAAAACTTTGCCACAATTTTTCATGTAATAGCAGACTCTAAATAGTTGAAAAAAAGTTTTGATGATGATGATGATTTTATATTATATATACTGGGTTGTGTTTAAATTTGGACCCGGATCCGACCTGTTAGGTCCATTATTTGGGTCTAAGCTCATACCCGATTAAGTTGACCCGACCCATTTATCACCCTTGTTGGATGGATGATGATCCTTGGGTTTAGGGTTTTAAGAGCTTAGGGCCTTTGTTTTCTTTTCCTTGTTTATTGTGCAGAGATAGTCATCATCATCATTTGAGTCTTATTACAATTATTTAAGGTCGGCTATACGAATCATATTCTATCATCCTGTTCTATCAAGAGCCATACCTTCAGTAAAATCATAAGTCACCATAACTCTTCTCACCACTTTTATTCATATCATTTTGGTCATACTCCTTCCCCTTATAGAGCTTTTCACTTGAACCAAATTGTCCATCATAACGAGTGTTATTCTAGATTAACGCTGCACATGGCTAAACTACATAAGTCTACTTTTTCCCATCCTATCGTCTATTGGAGGTATCCAGATGTATTCATATTTATTGTGCAAAGACAATTCGAAAACTTTGAGAAACTAAGGATTCTTCTTAACAAAGTGGTCCTCTATATAGTACTTCAAAACTTACCAAGCCAACTCCAAGGTCCTAGTTCAGAGGCAAAGCCTTTGACCTGAACTTGGTCACTTAAATCCTAATTTTTTATATTAAAAAATTACTAATGTGAATCAAAACTCACTTAAAAATCAAGCTTGGGCTTAAGTGGGTTGTGATTAACCTTAGCAACACTATTTCAAGTTTGATTCCTACTACTAATTTCTTCAATAGTTCCATTACTTTACAAAGTTGAACAATGCCACTCAAAAAACTCGACAATGGGGACCCCCGAAAACCTAGGTCACACGTGGACAGAGAGACGGAATTAAAGAAAAAAAGGTTGAGTGGTCAAGACACTTATTAATGAAAATGAGAGAGAAAAAGAAACTAAATTATATTTTACTTTATTGGAAGTATACTATCTATTTACCGGTAAAATCTTATTTAGGATTACTTTTAAGATCCTAAATTCTGGGGATATAATCTTTTTAACATAAATTAAACTCCATAAAAAACTTTCCTTAATGCATATTTTAAGAATATGAAAAAAATAATATATAAAGGATTGAATTGAAACTGTCCAATTTTTAGAAGGTGACATCTAAGTGTTAAAAAATTCAAAAATTTTAATTTTTTATTTTTGAGAATGATCAGCTAGTCAATCTTAGGTGATTCCCACAATTTCAAATTGATAAAACAAAAAAAATCTCCCAAATAGGTTATATGATGGAGTAGAAGTAAACTATGCTCCTGAGGGAGCATACTATATATGCTCCAGAAAAAAAAAGGGGGAATAATAATGTAATCATTAGACAGAAACAAGAACCGGCAACAGGTCGGGTCGCACCTGTGCCAAGGAGACCCTGGCCCAATCAAGGTAGGGCCGGGCTGGGCCAATAAAATAAAGAAAGAAAAGGAAAAGAAAGAAGCTGAAACGATTTGACCTGACCCAAGCTCTAGTTAGGCCCAGGCCTGATCTGACTTAGCCCTCATACTATAATAGCCCAACCTTAACCCGACCCCCGTTTTACATTTTGTCACCAAGCCCTGAATTTTTAAGGCCGGTGAGGAGGGGACACCGGGCCAAATTTTGGTCCATTCCGTTATAACAAACCTTAAATCCGATCCCTACGTTAAAAAAAAAAAGAAAAAGAAAAAAAAAAAAAAATGGACCGCGAATGAAGAGAGAGAGAGAAACAAGCGGGATAAGAATTAAGATGGTCACTCCCCCGCTAGAGGAAGGGGGTGGGGGCCGGAGTGAACCGAAAATAGAACGTGGGGGCCGGCGTGAACTGAAAAAACTTAGCGGGGGCGGGCGTGAACTGAAAATAGAGAACGGGGACAAAAACATGTTAACAAACTCTTTGCCTTCCCCGCTAGAGAGAGAAACATGCCCAATTTTTTCCTGATATAGAAAGGGCACAATGGTCATTATCTCTCTAAGGGCCATAATTCCATGTCACCCATACGAAAAGTTACGACGCAAGGAACCAATGGCAATAAAAATATTTCGATGAAAATGGGATCTTTATTGACAAAGGACGGTTTTCATCTTTTAATTATTAATGTGACCATTTGTATTATTCCTGTCCATCGAATTTAAATATCGATGCGGTTTTTCATGGATTGTACTCTGTTTTTTCATGGCGCTGGCCTCTGCAACTTCATGCTACGCTCCAATTCACGCCCCTATAACAAGAGAACTGTGGAGAGGAGCTCCTAAAAAAAAACCCACTTTGGTTAATGGACTTTGGGCTTTGTCCAAGAACCCCGGATTTAGAAGAAATGTTCCCATAAGTTTAATTGGTAAAAAACCAGTGTTTTTGAACATGGATTTCAATAAAAATGAAGCTTTGAGAGAGGTTCTTGTTGAGGCGAATGCGACGAACAGTGCCGGTGCTTCTGATCGGTTCCAAAAGGTAAATTTTGATTTGGGTTTCTATCTGTAGAATTGAATGGTTTGTCTGTGAATTTAGAGCTGAGAAGTCCTGGGTTTTGAGGGGCACTCTGGCTTTTGATTCTCTCTTTCTTCTTTGAGATTGACTGGAAAAATCAGTGGATGATGAGTTTGAATAATTAGGAACAAATTTGGGTTTCTCTCACTGAAACAATTGGTAGTATTTATTTTTCGGTAGGTCAATAAGCGACTTAGAATTGTTGGGTAGTAGGAAAGTGTTTTCTACTTCTCTTTGTTCGTGCAATCTCAAGAATGTGGTGGTTTGAGTTGTCTTTTAATGTTGGTTTTGTTTTTCACTTTTCTCTTATCTCTAGTCTTCCTTTTAAGTTTAATGAGAAGAATAGCTTCTTGTGTTGGTCTGCAATCTGGGCTTGTGTCTCTGGAATGTGTGGAAGCATCTTGCACTTTGTAAATATGATAAAATTAGATTGAAGCATCTTTCATTTTGTAAATTACCTCCGTCTCCTCCTTCTCCTTCCGGTAGTTCGTGCAATCAATATGGTGCGTTGAGTTGTCTTTTAACGATGGTTTTGTTTTTCACTTTTTCTCTTCTCTGAGTTCTTACTTTTGAGTTTAATGAGAAGAATAGCTTCTATGTGTTGGTCTGCAATTTGGAAATGTATCTATAGAATGTGTGGAAGTATCTTGTATTTTGTAAATGTAATAAAATTAGATTGAAGCATCCTTCATTTTGTAAGTTACGATTAAATTAGATTGATTTAACTATCTGCATTTGGGGTTCTCATTAGAAGTAAGATGGTTTCTTAGCTGCAAGTGAAGAGTTCTTTTAGGCATGGAGAGTGATCTCCTCCTCCTTCGCTGCAACCACCTCCTCTTCCTCCTCCTGCTCATCCTCATCCTTCTCCTCCTACTTTTCCTATTCTTAATATCAATGTTTAGGAAATTGCCTCAGGCCAAGGTACACGGTGGTGCACTCCCAAAAAAGTTGTAATAAAGTAAAAAAAACTAAAAGAATTCTAAAAAATATTTAAAAACAAAAAACAGATAAAAGAAGTAATAGAGTGCATTAGAATACTAAAGAAGATGACAAAATCTATAAAAGATAGAGGATTGAAAAGCTTGATTTATACCCTGAATATTTCAGAAAAGTTTAAAAAAGGGAAAAAACATAAAAGTTCCCAATTATCTTAAAACTATCAAAATCATCTAAAAACATATTAATAACTAACATATTGATGTTTTCTACTTTTTTTGAAATTTTGATTTTTTGGTATATATGTTTTTCAGGTTTTTAGGGCAGGGCGAGTTAGGCACCCAACTCCCCTCCCCAATAGCGTGAGACTGACTTACTCGCCGGAGTCTAAGTGGACTCGGGCGAGTCCAAAAACGCTGTATGATATCATTGATGGTATAACTTTTGATGGTATTCGTATGATTTCAGATTGCTTCAAGTGATGTGCTTTTTCGAGTTCCCATTTAGCCTGTGTCTTAGTCCTTGATTACATCTGTGTATTTAGAAGTTGGGTGTTTGGATTTTTAATGGAAATGCAGTTTTTCTTTAATGACAATGACATAATTGTAGGGTTTCTTACCAAGAAAACAAGTCTCTTTTGTTTCTCCTTGCTTAACTGTAATTTAAACTTGGGTTCTGAAGTTCAACGCAAAAGAATGCGTAATTGTGTGAATCCATTGCTTCCCAAGAATCCAAAATATTTTCACTTCTTATTAGAATTATAAGCGTTGATTGATTTACTTGACTACCATAAACTCAGGATCTTCATTGGAATAGTCACTTCTAGCTGTGTAGGATAACATGTGGTAACATACATACATCCCACACACAATGCATGCAGGTATGCATATATTTGTGTATGTATGATTTGAAGTATGTTTTTAGATGTATGCATATCTGTTTATATATGGGGCGTCTAATATTTCTCGCAGTTTAGTAGAGCTAGACATTTACGATGGATGATTGATTACCAGGTGGTTGGAGTATGTCACTTGCTTGTCTCTCTGGGGGTCATACTATCAATGGATTACTTTTTGAAGAGGGCCTTTGTAGCTGCTGCTATCAAGTTCCCAAGTGCTTTATTTGGGATGTTTTGTATATTCTCTGTTCTATTGATATTGGATTGCTTTGCCCCACCAATGGCCATCAAAGCCATGGCCTTCTTTGAGCCAGCCACCATGTTTATACAGAGGTGGCTTCCTCTATTCTATGTTCCTGCAATGGTGGTCTTACCGTTGGCAGTTAAGGATATTCCTGCAGCTTCGGGGGCCAAGATCGTGTTCATTATTGGTATGCAAATACAATGATATATATATCGAATCTATTGGCTTTATGGGTGTCCATGTCAATAATTTTTGTTTCCTGTTACTATCCAGAAAAATTCCCCAGGATTTAGTTTTTATTTTCTTGTTTCATGGTAAGCCCAAGATTCAGATGTATCAAACAATGGCCAATAAAAACAATGTTAAACAAGCTTTGAGTGAACATCATTTTCTACATCTTGTGTCCAATCCCTCTTTTTCTCACAAGCATTTTGGCAAGATTTGTTATACCAGCAAACAACTATAGCTTGTTGAGTGTCAGAGGTTAGAACTTAAGATACACACACGCATACGACATGCAGAGAGAGAGAGAGAGAGAGAGAGAGAGTTCTTGTTCATCCTGGTCCAAATTATTTTCAGTGATGTTGTATTTCTTCACACAAACTCCTTTTTGTTGGCAGTTGGCGGTTGGCTCGCCTCGTGTTGTGTAGCAGGGTACACAGCCCTTACTGTGAGAAATATTGTAAAGACGGAGATGATACCTGCTGAGCCAATGGAAAAACCTCCTCCATTTTCGACCTTTGAGATTGCATCTTGGTCTGTGATTTTCCTCGTATTCTTTATAATTGCGTATTTCTTCCCAATTGCTCTTGGAACAACTGCAAGGACAAGCCTCCCATTTTTACTTGCAGCTACGGTCTTGGGGTATATGATTGGTTCCAGGTAATGCACAGACCTTGTTTACCTTCCATCTTAATGCGAAAGGGCAAGTATGCCATACACCTATAGTGTATGATATATCATACAGCATAAAGGCATTGAGTGCTTGTCCTGATGATGATCAGTGGAAATCAATTATAATTCTTGATTATGAAATTCATCTGGGTATGTTTAATTTCCAACATCTATCATCAGTAATACATAGTGGATAACTTTGTATGTACCATATAACGTGCATCAGTGTTGCATGCTGTACTTCCCCAAAGCTAAATGTTTTATAATGAGAGTGCTTTTTGATAAGTATAATAAATTATAAATGTGTTTTATGAAGTAATTTTCCCTTATGAGAATCAAGCTTGGGCTTGAGTGGTTAGCAACTGATGATTAGCAATGCTAAATCTCAAGTTTGATTCCTACCACTGAAGTACCCCAAAAAAGAAAAAGCAGGTAAATTTCCCTGATGAAATAATGCTCTTTTAGAAACCTCATTAGTTTCTGAAAGCCTTAAGGTCGTATATTGTGTCGGGTTTGAATCTACGATCTCAAAGGTTGCAAGAATAAGCACCTTTCGATAAAGCTAGTGGTTCAAACCCTCTCCTTTACTTGCAATGTTTTGTATTGGTGTAATTATTTTCATTATGTTTTGAATGCAACTGTGTAACTTTATGTTTATTATATTATTTTTAACCTCTATGCAATTTGAGATGCAGGTTGCCATCCAGTGTCAAGAGTCTTCTACATCCGATTGTATGTTGTGCATTATCTGCAGACTTGGCAGCAATGGCGTTTGGATATGTCTCGCGCATTGGACTGGATGCTGTTTTAGGTTAATGACCTTTGTCTTTTTAGTGTTTTTCTGTTCTTTATTCTTCAAATTCTCTCCAAAATCTAATTTTAATGCAAAGAAAATACCACTGAGATTGTAAGATGGTTAGTTAGAGAAAATGAAAACATGTCTATATCATTATCAGTAAACATTCTCAAAGAAAAAGAAACTCTTGATTAATAATAGTTGGAAAGAAAGTTGCTCACATAAATTTAACTTGGATTGTTGACCGGACAAGCTATGAACATCAATTCTGAGATGATTATTGTCCGTGCAGGAGACTATCTCACCAAAGTACCATCAAATCCTGGAGCTGGTGATATTCTGATGGGCTTTTTAGGATCTGTTATCATTTCATTCGCCTTTTCAATGTTCAAGCAGAAAAGGGTAAGTCTCTGGTTTCTGTCTTTGAGATTTTATTAATTTTTCTCATATCCGAAGCCAACTTTATAGTTGTACTAGAAATTTCATAGTATCTATAAATTATAGTAAGAAGTAACCAATTCTAGTGACCGCCTGATTTTTCTTGTGCATTCTTTTATAGCTTGTCAAGAGACATGCTGCAGAGATATTCACTTCAGTGATACTTTCCTGTATATTCTCTTTGTACTCGACTGCTTTTGTTGGGCGAATTGTGGGATTAGAGCCTGCTTTAACTGTATCCATTTTACCAAGGTGTATTACAGTTGCTTTAGCACTCAGTATTGTCTCACTTTTTGAAGGTAACTCTTTTCTTCCCGCTCTAAGATTAACTCTTCTTGACATGTCTTTAAAAAATGACCGCATTAATACATTGCATCTACTGATTGTGGACTATCGTTTTGAGCAATTATTGCCAAATTGGTGCATGGTGCCCCCTTGCCTTGGTGGCACTCATGCATGGGCACTTGCATGCACATATATAACAAGCATTCATGCATGCACGAGAAATATCTTTTTTAAAATCTAATAGATAGATATGGGATTGTATATCTTTTTCAAAACCTAATAGATATATATAGGATTGTATACTATAGGACCATTTATCTTTGTTAGAAGGAGGTCACAATTGCTACTAGACCTTGCATGTCAAATTGGATGGCATAGGATGTGTCACAAAGTTCGAGAATTTTTTTTTGAACTTTGAGTCTTGTCAATGACACACTCACAACTATTCGATTTGAAATTTGATAGACAAGAGTGATTTTGATATCCTTCTATTAAAAGTAAATGGTCTCTTTGCAGCATCATCATCAAAGCATTTTCCCAACTATTTGAGGTTGACTGAATGGTCTTTTTGTATACTTTTCCTACAGACAATCACGTGCGCATAAAATCTCCCTCATGTACATGAGGGGGTATACAAGAGGGATTCCCACACACGCACACGCACACGCACACGCACACGCACACGCACACGCACACGCACACGCACACGCACACGCACATGTACACGCATGCACTTATGCACACACACATGCACTCACGCACGACACACAAACACACACACACATATAAAGGAGATTAAATAGGAGTCTAACTTATAAATTTGTTACATCTCTTATTTCCCCTCCAAGTATCCTGAGTTGTCTCTCTCATTTTCTATCTCTAATCTCTCACATGTAAAATTTCTTTGCTTAAAATTCTATTTGATTTGTTGTAGAAATCTAATGGTAAAGTTGCAAAAAAGAGAGGTATCATCTCTCTTTCAAAAAAGACATTTTTGTCTTATCCAAATCTTAATTTAAAAATTTCTATTGGAGAGAAAATAGAGGAGCAAACGAAAAGAACAAAATAAAAATTGAGAAATGGCTTTTATAAGGTACTTATGATTACTAAAAATAAGACTAATAAAATGTTTAGCTTATCGTATACATGAAAACTCGAGAAAAAACTTAGAAAAGGTTAAATAGAAAAATTAAAAATCGATAAAAAATTACTAAAGAAATTAAAAATGAAAGAAAATAAACTCTTAATTTTTAAATACATATTTAAATATTTATTTCCATCTTTCAACTGGAGCATCTTGTGATGCACATGTCATTAGCTTGTTGATTTATAAGGTGGAGACACCCCGTTTGGTGCTTGTACAAGAAACCATGTCATAAGGTCAAATTAATTCAAATTACTTTTTAACTTGCTGAACTATTGAAAGTTCTGTTGTGGTTTTCTTCTAGGTCACGTTTACCTACAATAAGCGATGGCGGAGATTTATTTCAAACTCTTTCCTTCAACTTGAATTTTGACCTGCCTTCCAACTCTTCTGCTCTTATGCTTCTTGCCTCCTTGTAAAAAACATTCTGAAAGAATTATCAAGTACTTCTTTTTCCTTCAAGGGGATTTGTGAACAGTGTAGTATGTGTGCGTGTGTACTTGTATTTCAGTTGTCTATAGTTCGAAGAAAATGAAGCTAGAAATATTTGTTTCAATTTTGGAATCCCCAAAAGTAAATTATTTCAACTTTGGAACTGAGTAAAGCGTAAAAACCAATGAATAGTTTGATAGCTGTTACTGTCAAGAAAAGAATGGACCATATCAATGTGTCTGTCTTTTATCATTATAGGGAAGACCAATTGATAGTAGTTTTGTTGTTTCAGGTGCCAATTCATCCCTCACAGCTGCTGCAGTTGTGTTAACTGGGCTGATAGGTGCAAATTTTGTGCAAGCTTTGCTTGATAAACTCCGCTTGAATGATCCTATTGCTCGAGGAATAGCAACAGCCTCTAGGTATGCACATCAATCTTTATATAAGAAAATGCTGAAATATATCTCACATTATATTCATTGGTTAAGTTTTGGCAGATGTTGTTTAGAATGGACATATAAAATTGTTAACGTGGAATTAAGAGACGATATGTGGGAATAGATAGTGCATTTAGTCGACATCGTGGAAAATGTCTCTTTCAAGAAAAATGTCTGCCTTAATACATAATTTTGAAAAATAACTTTTGGCAAAAAACAATCAGCTCATCAGAGCTGAACCCCTCTGAAGCACAAGCGAATTTACTTTTAGTTGGTACCCATCTCCATTAGACAAACTGTGAAGATTAATTGTACATGGGTTACTTCTTGAGGGGGGCCACTATGTTTAATCTCCACTGTCCATCAACAAGAATGTATGGTGGTTGCTGTTAGTAGAACCATAGAACAAACTTTAATGGTATACATCCCCTTATGATTTTGTTTACTTACTGGGGTCGTTCTTGATTGTGGTTCTAGTGCTCATGGATTGGGAACAGCAGCTTTGTCGGCAAAGGAGCCCGAGGCCCTTCCATTCTGTGCCATTGCCTATGCCTTAAATGGTATATTCGGTTCTTTGCTCTGTTCTGTTCCAGTTGTGAGGCGCAGCTTGACTTTAATAGCAGGTCAGGTGTTAATGTAAATACAACATGTGATATATTATGTGGTCATTGTATCCAAATATCCAATTATTTATATTGAGGAGAACAGTTATTTTCTTTTGTAAAGTATATTGGTTCAATCTTCTCTGCCCTTATGAATAAATTAGGCGATGGTCAGAATATATGATTAGATGTGGGGACTTTTGCACATCCCATGAGATACAGGATTATCTGGTAAGTTCAGTTCTCTGGCAACATTTGTTCCATTTGATTTGGTTTTTGACCATTTTTTAAATTTCCCTTTAGAATCTCAGCTGTCCCAGAGAGAGAGAGAGAGACTTAAAACCAGTGGATAAAAAACTAATGTAGAACTGTGTGGACATAGAAAATCTTACAGTGGATAAAAAAACTCATTTAGAATTGGAAAAAGGTTGCCAGATTATACTTGACTCATAGTTGGGGTGAGAGAGAGAGAGAGAGAGAGAGAGAGAGAGAGAGAGAGAGAGAGACTTAAAACCAGTGGATAAAAAACTAATGTAGAACCGTGTGGACATAGAAACACTTACAGTGGATAAAAAAACTCATTTCGAATTGGAAAAAGGTTGCCAGATTATACTTGACTCATAGTTGGGGTGAGCTTTGTAACTAAAAGGATGGGGTGTCCTATTATTTCATTATGCATAATTTTCTATATTTAGCTTTTCTGTATTTAATATGAGAAATGAAAAGGTGTTACCACTGTGGTATTGGCCATGACCGCGTTCGACTCCAGGTTTTGAGCTTTTGAGAGTGTTACATGGATACTAAGACCGGGTTTGGTGTCTAAAAGTGTTTTAAGTGTCTGGTACGTTGGTCTAAAAGGTTAATACAGTTAGACATGTCCTATTGTGAGCATGTGAATTAAATGGTTGGAGAAGTCCAAGCTTAAACTTCAAAAGAAATTTTTTTGAACTTCGTAACACATCGAAGCTATCAAACTTCACATCGGATAGTTGTAAGTAATTGTGACCACATTGTATCAAAGGTAAATGGTTTCATTATATACAATCCCATAAAATATTATATTAAAATATGTAATTTAGATGTCTCTTTCTTAACATTCAACAACTACTGGGTGATGTGGTAGCTTATTACGTTGTGGACAGTTGGAGAAGGCCTTCATTCACAACATAAGTATGGTATACTTTTAAATTGCTAATTTAAATTGCTGGATACGTTAAAGGGCTTTCATTCACAACATGAGTATGGTATGCCGTTTTATTGTTTTGCAATAAAAAGTTGCAAGACACTTTAATTTGAAGTACCGATACTGTACTGGAAAATGATGACTACTTACTGCCATATGTTGGACTTATGTTGTTTCTAAGTGTCGACATGTGTCAAAGTAAAAATGATTTCTAAATACAAGGAGGAGTCCTTGCATACTTAGTAGCATTCCAAAAGAGAGAGAAAGAGATGATCATGGTGGGAGCAAGTGACTTTGAAAGCGAGATCTGTATTCCCAGTCATAAGCCATTTGGATGTGCTAACACTTGAAATATGAAATCAGAAATGTTCGAACAAATATGTCAGATAAAATGTGTAAAGGTTTTGAGAGAGAGAGAGTGGGAGAGAGAAGATAGGGAAACCGGTTTGTTTCAGGAAGAGAGAGATAATCATGGTCCGTCAAGTGGCTCGGAAGGCAAGATCGGTATGTATTAGTGCAAGCCCTTGGATGTATTAACACTTGAAACATTAGAGGGGAGATATTCCAATAAGAATCTCTGTTATATGTGCACCTGTGTCCACGCGTGTGCATGAGAGAGAGAGAGAGAAAGAGAGAGGAGCATGGCGGGAGCACACAGCTGCCAACCCGATTGGATTCACAAAAGATAGCCATTTGATTGCCCCAACACTCTGAAAAATGTTAGGTGAGTACATTGGATCTGCATCACCTCTACAATACATTCTCCACATACAGCATAAACTACACATATTATGATCTCCTGTGCTAAGGATCTTTAGACATTTAAACTGAGAATTCCATATTGACAATGGAAAAGTCGACTGATAAGCACAGACTTAAGAGAGAGAACTCATAGGGAGAGAATCCTGTCTTGATCAAACTTTGGCAGTCTCCAAAGTAGCCCCTGCCCTGCTAGCTACAATTTGTTCATAGAGGTCCCTTATTTTCAACCCAACTATGGTTTGGAAGAGACCTGTGCCATTGTTACTTCCTGGGAAGTCTACGTGTTTAAGCATTTGTTGTGTGACTTCGCCATAGAATTTCGTGGAGAGGTTGCTCAAATGGCTCTCCACATATATCAGTTCATCTAATCTATCAAACTGTCCATCCATCTCAAGAATAGAGACCTGATAAATACAAGAGAAGAAGTATTAAACCCAATACAAGGCCATTTGATGATTGATCATTTGTGGGGTTTATTCTTTATACTAATTTTTCTTTTTTTAAAAAAAGAATGATAAAAAATGATACCCCATGATAAAAAATGATACCCCATGAAGTGCAAAGGGTGAGTTATTATTAATTACCTCATTGGAGAAGTAGGCGTCTGGGCCATAGAAGAATTTGATGCCTGGATAGGAGCAGGTGAGCTTCCTACCACATGGTATCCAGGAAATGGTGGATCCTTCATCAAAGAGGTAAACCGGACTGAAGTATTTGACCCCTTCTTTCATCACAAGCTTCACTCTCAATATCTTCCCTTCATTATCGTCGGGAATGAGCTGAGTCGGCAGGACTTCGATGACTGCATCTGCGTATTGCTTCTGCGGATCTGCACATGAAGGAACAGGAACCCACATCAATTGAGAGAGGATTCTGATAGAGGAGAGACAAAAATGAATTTTAAAGGGGATCACTTGAGAGAGGATTCTGATAGAGGAGAGTCAAAAATGGATTTTAAAAGAGAAAGAAGGGGAATTTTTTTTTTTTCTGAAGAGAGGTGAAGTTTGAGAGAGGATTGAATAGCAAAAAGTTTTTGTCATGAGTGTGTGTGAGACAGAGAGAGTTCCTGAGGGAGGGTAAATATATTTTTGATAGAGAGAACTGAATAAAAGCATTTGTGCGTGTGTGTTTTGGGGGTGGGGTGGGGTTGTGTGTGTGTGTGAGAGAGAGAGAGAGATGATCATGAGTGGGTTTGGTGGGACCCTAAATGTTGGTCAGGTTTATCCAGATGAGGATAGGTTCATACTATTCATAGACTGCTGACAAATAAATTGATCAAGTGATGGCAATCGGTTACAACTTATCATCTATCGTCATGGACAATGGATATTCTAACTGACACACAGCTAATTTCCACACAGAGAGAGAGAGAGAGAGAGAGAGAGAGATGGGGTTACCAATGTAGGCATCAAAGTCTGGCTTCCTTGCTTCAATACTCGCTTTGATACTCTCAAGACTGTGCCCACGTTCGGCCATGTCTCTCTGCAACACCAAAACTCGAAAGTTGAGAGACAAAGCAGCAAGTTTAGGAGGAAAATTTGAATTCTGTTTTTCATTTTAGACCTGAATTTTCCATGCAAACTTCACTTCATTGCTGATGTCCAAGTAGATGCTGAAATCCAGAAGCTCCCTCACTCGTTCATCATACCTACAAATGGAAGTAGCATCTTCAGCTCAGCCCTATACTTTGTTTTCACTGGTTAAAACCAAATAGAAAAATCATATGGAATAATATTACAAATGGGTGATGAGAAATGAGCATTAAATCATGCAATGACTTGAAACAAAGAAATTGCTGAAAGAAAACAGTGACAAACCAATTTAGTCATGAAATTTAGGCCTCCTGGGAAAATTTCACAAAATCTTTGTGTTACTTTTGCCATGCAGTTGTTTGAAATCCATCAACCTTAAGAATTTGCAAAGGAGGCCAAAAATATTTTTCTTACCAAAATTTAATATCTTTCATCAAATAATAATACAATGCATCTAGGCAAGCAAGGGGATTTAGGCAAATGGTATGGAAGGGCATTTTAGGAATACTCTAATATACCCTTTTTTTAAGTAAGAAAAAGTTTATACAATGTTATAATCTTACCGTAGACGCAATATTGCCGTATCCATTTTATTTGGACGGTATACATTTGACACTATCTTAAAATAGTGTCTTAAAAGATGCATCAAATACACATGTCTAACTAAAATAGACGGTACAAAACTTCACAACCTTATTTCTACGAATATGATTACAATTTTATGTAAACCACATCCTTTTTAAGTATCATCCAAATAGTAGTGTTGGCTTCCACTTTCCACATCCTAGAATACTCCATACTCTTGAATTGTGGGTGCCTGACTAGTAGTCATCATCATCATAGTTTTTTTTCAAACCATTTGGAGTGAGCTTGATTAGGAGTATTTTCGATGTTTATACATCTTTAAGAATTATGAATAAATAAAAATTGCTCTTGTTAACAATTTTTTTTAAAAAAAAGAAGAAGAAAAGTTGCACAAGAAAGGAGGTTATCCTTTTATGAAAAGGACTGAGTTTTTGTTTTTTTTTTTTTGAGATAAGTAAGGACCGATAGAGTGACAGTTTTGTTATCTAGAAACGTTAAGCCTTACAATTTATTATTACTATTATTATTATTTTGGAATTAGTGGGAAGAGGGCCATCCAAATTATCAAGCGCTAACCAATTAGGCCCCGACTCTTTTCCAAAAAAGAAAAACCTCATTTCCTCCGGATATCAGGAACGCATAAGTTATTGTTCACGATAGGCCGGAGGAAGAGGCTCTCTAAAATTTGATATTAGGGATAGAAAACCATATAAAAGAAGGCAAAAGATATCCTACTCTCTCAGGAGTATATTGTCTATTTACTCCCTCAGATAAAATTCTATTAGAGTTAATTTTAGGATTCCATATGTTGGAAATATAACTTTTTTAACACGTAATCTCAATAATTTTTTTCCCCCTAATTGTACCCTCTAAGCAATTAAAAAAAATGACGTCCCAAAATTGAATAGAAACAATCTAATTTTCAAATAATAAGATCTAAGAGGTAGAAAATTCAAATTTCGAATTTTTTCCTTTGGGAATAATCATCTAGTAATTGTTAATGGTTCCCAACATTTCAGATTGAAAAAGTCCCACAAAAAGGTCATGGAATGGAGGGAGTAGAAGTAAATCATACTCCTGAGGGAGCACAATATACTTGCTCATAAAAGTAACATGGGTAATTGGTTCGTTATCAGGGGAGAGAGGACGCAGCAAAATTGCAATTTGTTTTGATCTTCGTCTTAAAATGCTCACCAAAATAATTTTGAGTTGGAATAGTTGAAAAAAATGTGAAATACTAGATAATTAAAAAATAGAGTATTTAAATAAATTTCCTGTAAAAAAAAGGTTCAAAATGAGGATAATGCTCATCACATTGTAAGATGAATTTGTTTCCTATATAAGAGCTCCATAGAAAATGCTCTAGAAATTAGAAGGACAAATGAAGAAACCACAGCAAGTAAGAAGAAGACCTTAGAATTTTGTTCAAGTTTGTAAAATATATCAAAAAATAAATATAGTAATAAATATAGCAATAAATATAATATGATTCTTTATTGAAAAAGTGGTTAAGGAGCTTTGAACCCTTGTCCTCCCCAGCAAGCTGCAAACCGATGTCCAAGTGATTATTTTAATAAAAATATTACTTTATTGTTTAATAACGTACTGTTACTCTCATGTTTCATAACATAGATGAAGTGTAACAACGGGGAAGAATATCCCACCATAAACAACAAGGAGAATAATAAGCACCATTAAAATAACATGATCTCCTAGATTATGAGTAATCAAATGGGGAACACCAGTCAGGTTCATACAATACTGCTGTTAGAGAGAGAGAGAGACAGAGAGCTCAAATTGTGAACTTGAATATGAGAGAGAGAGCTCAAATTGTGAAATTGAATGAGAGAGAGAGAGAGCTAAGTTATCAAAATTGAGTGAGAGAGCTCCAATTGTGAAATTTGTGTGTGTGTGAGAGAGAGTGTGTGTGTGTGAGAGAGAGAGTGTGTGTGTGTGTGAGAGAGAGAGAGTGTGTGTGTGAGAGAGAGAGTGTGTGTGTGTGAGAGAGAGAGAGTGTGTGTGTGTGTGAGAGAGTGTGTGATATATATATATATATATATATATATATATATATCGAGAGAGAGAGAGAGAGAGAGAGACATCTTCCCAAAACAGAGAACAACAACATGAAGAGAGGCTACTAAAATAAATAATCATCAAATTGTATGAAAAACTCACATGGGGTGGAGTCCTTCAATGACAAGGATCTTAGGAGGCTGAATAAGCTCAGGAGGATCCAAAAGCCCACTCACATGGTTATAAATTGGCTTCTCCACTGCTTTCCCCTCTTTCAAAGCCTTAACCTGAGTGTACATCAGATCAAAATCATTTGCTCTGGGGTCAAGAGCAGTCACCCCTTTCACTTTCCTCCCATTTCTATCCAATGAATGGTAATCATCTAAACAAATAACAGTTGTTGTATCACTAATCAAAGTATTTGAATCTGGGTTTCCTCCCTTTGGGGGTGCAGCATCTCCCCCAAAAACACTTGTGAGCCTCCTCATGAAGGTGCTTTTTCCACATCCTGAATCAGCAGCTAACCCAATCACTACAGTCTTTGGATATTCAGGAACTGAGCATGTGATTGTAGAGAGAGAGTTGGGTCTTTTGGTGGTTCTTTTGCAGAATATGATTTGGTTTTCAGGTCTGAGTGGAGATTGGTGGAGAAATCCTATGCTGGTTTTGGAGATTGTGCCTGAAGAGGAGAGAGAATGGGTGGTGTAGACTGTGCAGGAGGCCATGGTTCTTTGGAGCTGATTTTGGGGTGGGTTTTTGGTGATCTCTCAAGGGGAGATAGGGATGGATAACATTGGAGTGGAGAATAAAAGCCCAAGGGGTTGGACTACAACTGCATGGGGTGAGGAGAGAGATTGGACTGGTGTTTGGATTGGTTAGAGAGAGAGAGAGAGAAATGTTACATTGTTATTGGAGACATATTGGGGTGGCTGTGTGAGAGAGAGTGTAGAGAGAGAAAGGGAGAAAATAGAGTGTAGAGAGAGAAAGGGAGAAAATAGAATTTGATTTGAGAGATATTGGGGAGAGAGAAAGCTTTGACTAGATTTGAGGAGAGAGAGAGAGAGACTTAAGGGCCTCTTATTGATGTATGGAGGTGAATTAATCACAATAAACTGACAAAAAAAACTTGTGGGTGGTTTCCAGGTAGAGAGAGAGAGGCATGGGTTTGTGGTGGAAAAAACAAGGGGCCTTCAATTTCATTGAGATTATTACTATGGGAATTAATTTCTTATGGGTTTACAGTTAAGGAATGGCATTTCTTTTTATTTTATTCTGTTTTGTAAACTATTATTTCTGATGGAAAAAAAAATCTAGGGGAAGAGTTCAAGTTTCATAACCATGTGGATAAAGTACTGCCACGTGGCACTGTGGTGGTGGTGGGATGAAGATGAGGGGGAGGAATGAGGGGTGGCTAAGAGATATGCTCTCTTCACTTAATTAATGGGCCTTTTTTTTTCTATTAGTCTTTCAGGTTTGTTCTTTGTTTATTCATTTGTGTTAAAAGATTACCTCCCTAGGGAGTATACTATCCATTTCTTCCCTCGGGCAAGACAAGGGATACTTTTTAGATCTTAAATTCTAGGGATGTAATATCTACAAGGTAAGCTTTATACGTTTCTCCTACAACATAGAACTTATTGTCCATCTTGAATGAATGGTTAAGATTGTTTCAATCACAATGTCATGTCTCCACACTATCTTATTTTTAAATTTTTTATATAGAACATTTTGACACCAAATTTTGAGCATCCAATCCTTCACATTTGTAAAAAATATAAAACAAATATTCTCAATAAAATAAAATAACTTAAAAGTTTTAAGAGGCATTTTGATCGTTTTATTTTATTGTAAAATATTTTTAATATTTTTTATAGGTACCCCCCAATGAGAAGATGTCATGAACCAAATTTCATATTCATACAATTTTTATAAAAAAAATTAAAAATAAAATATTTGAAGGTGTTGGATCTAAGATCAAATGATGAGTAACGTACTTGATCAAAATTAAACGACTGGATGGTAGGAGAAGTATAAGTCTTCTATACTATAGGAGAATATCGAAACCCTTCTTATATCTACAACCCATAGAATAATCACAAAAAAAAAAAAAAATCAGAAATAAAATCTCTATTGTAATAAAAAAAACTAATACCTCAAGACTGAAGAGTAGATGTAATGTCCAATTTTTGAAAGGCTAGATCTAAATGTCCAAAAACTGATAATTCAACATTTTTATTTTAAAAATAATCATTTAGTAATTGTTATATAGTTCCCAAAATTTTAGAAAAAAAAAACAACCTAGCTAGCTGTTTTGACCAAGAGAGTAGATGTGTAGTGTATGATCCTGCAGGAGCACAGTATATGTACTCTGCATTTATTCGAACGTGTAAAGAAAACTTTGGGTAGGCCTCATGGAAGCACATAGGAAGCAAAAGTTTGGTTTTTGTAAAAATAAACCAAAGAGCTGAGAAAAACAATGGTGCATTTCCGGTGTTTGAATAAATTAAAGATTCTAATGTTTTACATCGGTTCGAAAGAAACAAATAACACAGAAAAGCTTATTTAATTTAGTAGTAGTGATGTGCTCAAAAGAGAGGAACAAGGCCGCATGCATTTTCCTAGAGAGAGAAAGAAAGGGATGGGAATGCCCAGGCTTCTTCACTTTAGAGAGAGAGAGAGAGAGAGAAGGGGACAATGGGATCACTAAGCCCAAGCTCATTCAATAGGGAGAGAGAGAGAGCTACCCAAACACATGTTAGAGAGAGAAAGTGAGGTAGCCCAACAAATGTTTGGAGAGAATGAGCTGCTACTCAAACACATGTTAGAGAGAGAAAGAGCTACCCAAACACATGTTACCTCACCTCAAACGCTTGTATTACAACGAGACATGCATCCCTATCGTGTGTACTCAATAAATGTAAAAAATAAAAATACAAAAAATAGGAAGAATATTTTTTGGAGTAAAATTAGAAATGAAGTTAAAAAATAGCGATAAATGGATTTCGAAAAAAAAAACAAATTTGTTATGAGGGTGTTTTAGAAAGAAAAATGGTTTGAGAGGGCTGCACCCTTTATCAAAACATGTAAAGCCTCACCTCATAACTCATCGAAAATTGCAATTTGAGCGTTAGAAAACTTTTAAATAGAACATTATGGTTGTGAAAAAAACAAAGGAAGGATTTCTAGCTCTAAGGATAGTTTATATTGTAACAAATGATCTAGATCATCTATTTTGCCCTAAAGTTTAGTGCTCATAGATCTATAAGATTTGTATCATTTTTTGAGTTTCGAATTTCATCGTCGGTGTTGGAAAATGATTTTAGAACCATCATGGAGATTTCCATGGTCGAAACTGCTCTCTCGCCTAGGATTTGAGGTGAGCTTTTATTTTATTTTCATAAAACCTAGGCATTATAAAGACTTCATCCATTTAAAAATAATTCAAAAAATATATATATAAAAATAAATATTTATAGCTGAAACACTTTCCATTTTTTGCCAAAATAGAAAACATAAATAAAATATTACAAATGAATTCTTATTACTTTGGATTTTTTCATTTCTTTTTTTTTTAAAAAAAAATATCGAGTCGGACTACTCAACTCAAAGATACTCAAGAGTCATCAAAATGTAAGTCCGAGTTACTAGCTTCTGAGTTTTTGTACACCGTAACATAAAAACAGTTTGTTTTAGAGAAGGCAATATGTGGCATATGGCGTTTGATAAGTAAAGCATGGTACAATCACCCGATACTAGAGAGAGCGTCACAAGGTTGCATACGCTGTGTCTCCCTCCACTCGACTTGTTCGATAAACTTGCGGTGGCGATAGTACTGTCACGTCCCTCGACGAGGTCTCTGTTGGGCTCAATTCCTTATTGACTTATCACTTTTTTTTAAAAAAAAAGCTTGAGCTTAATTGGTTAGCGCTCGACAATAATAGAGATGGCAACGGGTCGGGTCCGATTGGAGCCAGACCTGAATAATAGTCGGGGTCTAGTTTTGAACCTAGATCCGACCCATCAGGTTGAAAAGTTGAATCCATACCCATATATGTCGGGCCTTAGGTCTATCCTTTCGGGTTTTGGGTTGGTCGGGTCCATTGCACCTTTGGTAAAAAAAAAAAAGCAAAAGAAAAAAAGAAGCCTATAGTAAGGGTCCCTTATTATGAGCTCTTTTTTTGTCATTTTTTTTACCATCATATATCCATATTCCTACAAGGTCACAATCACCTGCCATTAGATTTCAAGTCATATGATTTGTCATTAAATAGCTAAATATGACTACGAGTTCTTATTGAATATGATTCTTAATACATTCAAACAAATAGGGATTGAAATATTTTATCTCCAACAGTTTATGGGTATGGGTCGGTTCCAATAGGACCCGACCCCCTGGTCCAAATGTTGGACCCATACCCAAACCCTTGTTGGGTACACCCGGCTGGTCCGGGTCCATTGCCATCCTTACTTGATGATTTGCAATAGTACGTCCAAGGCTCAATTCCTACCAAGGGTAGGGGCTTTATCCCCGCTGATTAGCCCAAAAAAAAAAAAACAACGAAGAAGTGTTGTTATTTGGAGGGCATTACGCTACAATTGCATCCCCGAGCATGTTCTCTTAATTTTGCTCCTTCACTACTAGGGGTGGCAATGGGTCGGGTTTGGTTGGACTCAGACTCTGACCTGGATCCAAACCCAAATAATATTCCGGTCCAAGCATTGGACATGGGCCTGACCCATCGGGTCTAAAAATTGGACCCATATTCGTACCTGTTGGGTCCCGGGTCTGGTCAAATCCATTGCCACCCTATGACTATGAGATCTTTATTTTTATTTTTTTGTTTTTTTGTTTACCATCATATACCCATATTATTGGCAATAAGGTCACTATCACCCGCCATCAGATTTCAAGCCTATGATTTGTCGTTTAATAGCTAAAGATGACTACGAGTTCTTATTGTATGCAATCCTTAATATACCCAAATATATAGGGTTTATTTATCTCCAACGGTTTACGGATACGGGTTGGGTCCGACTGGACCCAGACTCGATAATTCGAGTTAAAAAATTAGACCCATACCCAAACCCGAGATCGGGTCAACAATTGGGTCCCGGGTCTGGTCGGGTCCACTGCCATCTCTATTCACTACTTGTTTCAATCTCAAGAAGCATTCAAATTCGACGACTTTCTTTCCAATTTAGGATTATCTCAACAATCTTTTCTCTTAGATAAACTATTACAGATACTTCTATAGAGATTTTTTATTTATTTTTCTATCTTTGGAAAAGTTTTAAGTAAAAAAGATGTATATCCATCTAATGAAAATCAGAATTTCAAGTAGCACCAAGGGTCCATGAAAAGCTCATAGACCTACTCCAAGGCCAGAGAAAAGAACAAAGAGAAAGCCTCTTACCTTTTTCATCATCTAAATTAGAATATTTATTTATTTTTCTAATAGGCCTGTAATTTTGTCAATAAAAGAATTAGTTGTTTGGTTCCTCTCCGAATAGACCATTCAGTCCGAACATTATTTATTTTTTTAAAGCATAAGAGGTAATTTCTACGAGATGCACCATGAGATAACATTTGTTGAATTCCCTTCTATAATTACTAGACAGGAATTGTGAGGGAGTCATTCAACCCCTTATTTAGAGCTAAAAGTCCAACTTCATTCACTATGCATGTCCCCTAGAGACGGAAGTAGGATAAACGAGTACTTGCATTTTGATCCCCAAGTACATCACCAATCTCGAGCATAATACGATTTTTGTATACACTTCTATCAAAATTGAGCTTTATCCAACCTAAAGCAGGGGGAAGCTATTCGGCTTAAATAAAACTACTTATTTATAAGATATTCTATGGAAACTTCTTAAAACTCCGTTCTAGCCATGTCTTAAGACGCAAAATGAAAACCTGATCTCTGCTAAAAAAACTCTACTGTTACTCTTTTTAAACTACCAATAGCAATTCTCCATAGACCGGTCCAGGGCTGAGAATTTATTGATCCGACCAGAAACCCAAATTTCGAACCAATCCAAATCTGGGTATGGGTCCAAGATTTGGATTGAGATCCGGATCCAAATGGTAATTTGGAATTGGATCCAGTTACAGGTGGATATGATCTGGATGCGACCTAATTATTTAAATATTATATATTATTTTATATGCATACACAAATATATGTTGTATGGTATTTTTAAAATATATTTTATATTATTTTTTTGTTATATATTATTTTATAGATGTAAAATATTTTTTTTGGATCCAATTGGATTCGGATCCCATGCATACTTTTTGGATCTAAATCCAAATCCAAATATTCTGGAGCCAATCGGGTCCACTCTGGATCCGAATCCCATATACTTTTCGAATTCAAATCCAGATCTTGGTGGATCCATACCCGATCAGACCCATTCTCAGCCTTACACTGATCCCCAACTTGGCAAATGAGAGAGACATCATGGGAGAAAAAAATTAGTGGGGAGAACCAGCTAAATTCAAAGGCACTAAAAAATCTACTTCTATAGGGGATAGACAAAGGGGCGATGAAGGAACACATGAAAGTTTAGTTCTTCATCATTTTTGCCCATTAGAAAAATGTTAGCGAGAACCATTTCATTTTCGGGCAACATATCAATTGTTGGTGGCCTTTATTGCAAATTGCAATCCAAACAAAAGTCTGAGCTCTGTGGTGGACCGACAAGATCAAAGTGCTTGTGTCTGTTATCTTTTTTTTTTTTTCAGATAATCGGTTTGGGTCTGTTACCTATTGATGTTATAAACTATATAAGGATATGACTGAGAGTTCAATGTACTACAAAGCTATGTTGATGTTATAAACTATATAAGGATATGAGTGAGAGTTCAATGTACTACAAAGCTATGTCTTAGACGAAGGGGCAATGAACGAAACACACAAGAGTTCAATCCTTCATACCAGTATTCAAAAAATCAAAAGGGATCCAAGTAACTGGTAAACTGGCCGGTTCAACCGGCCTAATCAGGTAGGTCTTGACCTGTATTAGAACTATTAAAAAAATAAAAGTAAAAAAATCTAAAAAAATATAAAAAATATATTTAAAGTATGGGTAAACAAAGCATATAGTAAAAAAAATGGATTTTAGAAAATCTATTTGTGCTTAGGGTATTTTTGTAAAAACTTTTAAAAACAAAGATGAGAAAGTAAAAAAATAAATATTCAGCACTTTCTTGTTGAACCAGCCGAGTTTGTGAATACTGCATTAGATAAATGTCATTGAGAAGCATCTCCTTTTCTCGCAATACGATTGTTGGGGCTCCATTGCGAATCACAATGCAAGCAAAAAGCATGAACTCTGTGAGGGACCAGCATCGGTTCGGGATTGCCCATTCATTGATGTTAAATTGTACAAGGATTTCACAGAGAAGACTCCCTGGATCTCAGTTTTATGTGCTGCAGCATTTGTCATCTAGCCCAAGAGACCACCTCCATAATTCTTGCATTCACCTTCTGCACCTTACTAGAAAGTTGTGAGAAAAGAGCTTCGGCATCTTACTATACCGAATGAAACGAGGCTTTATGTAATCTATACATGAGGCAGGCTTTCAAGCTGTTAACTTCTTCAGTAGGATCCTATTCCCCTCTCTGTTGTAATTATTTTTTTTTTAATCAAAGATTTCTACATGGACTCGGGCCTCTGCTGCTGTCCACCACTATTTCGATAATGAAGCCTCGTTTAAAGGCTTTACCTTGTGAATGCCCAGGACTCCATACTTGTTTGGAGCATAAACAGAATTCCACTTACCATATATAACTTCTCCTCATCCAAACCATTTCAAAGAAAATCCCTCATTATGCATTCCAACTTCTTGAACACTGTGTTTGGTACTCCGATCATAGAACAATTATAGATTGGCATATCTAATAAAATGGCTTTGACTACAGTGATCCTACTTCCGAACGATAGTACCTTGATTTCTGCATATCTAATTTGGTATGAAATCTTTATTTCACTTTGTCCCAAATTGCACTCGTAAGATAGCAATGGCATCCCTAAATACTTGGCTAGTAGAGAATGAGAGCCACATCCAAACACTGGGCAAAGACCTGTTTTCCTTGTTTATCTTCGTGCCTAGAGCAACATCGTAACAATTAGAAACGATCATAATTTTTTATCCGGGGAAAGCAAGGCATCGCGAAAAGACCAACGTATCATCTGCACATTACAAATGAGATATTATTGGCCGTCCAATAGATGATTCAAATCCGCTAAGCAAAACTTTGTCATTCACTACTTTGAACATTGAGCTGAATGACTTAGATACTAATGTAAATAAGAAAGGGGAGAGAGGGCCCTCTTTCACAAATACCCCTAGAGCCCGGAAGTAGCCCACAACTTTCCCTTATATCAAAACTGAATATTGTGTGTTAATTGGACAACCATTGATCCAAGTCCTCTATCTATCTTCAAGTCCCATCTCTTTTATTTACATAAGGTACACTGACTCAACCTTAGCATAACCTTTTTTGAAGTCCAATTTACGCACTACTCTTGCTTTCCCAGCAATCTGAAACACTCTTGTGCTGTTACAATGCCATTCATAATTTGTCAAGGATTGATGAAGGTTGTGTGGTCCTGATCCTGATATTCCATCGAGTACACCTTTGAGTCTAATAGCCAAAACTGTAGCAAATATTTTCTATAACGTCTAATAGCCAAAACTTTAGCAAATATTTTCCGCAAGCTTGACAAGTAGGCTGATCAGCCTAATGTCATTCAACAACTGTGATATGTTTTTGGGCAAACACAGCTATGAAAGTAGGGCTCACAACTTGATTTATCTTTCCCCTATGGTGCAATTCTTCAAACACCTTCGCCAAGTCATTTTCGATGATTTCCAGGTAAAATTGGGAAAGAAGCCATTTAATAACCTTATCTAGGCCAGGAGCTTATTCTAAGACGTGAGAAAACTATCGTCTAATCTCCTCTAAGGTGAACGGACTTTCCAAATCAGAACTCCTTCTGTCAGAGTTTTGTCGAAACCATTGTAGAGACATTTGTCATCACTTTTTTTGTACTGTCAGCATTTGAAAAAGAAAATATCATTAAAAGGCTTAAATTGTATTACAAAATCAATGGAGGGCTCAAAATATCCTACCGGCATTATGAGGTTTACTTTTTGAGTTTCATTTCATAAAGGTACCTTGTAAAAAAGTTACATAAAACATCCTATCACCCCTATTCATGGTTGAGAATGTTGAAGAACAAGAGGTATTTTAGTAATTTGATCTACCAAGATCCTTGAGCAAAATAAGAAATTACCCTTGGCTGTCCTGATTTGAGAACATAAATTTAAATAACAAAAATACCCGTAGTTTTATCTCTATTAATGAACCGGCAAGAACCAGTTGTGCCATGGAAAAACCGGCTGGTTTCTGAATTTTACAGGACGTAGTTCATCATTGACAATTCCCAATCCAATTAGGCAAGGCCAATCCAAATCGCCATATTTACAGATTAAAAAAAAAAAAATCCAAATCAACATTTCTTCAAAGTATTATTATGGATTAAAAAAAAATAATCCAAATCGCCATTTTTACAGATTCTAAGGGACGTTCTAGAGCATCGCAAACCGTTGAATGCGCTCACAACACCCGAAGAGAGAGAGAGAGAGAGATTAAAGTGAGCTAATTGCTCAAGCTGTAAAGCCATCGTAATCCTCGCATAACAATTGTATCATTCCTCTCTACTCACAAAGACAATTTAAGGGTGTGAGAGAGTGCCCATGCACGGTATCCTCCAAAGAACCAACACAAGAAACACTAACAACGAATAAAACACAAATCAAAGAACTGGGCGGCTCTTACCGCCCCAATTAACATTGTAAACATATATAAAACGGAATCAGTCCACAAGAAAAGAACCGCATTTAGTAGCCATAGCAGGAGAGAGACTCCAAACTGGCAGAATCAGTAGTGGTAATACCAACATATTACAAAGAGGAGAGAGAGAGAGAAACAGTGTTGGCCATGGCCGCCTCGATTACATCCTATTAGATGTACCCGCCCACCCTTTCTGAAGAGGTGGAAGCTTTGCACAGGGCTCAGTGTGCTTCTCGTACTTGACGCAAGTTACGGAGCGCTCCTTTAGACTGTTGTCTCATTAGACCCTCTTGGATACGGTCCTTGATGGCTGTTTCCTGTTGCAAAACAAATCAGGATCATTTCTATTAGAAAAGGAGAAAAGATAAAATTTTGTTTAGAAAACTAGAAAGGGACCAGACTCTGTAATGGGGGTTCGTTTCGCCACCCATGTTTTCAGTAATCTAATTGTTGTTTCTTATTCTGCCACCAAAAAAAATGGGCTTCAGTACTATTTGCTGGATGTTTATATGAGATCATCCACTGTAATCCACCAGTTTGGGAGGATTAATTAACAGCATGGGTGGCCAAACTAGCCCCATTTTTTTTTATTAAGAGAAAACTAAAGCATATCTTCACTGTCAGCAAGCATGTCATAAACTCTGATTAGAAGAGAAATTAAAGTTCTCAGCCTTTATTGTGAAAGTACAAAAGATGAAGAGGAGACTGCAAATTGAAGACAATCACTACATTTCACGAAAATCCATGAGAAAATTGTATGGATAAATTGTCATTTGTTCAAAAATTTCAACTTGTAAAATGAGAATGAGCACTCCCCAGGAACCTGGATCCGAAATGATTCCTAATTACCTTGTGTCACATACGTACATGAAGTGATGACTTCATACTCTTGCAGTTATTGGGACCAACTTGTGATGGGAGTTAGAGATTGATACTTTCTTGTATTTTTATTGCTAGTACATGTGTGTGTCTGTGTGCGCATACATGTGTGTGTGTGTGTGTTGAGTGTGAGAGAAAGAGAGAGGATGGTCTGCGAAAACCTCCCAAATTTATCCTGTTTATCAGAGAGACAGAGGGCTTGGGAAGTTCTTTTTATATTTTATTTTTTATTTGAGGGGGGCATGTATAGTTTGCCATGAGATTCTCAGGAAGCATGCATTTCTTTCAAAAACAAGAAAAAGCTTGTCAAAGTTTTTGACATTGTCTGAAAAAAAGGATTTGCAGGATCATATTTCAAGAGAACAAATTATGCGTAGAGCCTACCATTATGTGACATCCTTCCTCAAACTTCTCAAGAAAACCAGCAACCCAGCGATCTGCATTCTCCACCCACTCAATGTGATGCATACCAGCTGTCTTTGATACAGTATGCAACTGGTCACAAGAAAAAAAAAAGAACAAAATAGCAATGAGGTGTATAAACATTACCTGCAAGAGAACATAAATTTTCATAAAGGGAAAGGGAAAGTACAGCATACACATGATGCGTGTGCTACACTATGTAAGCTGGAAAGGAAGTGGGTAGAATGGCTCTTTCGTTAGAGTACAACTTTCCACTTCCCCTTTTCAATTTCAAATACATCTTAATTTTAACAGTAGTACTAGGACATGATATCTGCATTCTTTTAACAATAACAAAAATTATTCATCAAAGAATCAATCATTGGTTACCATTCATTACGTTCTTCAAGTATTTATTACACCCCTGAAGTGCAACCATAATGGTAATAATCCGGCATCCAAGGAACAAGAGGAAAAAGAAGAGCCAAAAATAATTGCAGCTTTATGTTCATTCCAATAATCGACCTTTTTAAAGTTCAAGCGTGAAGGAAGTTTATATGATTAAAGCCTACACATGTAAATACTGAAAGAGCAAGTCACCCTTTTTTCTTTCCTTGAGAAAAGAGTTGCATATCT
Source organism: Amborella trichopoda (assembly GCF_054954075.1). Taxonomy (NCBI): domain Eukaryota; kingdom Viridiplantae; phylum Streptophyta; class Magnoliopsida; order Amborellales; family Amborellaceae; genus Amborella; species Amborella trichopoda. The sequence goes on along the minus strand of NC_142338.1, from coordinate 47,216,856 downwards.
AACACTACTACATGGATATGTTTCAATTTTATTTAGTTCCACTAATTGTCTGTTGTTTAAACATGGTACACTTGTATATATGTGACAAACTCATTAACAAATATAGTAGGATGTCCAAATGATACGCTGCCTAGGCAGGCACTAGGCATAAGCAGGTTGGCCGAGGGCAGAAAAAAGCCCTTGGCCAGGGGTATTTTGGGGTTCTCCCTCGCCTTATCAATGGGGGAAAGGGGTTTCGGGGAGCATTCTAGCCCCTTTTATGTATTTTAAAGAGAAAAACTCCCAAAAAAACTCTGGTTTTGAGAAATTTTTTTTTTCAAGACCAAAAAAAAATTCAACATTTTCGATTTCTTGCAAAGTCAAAAGATAATACTTCCTGATACCTTTTGGAGCTTAGAGTGGTCGCATAAGAGGACTTTTAGTGTCCAAAGATCACCAATTTGGGCAAATATTGGTTTCATTTTGAAAGGGTTAGTGCAACACAAGATTTGAATTGGGGGTCGGTGTTTTTTTTAGGATGCAATTCCTATGAGGCCTAGGATTTATAAAAATAAAATAAGCCTCACCTCAAATCTTCCGAAAACCACTTTGGCCATCGAAAATCTCCATATGGTTCTACAATCAATTTCTAACACCAACTATGAGATTTGAAGCTCAAAAAATGGTACAGATATTTGTGTTACAATATATACTATTTTTACGGCTTGAAATTCTAATTTCTTTCACAACCATATTGGTCGAGGTGGAGATCATCCATTTGAAGGTTTTTCGATGCCAAAACTGCAATATTTATTGAACTTTGAGGTGACACTTTGCTTATTTTGATAGGACTGCTGCCCTATCAAACCATTTCACTTTCTTTTATAATGTACTATTATTTGATTTTCTTTTTTTGGTGGTAGCATCCCCACAGCTAGTTACCACATCGTGGTGTCCATTCCTACTGCTAACACCCCCAATTAACACTTTCAAAACGTAACTCCCCAATCTATTATAAAAAGGGGTAGGAGCCACTCTTTCCCAAAAAAAAAATTAAATATTTTGTAAATATTTCCTAGTTTGGACCTTTATCAAATTCATTTTGAAATCTTAGTGCAACACAATATTTGAATGTGTTTGAATTTTATTTTATTATTTTTTGTATAATACGTTCTGATTTGGTATTCTTTTATTTTTTTTATTTTTTGATATCTTGTACATTTTTGTAGATGGAATATTTTGTCGTTTATTATTGGTTTAAGCTTATATTTTGTGAATAGGGGTGGCAACAGGTCGGGTCCGGTTGGACCCAAAAATTCATTATGGGACCCTAGACCCAACCGGGTCTAGAGTCACTGGACCCGGACCCGGACCTGGACCCAAAAATTACTATGGAACCCGGACCCGAGACAGAGAGCGCCTGGTACAAGTGCATGTTGGCCACATGGCTGTTGGCAAGGGGAAATGATTGTGTGCTGATTAAATAGATTCTTTATTGTGTGAATAGAAGCTTTGGATTCCTTTAAATAATTGTGGGTCCCTTTAGTTTATGCGAGACACGTGGGCTATGACTATGAGCTTCTTTTTTTCTTTTCTTTTTTTTGCCCTTTTTTTACCACGATTGGGAATCATTGAGCATTGGTATAAACAATTAACTCCACCTTTAAGGAGAGAGAGGGAAGCAAAGATGAGAGAGAAAGTTGCAGCCAAAAAGGATGCAAGGTGAAATATTTATTGCTTTTGAAGATTAAAAAGAGAAAGCTTATTTGGGTGAAACTCTAAATAATATTTCTAAATATTACTTAAATATTTATATTATTCAGGTCGGGTCCGGATCACGTCCGGCCAGCCTCGGATCTGACCTTTCGGGTCCAAAATTTGGACCCATACCCAGACACGAGGTCAGGTCTATCCATCGGGTCCCGGGTCTGGTCAGGTCCATTGCCACCCCTAGGTAAGCCAGTTAATTCAACTAGTTCGAAACCCACTTTTGCCCTTACCAGTTCAATAACCGGTCTAGTCATAAAATTGAACTGACATTGACTTTGCATACAATTACAATATACCCAAGTACAAGCAATGATCAAAAGGAATCTCTTAAAGTTATTACTCTTGGGAGATAAATATAAAAAATAAATAAAACCACAAGTGACCACCATGTTAATGATGCCGTACCAAGAATAACCACTAGAATTATCCCTCTAAGATCCCCATTCTTAGCAGATATATGCTCATTAAAACTGATATAGGTCAGTGCGGAAATATGCTTACCTTTTTTCCCACCTTTTCTTGTTGTTCCTTAACCTTTTCACGCAGCTTAGTTATTCCCATGTTAACCCTTAACTGCTTCTCCTGATAATAACAAAACCAGAGAAAAGGAATCAGCATAAAATCCACAATAATGAACAACTATGACTGGGGAGCGCACCAATCACAGCATAGGCCATCAACAGGACCATAGTGTACCTTCAGTCATACACATAAGTGCAAGTGGATTTTCTCATTCAGGAGAAATAAGATTAGTAAAGTGCTAAATAAATATCTTACCTTTACATAGCTCACACCAAGATCCTTTCTCGTATATCCACGGGCCAAATTACGCATTACATATTGATTGTAATCTTTAAGGATCCTCATTATTATATCAGATGTAGAAATTCCATCTGTTCGTTTTGTTTCCTTAAATTTCCCGATGGCTTTAACCTATAACCAAGATAATTTAGTCAGACTAATGTGTAAAATAGAAAGAGAAACTGGAAAACAACAGCTCAATATCATAATAGAGGTACTTCTTTCACCACTAAACTATTAAAACTTCAGTAACAGAGACAACTTACGAATTCATAAACGTCATTTCCAGCTCCACTGGCATCTGCATATCTACATGGGAAGAATTCAAAAGACAAAAAATGAAAAAAAATTCAAATATGCCTTATGAACAGAAAAGCTATTAAATTCTCTCATCTAGATTTGAGGTCATCCTTCAAAAACTTAAATCCTTGACACTTATGCCTGACATGAACCGAGCTCCTTAAGCTATAAGGCAACATAAGAAAAGCATCCAAAGTTCAAAACAGAACAAGGGCAAGAATGTTACAGTTTCTTATGACCATTTAAAACATGTTAAGACACCTATCATATCAGGAAGACCTTAAATAATAAAGCTGAACCAACTTACGGAAGAGAGTCATGAGCCACATAGTCTATATTGTGTTTATCAATAAACTCCATAGTGATGACCCATGGAGCGTCAGGTATAACTTCATCAACCCACCTGAACAAAAACCAGAAGCATGCTAAACTTGACAACAATACGAGCAACAGTATTTTAACATCCATTATTGCATTATTTTTTTCAAAGCCAGATCCTTATTTCTTAAGGCATCATAAGAATTATTCACCCAAAAAAAAGGCATCATAAGAATCACCCAATCGCTATAAATTACGGATATAAAAGTGGGTCAGAAAAGATAAGGTCGAGATAAGACCTGCAATGGCGGAGAGATTCATATCGTTCAGCTTCAGTCATAACAGTTTTTCCCTTGTATCTATGTGTTACTTCATCATTGCAGCAACCAACAAGCAGGTACGTATTGGGGAACCTGAGGTTGTGCACAACAAAGAGTCAGTCAAAAGTTTTCCAGGTTAAAAAAACCTTTTTAACTCAAAACCAATGATCAATGTGATAGTACCAAATAAGCCCCAAAAAACCAAGACGACGACGACAACAACATCATCATCATCATAATAATAATATTTTATTATTATTATTATTATTATTATTATTATTATTATTATTATTATTATTATAATAATAATAATTATTATAATTAATTATTATTTATTAAGAACAATAACAACAACAAAGATTATAATGGAATCAACATGATTCATAAAAACAAAAAAGGAAAAGTCCAATTTGTTATTTATTTAAATCAGGTGTTCAATTTCAATCCAAACTCCCCCATCGCCAGTCCCAAGCCGGTCATGCCAATCCCAAGCCTGAATGAGAAAGGTGGAGGGTTGTATTAGGTTGGCAGCCAATGTAAAAATTTTGCCACATCTTTTTATGAATCCTGATCTGATGTTATCCTGTAGTCTGACTGAGGATATGGCCCTCGATAGAGCGGAATTGGCAGAACATGATTTGTATAGCCAACCCCAAATAGTTGGGATAAGGCGCCGTCCATAGAGCGGAATTGGCAGAACATGATTTGTATAGCCAACCCCAAATAGTTGGGATAAGGCGCCCTCCATAGAGCGGAATTGGCAGAACATGATTTGTGTAGCCAACCCCAAATAGTTGGGATAAGACTCGGACAATGAGGATAATGAAGATGATGTTCAGTTTCAAACCAAAACACTAATATCGAAAAGAAACCAAGGGAAATATCACATGTATTCATCATATTATCATAATAAGACAAGCCTAAATGGAACCATGATGCAATCGCATCATAGGGTCATCATACAAAGAAGTATGCATCTTCTTAGACATAAATTATACGCTTAAAGGCAAAAAACTTAGCATAAAGGATAAATAGTAGCAAACAGAAACTCCAAATCCCACCAAATACAGTAATTACAAATAATTAAGACACACACACTAAACACGGAATCCTTGAATATAAACCCCCAGCTCCATTCAATTATGCACACCAAAAAAAAATTCCATTCAAGGGCCCCAAAAAAAAAAATCCATGCAAAGGCTTAGGAAAAGTTTAAAGAGAGAAAGATAGCCTCTTGATCCTTTTAGTGATAAACATCTACAACTATAACACAAAAGCAATACAAATGCTAAAATTTTGTCAAAAATCAGCCCAAACCATGGCACCAGAAAAAAAAGAATATCTAATAAATACAATTCAAAATATACATGAAACAATTCGGAAACAATTGTGTGCAAACATCTGAAAAGGATCCTCAGGTTTGAGGAATTTAATCAATCAATAACTGTGATTGTCGAATGAGTGACACAAAAAAGGACAAAAGCATAGTAAACTGCACAAAAAAAGAAGAAGACTATTTTGAAATTGTAATAGAGCATTAAGAAAAAACAACAGATTCCCCTTCATATAGTGAACCAAAATCCTGATTTGTATGCCAGAAAGCAAGAGGAAATCCATGAAAACAGGTTCATAATAGATAAAAATAAAATAGGTAGCCAAGTTAGATATGATTGCATATTTGAATCAGGAGTAACATGTTCTAATTACAAAAAAACTAAAAATTATCCTTGAAGAGACGAATATCAACATGAACTAATTCACCAAATTCTTACTGATCACACCCAAAATAAATAGGCTCCAAAATAATAAACAAAAAGAAATTCAGAACAGATTCAGTTTTATACAACGGAACATAAATTTCAATTTGCATTAGTTAAGTCAGCAGATTCTAATCAATCAAGCATTACTTCGGCATATTCTCACCAATCAAGGCAATAACACAAATCTAACAATCATGGAATATGAAGGAAAGTATAATGAGCCGTAAAACTAAACAAAGAAAACCAAAATAAAGGTAATAAAGATATGAAAATGAGTTAGATCGACCAGATAAAATCCAGTTAAACAGATTAACCATACGAGCTCTTACATAAACAAAACTTAACAACAAAAAAATCAAATTTCAACCAGTTATCGAGATTCAAGAACGACAAAATAAAAATCAAGCCACCAATGAACTTTTGATAAACAAAGATAACATATATACATATAAAAGGAGACCAGAAACTCACAATTTCTTTGCTTGTTCCAGGGATCGAGCGTGGCCAAAATGAAAGAGATCATAAATCCCATCTGCATAAACACGAACAGGCCTATCCTCAGGAGCCTGTTCTGATTTCTCAGGAGAAGGGTGCGGTTCATATCGAGTGGGCTTTTCCTCCACCTCTTCTTCACTCGACAAACTCTCAGAGAGTGAATTGCTCGATTTATCTTGTTCGTCCTCTGAAGCAGAAAGATCATCTGCTAAAGCCTGCCTTTTCCGAGGCAATCTCGCCATTGAATCCGAGATCAAACGATCAAATTTACAGAATTTGACGACAATGGAGAGGTTAACGGGGTAGAATTACAGGGATCTAGGGTTCAGAGACGCAATAGAGAGAACGATAGAGATATAGAACATAGAGATAGAGAGAAAGAAAGGTGCTCAATTCAGAGCAAAGAAGCAAGGGTTTTAAGGCTTGAAGAAGAGGCGGGTTAGAGAGAGAATGGTTGGAATTACAGAGAGGAGAGAGTAAATTGGGGGTGGTGAATGGTGAGACCCCCCAAAAACAGAGAGGGAGGGAATGATTCCGCTTCGGGGAACCAGAGCAACTAATCCAGCGCGTTGAGAGAGAGAAAAATACGTTTTCCTTTTTTTTTCTTTTTTTTGCTTCATTTCTCTGTATTTTATGAGTAAACTACCCAAAATGCCCTTGATATTTTTAGTGGATTCATACGAGAAAGAATATCACAAGGTTTCAAATTGTTAACTTACCCTCATTAATCACACCCCGTTTTTATGAATCCCCGGACTCATAATATTTTCATGCGGGCTCCCTCTAACGTACATTTTTAATATAGATCTTGGATTTAAATTTGTAGAGATCGAGATCGAGGATTGTCATGAATATAAAAAATATAATAAAATAAAATAAAATTTAAAATTTTTTTTAAATTTTTTTCAAAATCTTTAATTATAGAAATTCATCTTAAACCACAAATCACTTTTCCTAAACCAAAATTCCCTCCATGGGTTTTAGAAATTTACCTGCCATCCGCTACTCTCTCTCTCTCTCTCTACAACGAATCCGCCACCTTCTCTCTCATGTGCCTCCGTCCTGTATCAAAAGCCTAACAAAAGAGCACATTCATACGAGACACGTGGTCGTCATTTGTAGTCTTCTTACTCAATTATATTTATTTCAAATATTTTTGGAATGGATATTTGGGCCTAGGCTTTTATGAAATAAAGTAAAATCTCATCTCGAATTTTCATTGATGAAAGATTTTGGGCATCAGAAATTTAAATGATGACTCTAAAACCAATTTCCAACATTAATTATGAAATTTAAAGTTTAAACAATTTAGATAATGAACAATTTAGATACTGTATTACAATATACATTATTGTTAGAAAGTTGTGGTTTCTATAAGGTTGCAACCTTAAATACTCCAATTAAGGTGCACCTCCGAGTTTTATCATAACATGTAATTTTGGTTTAAAAAATTATTACAATTATCTGGAAATCTATTTTCATATCTAATTATAAAAGTTTAAACTCCAAAAATGGTTAAAATCAAGTAGACCTATAAACATATGAAAAGCTTAAAAATGGACAGTCTAGATAATGAGTTGCGAAATGCACTATTTTTAAGGCTTAATTTTTTTTTTTTTTTGTTCATATTCAATCATCTCGATGTCTAGATGCTCAATTAGAGGGTTTTCAATATTAAAGCAACATTTATTTTTTATGTCCTTTAATTCTACATTTTAAGATTGCGACCTTATATAAACTTTTTCTTGTTAGAGTTTTAATTTCTAGTAGTTTTCAAAACCACAGGGTGAAGATTGAGTTGGGAGTTGGACAACCAATTTGGTTTTGGTTTAAGTTAGAGCCTTTGACGTTGTTTTTTCTATACAGCAAAGGATTCCAAAAGCTGGTAAGCATTCTTTTGTTTGATGGAAATAGGATTCCACATTTTGGTGGCTTCTCTCTACTGAAACACTGGTGAGGTGAGGTGATGTGATGTGCATTGGAAAAGCTGATTCCTTGTAGCTTTTCTTTTCCTCAATGCAAGATATTAGAGGGAGAGAGTATGCATGAAGTTTCAGACTTTCAAAAGCCAGGTAAATGTTGGAGAGAGGGGGAATGAGTGCACCTACAATACAAGAGTAAATCATGACACGATTGAACTAGGGTTGGCTATGGGTTGGACCAGCATGGGCCTGCTGCCCCGGCCTGAACCAGGTTGAATGGCCCTGGATCTAGTTGGGCTCGGCCGAATAGAATCAAAGAAAAAATAAAAATAATAAGAGTGTCATGGGCTAGCCGAGGCCAGCACTATTGTAGCCTTGGACCAAGCCTGACTTGGTTCATCCACGGGGCGTGGAGGCTCAGCCTTAGCTCATTCCTCGAGCCGCACTTTGTGGCTCATGCTCTTATTTTCCATGCTTATAGTCTTTCTCAGTTATGATAGAAGCGTCGTGCTACCTGAGTCCAATGGGCCAAGGAGAGCTAACTGGTTTGCATCTACCATCTATTGAGATTAGACAATTTCGTTTGGTAGATGTAAAATTTTTTTTTTTTATGTTTTAAAAGAGAGACCAACTTCGAGTTTGTCCATATTCGCTTCGGTGTCTTTTTAATTTTGGTGAGAAAAATGAAGCAATTTGATGTTTATGCCGATTCGGGATATGACTTTGGATTTTTTTACAAAATTTTAATATAAATGAAATAGATATTAAAAAAATTAAAATAAAAAATAAAATAAATATTTTTATATAGGTATTTATTTTATGACAGAAGCATCCCAAAGCTTCGGTTGAAGCAGATCCGAATCTGATCGAAGCAGCCCAAATTTGACCGAAGCGGCAGCACCACGTTTCTCTTCACTTCAATTTATGCTTAAAAATCAAAAGCTTCAGCCTCTTTCGAAATAAAACGAATTTGATAACATTGGTTTTTAAAGCACATCTACCAAATAGGTGAGGGGCCTAGTTCAATAAACCACTTCGACAAGTTTTAAAATATATATAAATAAAATAAAAATAATTATTTTAAAATATAAAATATATTATAAACACTAGACAATTTAAAGAGCTAAAACGGGTAAAACGTTAACAATTTTTAACCAAACTAAATTTTTTCTTTATATCATACCAAACAATGTAGCGGTTAGCAATCCGAGCAGTCACAAGGCCCTTGATTGTTTGAGAACTTGGAGCATTTTGTACGGATTTGAATGCAACCATGTACGGATATTTATTATTTTTGTATACTAACGTCATTGGTAGATCAAGTTGCCTGATATAAATAAAGTTGGTCAAGGGGGTGCGTCAATGCGGTACAAATCCTAAGGACTTTATTTTTTATTTTTCTTCATACTATATCCCACCCTAAATTTTACATGAGAGTGCATAAAACGATTGTAATTTTTTGTATAAAATAAAAAGAGGCCAAAAGAAGCAATTGCAGTCACTAGTTTTTAAAACCTAGGTCCGTGGGGCAGGTAGTTCCCCCATAGACCCGAGTTGGATCCTTGCTTCCGAAATTGTGATTCTGATAATAATAAAAATAAATAAAATAAAATAAAAAATATGGGTTTATAGGGTGGGGATTTAAAGGGAACTAAAAAAATATTAAAAACATATGAGGGGCGATTTTAGGGAGGAATTAGGCCGGGACCTGCACGGTCCTGAGACTGGTTTGGTTCCAATTGATTTCTATCCAAAGTATGGAATGGAAGTCGAGATTTAAAATATTGGTAGTTTTTTTTGTTGTGAAACCCATGTTTTTATTCCAGTGAAACCCTTCAACTGAATTACTTCGATGGCTTTATATGTTTGTTCCAAGGAAATTACCAAATAAGTAAATAGAAAATACGGATATCTATCAAATTACTCTTGTGAGCTGATGAATTTAACACTTTACTCATATCTTTTGATTTAATTTCAAAATGCCCATAATAAAACATAGTCTCGAGTGGGAATAGTTGCAATTGGACAAATTTTTAAATACTTTATTTTGATAAATTTCCTGAAAAAATATATTCTAAGGCTAGTAATGCTACATATCTTCAAATAATATATGTCACAAGAAATGTCACAATCAACTCTAGCCATGTAATTCGAGATTGTAATGTGAAATCTCACAAGTTGAGGTGTCACAAAGTTTATTGTGAAGTTTTTTCTCGATTTTGAGGTAGTGTAGGGCATAACTCCGGCCCCTTGGTTTTACATCTAATGGTCAAAGGCGATATTGATCTCCTTATACCAAAAATAAATAATCTATGGTATACTTTTCATAGTTAAAACCCATTGCAAGTACTGCTCTATTATTGGAAGATATACTTTCTTATTTCCATGAAACTTGGATTTAAAAGAAAATGCAAAAGTACCGCACAAACACTACATGTTATATGCTTAACCATGAATAAATCAGATAACAACTATAAATGTCAATGGATATATTTCAATAATATGGACTGAATGGAAATGATTTCGACAAAGATTATTATAAATTTTAATTAAGCCTTATAAAAACATACAATTAAATAAAATATAAATTTATCTTTTTATTTTGGATCCATCTTAAATTATGTCGATTACAAAAGTCCCCTTGGGGTTAGAGACTGCGAATTTCTTGTTTGGTCAGCAATTTCAATGTTATTCTTAAAGCATTTTGCAACTTGGATTCGATTTTAAAAAATAATAATAAATCTACAATTCTTACCAAAGCAAGAATATTCTCTAAATATGCTCTTGGCATGAATGAGGAACATACCGATTTACTTTGAAAAAAGAAAAAAGTGAACACGTTTTTAGGAAATTTACATTTGACCTAAAGCCTAAATAAAAATTATAAACAAATTGGTAATTTTTAATGCTTAAAGATATTCTATTCCCATGACAGTAGATATTTACTCCCTCGAGTAAAACCCCACTTAAAACTAATTTTAGGCTCCCAAATTTTGAGGATATAACATTTTCAACCCATAGATTAACATCAATCAATTTTTTTTATTAATTATACCTTCTATGCACCTGAAAAAATAATGTCTTGAGATTTAATGTCTTGAGATTAAATAGAGACTGTTCAATTTTTAGATAATAAGATCTCCTTGTTAAAAAACTCAAATTTCAATTTTTAATCCTCCGAAAAAACAATTTTTCTTGGGATCATCGATTTTATCTAGAGAAATAAGTTTCAATTTTTAGTCCTAAAAAAAAACAACTTTTCTTGGGATCACCGATTTCATCTAGAGACTTCTCTCTCTAGGATTTCATCTCTCATCTTAGATACTTTATAGAGGCTTTCTCTCTCTAAAAGAAAATGTTCACTCTTCTCTCCTTTTTATTCCCTTCTCTCTCTTTTTTCTCTCAACAAAGAAAAGGCTCGAGAAGAGCTCTCTTTGATCTTCTTCTTTTCTCTAAAAAAAAAATAACTCTCTTTTTCTTCTCTCTTCATAGAATGATAATTTTCTATCTTCTTTTTCTCTTCAAGAGAATGATAACTTTAGCTGTTCTTCTTCTCTCCAAGAGAATGATAACTTTCTCTATTCTTCTTCTCTCCAAGAGAATGATAACTTTTCCTTACTTATAACTTTCTCTCTACAAAAGAAAAATGGCCCTTAAACTAACCAAGAGCACTCACTAACCCTCACGTATTCTCTTTTATGTATGAGATGAAGGATAATAGCCATGTTTAAAAGTCTATCCATAACCTCCTAAAAGGATGTCTCTTTTTAGAACCATTTCTATCTCTTTTTAAAAATAGATAAGATGAATATCTTCTCGTAACAAAATACGACGTGAGATCCTATTTTTTTGGGATGGTGACTTGATAAACAAGTGACCATCTTCCAATTTTTCAAACGGTTCCTTTAACAATATGACAATTATATTGATGTCCCTCTCTCATGGGATGAGATTCCTAATAGAAGCACAGTATACTCCTGCCACCTTGACCACCACGCCATGAGCCCATTCCTCCATCCATTCTAATGGTTATCATGTTGCCCTCTATGTTGTTTTTAAAGCATGATTCAAGCATGATTTAGTGAGATCTGGTCTTCACAATTGAGATCCCAATCTTGAAATTTGGTAAAGATGATGGAGAAGATATCCCAATCTTGAAATTTGGTAACGATCTTGAAATTTGGTAAAGATGATTGAGAAGTTATCCCAATCTTGAAATTTGGTAAAGATGATGGAGAAGATATGTAACTTTGAGGGACCATACTGCCTTAACGATATGGAAATCATCTCCATCCTTTGTGATAGGTGAGATTTGGGCCCATTCAAGGCACATTTGGTTTGCATGAAAATATTTTTCAAAAAAAATACATTTACGAAAATATTTTCATGCTAACCAACCATGCCCTTATTTACGGCAAAATAATGCTTGATTGGAGTCTCTTCTCGTCTTACAATAATATGATGAAGCAGGGGCCCTGTAGATTTCAAATATGCGCATGAAAACGTGCCTAAATAAAATTTTGAATATTGTCCTTTATTCTTGTATTTTATAGAAAATTAACGATTAGTTTTTACATGAATTTCAATTTTCAAATGGAGTAAGTGAATATATTATATGCTCCATCTAGCAAAACCTATTTAGGGATATAACTTCCTCGATTTAATAACCAATCTCACCAAAAAGAAAAAAAAAAGTAAAGTAGAGGTGCCTGAAAAGAATAACAATTAGGATTAAACAAGACCATTAATTTTGGGTGAGGTTTGTATTAGGCGTCAACATTATGCTACTGAAGTAAGGCATATCTCAAAACTATGCCGAGAGATGCAGTTTTTGCGTCGGATAGTCTTGTGATGACATGAAAATCTATTGCCACTCTTAACTATGAAATTTAAAGTTCTAAAAGTTATGACAATCAAGTAAAACTAGAAAAACTTGAAAATTTTAAACATGAACTGTCCAGATAATGTGTTAAAATACGAACTATTTTTAAGTCTTGAAATCCAATTTTTTTTTTTTTTGTCATCTCTATTAATCAGGAGGTTGAGATGATTAGTTTGATATAGCTTTGGACAAACCAATCTGGATCGACAATCAGGTGATCCAGCGATCTGACACAAATATGTGAGGTGGACAATCCACTCGATCAACACTGCTACTAAGTACTAACTGCTTGATTTTATTTAATGGCCGAGAATGACTTACTTTTTTGTACTAAAAATAAATGATCTCATTGTTTACTTTTCTTAATTTACATTATATCATATTTAGTCTATTTTTTGACACAAATAATTTAATTAAGAATTGAATTCAATTTAAAGGTCCTTTCATTTGAAATTTTTATGTGTTGTCTTCAAATTTTAAATATTATATTCAATCTATTGATACGATTATTTTTTGGCCAAAATATATATGATCTTGTAGGAGTTTATTTACTCCGTTGCGTAAAACCCCATTTGAGATAAATTCTAGGACACCAAATTTTAGGATGCAACTTTTCAACGTGTAGATTAATCTCAATAAAAAATTTCCTAATTGCACTCTCTATGTGTTTGAAAAAAATAATATCTCAACATAGAATAGAGATTGTCCAATTTTTAGAGGGTGAAATCTAAATATTAGAAAATTCAAATTTCAAACTTTTTTTTTTAGGAATAATCATCTAGTGATTCTTAGATGGTTCCCAAAGTTTTTTTTACTGAAAAAACCCTTCTAAGTAGATATTCTGAAAGAGGGAGTAGAGATATACTATGTTCCGTCTAGCTGCTTTGGAAAATAACCCAAGACCACAAGCATGTTTGTGCTCCTACGTAGTGTTTGAAAAAACAGATTAGTGGGATGGATCGTCCACCACAAACCCCCATTCGTATTAGCCAGCCTAGTGATCCAGATCGATCTCGAATCATCTGGAGTGGTGATCTAAAAAAAATTAAAAAATAACCAAAACTAAAATAGAGGCAAATGGGATTGGGAGGGGGAACCAATAACACCATTAGTTAAGCTTGAAGAAAAAAATACGAACATATAAAGAAAAAAAAGAAATGGGGTTGATTTAGGGGGAAAGCGATTGAGGACCCATATCATTCTTGAGCTGGTTTGGCACCGACTAATTTTCGATCCAAATCAATAATCCCGATCCAAACTCGGCAGGCTTTGAAAATACTGCTTCCCCCCACCTTGCATCCGTCTCTCTCTCTCTCTATTTCCCTTTCCTTAAATGCATGCCACCCATCACTCTCTCTTCTCCTCATAACTTCTAAGACAGATATTTCATTAATGATTCTCGTGCCGACAAAATAGTGGGTTTTTGACATTATCCCAAAAAATAACATCTCTAAATGGTGCAGTTTGTATAGAGCCGAGGCTCCAAACAATCAAAGTAAAGCACACATTCAAGTAGTGTCGAGAAATGTACCTTCAATATTGAAAATCTTTGTGATTGCCTTAAAATATATTTTTTATCTTTAATTATAAAATTTAAAGCTTTAAAAATAGTGTAGATTAGCAGATCCATGAAAACTTAAAAATTGACGGTCCAAAAATGCGTTACAAGATTCACTATTTTTAAAACTTGAAATCTATTTTTTCTCACGTCCGTGCATCTTGATGTCAAGATGATCAATTTGAGATTATTTAGGCATCAAAATAACTCTTCTGGTGAAAGTTTTGAGGTGGGCTCTAATTTGATTGTTTAGAGCCTCGGCTCAATATAAACTTTGTTCCTTTATAAAAAATACCCTCCAAATGGTGGCACACTACTTTTTCTCAAAATATTAAATCCTCCTCATGCATTAGAAATTAAACCCAAATCAAATGGTCAATTATCTAATTCCTTCCACAAAGTCATTGAATTGAACCCCGCAAAGTCGATCGAATCTTTACTATGTGACTAGGACGTTCACGTTGTTTTTGTACTCACAATTGAGTGCTTCAGGGCAATATAAAAAGGAGACTTTATTTTTGTTACAAGTCTTGGACCCGAACACTGTTTGGGTATGAGTTCAGGTCCGATACTATTTTTTGAGTACCAATATGTGAAATATATTTAAATATAATTAAATATATATAAATTTTAATTTTTAGATCGGGCCCAAGTACGACACTATGTTTTCGGATCTGGGTCTAGATCCCATGAATTTGAGTCCATATCATATTTTGGGATCGGGGACCGGCCGGACCCGTTGTCCCCCCTTCCCAGCGGCTTCTAAAACCACAGCGAGGCTTCTTTGCTAACTCATGAAAGGTGGAGCATTTGATGTCGGTGGAGAAGGTGGCATACCAAAGTCCACCAACCAGACACGCACACGCACACGCACAAATTTGCAAGGAAATTGGTAGGCTGGAAATTCTCGGGGTTGTACAACCCCTCGTCATGAGTTCAACTTACCTAATTCCATAGTTGGCAAGTCAAGGGAGATCAATATATCCGCTCCTCATAAAATAAAAAATAAATTGTTTTTTTTTTTTTAAGAATTCGGATGAAAAAATCAGGTAAAAAATACATATCGGCATAAATACTTTACGTAAAAATATCGCAAATATATCGGACTAGGATAAAAAAATCGGAGTGAAAAAAAACGGACATGTTTAAAATAAAATTAAGTAGAAATTAAAATAAAATTAAGTTGAAATAAAAAATAAAGTAATAAATTGATGATATATATACGATATGAATTTTCTCATTAAATGCTAACAAACATCACACATACTTAGTACATAACGTAAAAAAAAAAAAAAAGGCAATGTGAGATAAGTAGAATTGAGTTGGGTATATTCATCTCTCTCAGCATGCTGACCGTCCCTTTATAACCACAGTTAATCAATGGGAAGATGTACACCTTTTTGGTTCGACGAACAACAAACACAGTAGACCAAGAAGAAACACAGAACACGAAGACGAGCAATACGTAAAGTGAGAGAGAAGCAAACACAAAATCTTTTATAAAGAAACGCAAAGTGAGAGAGAGATAACATGTATAAGCACAAAGAACCAAGATGGATATAAAATCTCAGAGAAGATGAAGAACACGGTGGACATAAACCTTAATCCAAGATTTCCAGTCATGAATTAGGTTTGGGGATTAAGCCCTAATCTGGTCTGTTTTTTAAGCTTTTGTTTTAGGGATTTACTAATCCAAGATTTCCCGTCATGAATTTGGGTTGGGGATTGAGCTTTAATTTGTATTTTTTTTTAAGCTTTTGTTTTAAGGATTTAAGATGTTGTATGAATTCTGATAATTTGAGTCTTTGAGCCCTAATTTGGATGGATTTTTTGGTGGAATTTTGCCAAGTCAAAATTTGGGGATTTTTTATTTAATGGTTTTTATGGTATTTTATTCTAATTTGATTCAATGGATTTGAGCATAAACCCTAAGATAATAAACCCTAACAATATACTTGGGGATAAAAATTTATTTTTTAGAGAATTTTTTTTTTTTGGAAATAATACTTTTTAGAAAGCATGTAAATAACACTTATATAAAACAAGAAAAAAGTTTTCATCTTTTAGAAGAAAAAAAATACAGGTACAAAAGACAGTTTTTGTGGATAAAGATCAATAAGGTATGTTTTAAACGTTTATGTGAAAAAAACGCGTATTTTTGTCGATCTTTTCAAAAAGTCGCAGTTTTAAAAGTTTTTGAAAAAGACTTCGTATTGTTTAAAAAGTAGCGCTTTAAACGCTGACTTGCTAACTATGCCTAATTCTTGTTGATCATGAGAATGGAAGTAGGTTCACCTTTTTTCTTTGGTAATGTTCAAAAAAAAAAAGAAAAGAAGAAATTACCACAAATATATTTTAATTTTCATCTATTTAAAAAAAAAAAAAACCCAATAACTTTTTAAACTTCATCCAGACTCTTTTTCTTTAATTTTGGGCATTTTGTGACCAAATTGACCTTCACGGTAGTCGTATTTCCGTGAAGGACCATTACAATACTTTAAATACCATATAAACTGGGGTATTCATCATGGTATTTTAAGTACCATATAAACTGGGGTATGCATCATGGTATTTTAAGTACCATATAAACTGGGGTATTCATTACAGTAATTAAAGTACCGTACTGATCGTGAAGGTTATTTTGGTCACAAAATATCTAAAATTGGAAAAAAAAGGTATGGATAAGGTTTATAAAAGTTGGGGTATTTTTTTTAAATAAACGAAAATTAAAATATATTTGTGATAATTTGTAAAAAAAAAAGAAGAAGAAGGAAGGAGGTTCACCTTTTTATGGAACGTTGAATTGGGACTTGGAACGAAAAGAACCAAAAACTTCACCTTTTTGGCACACGACATGACCACCTATCGTTTGGACTTGTTCTTAGGGGTGGCAATGAACCTGGACTCGAGGGGTAGACCTGATTAGGGTCCGGGTATGGGTTTAAAAATTAGATCCGGCGGGTGGAGTCCAGTTCCAAATCTTGGACTCAAATACTATTAGGGTCCAAGTCCGGTCGGGTCCAGGTCCAATAATTTTTTTGGGATCCTAATATATGAAATATATTTAAATATAATTAAATACATAAATATTTTAATTTTTGGGTCTGGTCTATGTCCCAAACTATATTTTTGGGTCTAGTTCGATCAGGTTGGGGTCCAGGTCCCCATCATTTTTTCAGGTCCCGTACCCGGTCCGGTCCGTTATCACCCCTACCTGTTCTTACAAGAAGTTCACCGTATTAAGTTGCAACTTGGAAGTTTCGAACCAGTTAGCATGATAATTTGAATAAATTTAGAACAAAAAGAAGGGAAAGTGTACTAGGATTTTTTGTACAAAGAAAATTGTTTCATGCCAGCTAAACCGCATTTCTACAATATGCGGTCCAGAGGTAGAAAGCATCCATCTTTAAAATGGATGCAAATCAGTATTCCAAAATCGAACCAGAACGGTTAATAAGACATGGGCTCAGAAAAGCGGTTGAACCGGCCTAACCGGTAAACTGGCCTATTCAACTGTTCTATTTGGGCAAGTCCCGAGCGGTCAAAAAAGTATTGAAAAAATAAAAAAGATACAAAAAAATAAATCTACTAAAATATGAAAGGCATATAAAGAATGATTAAAATAAAACACATTCAAATGAAGTAGAAAATTAATGAAAAAATAGATTTTAACGAATCGATTTTTTAATTAAAGTGAGTATTAATGACAAAAATAATTTTTAATCTTTACCATTATATAAAGAATATTAAAAAATACATTACGAACCAAATTTTTTATTTTTAAGAATTTATAGATATTTTTAATTTTTTTTAAATACCCGTTGATCATCAAAACCGCTCAAAACCGTAATCCGATCTAACCAGGTGGTTAATACTTAGATCACCTGTTTTTTCTAGCAATGATGCAAATAGGTGGTCCATCTAAAAACAATTGTAATTAACGATCCAAATGTTTTCTTAATATAATTATTATTTCTATTTTTTGAAATTTTATTTTTTTCATATTCATGATCTCCATGTTAAAGATTATATATTCTCTAAAAATTATGATCAAATTCTATTTAAAATATATATTTACTGCCAAGCCCACATTTCTACAATACATGGTCCGGCCGCATAGAAACCATGTCCTTTGTATAATCATAGAAAATCTACAGTTTTAGAATCCATTTGAGATGATGTTAAGTACACGGTTTCTATGCAGCTAGCCCGTATATTGTAGGAATGCAGGCTTCACAATAAGTATATTTTTTAAGTATAATTTGATCCTAATTTTTAGAGCATATATAATATTTAACATGGCGATCATGAATATGAATAAATAAATAAATTTTGAAAACTAGAAATAATAATTATATTAAAAAAAGCATTCGAACCATTAGTTACACTTGTTTTTAGATGGACCACCTATTTGCATCCATCTTTAAAATGGACGCTTTATACCTCTGGATCGCATATTGTAGAAGTGCAGTCCATGTTGGAAATGTGGCCTATCAAGCCCTTTTTTTTTTTTTTTCAAAACTTCATTTTTTTCAATAATGATACAAAAGCTATATTGAAGTATATGTGAAATCCCATGTGTTTAATATGAGGTAATGACATATACATGGATCCATTTTTTGAGCTTTAATAAGATGTATCAATGGAGGAAAAAACCTAGTATCACCGGAGAGAAAACCCAGTGGTGTGTTTGGATTCTTTGTAAATTGTGGAAATGCTTGGATGACATCCTATTATATGAGTCATTAGTGGAATAATGACAGGCTTAGTTCATTACATAAGATTAATAGTTTGGTGACAACTTGTTAATACTAATTAGCTGCACTTAAGAGAATTAAGACAGAAGTTACACTTGGATCTTAACTCCTATAGACCATGAATGTGAGAGTTACTAAATAAAGGTGTTCTATATAAAAAGAGGTTAACCCCTCTAGAAAAGAGTGAGAATAATAGAAAAGAGGTGCATGCGATTCACCAAAGAGGACTCTCAAGATAAGCCTGTCACCGGATGGCTTGGTCTATAGGTTTTTGTATGAACCTTAAGTCCCTAGTGTGATTTAAAGACAAATCCGAGTAAGTTATTTATCGATTTTATTTATTTATTAATTTTCATTATTAAGATTAACCGTCCAACCCGTACAAAACAATTTTCCTCATGGTAATGAGGGATTAGGACCTACTAGAATAGGACATGACGAAATTACAGGTCACTCTCTCATATGTCCATTTGTTGATGGGAACTTGATAGATGCATAGGCTATAACTATAAGCCCTAGATTTTCATTGACAAACTGTTGGATATATTTTAAAATTTGCCCTAGATTCACATGTCCATTACATATGAATTAGAAATTTTTTCCAGTATGTATGGGTTTCCATTCTCATTGATGCATTTGAAATCCACTTACTATTTCTAACATGGATTAGGGCACGTGACCTCCTCCACATATTTACCCTAAGGAGAAGAAAAATCCCCAAATTGTGGGGTTTGTATGAAGTGCCCACCTTAAAATGTACAAGTAATACAAATCTCTAAAGTCTATTGGAAAATGTACCTTAATAGGAAACCTCACAATGACTTAAAAATCCATGTCCAACTCTAGTTATGAAATTTAAAATTCTACAAATGGTGCAGCCCGAGCAAATCTATAAACATCTGAAAATCTTGAAAATAGACAATATATATAACTTGTTACAATATATACTATTTTTAAAAATTGATTTTTTTTTTGTATCTATATATCTCGTGGTCAAGATGGTCAATTTGATGGTTTTTCAACTTCACAACGCTCTTTTCTATAAGATTTTTGAAGTGCACCTTACTTCTATAGTGTAAGGTTGCAACTTTATATAAACCTTTTCCATCATGAATGGTCCTTATTTTGAGCAATTTTACATGGAGGCCCTGCTTTTTCACTTTTTTGTTTTTTTTATAATTTTGATACTGGTCTAATGTTGTAAGCATCAAACCTTTCTTTTTTCTTTTCTTTTCTTTTGGTAGTTTATGGGGTTATTCGATGTGCCTAAATATTGGATCGATTCTTTTTTCGGCGGTCTGATATTAGAAACATCAGATCCATAGTGATTGATTTTTTTTATTATTAGTTTTACATATGGACCAGTTTGTGTTTTGAGTATCAAACTGCGTTTACAATTAAAAAAAAAAGAAAAAAGAAAAAAAAAAGAATCAAATTAGGTCAGTATGATGTTTGCTCTTGTTTCTTTCTTTTCTTATGTTTCCCCTCAACCAATTAGTCTATTGTAAAAATGTTCAATAAAAAATGTCTTCACCACACCTAAAACCTAAGTCAATGATCTCCTTTAAAGTGGATAGTGATTAGAAAAAAGGACCCTCCCAATATGTTTTTCCTTCAATTTTTAAAACCAACTTACAATCGGAACATCAGACTTTTCTATACATTAAAAAAGAAAATTAAGTATAGAACATTTTGATGTTTTTAATATCAGATCACTCTAAAAAAAAAAGTTTGCCTGGGGCATTGGATTTATCCAAGAAGATGTTTGCAACATTAGATAGGGGCAAAAAAGCAAAAAAGAAGAGCTTATCGGTAATTGGGCCTGGCAAGGCCTAACTGGCCGGCCTTATTGTGCTCCTCTGGCCCTAAGGATCTGGTTGGTTGGGCCTTAGCCCAACCCTCAAGCCGCACTTATGGCCCAAAGCCTAGTTTTTTAGGGTCGGGGCCGACTGGGCCTAGACAATTCGGCCCATTGCCACTCCTAACAATTAGTTGTACACTTATAGCAAGTTTGTAGGCTGTAAAGCAAAAAATATTACAAATAGAACCTAGGGCCAAATATATTAAGGAAAATTGTTTGGCACCTCCAACCCACACTTTTTACTATGGGGGCTTGGAGATCCACACCATCCGCCAAAACTAGATCTCATATATAATAGTCCTGCAAAGAAAAAGTAAAATCAACGGTTCAAATATTTTCTCCAAATGATACCATTTCTAATTTTTAAAATTTACTTTTTTTGATTGATTAATAATCTCCATGTTAAAGATTATATATTCCTTAAAAATTAGGATTAAATTATATTTCAAAAATAAATATTAAGAGACCCACATTTCTACATGTGAGTCCATGGACTCTCAGAAAACGTGTCCATATATTGATGCAACTTTATTTCTAGTATGTCCGTGACGGTACCATTATGGACATGCTAAGCCCGTGACAGTCAAAAAATACACGCCACTCGATTTTTTCGAATGGTGATGCGCCTATGGGTAAAAGCACTATTCATTGTCACCCATAGGTAACATACCATATTTTCCTTTCCTTTTAGCAAATTTCCGTTTTTCCCTCAACTTCAAACCATGATCTTTTGAGATAAGGGACAAGAATTATTGCATTCTCCATCTAAGCGCTTTTGAAAATGATTTAAAAGTTAGATAGAGTTCTTCAAGGGGGACACTTTTACAAAGGGCAAGGCCTCTCTTTGAGATGAGTGGGAGTTGTTTCATTGTCGAAAAAGAGTAAATTATTTCAATTTCAATACGTTATAGTGGAGGGCATATTAGAAAAGGAGTAGTGTCTTATTCATGAAGGGACGCCCAACTACAATGTCTCACATCTATTTTAAAGATGGATGTAGACTGATGGTCTCTCCAAAAATGATAAAGGATGAGGTCTCTATGACGCCTAGGTTTTATGAAAACAAAATAAAGCCTCACCTCAACTCTAAAATCAATTTCTAACTCCAACGATAAAATTTGAAATTAAAAAAATGGTACAGTTATGTGAACATTTATTTTAGGGCGAAATAGATAGTTTAGATAATTTGTTACAAAATACATAATTTTTAGAGCATGAAATCCTAATTTTCTTTCACAACCATAATGTTAAGGTCGAGATAATTGATGTAAAGGTTTATTTGCTTAAATTGTAATTTTGGATGCGTTATTAGGTGAGGCTTTACTTGTTTTGATAGGGCTGGAGGCCTTTCAAACCATTTTCCAATGATAGAACCCAACATTTTAATTTTTTTTCAAAAAATTATAATTTTTAAATTTTATTAATTTTATATACTAATGATATTCATGTAAGAGATTATATATACCTAAAAAATTAAGTTCAAGAACCATCTAAAAAAGGGATCATAAAAAGGGGATGCATATCTACATATGCGTCCTAGGACTCATGAAAACCACGTCCTTAGATGAGATAATAATTTGCATTTATTACTAATAGTATAAATTATTAAATAAGATTACTAATGGCTTGCATTCATTTTGGAGAGAAAGTGGAGGCAATAATCACTTAAAAGAGATGAGTATAATTGTGCATCTTGTCCAATTGACTGACAATTTTTATTGCTTAATTTCATTCAAAATAAATTTCCAAAAAGTTGGATAAATTTTGAAAAAAGTATTTTTTCTAGTTCAGAAAAATAATTTAATAGAAACTCACCCTAAGTTTTGTACAAAAGAAAGACAAAAGAAAGGTGAATGTGTCCCCTTAAAGGCCCAATTGCATACACTTAGAACCTTAAGGAAAAGAATCCAGTACCTGGGTATCAATCAATTTGCCGGCACCTTCCTGATTGCCCAATGTCAACATAAGTAGTTATGAAATATGAATTATCCTTTAAAAAAAAAAAATTGAACGCAATTCGTGTGGAGAGTAAACACTCAGGAACTGTCCATTGTTGACATCGGATGGTTGGGGAGGTACTAGAAAATTTTTTGAAATCCCAATACTAATATAATAAATAAACCCCAACTTTAAAACCCCACTTTAAATGTAACCATGGCCGAGTTTATCCCAACTATTTGGAGTTGGCTACACAAAACTTGTTCAACCATATATCTGGATTCATGACAAAGATGTCGCAAAACTTTTATGCTGGTTAACAACCCAACACAACCCTCCTCTTTTCTCGTTGGACTTGGGACTAGCCGTGACAAAGTTAATCAGCCTAATAGAGATGGTGAAACTGATAGTGAGCCTTAGTCAAAGGTTACATCATAAAGACTTTGGTAAGCTGCCATGTAGAAAGATGCAATAGAGATGCCTTTTTTCTTCCTCATCACTTCCTTGCCAATGGAATGAGTCTTTTCTTTGGACTCATGAGAATCTTTAAAAAGCCAAACTGGCAAGCCATCCACTGTGGTAGTTTGTCCATCCATCAACCAAACCTTCCCCCAAACAGGAGCAAGCCATGGAAGAAGAACTCTGAAGTTCTCACCTAGAACAAAACTTTGAGAAATTCCAAAGGTTCCTCTCAATGAAATTTATAGTTTATTATTAGAAATTTTTGTATTTTCTATATTTTTGAGCCTTAAACCCCACATAGAACATGTATTACATAGCCTACGTAATATGTGTACAAGTTGTATAGGTTTTCATATCTTCCTAACTCGTGTATGTAAAGAGTCAAACAAATAGGCTGTATATAATATGTACAAAAGTCAAATATATGTTCATACTCCCCCTTAAACTCAAATGCTTTCAAATATATATTCATATTCCCTCGCAAACTCAATATGCTTTAAGAGAGAGTAGTTGGAGTTTGGATAACAGATGGCAAGCCTAGAAAACAAGGCAACAACATAAGAAACTCTAGTAATGGCAAATCAACGATCCTCATAAATAGAAGCCTCGAACAAAGTAGGTTTGAGTAACAACAAATCAGTAGGTCTAAAAAACAGACGGCCATAATAGAGTAGGCTTGAGCAATCAGACAAAAACTTCATATATTCGCCAAAGATAGAAAAACAGTCGAGACAACTGAAAAAAAAGAATGATATTTGAAAGAGCTAACAAAACTCGGTGCAAATCCAAGACCCATTCAACAGCTGAAGACAATTAGACAAGATCGAGTAACAAAACAATGTACTCGATCGTAGATAACAGAATCTTCGCCGGAGATAGAAAAACAACAAGTTGGGCATTATGTTCACACTTATCAAAACAACAAGTTGGACATTTCTGAACCCCTCTTGGGCAACAGGCCACTGGATGTCGATTCACAAAATTAAAACCGGCAATAATGGTTCTATTGAGATGATAAGCATGTCCAACTGCTAAGTGCTGCAGAAGTAATATTCCTGGTTGATGACTTCTCTACAATGATAATGTTGCAAACACTAGCCATTACTGCTTTTATAAGCTTTTGTAGAAAGGGGACATGAATAACAATTTTCGGCATGAGAAAAATCTATTTATGTTCTTTCTGGCACTGCAATTCTTTAATTTGATATCAACAAAATCATTTGACAACTCAACATTTGGTGATACCTCCACATGTTGCATTCTGTTTTTATGAAAAAGCTCATATTAAGTACTTACATTTACAATAAAATGAAAAACGAGATTAAGACTCTCGTTTCAGGATGAAGAGACAGAAGCATAGCATCACCTGCATCTCAAAACCATAGTGGCAGAGGTGTAAAATGTAAATGACTAGAATCAATTTTGAAAATGTGAATCATCACTCCCCATTCAATTATGTCCCTATTCAGTGAAAATTTACTTGAGCTTCTTTTAGTGGTATTGCTAAATCACCTTCTTTTGCAAATAATTATACAAAATCTATTACAGCTAGAAAACCATCTTTATACACTTGAGATATTGGAAAAATTACAAAAAAAAACCCAATAATACACTTCTTTTGCAAATAATTATACAAAATCTATTACAGCTAGAAAACCATCTTTATACACTTGAGATATTGGAAAAATTACAAAAAAAAACCCAATAATACACTTCTTATACAACTTACCCCAACCCAATTTTTTCTCTCATTTTTTTTCTCAAAATATACTTTCTTAACAAATACCCCCAAAATACAAAAAGGCACATTTTTTTTGACGAAAATACCCTTTTTACACAGAAAAATAATAATTTTGGCCAGACCTTCACGTGGGCATACGTACAGTACCAAAAGCCACATGGGTTGTCGGACCACCATGAACCCATTGCCGGATCCCATTAAACTAAAAAACATGCCGGATCACATCCATTCTCTACCGGACCGCATTGTGTCCAGGAAAAATGTGCCAGACCGCTTGTTCAATTTGCCGGACCACACATTTGTCCAGAAACAAAAGTGTTAGAGGGCATGTTTGTTTTGCCGGACCGCACTTTTGTCTATAAACATCAGTGCCGGATCGCTTGTTCAATTTGCCGGACCGCTGTTTTGACCAGAACGAAAGTGTTAGATCGCATGTTTGTTCTGCCTGATCGCAGTTTTGACCAGAACGAAAAGTGTCAGACCACTTGTTTTGACTGCCGGACCATAGTTTTGAAGAAAAACAAGGAAAAGAGGAGTGAGAGTCATGGTAAAAGTATTACAGTAATTTAGTCTTTTTTTTGTTTTTTTTGTGTTGGGGGTATTTGCTAGAAAAATATGTTTTGGAGAAAAAAATGACAGAAAAAATTGGGTGGGGTGCATATGAAGTGTATATTTGGGAGTTTTTTTAATTTTTCCAAATAAAAAAAAACACCACCCTAGAGTTGCTACCGGTCTTCTCTCAATGGTGACCATTCATAAACAGTCAAGTACACATAAATTGTACTCATCGTACATAAAAACAGAGACTTATGCATAATGTGTGTATGAGAGAGAGAGAGAGCGATAATGAGCATAAAAAGCTTCCCCTATATCATAAAAGTATATAACTTCCTTTTATCCAACTGTCCAAAATGGAGGGCTAAGATTGCCTCAACTACAATGTCACGTCTCTAAACTATTTTATTTTTAATTTTTTTCTATAAACTATTTTGACACTAAATTTGGTATGTCCAATCCTCTATTAAACTCGCACTAACGAAAAATATAAACAAATATTTACAATAAATAAAATAACCAAAATACCCTTGAAATTTTAATGGGGTGTTTTAGTCATTATATTTTATCGAAAATTTATTTTTAATATTTTTTTTTATAAGTGCACCCCAATGAGAAAATGGCCCGTACCAAATTTCATATTCATACAATTTATATAAAAAAAACTAAAAATAAAATATTTGAAACATTGGATCTATAATCTAACAATGAGTTGCTCTTTTTATCAAAATTGGATGACTTGATGGTCGGAGAATGACTTGAGGGGAAATATAGATTTTTTATGCTGTAGGGGAAGTATAGAGCCCTTTCCTTTAAATTATAAGGAGTTTCACGGTTAAACTCAAGATTTCAACCAAAGAAAGTTCTCCGAAATTTTTTTTTTGTCCTTTTCAGGATTTAAAGTTTTCCTGATATAAAAACACAGTAAAAATGATGGAAATCCCACCGGGGATATCTCTTTCTCTGTCTCTCTCCCCTTCTTTTATAAAAACTGTAGCACCTTTTAATGTGCATCAACCATTCATAGATGCACAATATAAATTCTAGTCATGCAGTAATGTGGTCCACATATGGCAGCTTAAGGCATAGCAAACGACATGAATATCTAACAAGTAACAGTTGACATTGATAGGATGGTAACGGCAATTTCTGAGTTATGCAATAATACCATGGTCCACTTCGGATGACTGAATCATTACTCGAACATTCTTTTGCAAACTCAGGCTCTGCGAAGAGATTAAAGAGTGAGAGTCTTAAGGCGTTGAGCATGAATTCTATCTTTATATGCAACCACCACCAATTGATTTAGATGCATGGCCATACCTCGTACAAAAGACTTGAATACCAATCACAAATTACAAAATGCATGGGCGAGGATCCCACCACTGTGTACTGATGTTGGGACAGTTAAAAAAAAGGAAAACGAAAACCAACCAATCACTATTGACACAATTATACTGGATGATACCCTTGTGGTCATATATATCTTGACCCACTTTGATATAGCCCATCTTTTATTCTGCAATTCATATATATGGTTTGCCAAGTTGTTCATGAAAATCAGGCACTTGGCAGTTCGCCTCCCGTCCCCTACAACCGTTGAATTATCTTCAGTTAAATGTTCCTCACATCCACAGTAGGGGATCAAATCATTTTCCATTTCGTAAAGCTTTTGCTAGGGATTGAGCACAATGCTGAGCGTAACTCCTCCAAACAAGGCATCGTGGATATCGAAAATCCTGGAATTAGAAAACAGACATGGGGTCTCATAAATATCCAGAACAAAACAATAAATAATGCAACAAAACCCTCTCTCTCTCTCTCAACACACTATGAAAAACTCTCTCCACAGAAGAGGAGATAGAAATAAATAGAGAAAAGTGGAGAAAATATCAATAGCAAATATCCTCTCTCTCTCTCAACAATGCAATAAGCACTCTCTCTCTCTCCACACACACAAACAATGAGTAACACAGTTGCTTGAGTAGCACTATAACGGAAGAGAGAGTCAAGAGTAAGATGATAAGCGTAGTAAGTGCATCTAGGGAAGTGATACAAACCACCAACTCATTCATGAAATATATAATAATGTGTATACACATTTGTGTATACCCACATTATTAATATAGAACCCAAAGTCCAGCAAGAAACCTCAAATCTTTTGGGTGTAATTCACCTGCTGAGGTGCAATGCTAAAAGATAATCAAACTTAAAAACCCTTCCAACATATTTTCCAATCATTAAAAAGAGAAAACACAAGACACATAAATTCCTCAAATCCCTTTCAAAAGAATATCCAAAAGTCAGTGGAGGGTGATTGCATCCCATTGAGCCCCTTCCATTAGTATCATTTGCCGTTTATCCAATAAAAAAATAGGGGAAAATAAAACCCATATCCATATATCTGTACCAGTTCATATGCAGTTAGTAAACAAGAAAGCAAAAGCCAAAAACACCACAAACATCCAAATTTCTATTTTAACAAAACTCAGAGGTAGAAGAAGCACCAGTTGCATAAATCCCCCAAAGCCCTTTTGGCATATCTCTCATCGCAATTTACATCAAAATCAACAATCACAATAAGAATTACATCAACAACCATCAACTCAAACATCAATTTTATTTAAAGTCACCAACTAAATGCAAAAAACCACCAGATTTAGAGAATATCACATCAAAGGACGGACTCAAGGTGGAAGATTTGATAGAACAAGAATTCCAATACCATCCATCAGTTAAATAAATGGTTAACAGAAAAGCAAGCAACTTTGCATAAATATCAACATAAGTTCCATAATTTGGTGCAAGAACCATGGATCCATAGAACATTACACAAAGCAACGCAATGAAAGGCAGGCTAAGAATCATTCTTAACAAGAATTATGGCAAAATACCTACTGCATATGTGAAGTTCAATTCTCTAACTGATCTCTATGCTTATCAACAAAGTCATAGTCTCCACCAGCATCAACACTAATGGGCATCTCTCCCCTCGCATCGTGTATGTCATCCACAAAATCCATGGAACTAAGTACCAAATCCTAGTACCCTCTTCAACCCCTTGGAACCCTAAAGTGGCATAGTCTATTTGCATAACTGTTAGGGCAAGATGGGGTTAAGCTGAGAGGAGAAGGGGTGAAAAGAAGCAGATAAGAGCGGAGTACTCTGAAGAGAAATAATTGCAGCAAGGGAGTCAGTACTCAGTGCCTTGTAGATGACGAGATTTGGGTGGGGAAAAGATTGAGTAGGTGAGAGAGAGAGAGTTTTCTAACAGAAGAGAAAGAAATTCAGTAGGTTTGGGGGCTAATTTTGTAAAGAGAGATGCAGCTGGGTAGTAGGAGTTGGACTTGAAGCTAACCCTTTGTACAAAGAGCGAGAGATGCTCGACAAAACAAAAGGGAAATTTTCTGCTATACAAAAATATTTGTCTCTCACTCAAATTTTTTCTTGGATGATGCTTTTTGGGTTAAATGCAAGGTTTTTAGATGGAGAAGAAAGAAAGATATAGAAACCCAAACTGCTTCTGGCCCCTATTAGTAGATATTTGGCTTTATTTTGAAAGAGATAAATCATCATCATCATCATCATCATCCAAGCCTTATCCCAAATAATTGGGGTCAGCTATGATAAGATATGGCAAAGTTTTACTCTGGCTGCCTACCTAACACAACCTACCTCCTTTATCCAGGCTTGGGACGGGCTAAGGGAAAGTTTAAGGTCCTCACCCTTCTTAGACCAATAGTATATATTTGGCTTGAAATCCAAAAATATCTCAAATTTGGGATTATCCAATTTAATCCTTGAAGAACAATATTAGTAGCAATACTTACCAATAAATAGTCTTAGCTCACAAAAAGAATCACTTAAGAAGGCTACTTTGTGCATCATGTCAGCATGGATATAACTGAACGTATATGGCAGCCCTTGCCTACAAAAATATGGATCTTGATCTGCACCAAAACAAGGTATATTTAATATTTATCATCTGGTATAAAACCTTTCTGCAGCATTTGATCATGCAAACGAAATGCCTCTCTCACGTTGTTCACAGCTACATATCCATTCATCAAAGAAGTGTATGTCAACCTATCAGGCATTACCCCCTTCTCAACCATTTTTTGAAAGACAACATTAGCTTCTTTCATTCTTTCCTGCCTACAAAACCCATTCAAAAGTGCATTGTATGTGACAACATCAGGGCGAATCCCGTGATTTTCCATTTTAACAACCAAATCAAAAGCTTGTGGAATCTTTTCCTCTTTGCAAAACCCATGAATAAGAGTATTGTACGTTATCTTGTTGGCAACAAGGCCTTCCCCTGTCATCTCAGCCAAGAGCTCCTCACCCTTGCTAGAATTTCCTGATCGGCAATAGCCTTTTATAACAGAATTATATGTTATAACATTGGGTGCAATGCCTTTCTCCACCATTTCATCCCATAAACCAACTGCTTGCATCATGTTCCCTTTGCTACAAAACCCATCAATCATTGTGCTATATGTAACAAGATTAGGTAGAATACCCCTGTTAATCATATCACCCCACAAATCTCTGGCCTTCTCCATGTCCCCTTCTTTGCAAAAGCCATCTATCAAAGTATTATATGTGACAATGTCAGGCTTCAAATTCCTATCTCTCATTTCATCAAATAAATCTTGGGCTTTTTCAATGGATCCATCTCTACAATACCCATCAATTAAAGTGGTAAAGGTAACATAGTCAGGGACCAAGCCTCTTTCAGCCATTTCCTTAAAGAGATCATCAGCATCTGACAATCTCCCTTCCTTGCACAACCCATTCAAAATTGTGTTGTAAGTCACTACATCGGGAAGAGAACCTCTCTCCGCCATTTCATCACGCAACCTGAGGGCCTCAGTGGTCCTACCAGCTCTACAAAATGCATTAATAACCATAGTGTAGACCACATTATCAGGAGCCAGACCTGTATTTTTCATGTCCCCAAGATATCCTAAAGCAATATCAGGATTTCCTTCCCTACAAGACAAGCCTATCAGCAACGTAAAAGTCACAATATCTGGAAGAAGACCTTTACTCTTCATTTTCTCATAATTCCGTGTGGCTTCAACTGAATTCCCCATTTTGGCGGACCCACTGATCATAATATTATAGGTAGAAGTATTAGGAACAAGACCAACTCGATGCATTTCATCCATTATCTCAATGGATTTTGAGTAATCTCCTCTTCTACATAGCCCATTTATAACTGAATTATAAGTTACAATACCAGGTCTCAATCCTTTAACCGGCATAGAGTTCAGTATACCAAATGCTTCCTCCAAAAGGCCTTCTCGACAATACAAATCAATCAAAGTATTGTGGGTAACAACATCTGGGGCAAAACCCATATTCTCCATCTCTGTATAAAATGACTTGGCAGGCTCAATTTTCCTCTCCTTACACAAAGAATTCATCATAATATTCAGAGTATACATATTTACAGGGATTTTATTTCTAATAACTTCATGGTAAATTTGCCATGTAAGGTCAACCCAAGCTACTTTAACCAAACCTCCAAGTAAACAATTACAGGCATGAATCGAGGGCAAAAGCCCATTTTTTTCTAGCAATTTAAACACCTCTGTAGCTTCCCTAAGCCTCTTAGCCTGAACATAAGTTTTTATTAACAAATCAAAGACCAGCTTATTGGAATCACAATAATCATAAGTACCCAACAATGCCTGAACAATTTCAAGTCTCGAGACCCCTTTCTTTCGCACCATTCGAAGGATAAAAGCCTGAGCATCTGAAAGTCTCCTGCTTTTTACCAGAATATGAACCATTGCACTCAAACAAATAGAATTGAACTTAAAACCAGGTTGTTGGGTCATCCAATCTATAAACTTCTGACCCAACAGAAGATTGTGGCTACACTTGAACAATACATTAACTGCTATGTTTGGGTTCAACCCAGTAGATAAATTCATCAAATAATCAGAGCTCTTGTATTCTAAACAATGGAGAACTCTACCGACTGTTTGATTTTCAGAGGAAGAGAGGCAAAAGTCTGGTTTTTCCAGGGGTTTAGGCGTTGAAGAAGGATTGGTAACGGAAATAAGTGAAGAATAGCAGAGTGGGTACCTGAAATAGGAAGAAGAGAACCGTAAGACAGCTCTTCTGCAGACTCCGACAATCGCCATTGAAGAAATTGGAGCTTCATCTCACTGGTTCTTAAGACCCAAAACCGCAGCTTTCTCTTCTCATTATTTATCAATTAAAGGGAGTTACCGGAAACAGGTAGAAAGGACCTGTAACTGAGCTCTACTGATAACCCAGAAATCTCCATTGAAGAAATTCGAACTTCAAATCCCTGGTCCCTAAAACCCAATACCACGGTTTAAGGGAAGAAATAGACGTAACCCCGCTATGTTCCCCTGTACTTGCAAAATTACATTAACGTTATTTTATTTTGGAAAAAGTTTATATAAGTGTGAGCCTCTAACCAATCAAATTACGGTGAGGTTTGTATAAGGCGTCAACCTTATTATATTGAAGTAAGGCGTACCTCAAAACTATGCCGAAAATGCAGTTTCGGTGCCGCAAAACGTGAAAATCTATTACTACCCCCAATTATAAAATTTAAAGTTTAAAAAATGGTTAGGATCAAATATATCTATAAACACTTGAAAATCTTAAAAATAGACGGACCAGATAATGTATTAGAAGATGAACTATTTTTAGAATTCGAAATCCGTTTTTTGTCATGTTTATAAATCTCGAGGTTGAAACGATCGATTTTAGGGTTTTTTAGCATAGAAACAACCTTCTCTAGTGGGTGTTTGAAGTGCACCTTACTCATACAGTATAAGATTGACATTTTATATGAAAGGCATATATTTTAAATAGGTTATTTTGATGCAAAAAAAACCTTTAATTTGATTATCTCAACCTCAAGGTATATGGCCATGAGAAAAAAAAAGTTTTCAAATATAAAAAACAATGTATCTTGTAATGTATTATCTAGACTGTTAATTTTCAAGATTTTCAAATATTTATAGATCTTCTCGATCTACTACTTTTTAACTTTAAATTTTATTATTAAAGATAAAAACAAATTTCAGTCTATCATAAAGATTTCTAATATTAAAACAACATATTTTGACACTATTCAAAGGTGAGCCCTATTAAAATTGTTTAGAATCTCAGCTTTATACAAACCACACCTTTTTATGTTTTTTAATAGTAATATGGTCCAAATTCCAAAACCACTGTTGGAGCATACTTTGCTTCAGCTCCGTCCTACTTAAGAGGATTTCTTCAATTTGAAAATTTGAAAATTTGAGAATCACTTAGGAAAATAAGTATTTTTAAAAAATAAAATTTGAACTTTCTAATACTGACCATCTAAACATTAGATGGTATCTATTTAATTTGAATATATTATTTTTTTCCAAATGCATAAAGGGTATGGTATCTATTTAATTTCAATATATTATTTTTTTCCAAGTACATAGAGGGTATAATATTTATTTATTTTTTGAAATTAATCTGTAGATTTAATAATTTACCCATGCACCACTCTCTCTCCATCTTCACGGCAAGCTCCTCTCTTCTCTTCATCGTAAGCTTTCTCGCTCTAAGATCTCTTTCCCAATGCTCGGCATCAATTGTAACTCGTCA
Source organism: Amborella trichopoda (assembly GCF_054954075.1). Taxonomy (NCBI): domain Eukaryota; kingdom Viridiplantae; phylum Streptophyta; class Magnoliopsida; order Amborellales; family Amborellaceae; genus Amborella; species Amborella trichopoda. Next base: position 47,183,799 of record NC_142338.1, on the reverse strand, counting down.
AAAAAAATAATATTATTCATTTTATTGTAAAAAAAAAAAATTGCTCAGTATCAATTGATAGACACGTTCAAAATCATTCCGAGGAAAAGGATAAAAGGAGAAACATAAAAAAAAAAACAAATGTAAACCACATTTGGAGAAACCTCGATTGAACTTGGAAGGAAAATTAGGGTTACTTTTTGCCCACGTGCAATGTATCAGTATTCGGCTCGGCTAAGGTACTCGGTTCGTGGTAGATGTGAGTTACTCTGACGAGTTTGTAACTCTTCCAAGTCCAAGCCCAGTGAAAAAAATAAAAATAAAAATAAAAAATTTAATATATGTCCTATAATCTTCAATATATTTACATAAAATACAAGGGTGCAGTTTGTATAGAGCTGGGGATCTAAACAATCAAAGTAGAGCTCACTTTCAAATAATGTCGAGAAATGTGGTTTCAATATTGAAAATCTTTGTGGTAGCCTTAAAATATATTTCGTCTTTAATTATACAATTTAAAGCTTAAAAAATAGTTTAGATCGAGCAGATCTATGAAAACTTAAAAATATTAAAAATTGATGGTAAAAAATGCATTACAAGATATACTATTTCCAAAATTTGAAGTCCACTTTTTTTCTCATGTCCATGCATCTTGATGTTGAGATGATCAATTTGAGGATATTTGGGCATCAAAACAACCTCTTCAAGTGAAAGTTTTTAGGTGTGCTCTAATGTGATTGTTTAGGGCTTCAGCTCTCTAAAACTTTTTTCAATGGATTGTATACAATGAGATACGTTTGGTACAAAGAGGTCACGGTTGTTTATAACTATCCAATATGGAATCTGATAGCTTGGGTGTGTCACAAAGTTCGAGAAAATTCATTTTGAACTTTGAGCTTGGTCAATAAAATACATGCAGCCACCCAATTTCACATCCAATAGTCAAGATTAATTGTGACCACCTTGTACCAAAGGTAGATGATCTGATGACATACTTTTTCAATACAAAGTAACGTAGTAATTATTATCTTTATTGCCTTTGCATGCATCTCAGCCCAAGAGGTCTTGAGCTCGATCCCCAACTCTTGGGCTTGATCCCCAAACTTGAGGTTTTGGAATTTTTTTTTTTTAACTAAAACGGCTAATTATAAAAAACAATACCACCCAGCAGACGATTTGATTAGCAACAAAGTTAATAACTGCATGATATACAACCGACTTGGATAAAACTCACCACGCCAGTAAAGCGAAACCGACTTGGAAAAAACTCACCTCGCCCATAAGGTGAGTCTGAGTGACAGGTCGCTGCCCATGTGTCTGAACTCTCAAATCCCTTCTCTTTCCCCGAATGCTATCTGGGGCTACCAGAAGCTTTTTTTTTTTTTTCTGGTTCACGATCAAAGTTGAGGGGATCCATGGGCTTTTTTTTGGACCCGAAGGTATATTTGAAGAAAATTATGGCGCATTAATTTTATTTGGTGGAAAAGGTCATTTTACTAAAATCAAAGGGCTTTTATTCAAAAAAAAAAAAAAAACCACCCAAAAAAAAGCTTTTTTTTTTTAATAAATCAAAATGATCATTAGAGGAAGCAAATCCACTAATCCTTTCTTTGATTAATTAAGGATGTTGTCATTGCATGGTAGGGTAATTTGTTGAGAAATGTTAGAAATGTTCTTATACGAACAGGTTTTATGCAAGTGTAATCGCAACTGTCGAATCCCAATCATAAGAAAAGATTATCTGTGCTTCCTGGGAAAGTTTCCCATTGTTGTAGTGGTGACAATCTCTACCCTCTAATAGAGGATCTAACGATTGGATCTAGACTTTATGAAACATTTGGGGCCAGTCCGGAAATATTATTTGTAGTTGAAAATTTTAGGGCTTATTTTATGTGAAGTTAGTTTTTTGGGGTAAGCAGATTTTAGTGATTATCAAGGAAACAAAAATGTGCCGGACCAGTCTTGACTTTTTTGGATTTTTAAAAGCCAGAGGCCGGTCCCACACACTTTTCGGTAGAGAGAAAAAGAGGGAGAGAGCGGGTAGAGAGAGAGAGAGGGGACAAGTAGAGAGAGTAGGGAATAAGTGAAGGGAAGGGTAATTTAGTTTTTAAAATATTTACGTTTTGCCTAAGGTAAAAGCATGGAAAAAAGAATGACAAGATTATGGGTGTGATACTAAAAGTATTAGGGATATAATATAATATCAAACATTGTCTACAAAACCAAAACAATGCAAAAATAACTGAAACTATAGAACACCAAAAAAAAAATCTAAAATAACCCATTATTGAAAATGATGATTGTGTTTCTTTTGTCTAAAATAACCCATTATTGAAAATGATGATTGTGTTTGTTTGCCTTCATTGCCCAGTGATCCACGTTTTTTAGTTTTGGGAAATCTTTACGTGTAGTTACACCCACATATGATGTGATTGCAATTCATAGCTTTTTGAATTTGAACGGCATCACACCATATTCTCTAAGTGTTTGTCTTGATTAGACGGCTCAGAGTATTTGAATTTAGTTTTTTTCAAATCAATTTTAGGAAAATTTGACATGTCAAAGGGGCGATGTGTTAGGCGTGACATTGTGACTGAAACCATCTAGCGGTCCACATAGTAATATATATTTTATATGTGGGTGGCACCACCAACACAGAGTTTCCATTAATTTTAAACAACACTCCAATGAATATAGCAGTGTCAAAACACTTAAATCTTGTATCATGTCTCTTTAGTATTTAGATACACAAGATACTCTCAGCTTTTTTCGAAGAACTTTTCCTGCTGTTGACCTTGGAATGGAATTCACGAATACCACCTTCCTCACCTTCTTGTATGGTGCAACCTAGAGAGAGAGAGAGAGAGAGAGAGAGAGAGAGAGAGAGGGGCAAGGCATAAGTTAAATGTGCAATGCTTCATCAAGTGTTGAGCATTATAAAGAGTATGTCATACAGTAAGTAATAAGTATCATAAAATGTCCATAAATGCACAGCAGAGAGAGAAATTTTTGCTCTTTACAACCATCTGCTCAATTATGTGAGCAACCCTGAATTCCATGACATGATATTTTGATTTTAATTACTCTAAATCTTGGTCTAGAATGACCGAACTCCTTCCTCAAAACTCTTTTCTTTATAGATCTCAAAACTTCCCAAGTATATGTAGAATGTAGATTCATAAAGAGAAATACCGTCCATTTTACTGCATTTCTGAATCTTTGGAATCATCTTTCAGTCCCATGCATAATCAATTTCTTTATGAAAAATGAAATTCTTAGGAGTCTTCCACACGGGAAAGTAAATAGTGATTCAATGGACTATGTATGCTCACATATCATTGGCGTCATCAGGTCCAATTACAACAGATGGTAATGGAGAGAAACCCGTTGACGGGTCCCATTATCTCTCCATCATCGTCCATCACTGTATTGGACAACTATGACCCCAGTGGACTATATGGGTCCTGATCATGCTATATTTTCCCATTTAATATAATAGGGAAAAATACAAATGCCACAAGTTTGAATATATTCTAGTAGATAAAACATGCAAGCAAATCCTAAAATTTCATTATATTGTAATAAATAATGACACAAGTTCACCTGTGCTGCCACAAAGTCGATTACATCTGCCTCCGATAAGTTGCTGCCTATCGACCTCTTGACAAATGCCACGGGTATTTCTCCGGTTTGTTCATTAGGAATTCTAAAAGAACAGAAATAAATAAATTAAAATTAAGAAATAACAACTCTAGGAATGTAAATACATACATGCATATATTATGTATCTAAGTACGTTTGGAAGACGTAACCATAAAATTGAAACTAAGAATATTACATAATACATAATATATGTATGCGTATTAAAACAGTACAAACATGCATCATGTATCTACTTTTGTGAAAATATATGAATCAATGTATATATTATGTATCTATGTATGTTGGAAAACGTAAAAATAAAATTGAAACTAAGAATATTACATAATACATACATATATGTATGCATACTAAAACAATACAAACATGCATACATAAATCATGTATCTATTTATGTGAATATATATGAATCAATGTATGCCTACACATCTAAAGGTTAATACAATCAAATTGGTAAATAAATATTCTATTTATTTATAATTTAACTTATGTTTTTAGGTGGTCAGGGTAGCAGAGCACCACAATATACATCTTAAGTTTTATTCCTATCATAAGTAGGTGACCACTTCCCAGCAGAACTACCCCAAAAAAGAAAGAGATGAATAAATGTTTTAAAGAGCTAAATGCATGTCATTGATAATGTGCTAACCCTGCTACTGCGGCATCAAGAATCTGTGGATGTAAGATTAGTATGGCATCCAAATCAGCTGGCGCAACCTGCAATCACAAGTTTAAAACCATTGCAGAAATCAATGAAACCACCATGGAATAAGACATTGGGCCCGATTGGTTAGTTGTTGAGGAATTGCAACACTACATCCCAAATTCAGTTTTTACCACCGAACTACCCAGAGAGAGAGAATCTCTACTACCTAGAGAGTGAGAGAATCCGTACTACCTTTAGAATTAGAAGGAAATAGCAAATTGGCAATGAGAATGTAATGAATGTTGGGTGAAAGAGAGTGTGCGAGAGAGAGAGAGAGAGAGGAGTCATGATTGTTGTATGTGTGTGTGTAAAAGAGAGAGAGGAGTCATGATTGTTGTGTGTGCGAGAGAGAGAGAGCGAGTGGGGGAGAGAATTTTTGGAAGACTATACCTGAAAACCGTTGCATTTGATAATATCTTTCAAGCGATCAACTATATATAAATAGCCATCCTTATCGAAATAAACAATATCCCCTGTATGTAACCAACCCTCCTTGTCAATGGTCGACAATGTCGCTGTATGGCTATTGAAGTACTCTGCATGGCTACCACAAGAAATCAGATAACAAAATTAACTGGCAGAAACAAGCCCTTCCTACCTCTATATACAAGTGTGGAAACACTCTCTTCCCCCAAGCATGGAAACTGTGTTTTGTTGATAGATGATGAAGGCATTTACCTTTCATTATGCCAGGTCCACGAAGCCACAGCTCACCGGTTTCTCCAGGAGGTAAGCATGAGCCTTGTGCACTATCGACTACTTTGGCTTCCATATTAGGGGCTAGCAATCCAACAGAGGAATACTTTTTCACTTTTGCATTAGTGGTACCCCGAAACCCAACTGCGGTTGTCTCAGTCATCCCATAGCCCTATTTCCACAATTCATTGAAACTTGTCACAAGAGAAGTAGCAAAGGGATAATCACAATTCTAAGTGCTCTTCCTCATCTGGCACATAGTTAATTATCTAAGCATCAGTTCCTTGTTGCATCTTATTGATTTGCAGGTAAGGTATTCTCAACCTTAGTAAAATAAAGACATAATATTGATAAAAGTAAGGTTTCTAGAAATAAAATGCTCACTGGAAGGATCAGAGCACCTACAACCCTTTTGAAGAGGTGCAATGAAGATTAGATCAACCAGAAGTAGCTATGAAAAAGAAAACCTTTAAAGACCACAACATTATGGTCATTTTTCAAGTCATAGTTTTGGTAAGATGTATTTGTGAGAAAACAGTGGCATTCTATTTAACTAATAAAAACAATTTAAACAGTCCCATCCCCAAAGATTGCAAAATATTCAGATAAATTAATAATCTCTTTGAATATGCCTATCTTTATGTTCTGCTAAAAAAGAAAAAAAAGGGATGGTACACCCATATGCATGTCAAGGAAATTTACCAATGAAGTAAACACATATCCAGAACCAGATCTATACGCGATATTGTGTTGTTCCCAAATATCCTAATCTACATCTTCAAAGCAACTAGCTGTATTTGCTTATCAAAATAGATGTACATCCTTTTTCCTCGATGTAACAAATTTGAGCAAATCGCTGAACAGAAATGGCATGTTAGGAAACATGTCTATAAAACAATTAAAATGGCGATGACCAGAATTTGAAGTCCAAATTCGAGTCAATCCCAAAGTTACCACTACTAACATTGAAAAAGTAGTAGGATGGCACAACATATCCCAGTCGACTGTCTCTGTGCAAGCAAAATCCTGCATAAGTTGTTCATCATAAAAAATGTTGCTCCTATTTGAATAAAACCATTAAAAGTGTTACATAAATGAACTCAGGGATCCCCACATTAACAGCTGTAAGCCAATCTCAACTAGTGAGGAATGGAGTTTAGGAGATAAAGTGGGAGCAATTACTGATGATAAGGTCTGATAATATGAGAACCAAGTAACAATTACCAAAAGGAATACTTAGAAATAAAAAAAGCCTAGAAGAATGGATTTCATGAAGCTGATAAATTATGTTGGATTGAAGATGGGTGCGTTATAACACAAAGTATGAACTCTTTGTGTGGGGCCTCCTAAAGATTAAGTAGAAGAAACAACTTACAAACAGTTGAACAAATCAGTGTTACCAGAAATCTAAGGAACCAAGGATGTCCTATTCAAATGATAGAACTAGCCATATAACTGAAGCACAAATCATAGACTAATTAACACACACACAAAATCGAACTGGAACGGTTAACCGGACATGCAGCTGGGAGCGGTTTGAATCGGAACCGGACTAACGGGGGTAGTTAACCGGTCAAGTAGATTTTTTTTTTTTTTTAAATGGGTCAAAAACCCCCTCCCAAAAAAATAAAATAGAAAAACTTAGATTAAGTGTATAATATCTGATTGCATATATTTATCTTACCAAAAAAAAATTCAAACAACCTTTTATAAATTAATACTTGAATATTATGGTCTTGTACATGATCCCAAGCAGGTCACATAAATCTTTTTGTTTCCTAGATTAGAATATTCTTTGAAGATTGTTTTGTCGTGTAACATCTTCTTCCAAGAATTAACATATTCATCCCATACCTTACATGAAAAACTTTCTAGTGTCTTTTGTACAAAAATCGCTCACATTAGGAATGAAAATTTATCCACTTTTTGCAAATATCAAAAGTAGCTTGATGCTATAAAATCAAATAAAAACACCAACTAATTAAGACATGAAACAAAAAGGACTTTTTCCATATAGTTAGATAAAGCACAATTCATACAATGCTTTTTCGATGAAGTTAAATAAGGCGTACTTCATAAAAAGTACATCTCATGAGATGCAACAAAACGAAAATCAATGCACAACACAATGATATGTTCTATTGTTCTTATATGTATCTACCCTATATATATATCAGTGTGTTGTGCATTGATTTTATCAAAAAATAAGAACAGTAGAACAAATAATTTTATCAAAAAAAAAAATTATTAAAAAAAAATAGAAAACCACTTCCCATATTTGTCATAAAACATAATTTTATTAAAAAACCAAAATTTAATGGAAAAAATAATTGTATTAAGAGCAAAATGGAAAAACACTTCCCAAATTCATCATAAAACATAGTTTTATTAAAAAACCATAATTTTATCAAAAAATAATTTTGCTAAGCAAAATAAAAAAAACACTTCCTATATTCATTAAAAAAACATATTTTTTATTAAAAAACATAATTTTATCAAGGGTGCGGTTTCTATGAGGTTGTAACCTTAAACAATCCAATTAAGGCGCACCTTAAAATTTTATCATAACATGTAATTTTGTAGTAAAAAATTCTTAGTGTTATCTTAAAATCTATTTTCATGCCTAATTAGAAAATTTAAAATCCAAAAATGGTTAAAATCAAGTAGATTTATAAATATATGAAAATCTTGAAAATAGACGCTCTAAATAATGTGTTGCAAGATGCACTATTTCCGGGACTCAAAAACATTTTTTTTTTTCATATTCATACATCTTGATGTTGAGATGATCGATTAGATTTTTCAACATTAAGAAAAACATTTCCGATAGATTTTTGAGTTGCATCTATGATTCTACATTTTAAGGTTGCAACCTTATTAAAACTTTTCCCTTTTATTAAAAAGATATTTTTATTAAGAAATATAGAAAAGCTTGCTAAAAAATATATATTTTATTGAGCAAAATGATTTTTTTTTTTAGAAAAATCATCATCTCATAAACCCATAAAATCGAGCAACATTTGGAGCAAGAAACGACCGTCAATGTTCTGATAATCGAAAAAATCAACGCATATGCATTGTAAAGGCTTCGATCTTCTTTCAAATGCTCCAAATCTCATAAAAAATTATTCGGTATTTTGGATTTGATTGATAAAAATGGCGGACATTTCAGATCTATGCAATTTTCATGACCTCGTGCAAAAACAATTCATACAAAACAATTTAATCAATCATAAATAAACATACCAATTTTATTTGAGATATGAAACCTCAATGATCGAAGTCCATAACTCAATTTGATAAAAAAAGACCAATAAATGGATAAAAAATCTGTGTTTTTGGATCCAATACAGGTTCTCTGAACAGCAGCATTTTTGGTAAAACTCAACCCTTGATCATTGGTTTTATGAGCAAATTAAAACTTGAATCTAGTAAATACTTCAAATAGAAATCAAACCCCTCAAATTTCTTTAATATCCATTAGGTATTGAGGAGATTATTGAAAGAATGGCCGAAATTTTCAAAAACCTAAAAAATCCGCCATTTCAATCCAATAAAATCTTTTTTTTTTGTTGTTTAAATCCAAATTAATTGTTTGAATTACTTGTTTGATATTAATTATACATTAAAACACGAAAAAAACAAAAAAATGGCCGCAAAACGAATAAAAAATAAGTGAAAATTTGGGTTCACAGTTTTCCCCCTACATATAACGGCCCTTATTTTAAAATAACACTGGTATGTATACATTACCGTTATTTACTTAAAAACACCGTTATATCGGCGAACTGGTCCGGTTAGCTAAAAACTGGTAGGTTTGAAGGCCGGTTCGACCCCTAAGTGGCCGGTTTTGGGCTGAAATTTTTTTGATGTTATCACCTAGGCTACTAGACACACGAAACCGGCCCTAAGCGGACTTGAAGCCCTAGCGGTTATGATCTAACTGGTCTGTTTTTCTAACACTGGGTGCCACTGTTCAAATGATAGAACTAGCCAAATAACCGAAGTACAAATCATGGACTAATTAACACACACACAAACTCTAAACAACTGATGAGGTCACAACGTAAATTTTTAGTGTGTGAGGGTATTTTGCCAACTGAAGGCATAATAGTAGTATACTGTAATTTTGATGAATTTAGTCTGACTGGTGGTGGATACTTCCCATACACTGGTTGCATATATTGCTTCTAAGTGATTAATTTGAAACAGTGTTCAAGAATCACCAACCAGGATATGGAATTAGCAATTCAGATCGGATTTGGTGGGGGACCAACTCTTCCTTTATGAAACAGTCAGATTCATGGGAATAGCCCGGTTATGTCAAACACCTGGGGGTGATTATATCAGTAGAATCAATGATCAAAGGTCAAAGAACCAGGCCACTCCTACCCAATTCAATTTTTAATATTTTCCATTTTGAATATTTTATTATTTTTTGGTCAAACGCCACTGTAATCACCGATTCAGATTGACACAGTGGAGGGCCAATCCAACACCCGTGTTTGGGTTTTAAATGCCAATCTGAAGAAGTGACAAAGAATGCGGACATCATTCCCAAACATCCACTAAGTTCTGTCAAGAAAATGTAAATTTTCACAAAGGAACTACATACACACACCACAATAAAATGATTCGGTCAAAAGAGAAAAACACATACTCATTGATATGTTTAATGTCATGGTTATCATCATCAATTCCAAACTCCCTCCTAATTTGTGTGGAAAAGCCTCAGTGTCTGCATGCTAAGTCCTCTGCTACACCATATGAATAGCAACTCCATGTTCTAAGTCCTCTGCTACACCATATGAACTTTGGAAAGACATATAACGTAATATAGGTTTCCTCAAGGTTTGGAGTTGCCTGGCCCATGTAAGACTCCTTGACCTTAAGTGGACTAAGCCCTAATACTGAGGTACTTTCGCAGGGTGTGTTGAGAACAACAAAGTCTACAGATTTCTTAACCTAGACACAAATGTAATTTTGACGTCTAGAGATGCAGAACTTTTTGAAGATATTTTCATGGGTGAGCAGGATTAGGAATATTGAGATAAGCGTATAAAACATAGGCATGAGAAGCATGATGGTCATGAATACTTAAAACTTAGGAGAAGTAAAAGAGCTAGGAAACAGACTTCGGACTTGACATTTATGCATATCTTCTTGAAGAAGAAGCTAGAAGCCTCTAAGAAGATCTGTCATTGTGATATCCTCCATTTTGAAGGGAAGCAGCATAATATGAGATGGACTCCATAATGGTCAATATAACTTCGGAGCTGTGAGATTACCTCCTCTTTCAAAGGCTTTAGGCTGCAAATGGGTTTCCAAATGAAAGTAAGAGGATGGTAGCATTGAGATTATCAAAGCAAGGATTGGTTATTAATGGTTCAAACAGATAGAACGTGCAGATTTCTTTGATATCTATGCACCAGAGGTTAGGATAACTACCAGATGCGTACTACTGCACTGGCTTTGCTATACCTTCTAAAGATTCACCAAATAGATGTTAAAACATCATCCCTAAATGATGAACTATATATATATATATATATATATATATATATATATATATAAGCAGAGTGAACATAGAAGGCAAATCAATTGGATGACTATGTTTTCATAGGCCTCTACTGAGCATAAAACTCAGAAAAGATTTCATAGTGCTTCACTAGGCTTAATTGTATCTTGGGGGTTTATTCACGAGGACCTGATCGCGTTCAGGGATATCCAAGTCAGGCTTGAAAACAGAGAGCATCCTGTGCCTATTGGTTTGTTGCTGAAGCAAAAGATCAAGTCAGTTGTTCAAGAAAAGTTCAGGTTTTTGGCTAATTTACAACCTTGTATTCATATTGAACCTTGTTTTCACTCTTACAACCTTGTATTCAAGAAAAGTTCAGGTTCAAGAAAAGCCCGAACTTTGAACTCAGCATTGAACCTAGTTTTCACTCTTACAGATAATTAAGAGCCATATGCTCAAGATCAATGTTGTGGTTTTCTCTATATTTTGCACTTATTAAGAGGTTAATAGTTTTCACTGCAGTTAATACCCCAGGATAGAGGAAAAACCTCTGAAACATGGCTTTCGGAGACCCAAAAGCCAAGGTAAACACCAAACCAACATTTCTTTGGAAAAGAAACAACTGGACCAAATATCAAAATGCCCCTTATTTGAATCTATTGTACATTCTTGTTGAATAACCCAACATGATACGTAGTTACATACATCACAATACATAAAGTTCCAAGACAAGTAATTGTAATAGCAGTCATAGAATGAACAACAAGAAGAAAGAAGAAATTAACCAATAGAGAAGTCCTTTACCTGTCCGAGTTCAACATGAGGGAAAACCTTGAGAAACTCATCTATAGATTTCTTGCTTAGTGGAGCCGCTCCACTCACTACTTGCTTTAGGGAACGAAAACTATAATTGTCCATTTTGCCAATTTTGGTGAGAGAAACCACTAAGGATGGAACAGCAGGGATATGCGTGACTCCATACCCAGAAATACATCTAGCCATTTCTCTCTCGTCAAATTTATGCATAATTACAATCTTAGAACCTAATGAGAGCAAACCAGAGGCCAGAAGAACAAGACCATAGATATGAAACATGGGTATCACATCCAAATAAACAGTCTCCCAACCCATGTACTCATTCTCACACAACGACGCTTCAAACCTTACAAAAAGTTCAACTGTAGATATCAAATTCCGATGTGTAATGGCAACAACTTTGCTTGGGCCAGAGGTACCCGACGAATTTAGCAGCACCGCAATATCATTCTGGTTAATTCTAGGCCTTGTTGCATGGATGGGATCACAGGACAAAACCCAATCAAAAGAAACCACTTTTGAGGAGCCTGAGCATGAAATTTTCTCTTCCTTTCCTCTAACGAAATGTGAGCTTTTCTCCTCATGTTCTCTCACTAAAACAACTGGAATACCAGCTTTTTCAAGTTTTCCCAAGTATTCACTAACAGTAAAGGCAAGAACAACATTACAGTATTTAATCTGTTTCATAATCTCATTAAAAGTACTAAGAGGATTCATAGGGGTGGCAATGGCACCTGCAGAGATGATGCTTAGAAAAATGACAGGAAAATATGCCATATTTGGTAAGAGCATCAACACCACCTGACCTTGAGAGACCCCAATTTCATGGAGCCCCGAGGCAATGGATTTCACCATATGTGGCAACTGTGTATAACTGATACTAAACCCAGTCGAAGAATCTATCAAAGCTGTAGTTCCATGGTGTTTATGAGAGAGAAGGAAGGAAGTCGCATCCACAAATGGATCTTTTGGGAGGTCAACAGGTGAGAATGTGCTTTTATAAACACCATTTTCATCAGAATACCAGTTTTTGGAAGAATCCATCAATAAAAAAAATGGGTTTTTCTTGGGTTTAATCACTTGGTATTGTGCAGGACTGAAATGGTAATGGGATGCATATGGTTTACAAATTTATAGAGATTAGTGAGAGAATGATACAGGAACAGGGGAATGTGCAGAGATAAAAATCTATGGAGTTGGGAGTACAGAGATATAAGGATATATGAAGACAAAGAAGAATGAACTGTAACTGTTCAAAAGAAAAAAAAGAACTGGTAGATGATTTTCAAATTTAGAAGGGTAGAAAGATATTGAAAAATATATGAAATTGGGAATGCAGTCTGAGAATGATATATGGAGACAAAGAAAAAATAATGATTCATGAACTGTTGATGATTTCCAAATTTAGGAGGGTATAAAGAGAGAAGGAAATTGGTTTTATTGTGTGGAGAGAGAAGGGATATGTTAAGGCAGAGCAGAAATAGCAAGAAGTAGGCGCCATTTTTTAAGGAGACAAATAGGGGAGTTGCAGTTTTAAGCAAAGCGTTGAATTTGAAAGTTTCTAAAATTTCTGTACAGCACATGGTGTCTGTTTTCCATTTTGTGTGAATATAAAGACCTCCATCAACCGTCAGACGTTAAGCACTGACGGTTGTGAAGCGTGCTTGGACTGGAGAATGAAGCACCAACTGTCCCTTTCAACATCTAATGGTTAAGGGACTCGTATGCATATATCTACACAATGTAAATCACATTATATTTCTTAAAAGAAAAAGTTTATATAGAGCCGAGGCTTTAAACAATCAAATCAGAGCCCACCTAAAAATTTTCATTAGAAGAAATTCATTTGATGCCTAAATATCATCAAATTGATCATATCGGCATCAAGATGCATGAACATGAGAAAAAAAATGGATTCAAGTTTTGGAAATAGTGCATCTTGTAACGTATTTTTTGGACCGTTAATTTGCAAGTTTTGATAGATCTACATTGTTTTTGAAGTTTCAAATTTTATAAATAAAAATAAAATTATATTTTAAGGCTATCACAACTATTTTCAATATTAAAATTATATTTCTCGATACTATTTGAAGGTGTGCTTTACTTTGATTGTTTAGAGCCTCAGCTCTATACAAACAGTACCTTATCTTGAAAGGGTATTATAATATCATGAGACTATTTATCTTTTCTTAGGTCACACATACTCTAGGAAAATTGTTTCATGTGGCGGGGACTGCATTTCTATATTTGCGGTTGAAGTATAAAGCATACATCTTAAAGATGGATACAAATAGGTGGTCCATCTAATAACAATTGAAATAAGAGTAATGATCCTATGAGACCTCAAGAGATCATCATTAAATTTGGTACAAATATCTAGAAAAGAGGGACTTGATTTTTCTAGAGATCTATGCCAAATTTAATAGTAATCCTTTGGGGTCCTACACACATGAGTGTGAGAGGGTCTCAAAAGGTCATTTCTCTTAAATAAATAGTTCAATTTTTTTTATATAAAATTATAATTTATATATTTTAAAATTTATTTCGTTTTTCATCTTCGTTAGAGATTACATGTCCTTAAAATTTAAGTCAAAACATCCATCTTAAAAATAAATTTTTAATAAGTGACTCATTTCTGCATGGACTCATAAAAACAATGTCCTTACTTCTAACTATTAGATGTTGAATTGGGTAGATTTTTAACTATTAGATGTTGAATTGGATAGATTTTTTTTTTTTAAAACTATGAGTCTAGTCAATGATATGCTCATAACCACCCAATTTGAAATCTAAAGGACATAAATTATTGTGACCCCCTTGTGTTAAAAGTAAATGTTCTCTTTATATACTTTTCTATATATATATATATATATATATATATATATATATATATATAGTGGTTTCTATAAGGTTGCAACCTTCAACAATGCAATTAAGGCGCACCTCCAAATTTTATCATCAATGTAATTTTGGAGTAAAAAATTCTTAGAATTATCTGAAAATCTATATGCATATCTAATTATAAAATTTTAAACTCCAAAAATTTTTAAAGTCAAGTAAACCTATAAGTATATGATAATCTTGAAAATGGACAGTCTAAATAATGTATTGCAAGATACAATATTTTTGGGACTCATTATCTTTATATATATATATATATATTCATACATCTCGATGTCAAGATGATCAATTAGAGGGTTTTTCAACATTAAAAAAATATTATCTAATGGATTTTTGAGGTGCATCTGTAATTCTACATTTTTAAGGTTGCAACCTTATATAAACTTTTCCATATATATATATATATATATATATGGATCATGTCGGCCCACGAGCTGCTACAATGGTAGCCAACCCGATCCAATGGTCACGACCTCATTAACTATTTGAATTTTTATTTTTTTTACAAGTCCAAATCACTTGAAAATTTGAGTGTCAGCTCACGAGCTAACAGCTACAGTGTCAACCAACGGCACAGATTCAATATGGGCCTGATCCAATGGTCATGATCTCATTTTCGATTTGAATTTTTACTTTTATTTCTACAAATCAAAATCACTTGAAATTTTGAGTATCTATTTTTAAAAAATAGGAAAATCTAATAAAAATATAATTAAAAAAATATCAAAAAAAATAGATTGCTCCAGATATCCCTAAAAAACTTTAGGGGTATTTTGGTTAATTAATATTTTTTGAATTATTTTTTAAATATTTTTATTAGGTGCTCCTTGATGAGAAGAATAAACGTCTAAAATTTCATGTGATTTGGATTTGTAGAAAAAAAGAAATCCAAATACAAAATAATGTTGTAACCATTAGATCGACCTAGATTGAATCTGAGCCGTGTTGGCTGACACTGTAGCTGTTAGCCTATGAGCTGATAGGATACCCTTAAAGTCCTCAACATTTTTTGCCACTAAATACCCTTGAATTGTAATACTAAATTTTTCAAGTGGAGGCATTTTTTGTCATTTAAAAGGTACAATGGATATTTTTATAAAAAAAATAATGGCATTCTATTAGTAGTTAAAAAATAATTAATACATCTTGAGGGTGATGTAATGGTCCACTATTTTTAATAAATGCTTTTATTTCTATTAAAAATTTCTATTTTATCCTTGTCTAATTACTTAATATACTTCTAGAAAAAAATTACTACACTATAGGATAAGGGTATCTAAGTGTTAAAAAATGTTGAAGACTTTTAAAGGTATATACCACTACGTGGTGTAGCTTAACAAAACCCCCACACACACACACACACACACACACACACACACACACACACATATATATATATATATATAATAAAGTAATCTTTCTTGCCGAGTCAACTAATCCAGCATTCTTGACTGAATGAATAAAAGTATAAATATTTTTAATATGTTTATCTATGGATTCAGAAAAAATTAAGACATCATCAATATAAACTATCATAAATTGATAATAAGCATTAAAGACATCATTCATTATTTTCTGAAATTTTGATGGAGCATTTTTTAGGCCAAATGGCATTACATTCCATTCATATTGTCCGAAAGGTACATTAAATGTTGTTTTATATTTATCTTTTTCTTGAATTTGTATTTGCCAATATCCTAATTTCATATCGAATTTGGAAAAGATACAAGCATTGGCTACTCTATCTAATAAATCCTTTTTATTGGGGATAAGATATCTAATCCATTTTAATACTTTATTGAGGGGTTTATAATTAATGACTAATCGAGGAACTCCTCGTTCCTTTTCAGCATTTTTAGTGACATAGAAAGCTGCACAACTCCATGGTGATGCGCATGGTCTTATTAACTTTTTTGTTTGGAGATCAGTAATTTCTTTTCTATACATATCTAATACGGTAGTATTCATTTGTATTGGTCTAGCTTTTGTAGGTATTTGTTTTTCATCAAATCCAGGTTCATATGGTAGACTAATATTATGTTTTTTCTTTTCCAAAAAGCATTGGGATGCTCACTACAGATAGAGGTTTCAATTTGTTGTTGAATTGATTGAATCTTTTGTTGGATCAAAGGATTCTGAATTTGTTCTTCTATATATTTATTTTTAATTATTTATTTTAAAGTATAAAGAAATTTTTCTTTATTATGTAATTGACTTTTTACGCTATTGATTTCCTTTAATTTTGGTTTATGGATAAAATCAAAGTGTATTGGTACATTTTGATAATTAGAAGATATTCCTGTTTGATCTATTGATAAGGGATATAGTAATGTAAGGAACAGGACTCCAAGAATAACCGCTTGGCTTAGTCCTTTGACCATGATAAATGGTGTATTGATACATTGTTGATTATTACAAACAGAAGCATTTGATAATTTATAATTGATAAATAGTCTACTGTCATCTGCAGTATTTAGGATCTGAGTTGTTTTGTCAAAATATTTTGTTGGTACTAATCCTTCATTGATGCAATTAAGGTCAGCACCTGAGTCTATTAAAGCTGATGTTTGAAACCTATAATCTTCTGCTACTATTATAGTGACTTGAACAAACTATTTTTGAATTATGATTTTATCTATCAGATTTACAGAAGGAGTTGTTATCAGAAGTGGTTTAGCTTCTGAGGTTTATGGTATCTCTTCCGATGGATCATGACTATATGTTGTAATAAGATGGTTGAATTCGAGTTCATCTGTATCTGAATCTTGATGAGATAAATTTTGTAATTCTAAAGTTTTAATTATATTTTTTAATTGGTGAACCTCTTTTTGGACTTCTTTAATTTCATGTTTTAGGTCTGAAATAGAAAGTTCTTTTTGTTTAGTAATATGTTGTTCACTTACTCTTTTCATAATAGAGGCAAAATTGTATTCATCAGGTGTTTTACTAATAGAAGGTGTTTTTGCTTTTGTTTTAGTTAAAGTAATAAACTTAGTGATTACAGATCTTTTTTCTTTTGAATCTGTAATTTTCTCAATAAGATCTAAGATCGGATTATCTTCTTGGGTAAGCATATAAAGATTATGAGTAGGTATAGGATAAGTGCAATTAGATTCTTCCATTGGATGTGATGATTCGGTAGCTGTAGAAGAATCTGAAGAATCAGATGACTCCGTTCATAAAAGGTCGTCATCTTGTATGTTTCCTATATGTGATTCAGTAGAGTCTAAGGATATGGAATCATAATTTATTATATTATATAATTTTGATTTAATTGATTCATCTAAGTGTAATGATTCTATTTTCTTTTTTAATTTGCATTGGTATTTGTAATGACCTACTTTTCCACATTTGTAACATACTAAAAGTTTTCTTTTATTTTTAGTATTTGGAGAGAATTTGTTTATAAATTTTTGCTTGGACTTTTTATATTGTTTATGTACTTTATTGGTTTTAGATTTATATTTGTCTTTTTTGTATTTTTTCTTTTTCTTGTATAACTTTTCAAGTTTATTTTTTCTATCTAAATGGTATCCAAATTGTATTTGATTTCTCTATATTTGTTTGAAATAATATAGTTTGATCCATTTTGTCAACTTGCATAATATTAGGACAGAAAGTATTCATTACTTTATGATAAATTTGGTATACTATTGCTAAATTCTGAGAACCATGTATCATATTGAATCGATGAGTTTTTAAATTAATAGTTAATATATCTAATATATTTGGGTCTGTTAAAGAAACAGAAAATTTTGGAAAGTAATTAAAATATATGGGTCCACTACATAGGCTGGATTCTACCATGCCTAGGAGTGAATCTGCGAACTTATTGTGTCTTGTATCTCTTAGGCATACAAGCACTGAAGTGTTTAACCCTAGACGGGTTAAAGGTTTAATGGCTATTTGGATTAATCCAATGTGCAAATATTTATAATTATTTTCTTTATGTTTGTCAATAATTTTTCTTGATAATAATTGAAAGTCTTCCTGGTTTTGGATTACAGATAGACTTTTTTCTACTATTTTTATAGTATAAACTAATTTGAATTTGAATGATCCTTTCTGATAAATATCTTTTATTGGTACCTTAGAAATATTCCAATTTTGGATATGATGTTCAATATCATTTATAATGATCTCTTCTTTATTTTTAACTCTTAAGGTTTGAGATTGAGTTGCAGTATTACCTTTAAGATTCCTAATTAAATTTGTCATCTGTAGGTTGCGGATAATGACAATCTGGACGATCAAGGGTCCAACGTGTTCCCCTAAGCGGCTCTTCCTGGCCTTGGCGGGTACTTTGCATAGACTTTTCCTTTCGTCTCTTGCCTTGACTCTCGGACCAACTTTCTGGGATGTAAATTTAAGTAGGTTTCTACAGTAATATTGTAACTTTTACTCTTAGTAGTTTACTATTTTTACTGTATGGCTCTGATACCATTGAGTTTAAGATCAGTACATAGTAAAATCAAAAGCGGACAGGATAGCCTGCCAGCGAGCAAATATTTGTTTTGCAACAAGATTTTGAACATCTTTTTGCAGAATATCTTTAGCAGCTTTGCAATCAGTTCGAATAAGAAATTGTTGATTGAGAATATCACTTTGAAATTTTGTAACACAATGGACTATGGCAAGTAATTCTTTTTTGACCATATAATAGTTTTGTTGGGTTGGATTCCAAGCTTTAGAGGTATACCTGGGTAGTTGTTCATGACCATCAATACGTTGTTTGAGAATACCTTCCAATCCCAATTCGGATGCGTCACATCAATTATTTTGAAAGCAGTAGGATGAGGAAGAGAAAGGCAAACTAGGGTTTTGACTTTTTGTTTGATTAGTTGAACTGCTTTAGTATGAATATCCGTCCAAGGTGGAGGATTCTTTTTTAATCTATTATGTAAAGGCTTAGCATCCATAGCAAGATTGGGATAAAAATCACTAATATAGTTTAAGCATCCTAAGAACCTTTGAAGTTCTTTCTTATCTAGTATTTGGTCAGGAAATTTATCAGCAAACTATATGGATCGATCTATGGATATTAACTGATCCATTAAGGTTTTATTATTTTCACAGATATGGAATTTATTTTTATTTAATTCTGGAGGTGGTTTAAACAAAACTGTTTTAGGAGTTATTCCCTTAGTTTGAGGAGTAACTAAGCGTTATATATGTTCTGCTTGTTTTCCTAGAGATTGCATATATAAATTGGTATTACAGTCACACATGCTAGGTATAAAGGAAAGGAGGAAAAGATAGAACTTGGAACTCAAAGTGAATTAGTGTAACCTGGGATGCATGAGCTATGAGGTCAGGATAGCTGTTGTATAGCAGAGTATCTTCGGGGGGAGAGAACAGAGAAGTAGAGAAGTAGAGAAGAGATGAGAGGGGAGAGCTTCAGGGACCTGAGAAGAGAGGGGAACTTGTTCGACCTGAGATTGTGAAGGTCAAAGGTGGTTTTTATAGGCGGAGTGAGGAAACTTAAGGACGAAGCAAAAAAAAAAGAAGATGCCTTTGATGGGACAGAAAGAGGAGAGAAAAGAGATAAAGTAAAAGGTCAGAACAAAAGAGAAAAAACAAAACCAAAAAGAAAAAGCAAATAGTATTTTTTGTCGGGAATAGGACAAAATGGCATCTTGCAATAGTATCTTTTTTGTCTTCTTGTGTCGATAGGCTTTGTCATTTTGCTTGAGTGGCTATAGTCTCCTTTTGTCTTATATGTCGGTGTGTACAGGGATGGTATCCTTGACTAGTACTCCTTTTTTTCACCCGTGAATTTTTGCAGGGGGCAATACTGACGCCAACGACGATTCACCACTATCACTTGCACTACAGCTCTTTGCAGCTAATAAAAATAATACTCTGTCCAATCCACCTACTCTCATGGGCTCTCGTAGCAATTCTTCTCGCAATGAGAAACACCCTCTGACAATAATATCATTTGAAGGTGATAACCCGCCCTTGGCAACCCTTTCACCTTCTATTTCTCCTATTCACCAAATCACTTATCCAGAGACTAATACATCCACTCCCGCCTATACTCCAGCGCAATCAAAACCAAACCAAAGGCCTAATCTTCCTAAATCTGCATATATTGAAAGAACATACCTTATGGATATTACCATCAATGACCACCATACGAATATGGACCCTATCAAACTTGCTCCACTATACTTGATAAACCATTTGAATCCAACCAATGGAGTCAAAACTCGAGAGTACTATGAAGCAATCTTTATGGAAACAGGATCTATTTTTGTTGTCCATTATTACCAATAAATACTAGAGTAATTGCATATTCGAAAATCCAGATCAAAAAATTACTTTCTTATGATGAGTGGGGTTGCAATCCTGCTCAAGGTAAAAAACTACATAATCCTGATTTTTCGTACAAATACTACAAGTATGCCGAATACATAGAAGCATGGCATAAAATGTTTTTTTACCAAAATCCAAACAATACTCATAGTTGGTATATTCAGTTTCGTTTACCCATTTTCGAAAGGTTCCCCAATTGGTTTAAAAATTGGTTTTTAGTTTGGAGATCAACGACTGCAATTTTACCACCTGCTTTTCAAAAAGTGCAGGAACAATTCGTGACATTTAATAATAGTGATGATAATACAGATAATCACTTCTACATTGTTGCACTATATCAACTCCCATAGATTATGAAATGGGAATACTCAATCTCTGTCAATAATATAGCCGACCATACCTATATTCCAAGACTGGGCAAAACCATCTCGGTTAAATGGTGGGACATCTTTAATATGGATCCCACAACCATAGTTCTCAAAAGAATACCTCCACAAAAACCCATATATAACCCAAATTCAAGTGAACATAATACAGCCAATACTTCATTTGACTTCCCTACATATTTAAGAAATATGTTCCAATCAAACCCGAATGCTTCCAAAGAAACATTGGAACAACAAATGAAGGAAATATTTGCAGAAGCAGGAAGAAAACCGGTCTCATCAGATGAGACCGTACAATCCTCACCAGCACACAAATATATATATATATATATATATATATATAAAGTTGATACTTTACTTTTTGTACAAGGAGATTACAATCATTATTAATCGTTAAATGTGAAATCATGAGGATGGGTAATTGAGTAGGCACAAACTCCAAAATAAAATTTCTTTAATGTTGTATCCAATGTTTAAAAATTCGACACTCCATATCATAATCGCCTGATCCAGATTAAGAATCGTCCTGACCGTTTCAGATCTAATAATATATTCGTACTGGTTCTGTCAATAATGGACTGAAATAGTACTGGTTCTGTCAATAGTACTGGTTCTGTCAATAATGGACTGAAAATAGTACTGGTTCTGTCAATAGTACTGGTTCTGTCAATAATGGATTAAAAATAGTACTAGTTCTGTCAATAGTACTGGTTCTACCAATAATGGACTGAAAATAGTACTGGTTCTGTAAAAAATGGACTGAAAATAGTACTGGTTCTGTCAATAGTACTGGTTCTGTCAATAATGGATTGAAAATAGTACTGGTTCTGTCAATAATGGACTGAAAATAGTATTGGTTCTGTAAAAAATGGACTGAAAATAATACTGGTTCTGTCAATAATGGACTGAAAATAGTACTGGTTCTGTGAATAGTACTGGTTCTGTCAATAATGGATTGAAAATAGTACTGGTTCTGTCAATAGTACTGGTTCTGTCAATAATGGACTGAAAATAGTACTGGTTCTGTCAAAAATGGACTGAAAATAGTATTGGTTCTGTCAATAGTACTGGTTCTGTCAATAATGGATTGAAAATAGTACTGGTTTTGTCAATAATGGACTGAAAATAGTACTGGTTCTGTCAAAAATGGATTGAAAATAGTACTGGTTCTGTCAATAGTACTGGTTCTGTCAATAATGGACTGAAAATAGTACCGGTTCTGTCAATAGTACTGGTTCTGTCAATAATGGACTGAAAAATTGTAAAAAAAAAAAAAAATTGAGTGCAGTTTGTATAGAGCCAAGGCTCTAAACAATCAAAATAAAGCCTACCTTCAAATAATCAAACTAAGTCAAATTCCTCGCCCCTAAAAAAAACCCATCACAAACAAAATCCATTGGGATTGATGTAAAGAGGATTACCCCACCCCCCATCAAAATGCATCTCATCTCTCCCTCTCCCTCTAAAACAAAACCCAAAAGAAAGATAAAAGAGCAGGAAGCTTTAGAAGCATGAACTTTGAACGGCGTGGCAAGCAGCAATCCATAGAGAGCGTGTGTGTATCTCACAACTGAAGGAGAAGATCGAGGAACTGGTCCTTTCTGAGGGGTTGGGTTCCAAAAGAGAACGGAGGTCCTCATCCTTTTCCTCCTCCCCGTAGCTTTGTAGCCCCCTTCCATTGACCCCTCCGTCTCTCTCTGTCTGAAATCAAAGTGTTTATCTATTTGTTACCCCTTTTCTCTTTCTTTCTCATTTTTCTCTCTCTAGAATCAAAGAACAGCCAGCTCTATATACAATGTTACTGCAAAAATTGATAAAATTTTGACCAGAAAATGGAGAATTTAGATTTGGTTTAGACTGTTATTGCAAAAATAGATAAAATTTAGACAAAAAAATGGAATATTTAGATTTGGTTCGGTTAGATATGATTTAGAGAGGGGAATTTTTTGGAGAGACACCATGGCTGAGCCTGCTGCATTAAAAGAGGGTTGGCTGGATTTCGGGACATCAAATAGCTATTAGGTCCACTAGTAAATTGGAAAATAAACGCCCGAGGACAAAGGGGTGCGCTCCCTGTAATTTGAAAACACAATGTTCCCATTTTTTACCAAAAATTGCCTCTTTGTGTTTACTGGTCAAAGGGGTTTGGCTTGAGCTAGAACACATGCACACCTTCTTATGTGTGTCAGAGAGATAAGAGTTTTAAAAAGAGAGATGGAGTTTGGGTTTTAGAAGGAGATAGAGTTTTAGAAAGAAAAAAGAGATAGAATTTGAGTTTGAAGGAGAGAGATGGAATTTTGAGAGAGAGATGGAGTTTGGGTTTTAAAGAGAGAAAGTTTTGAAAGAAAAACGATGATGTGAAAGAGAAATGGAATTTTAGATATATATATATATATATATATATATATATATATATATAGTCATTTAATAAGTTGTTGAAGTCAATAATACATGGTTAAAAATGTTTAGAAGGTTGGAAGATATAAAAGGTAGGGTCATTTTGCTTATAAGAAATATTTTCAATTCTTGAGACTCATGAGATATAGAAGTTAAAAATAAAGAATAATAAAATATTTTTCCATTTGTTTTCTCTCTCTTCCAATAGTCCATTCCATTTAAATTTCCCTCTCTCTTTTTTTTTTTTCTCTTTAGAGCCTGTTCTGCAAAACTTATTTCACCTAGCTTATTTTATAAGTCAGGATTCCTAAGTTAATACAAAAAAAAAAAATTGAGTTAAATATATTTATTTTTTGTCATGAGTTGCATTTTAAGTTTCATTTTGATTATAAAATGAAATCAATAGACAACAAATACTCAACATAAGATAGATTCTTAGTATTTACATACTTTTGATATAATAATAAGCAATCATAATGCAATTGTCAATTGTTTTCTTTAGGAATCTAAAAAACTAGATTTTTGAAATACTATAGTAATGTTTTGAAAAAAAAATTTGAATGAGACCAGCTGATTCGACCAATTCTCCGATCCAGACTACCGATCCACCGATCGAATACGGTGTAAGGCGGTGGCCGATCCAGGTCACCGATCTATTTTTTTAAACCATGGTTATATCATATTTCAAGCTGTTGGATTTCACTTCCAATAGCCAAGAGCAATTGTGACCTCCTTGGGTCTAAGCAGATTAGCAAATCGATGAATATCAAAAAAATCGACTCACCACAAAATCAGACTTAAATTGATTTTAGTCCAAAACATCTATCAAAAGAGGAGAGAGAGAGAGGAAAACCCATTCAGTGAGCATTACCAGTTGTTGTCCATAATCACCGCTAATTAAAATCATAAATAAAAAAGATTACTTTATAAGATCACACAAAATAATATAAGTTCAACACTTCAACCAATCCAAATCAGAAATAAAATAAAATTCAATGAAAAAAAATATGAATTTTACATAGTTATTTTCCACAATAGATATTGAAGTCTGCAACCATATTCAATGAAAAAACCATAAAAAACCATACCTTTATTTTTTTTATTTCTTTAAAAAAAAACACATACCTTTACTATGCAACCACAACTTCGAAGAATAATACTTGGGATAAAGTTTATTTTGTACGAGATAAACCCTAGCAAAGCCAAAGCAAAACCCAATATTTGGGAAAACACTTTTTTTGGCAAGGAATGTATTTTTTTGGAAAAAAATAACACAATTTTTTATGTTAGATAAATATGTAAATTTCTAAAAAAAAAAGAGGAAAAACTTATTTAGCTTTCAAAAAGAAATTGTTCTGCATGCAATAAAAAATCATAATTTATTTTGAAAAAGTGAACATAATACGCTTCTTTAGGTTAGAAAAAATAGAAATTTCACAAAAAAAAATGTATATAGCTTTAAAAAAGAAACATTTTTGCTAGTTTGGATAAAACACACAAATTTCACAAAACAGGAAAAAGATATATAGTTGTAAACAAGAAACTTTTATGCAATCAATAAAAAGAAAGTTTTTTTGAACCCTTTGAAAAGAGTGAACATAAGACGATTGTTTAGGTTAGATAAAAATGGAAACTTCGAAACAAGGGAAAAGGTATATAGCTTTCAACAAGAAACTTTTTTGCAAACAATAAAATGAAAAAGGTTCAAACTTTTTTGCAAACAATGAGCAAACAATAAAATGGAAAAGGTTTTTTGAACTGTATTTTGAAAAAGTTAATAAAACACAATTTTTAGGATAGATAAAAAATAGAAACTTAAAAAAAAAAGAAAAAGATATATAATTTTTAACAAGAAACTCTTTTGCAATCAATAAAACGAAGGCATTGTCAATAAAAAGACCATTTATCTTTTATACATAAATTTCGCAATCATTCTTGTCCTTTAAATTTCAAAATGGGTGGTTGTAAGAGTATCATTAAATAGACACAAAGTTTCAAAGAAAAAAAGTATCCGACTAGGTGAGTTACTCCTTGCTTTTCGGTGAGTTTACCGGTCAAGGGTTTAGCTTGAGCTAGAACACTGGCACACCTTTTTATGTGTGTGAGAGAGATAAGAGTTTTAAAAAGAGTGAGGGAGTTTGGGTTTTAGAGAGAGAAAGAGAGTTTTAGAGAGAAAAAGAGATGGAAATTTGAGTTTGAAGGAGAGAGATGGAGTTTTGAGAGAGAGAGAGATAGAGAGATGGAGTTTGGGTTATAGAGAGAGATGGAGTATTGAGGGAAAGATGATGTTGTGAGAAAGAAAAGGAAATATATATATATATATATATATATATATATATATATATATATTCTTTGCATAAGTTGTTGAGGTCAATAATACATGGTTAAAAAGGTTTAGAGGGTTGGAAAATATAAAAGATGGAGTCATTTTGCTTATAAGAAATATTTCTAATTCTTGAATCTAGTGAGATATAGAAGTTAAAAATAGAGAATAATAGAATATTTTTCCATTTGGTTTCTCTCTCTCCCAATAGCTCATTCCATTTAAATTTATCTTTCTCACTTTTTTTTCTCTCTAGAGCCTATTCTACCAAACTTATTTCATATAGCTTATTTTATAAGTAAAGATTCTTAACTTAATACAAAATAAAAAATAAAAAAATTTGAGTTAAATATATTTATCTTGCTTATTTTATAAGTCAAGATTCTTAAGTTAATACAAAAAAAAAAAATTGAGTTAAATATATTTATTTTATGTCATGAGTTGCATTTTAAGTTTCATTTTGATTATAAAATGAAATCAATAGGCAATAAATACTCAACATAAGACAGATTCTTAGTATTTACATACTTTTGATATAATAATAAGACAGATTCTTAGTATTTACATACTTTTGATATAGTAATAAGAAATCATAATGCAATTGTCAATTGTTTTCTTTAGGAATCTTAAAAACTAGATTTTTGAAAAATTATAGTAATTTTTTGAAAAAAAATTTTGAATGAGACCGGCTGATTCGATCGATTCTCCTATCCAGACCGCCGATCCACCGATCCAATACGGTTTAAGGCGGTGGCCGATCCAAGTAACCGATCTGTTTTTTTAAACCTTGGTTATATCATATTTCAAGCTGTTGGATTTCACTTCCAATAGCCAAGAGCAATTGTGACCTCCTTGGGTCTAAAGCCGATTAGCAAGTCGATGAATGTCAAAAAAATCGGCTCACCACAAAATCGGACTCAAATTGATTTTAGTCCAAAACATCTATCAAAAGAGGAGAGAGAGAGAGATAGAGAGAGAGGAAAACCCATCCAGTGAGCATTACCAGTTGTTGTCCATAATCACCGCTAATTAAAATCACAAATAAAAAAGATTTTAAAAGATCACACAAAATAATATAAGTTCAACACTTCAACCAATCCAAATCAAAAATAAAATAAAATTCAATACAAAAAAAAATGAATTTTACATAGTTATTTTCCAAAATATATATTGAAGTCTTCAAGCATATTCAATGAAAAACCATAAAAAACCATGCCTTTATTTTTTATTTTTTTAAAAAAAAAACTCATACCTTTACTATGCAACCACAACTTTGAAGAATAATACTTGGGATAAAGTTTATTTTGTACTAGATAAACCCTAGCAAAGCCAGGGCAAAATCCAATATTTGGGGAAACACTTTTTTTTGGCCAGGAATGTATTTTTTTGAAAAAAAAAAACCCAATTTTTTATGTTAGATAAATATATAAATTTCAAAAAAAAAAAAGGAAAAATTATTTAGCTTTAAAAAAGAAACTGTTCTGCAAGCAATAAAAAATAATAATTTATTTTGAAAAAGCGAACATAATACGTCTCTTTAGGTTAGAAAAAATAGAAATTTCACAAAAAAAAAAAATGTATATAGCTTTCAAAAAGAAACCTTTTTGGTAGCAATAAAATGAAATTTTATTTGAAAAAATGAATATAACCTAGTCTTTTAGTTAGGATAAAACACAGAAATTTCACAAAAAAGGAAAAAGATATATAGTTGTCAAAAAGAAACTTTTATGCAAGCAATACAAAGAAAGTTTTTTTGAACCTTTTGAAAAGAGTGACCATAAGATGATTGTTTAGGTTTGATAAAAATGGAAACTTCGAAATAAGGGAAAAGGTATATAGCTTTCAACAAGAAATTTTTTTGCAAACAATAAAATGAAAAAGGTTCAAACTTTTTTGCAAACAATGAGCAAACAATAAAATGACAAAGGTTTTTTGAACTGTATTTTGAAAAAGTGAATAAAACACAAATTTTAGGATACAAAAAAAATAGAAACTTCAAAAAAAAAAGAAAAAGGTATACAATTTTAACGAGAAACTTTTTTGCAATCAATAAAATAAAGGCATTGTCAATAAAAATACTATTTATCTTTTATACATAAAGTTCGCAATCATTCTTGTCCCTTAAATTTCAAAATAGGCGGTTGTAAGAGTATCATTAAATAGACACAAAGTTCCAAAGCAAAAAATTATCCGACTTGGTGAGTTACCCCTTGCTTTTCGGTGAGTTTACCAGTCAAGGGGTTTAGCTTGAGCTAGTACAGAGGCACACCTTCTTATGTGTGTGAGAGAGATAAAAGTTTTAAAAAGAGAGATGGAGTTTGGGTTTTAGAGAGAGATAGAGTTTTAGAGAGAAAAAGAGATGAAATTTGAGTTTGAATGAGAGAGATGGAGCTTTGAGAGAGAGAGATGGAGTTTTGAGAGAAAGACAACGATATGAGAGGGAAATGGAATTTTAGAGAGATATATATATATAGTTATGTCATAAGTTGTTGAGGTCAATAATACATAGTTAAAAATGTTTAGAGGGTTGGAAGATATAAAAGATAGAGTCATTTTGCTTATAAGAAATATTTTCAATTCTTGAGTGTCATAAGATATAGAAGTTAAAAATAAAGAATAATAAGATATTTTTCCATTTGTTTTTCCTCTCTCCAAATAGTCCATTCCATTTAAATTTTTCTTTCTCTCTGGAGCCTATTCTACCAAACTTACTTCATATATCTTATTTTATAAGTCAAGATTCTTAACTTAATGCAAAAAAGAAGAAGAGTTAAATGTATTTATCTTGCTTATTTTATAAGCCAAGATTCTTACGTTAATACAAAAAAAAAAACTCGAGTTAAATATATTTATTTTATGTCATGAGTTGCATTTTAAATTTCATTTTGATTGTAAAATGAAATCAATAGAGAACAAATACTCAACATAAGATAGATTCTTAGTATTTACATACTTTTGATATAATAATAAGCAATCATAATGCAATTGTCAATTGTTTTCTTTAGGAATCTAAAAAACTAGATTTTTGAAAAATTATAATAATTTTTTGAAAAAAAAATTTGAATGAGACCGGCTGATTCGATCGATTCTCTGATCCAGACCGCCGATGCACCGATCCAATACGGGATAAGGCAGTGGCTGATCCAGGTCACCGATCTGTTTTTCTAAACCTTTATTATATCATATTTCAAGCTGTTGGATTTCACTTCCAATAGCCAAGAGCAATTGTGACCTCCTTGGGTCTATAGCAAATTAGCAAGTTGATGAATATCAAAAAAATCGGCTCACCACAAAATCGGACTTAAATCAATTTTGGTCCAAAACATCTATCAATAGAGGAGAGAGAGAGATAGAGAGAGAGAAGAAAACCCATCCATTGAGCATTATCAGTTGTAGTCCATAATCACCGCTAATTAAAATCATAAGTAAAAAAGATTACTTTAAAAGATCACACAAAATAATATAAGTTCAACACTTTAACGAATCCAAATTAGAAATAAAATAAAACTCAATACAAAAAATATGAATTTTACATAGTTATTTTCCACAATGATATTGAAGTCTGCACCCATATTCAATAAAAAAA
The DNA here is from genome assembly GCF_054954075.1 of Amborella trichopoda. Lineage (NCBI taxonomy): Eukaryota > Viridiplantae > Streptophyta > Magnoliopsida > Amborellales > Amborellaceae > Amborella > Amborella trichopoda. The sequence continues at coordinate 47,154,513 of NC_142338.1, read as the reverse complement.
CCATAAAAAACCTTGCCTTTGTTTTTTATTTTTTTTAAAAAAAACTCATACCTTTACTATGCAACCACAACTTTGAAGAATAATACTTGAGATCAAGTTTATTTTGTACGAGATAAACCCTAGCAAAGCCAGGGCAAAACCCAATATTTGAGGAAACACTTTTTTTGGGCAGTAATGTATTTTTTTGGTAGAAAATAACACAATTTTTTATGTTAGATAAATATATAAAATTGTTTTAAAAAAAGGGACAAAATTATTTAGCTCTAAAAAAGAAACTTTTCTGCAAGCAATAAAAAATAATAATTTATTTTGAAAAAGTGAACATAGTACGTTTCTTTAGGTTAGAAAAACTAGAAATTTCACAAAAAAAAAAAAAATGTACGTAGCTTTAAAAAACAAACCCTTTTGCTAGCAATAAAATGAAATTTTATTTTAAAAAATGCTCTTTTAGTTTGGATAAACAAAGAAATTTTAAAAAAAAGGAAAAAGATATATAGTTGTAAACAATAAACTTTTATGTAAACAATAAACTTTTATGCAAGCAATAAAAAGAAAGTTTTTTTGAACCTTTTGAAAAGAGTGAACATAAGACGATTGTTTAGGTTAGATAAAAAAGGAAACTTCGAAACAAGGGAAAAGGTATATAGCTTTCAACAAGAAACTTTTTTGCAAACAATAAAATGAAAAAGGTTCAAAGTTTTTTGCAAATAATGAGCAAACAATAAAATGAAAAAAAGTTTTTTGAACTGTATTTTGAAAAAGTGAATAAAACACAATTTTTAGGATAGATAAAAAATAGAAACTTCAAGAAAAAAGAAAAAGGTATACAATTTTTAATGAGAAACTTTTTTGCAATCAATAAAACGAAGGCATTGTCAATAAAAAGTCCATTTATCTTTTACACATAAATTTCGTAATCACTTTTGTCCCTTAAAATTCAAAATGGGTGGTTGTAAAAGTATCATTAAATAGACACAAAGTTCCAAGGCAAAAAATTATCCGACATGGTGAGTTACCCCTAGCTTTTCGGTGAGTTTACCGGTCAAGGGGTTTAGCTTGAGCTAGAATACATGCACACCTTTTTTATGTGTGTGAGAGAGATAAGAGTTTTAAAAAGAGAGTTGGAGTTTGGGTTTTCGAGAGATAGAGTTTTAGAGAGAAAAAGAGATGGAATTTGAGTTTGAAGGAGAGAGATGGAGCTTTGAGAGAGAGATGGAGTATGGGTTTAAGAGAGATGGAGTTTTGAGGGGAAGACGATGATGTGAGAGAGAAATGGAATTTTAGAGAGAGATATTTAAAGTCTTTTCATAAGTTGTTGAGGTGAATAATATATGGTTAAAAAGGTTTAGAGGGTTGGAAGATATAAAAGATGGAGTCATTTTGCTTCTGAGAAATATTTTCAATTCTTGAATCTCATGAGATATAGAAATTAAAAATAGAGAATAATAAGATATTTTCCCATTTGTTTTCTCTCTCTCCCAATAGTCCATTCCATTTAAATTTCTCTTTCTCTCTGTTTTTTCTCTCTAGAGCCTATTTTACCAAACTTATTTCATAGAGCTTATTTTATAAGTCAAGCTTCTTAACTTAATACAAAAAAAAAAAAAAAAATTGAGTTAAATATATTTATCTTGCTTATTTTATAAGTAAGGATTCTTAAGTTAATACAAAAAAAAAAATTGAGTTAAATATATTTATTTTATGTCTTAAGTTGCATTTTGATTATAAAATGAAATCAATAGACAACAAATACTCAACGTAAGATAGATTCTTAGTATTTACATACTTTTTATATAATAATAAGCAATTGTCAATTGTTTTCTTTAGGAATCTAAAAAACTAGATGTTTGAAATATTATAGTACTTTTTTGAAAAAAAAATTTGAATGAGACCGGCTGATTCGACCGATTCTCCGATCCAGACCGCCGATCCACTGATCCAATACGGTTTAAGGCGGTGGTCGATCCAGGTCACCGATTTGTTTTTTTAAACCTTGGTTATATCATATTTCAAGCTATTGGATTTCACTTCCAATAGCCAAGAGCAATTGTGACCTCCTTGGGTCTAAAGCAGATTAGCAAGTCGAAGAATATCAAAAAAATCGGCTCACCAACAAATCAGACTTAAATCGATTTTGGTCCAAAACATCTATCAATAAAGGAGAGAGAGAGAGAGATAGAGAGGAAAACCCATCCATTGAGCATTACCAATTGATGTCCATAATCACCGCTAATTAAAATCATAAATAAAAAAGATTACTTTAAAAGTTCACACAAAATAATATAAGTTCAACACTTCAACCAATCCAAATCAGAAATAAAATAAAATTCATTACAAAAAATTTGAATTTTACATAGTTATTTTCCACAATAGATATTGAAGTCTGCAAGAATATTCAATGAAAAAACTATGCCTTTATTTTTTATTCTTTTTAAAGAAATACTCCAACCTTTACTATGCAACCACAACTTTGAAGAATATTACTTGGGATAAAGAATATTACTTGGGATAAAAAACAATAATTTATTCTGAAAAATATACATAATATGTTTCTTTAGGTTAGAAAAAATAGAAATTTCACAAAAAAAAAAAATGTATATAGCTTTAAAAAAGAAACCTTTTAGTTTGGATAAAACAGAGAAATTTCACAAAAAAGGAAAAGGATATATAGTAGTCAACAAGAAACTTTTATGCAAGCAATAAAAAGAAAGTTTTTTTGAACCTTTTGAAAAGAGTGAACATAAGACGATTGTTTAGGTTAGATAAAAATGGAAACTTCGAAACAAGGGAAAAGGTTTATAGCTTTTCAACAAGAAACTTTTTTGCAAACAATAAAATGAAAAAGGATCAAACTTTTTTGCAAACAATGAGCAAACAATAAAATGAAAAAGGTTTTTTGAACTGTATTTTGAAAAAGTTAATAAAACACAATTGTTAGGATAGATAAAAAATAGAAACTTCAAAAAAAAAAAAAAAAAAAAAAAGGTATACCATTTTTAACGAGAAACTTTTTTGCAATCAATAAAACAAAGGCAGTGTCAATAAAAAAACCATTTATCTTTTATACATAAATTTCGCAATCATTCTTGTTCCTTAAATTTCAAAATGGGTGGTTGCAAGAGTATCATTAAATAGACATAAAGTTTCAAAGCAAAAAATTATCCGACTTGGTGAGTTACTCCTTGCTTTTCGGTGAGTTTACCGGTCAAGGGTTTAGCTTGAGCTAGAACACAGGCACACCTTTTTATGTGTGAGAGAGAGATAAGAGTTTTAAAAAGAGAGAGGGAGTTTGGGTTTTAGAAAGAGATAGTTTTAGACAGAAAAAAAGATGGAAATTTGAGTTTGAAGGAGAGAGATGCAGTTTTGAGAGGGGGAGAAATGGAGTTTGGGTTTAAGAGAGTGATGGAGTTTTGAGGGAAAGACGATGAAGTGAGAGAGAAATGGAATTTTAGAGAGGGAGATATTTTCAGTCTTTTCATAAGTTGTTGAGATCAATAATACATGGTTAAAAAGGTTTAGAGGGTCGGAAGATATAAAAGATGAAGTCATTTTGCTTATAAGAAATATTTTAAATTCTTGAATCAAATGAGATATAAAAATTAAAAATAGAGAATAATAAGATATTTTTCCATTTGTTTTTTCTCTCTCTTAATAGTCCATTCCATTTAAATTTCTTTTTCTCTCTTTTTTTCTCTCTAGAGCCTATTCTTCCAAACTTATTTCATATAGCTTTTTTTATAAGTCAAGCTTCTTAACTTAATACAAAAAAAATAATTGAGTTAACTATATTTATCGTGCTTATTTTATTAGTCAAGATTCTTAAGTTAATACAAAAAAAAAAAATTTGAGTTAAATATATTTATTTTCTATCATGAGTTGCATTTTAAGTTTCATTTTGATTATAAAATGAAATTAATAGACAACAAATACTCAACATAAGATAGATTCTTAGTATTTACATACTTTTGATTTAATAATAAGCAATTGTCATTTGTTTTTTTTAGAAATCTAAAAAACTAGATTTTTGAAAAATTATGGTAATTTTTTGAAAAAAAATTTTGAACGAGACTGGCAGATTCGACTGATTCTCCGATCCAAACCGCCGATCCACCGATCAAATACGGTTTAAGGCGGTGGCCGATCCAGGACACCGATCTGTTTTTTTAAACCTTGGTTATATCATATTTCAAGCTGTTGGATTTCACTTCCAATAGCCAAGATCAATTGTGACCTCCTTGGGTCTAAAACAGATTAGCAAGTCGAAGAATATCAAAAAGATTGGCTCACCAACAAATCGGACATAAATCGATTTTGGTCCAAAACATCAATCAATAGAGGAGAGAGAGAGAGGAAAACCCATCCATTGAGCTTTACCAGTTGATGTCCATAATCACCGCTAATTAAAATCATAAATAAAAAAGATTACTTTAAAAGATCATACAAAATAATATAAGTTCAACACTTCAACCAATCCAAATAAGAAATAAAATAAAATTCAATACAAAAAATATGAATTTTACATAGTTATTTTCCATAATAGATGTTGAAGTCTGCAAGCATATTCAATGAAAAAACTATGCCTTTATTTTTTATTCTTTTTAAAGAAAAACTCGTACCTTTACTATGCAACCACAACTTTGAAGAGTAATACTTGGGATAAAGTCTATTTTGTAAGAGATAAACCCTAGATAAGCCAGGGCAAAACCCAATATTTGGGGAAACACTTTTTTTGGCTAGGAATGTATTTTTTTGAAAAAAAAATAACACAATTTTTTATGTTAGATAAATATATAAATTTCAAAAAAAAAAAGGCTTTCAAAAAGAAGCTTTACTGCAAGAAATAAAAAACAATAATTTATTCTGACAAATGAACATAATACGTTTCTTTAAGTTAGAAAAAATAGAAATTTCACAAAAAAAAAAAATGTATATAGCTTTCAAAAAGAAACCTTTTTGCTAGCAATAAAATGAGTATAACATGCTCTTTTAGTTTGAATAAAACACAAAAAATTCACAAAAAAGGAAAAATATATATAGTTGTCAACAAGAAACTTTTATGCCAGCAATAAAAAGAAAGTGTTTTTGAACCTTTTGAAAAGAGTGAACATAAGACGATTGTTTAGGTTAGATAAAAATGGAAACTTCGAAACAAGGGAAAAGGTATATAGCTTTCAACAAGAAACTTTTTTGCAAAATACAAAATGAAAAAGGTTCAAACTTTTTTGCAAGCAATGAGCAAACACAATAAAAGGAAAAAGGTTTTTTGAACTGTCTTTTGAAAAAGTGAATAAAACAAAATTTTGATGATAGATAAAAAATAGAAACTTCAAAAAAAAAAGAAAAAGGTATACAATTTTTAACGAGAAACTGTTTTGCAATCAATAAAACAAAAGGCATTGTCAATAAAATAACCATTTATCTTTTATACATAAATTTCGCAATCATTCTTGTCTCTTAAATTTCAAAATGGGTGGTTATAAGAGTATCATTAAATAGACATAAAGTTTCAAAGCAAAAAATTATCCGACTTGGTGCTTTTTGGTGAGTTTACCGGTCAAGGGGTTTGGTTGAGCTAGAACACAGGCACACCTTCTTATGTGTGTGAGAGAGATAAGAGTTTTAAAAAGAGAGATGGAGTTTGGGTTTTAGAAAGAGATAAAGTTTTAGAGAGAAAAAGTTCTTATGTGTGTGAGAGAGATAAGAGTTTTAAAAAGAGAGATGGAGTTTGGGTTTTAGAAAGAGATAGAGTTTTAGAGAGAAAAAGAGGTGGAAATTTGAGTTTGAAGGAGAGAGATGGAGTTTTGAGAGAGAGAGAGAGAGAGATGGAGTTTTGAGGGAAAGACGATGACGTGAGAGAGAAATGGAATTTTAGAGAGAGTGATATTTATAGTCTTTTCATAAGTTGTTGAGGTCAATAATACATTGTTAAAAAGGTTTAGAGGGTTGGAAGATATAAAAGATGGAGTCATTTTGCTTATAAGAAATATTTTAAATTTTTAAATCTAATGAGATATAGAAATTAAAAATAGAGAATAATAAGATATTTTTCCATTTGTTTTCTCTCTCTCCCAATAGTCCATTCCATTTAAATTTCCCTTTCTCTCTTTTTATTCTCTCTAGAGCGTCTTCTACCAAACTTATTTCATATAGCTTATTATATAAGTCAAGCTTCTTAACTTAATACAAAAAAAAAAAAAAAATTGAGTTAAATATATTTATCTTGCTTATTTTATAAGTCAAGATTCTTACGTTAATACAAAAAAAAAAAAAAAATTGAGTTAAATATATATATTATATGTCATGAGTTGCATTTTAAGTTTCATTTTGATTATAAAAAGAAATCAATAGACAACAAATACTCAACATAAGATAGATTCTTAGTATTTACATACTTTTGATATAATAATAAGCAATCATAATGCAATTGTCAATTATTTTCTTTAGGAATCTAAAAAACTAGATTTTTGAAAAATTATAGTAATTTTTTGAAAAAAAAAATTAAATGAAACCGACTGATTCGACCGATTCTTCGATCCAGACCGCCGATCCGCCGATCCAATACGGTTTAAGGCGGTGGCTGATCCAGGTCATCAATCTATTTTTTTAAACCTTGGTTATATCCTATTTCAAGCTGTTGCATTTCGCTTCTAATAGCCAAGAGCAATTGTGACCTCCTTGGGTCTAAAGCAGATTAGCAAGTCGAAGAATATCCAAAAAATCGGCTCACCAACAAATCAGACTTAAATCGATTTTGGTCCAAAACATCTGTCAATAGAAGAGAGAGAGAGAGGAAAACCTATCCATTGAGCATTACCAGTTGTTGTCCATAATCACCGCTAATTAAAATCATAAATAAAAAAGATTACTTTAAAAGATCACACAAAATAATATAAGTTCAACACTTCAACCAATCCAAATCAAAAATAAAATAAAATTCAATACAAAAAATATGAATTTTACATAGTTATTTTCCACAATAGATATTGAAGTCCGCAACCATATTCAATGAAAAAACCATGCCTTTATTTTTTATTCTTTTTAAAGAAAAACTCATACCTTTACTATGCAACCACAACTTTGAAGAATAATACTTGGGATAAAGTTTATTTTGTAAGAGTCAAACCCTAGCAAAGCCAGGGCAAAACCCAATATTTGGGGAAACACTTTTTTTGGCCAGGAATGTATTTTTTTGGAAAGAAAATAACACAATTTTTTATGTTAGATAAATATATAAATTTCAAAAAAAAAAAAGGGCTTTCAAAAAGAAACTTTTCTGCAAGCAATAAAAATCAATGATTTATTTTGAAAAATGAACATAATACATTTCTTTAGGTTAGAAAGAATCGAAATTTCACAAAAAAAAAAAAATGTTTATAGCTTTAAAAAAGAAACCTTTTTGCTAGCAATAAAATGACATTTTTATTTGAAAAAATGAATATAACATGCTCTTTTAGTTTGGATAAAACACAGAAATTTCACAAAAAGGAAAAAGATATATAGTTGCAACTAGAAACTTTTATGCAAGCAATAAAAATAAAGTTTTTTTGAACCTTTTGAAAAGAGTGAACATAAGACGATTGTTTAGATTAGATAAAAATGGAAACTTCGAAACAAGGGAAAAGGTATATAGCGTTCAACAAGAAATATTTTGCAAACAATAAAATGAAAAAGGTTCAAACTTATTTGCAAACAATGAGCAAACAATAAAATGAAAAAGGTTTTTTGAACTGTATTTTGAAAAAGTGAATAAAACACAACTTTTAGGATAGATAAAAAATAGATACTTAAAAAAAAAAAAAAAAAAGGTATACAGTTTTTAACGAGAAATTTTTTGCAATCAATAAAACAAAGGCAGTGTCAATAAAATGACCATTTATCTTCTATACATAAATTTCGCAATCATTCTTGTCTCTTAAATTTCAAAATGAGTGATTGTAAGAGTATCATTAAATAGACACAAAGTTCCAAAGCAAAAAATTATCCGACTTGATGAGTTATTTCTTGCTTTTCGATGAGTTTACCGGTCAATGGGTTTAGCTTGAGCTAGAACACAGGCACACCTTCTTATATGTGTTAGAGAGATATGGGTTTTAAAAAGAGAGATGGAGTTTGGGTTTTAGAAAGAGATAGAGTTTTAGAGAGAAAAAGAGATGGAATTTGAGTTTGAAGGAGAGAGATGGAGTCTTAAAGAGAGATGGAGTTTGGGTTTTAGAGAGAGATGGAGTTTTTAGGGAAAGACGATGATGTGAGAGAGAAATAGAATTTTAGAGAGAGTGATATATATATAGTCATTTCATAAGTTGTTGAGGTCAATAATACGTGGTTAAAAAAGTTTAGAGGGTTGGAAGATATAAAAGATTGAGTCATTTTGCTTATAAGAAATATTTTCAATTCTTAAGTGTCATGAGATATAGAAGTTAAAAATAAAGAATAATAAGATATTTTTCCATTTATTTTCTCTCTCTCCCAATAGTCCATTCCATTTAAATTTTTCTTTCCTCTTTTTTTCTCTCTGAAGCCTATTCTACCAAACGTTTTTCATATATCTTATTTTATAAGTCAAGATTCTTAACTTAATACAAAAAAAAAAAATTTGAGTTAATTATATTTATCTTGCTTATTTTATAAGTCGAGATTCTTAAGTTAAGACCAATGTTTAAAAACTCGCCGAGTCGAGCCGGACTCGCCCGGTTCGACTCGGGAATCGTCTGATATCGAGCTGATTCCACTAAAAAATCGAGAATCACCCGTGTCCAGAGAGAACCGGGAGATTCTCGATGATTCCCAATAGTGAATCGCGAGTCTCACCTAGAGTGACACATGGCAGCCTCACGAGAGTGACACGTGGTACCTAAAAATCATCCACATGTGCTAATTCACCTCACTCGTATACCCTCCTCTCTTTTCTACACGTGCAGCTGATGAACTAGTACACAAAATTTTATAGAGAACAGAAGATCACTCATCTTTCGATGTGGGATAATTCCCACAAAAAGCCATTGAAGCAAGATGATTGAATATGTACTATATTATAGAAGCTAATGAATCACATCAGGCGATGTGGTGGTGTTCGTTCACAACCTTGAATTTCAGGCAGGCGTCTTGAGTTCGAATCCTCTGTGCGCCATCGTTTATATAATACAACATTTTTTTAATAAAAAAGCTTGAAATAAAATCGAAACAATAAAAAGCTTTTCTTGTTGTAAAAAAAGCCTAAAAAATTAAAAAATAAAAAGCTTTTCAAGATAAAGATAAAAAATATAATACAACAATTTTTTTTTTTCTTGTAAAAAAAATACAAGGTAATATAAAAAGTATTTCTTGCAAAAAAAATAAAACAAAATGCATAAAAAAAAAATTGACAACAAAAATAAACAAAGGCAGAAAATACTGTTGTAAAAAATTAGAAAAAATAAAAAATAAAAGCCTTTTCAAGATAAAAATAAAAAATATAATACAATATTTTTTTATTTTTTTTGTAAAAAAAATACAAGGTAATATAACAAGTATTTCTTGCAAAAATATAAAACAAAAGGCATAAAAAAATAAAATGTACTTTGGCAGCAACATTTTTTTATTTTTCTTGTAAAAAAAAATAAAAAGTAATACTACAAGAAAAAAAATGTAGTACAACGTCTTCTTCTTTTGTCAAAAAAAAAAGAAAAAGATAATCAACAAGTATCATATTTTTCTTGTAAAAAAAAAAAAAAGATAACACAATAAGTATTTCTTGTCAAAAAATAAAAGGTATTTTTTAATACAACCTAGGAATAAATGGTCTAATTATATTTTTTATAACATGATGATCTTTAACATAAATTTAATAATATTAATTTAAAGATAGGATTCACACAATAAGGCCATTTGAAATCTCTCTTTCTACTAACAATCTTTTCTACTAATTTATTCTAGAAACCTAAAAAATTAAAGAAAATTGGTACGCAATCTAATAATTTCTACATTGATAACCAAATCTTTTATTTTATTTATTAAGTTTTGTATTATAAATCATTTAGTGTACTATTTTTCTTATAGTTGTCAATAATACATTTTAAATTAGATGATATTATAAAATATTTTGGATTTGTTATTATTTATATAATAAAATAATTATAAAATATTGTTAGTATATAATATTATAGTTAGTTAGGTTGTAATAATTTAGGTTTTTTTAGGGGATTAGGATTTTCCGCCAATTCGAGATTTTAGTGGCCAAATTTTCATCGATTTAGTCAACTCTTTATTGTAGTCCATATATGATTATATAATTAATCCATGATAATTCTATTATTTCTTTTGTGTGATGTAAATTTAATGGTCAACATAAGTTCATACAGGGAAAGAGTATCTCAATATTCACAAATTAATGAAAAAAATAAAAGTTAATAATGTAGTACCCTCATTTCTTATTGAATCATGGGCTTTACATATGAGAGAGTTAGTTAGGATATGTTAAGAGATAGTACATGAGCCTCTTTGATTCATGGGTTTTACATATGAGAGAGAGAGAGAGGGGTTCACGTGATGGAAAAAGGAGATAGAGGGAAATATTGGGGAGAGAAGAAATCTAAGTAGATAGATATATAGAAAATTGTAGGAGATAGATAAATGTGTTTTTTTATATTTATTTTATTTTTGATTATTTCAAAAGGAGAAAGGTCCCTTCTTTGTAATGAGATAATTGGGTGATTAAATAATATTTAAAAAAAAAATGTCCCTTCTTTGTAATCAGATAATTTGGCAGTTCAGATTTGATCATTACCTTAACAGACCTTGAGTCCCTCAAATTTTATTACAAGGAGACCATCCCAACCCCTAAGCCCTTTTTTTTGTTTTTTCAAAATTCTCTCTCTATCCAATATTTCCAACACTCACAGGTGAGAAATCTCGCACATTTTCTGTTTTTTTGTATTTAAAGTCCGGCCGATATTAAGAAGATCAAACAAGCCTATCTTTTGGGTTGTTTGGCTTTTGTAATATCGGACATCTAGACTTTCTAGGGTGTTTGTCATTAGCGATATCATATAGAGGAATCTATGGCTTTTTCCTTTCTCTACCCACGTTTCTCCTTCTACCTAGAAGGCAATATGATCTACATAGTTACAGGTAGTTTTATTTCTTTCTTTTGTTCTTTTTTTCTTTCTTTCATTATGTTTATTTATTGTGTTTTACGATGGATATTTCTTTCATTTTTAATGCCTTATTTGGATGTGATTTATTGTGGTTAAATAATATTTAATTTATTGTAATTATATAATGACAATTATATAGATTTACACATAAATAATAAAAAATACCAAAACTTCAAAATACCATCCAAAATTGAGAAGCCCGGATTCAATAAACCGAATAAGGCAAATGCACATCTATTTTTGAATGTTTTGAATTAGACTAAAAAATAAGTATTAACAACTAAAAACACTCACCTTTTGTAGAAGGTGAATTGGAAATCCAGGAAATCTTGCTATCAATGGGGCCTCTATGCATCTAAGAAAACCCTGTCCAAATCCCCACAAAAAATGATCGAAATCTCCATCACGAAAATAAAGAAACTACCAGTAACTATGTAAATCAGATGGGCAGATGACGCTGGATCTGGGACCTAAAGAAGCTTGGGCTGGAGAGGGAGACTGGGAAGACAAGGTGGGCGTGATTTTGAGCCCTAAATCGAGCATGTCTGATATAATAAATACAAAACAACTAAAAACTAAAGCCGAAGATTTCCTTGTCTGATATTGCAAACGACGGTCATCCTAGGAAGTTTGGTTGTCGGACATTAGAAACACCAGAGAATCCAAAAATTAGAGGTTGGAAAAGGAAAACAAATCATCACCTCAACTTCAAAGAAAAATGGGATAACAATAAAACTGTATACTGCTTCATCTATTTCAAAAGTTTGTTGAGCTTATTGGAGATCAATGTCACTACCTTCTGCATCATTTACTAATATGGTCACTTCTCTGGTTGTCGAACATTAGAAACACTAGAGAATCCAAAAGATATAGGTTGGAAAAGGAAAACAAACCATCACTTCAACTTCAAAGAAATATGGGATAACAATAAAACTATATACCGCTTCATCTATTTTAAGAGTTTGTTGAGCTTCTTGGGGATCAATGTCACTACCTTCTGCATCATTTACTAATATGGTCACTTCTCTGGTTGTCGGACATTAGAAATACCAAAGAATCCAAACGATAGAGGTTGGAAAAAGAAACCAAACCATCACTTCATCTTCAAAGAAATATGGGATAACAATAAAACCGTATACTGCTTCATCTATTTCAAGAGTTTGTTGAGCTTCTTGGGGATCAATGCCACTACCTTCTGCATCATTTACTAATATGGTAACTTCTGTGGTTGTCGGACATTAGAAACACCAGAGAATCTAAAAGATAGAGGTTGGGAAAGGAAAGCAAACCATCACTTCAACTTCGAAGAAATATGGGATAACAATAAACTATATATTGTTTCATCTATTTAAAGAGTTCTTTGAGCTTTTTGGGGATCAATGTAACTACCTTCTGCATCATTTACTAATATGGTCACTTCTCTGGTTGTCGGATATTCGAAATACCAGAGAATCCAAAAGATAGAGGTTGGAAAAGAAAAACAAACCATCACTTCAACTTCAAAGAAATATGGGATAACAATAAAACCGTATACTGCTTCATCTATTTCAAGAGTTTGTTGAGCTTGTTGGGGATCAATCTCACTACCTTCTGCATCATTTACTAAGATGGTCACTTCTCTGGTTGTCGGACATTAGAAACACCAGAGAATCCAAAGATAGAGGTTGGAAAAGGAAAACAAACGATCACTTCAACTTAAAATAAATATGGGATAACAATAAAACTGTACACTACTTCATCTATTTCAAGAGTTTGTTGAGCTTCTTGGGAATCAATGTCACTACCTTCTGCATCATTTACCAATATAGTTACTTCTATATTAGTTATCGTGTATTCCTATGAGGTACCATACAAAATAGAACAATCTAAGAAGCGGATATAATGAAATTCCTTAATTTACTCTTCCAGTAAGGATGGATTTGATGGATCCAAGAAACAATAAAAGTCAATTAAAAACGAGAGTGTTCTTATTCGATCTGCCTCGTGATCTTTAGAGAGTAGGACTTAAACTAAAATACTTAATAACATGGCAATACAAAGAGCACATGATTTAAACTAAAATACTTAATAACATGGCAATACAAAGATCACACGATTTAAACTAAAATACTTAATAACATGGCAATACAATTATACAAAACTTCTATCCCGAGCGCACACAATGGAGCTACAAATAACCATTGGGCAAATATAGGTTCTGATCAAGATTTGTTTTTCTGGAGTACCAAAAGCAAGCATGACGTCATTATGAACATAGAGTCCCAAAATAGGGAAACCCAAAAACAAGTTGCACATATTCCTCTGGGATCGATTGGAACAGGGACACAAAGGTGTTTATGATACAATCAATAGTTTCCAATTAGGTCTTGCTCTAGCCTCTTTGGGGGTTATTACTTCCTTGGTAGCTCAACACATGTATTATTTACCTCCTTATGTTATTAAGAAATGGCTATTTATATCTCAGGCTAAGCCAGTAGATTCAACAACGATAGAAATTTTTTGATTGATGCAAAAAGAATGATGTACAACTTTTAAATCTAGAACAGAAGAGATTCTTTTTTTTATGTAGCATCGAAATGGGTCAATATGTTTCTCGAAACAAATGAAAACATCAATTTGAAAGATATTATGGGAGTAGGCGTTCATTGTGGTCAAATACCGGGAAATCGAATCCTAGAATGGCACTTGATATATCTAAAAAGCGGAAAGGCATTCATATTACAAATCTTACTAGAACTGCTCGTTTCCCACTGATAACGAGTGGGACCAAATAATTCGATCGAAGTAGTTGTTGAACCGTACCAAATGGATCCAGCAAGGCCGAGCTTAAATTCATTCGTTTAGTGCGCCATTTGCTTGTCAGCCTTACCTTATTCCGCTAGTCTAGCAAGCTTGCCAGCCTTTCTCATTCCCATAGCTAGTCTCTTTATTTGTATCTCATACGCCTTCTTGCCATCGGATTCATAGTAGCATACTTTCCTCCCACTCCAATCATTGCTTTTCTTACTATTACTTTTAAAGTAGTTGCTTCAGCTTTCATTCGAATTTTCAATATTCCGTTCTATTTCTCATCGAAACTTCTACATTATATCATGGTTCTCTTTTGGCTGATCGATCGGCTAATAAGGATGGGGATGGGATCGAAATAACATAACTGCTGGCGAAACGACCATCCATTCCATATATTATGGGGAGATTAAGGATTAGTAATTTTTGTTAGAAATCAAATGGATTCGGTGTTATACATATGTGAGGAAGGGAATCAAAAAAGAAAAAAGAATTCTTTTTCTTTCTTGTATCACTTAGGAACCATGCGAAATGAAAATATCATGCACAGTTTTGAATGAGAGAACGAAGTGAACAATCCTCTTTTCAACTCCGACTCTTCCACTCCGGTCATAGTCCAACCACCATCCTAGGAGTTGTATGAGGAGGAAGCTCCACGTACAGTTTTGAAATCGAGTCTTCCCAACAATGGGGCCTAGGGGCCGATATGATGATTAGTTTAGGTAGGGCGGTCAACCTAGTGCATGGCACCTATAGGGATTGGTGCATGAGATCGCGATCCACAAACTGACGCATGGGACTTACCTCGGGGAATATAGCATGTCATAAGGGTGAATTTCAGGGGATGTTCCTGATATTGGACAGACTTTGAAAAAACATATTAATCGGAAGATTTGGCACTTGTCTGGAATTGAAAATGTGGGACAGGGGGCAATTTTGGGAGAAACAAAAAAGGCACATCGTGGGGGTGATCTCCACATAATATTCACAAAAAAAGTGACACATACCAAACATACGGGCCAAAAAGATGTCCATACTTTGTTTTTTTTAAAAGTAGACTAATTTCGGACTTCTAAACCCATCGACTTTCTTTCGAGTGAGAGAAGATTTTCGACATCGCCATCTCCCATTTTAGAAAAGCATAAGTGAGCGGATTCAGACATCCTATGTCCAACTTTAGATATCGAGAGTCTAAACCCTCCTACTTTAAAGAAAAGCTAAAATGAGTGGGTTTAGATGTAGTTCATCCAAATTGCCCAGTTATAAGTTTTTTTTTTTTTTAAGTGAGAGATAGCCCAACAAGTTTTAGAAAATATTGGTGATTTAAGATATTGGCATTCCTTGCTCACTTTTGATTTTTTGAGTGGCATTAGTTTGGACATTGGATGTCCATGCATTCCTACTTAAGAAAAACAAAAACATAAGTTGAATAATTTGAACACCCAATATTAGAATTCATCTCCTACTTAAAAAAAATAAAATAGTGAGTTCTTCTGCATGATATACCAAATTATTTTTTAAATAATCATCTTACAAATTCCAAAAAAACAAATTATGGAACAGACATAACACTCAGAAATAAAATTTAATCATTTTGCTTTAAACAGTATTTTAAAACCAGATGGGGAGGTTAGATATGTCACTCATCGGACCGATCTGGATTGATAATCCAGGCTAGATCGAACCAATTCTTCGGAGTGAGAATGAATTGAAAAAAATTAAGTATTAATTTAAAATTGAGATTTTAATTAAAGAAATAATAAAAAAGTGAATGGATGGTTAAATGAAGATTCCATCAAAATCAAACCAATGCAGGATTAATTCCATTGGCATTTTTTTTAACACTAATTTCAGAAATTGAGCAAAATCGCTAATGACATCGTTCATCAATTTATTATTATCAATTACATATAAATATTAAATTTGTGTATAACATGTTGATTAAACATTTAGCTCCATGTATGTTTCCATATTAGAAGTACATTTTTTCCATAATAAGACCCAAAAGTCAGTTTGATTATATGATGTAGAAATGTACCAATAGCCGTTTGTAGTTCTCACTCTTTTAAAAATTTGGGGGGTATACAGGTTTTCCATAGACTGGAAGGTGTATACAAGATGAAAGTCTAAAAAATTTCCCTTTAAATTTCCCTTTAAAAAACCAAGGGGAAAATGCAATTCCGGCACCAAAAAAGCAAAAAACTTTGCGATAGCCTGCAAATCTATTTCTACCCAACTATAGAATTTGTAACACTGAATGGTACAAATCTTGTGGATTTGTAACCACTTAAAGCAGGTGGTCCAAAAAGTGGTACAAGATAGACTATTTTTAGAGTTTGAAATCCATTTTATCATATGCATGATTATAGAAGTTGGGATGATCGATTTGCCAGTTTTCTAATGACAGATCTACATTTTCCAGCAAGATTTCTATAGCTTTATAACACCACCACCGTACAGTACTTTCCTAAATAAGGACACAACTTGTATAGTCATCAATCCATTTTTTTTTGGGGGCTCATCTCGCTATTCATAAAATTTTCTATTGGATTTTGCCTCCTTTCTCTATACATATATACCTTTTAAAAAAAATTTAAAAAACTTTAGATAGATTCATGCACTTGTTTTATGGAAAAGAGATTCTTTTCTGGATAAGAACTGATAAATTTAATTTTCAACCCTCACAAAAAAGAAACTATAATTATTTCTACGAAAAACTGTGATTTCCGCAGTTGTGTTCCAAGGAATTACACCTACCAACATTTACAACACTTGTATATTGCCAAAAAAAAAAAAAAGGAAAAAAAAGAAAACTCTGAAATTAGAGGTGAGAGAGAGGGCATCATTAGCATTGGTTCAAAAGCAATGCATGCAAACCTTGAGTTTCAAGGCTCCACTTCGTAGCTATACACATAATGAAGCGGTGATGGAGAGCTCAATTCACTGTCTATGGGGGAAGCTATGTCTGTCAGGTTCTTATCCACTCTCACTTCCCCCATTTCAACGTCGTCGAAAGACTGGAAAATGGGGTGCAAGTATGCGTCTGCTAAGTAAGCCATCAAGTTTAGATTCGGTTCTTCTGCCCGCTCCATTGTGTCCCTAGCCATTGCTTCCTGCAACAAAAAAGTAGTAACAATATTAAAACAGGAAAGAGAGAGAGAGAGAGAGAGAGAGAGAGAGAGAGAGAGAGGATTGTTTAATTTCAGCAGAGCACACAAATCATGAGTTATGGATCATGTGCCTCTGTTTGGTCCTACTATAAGATACGTAGATGATACGTTGTCTTTTTCTTTGTTACAAGGAGATCATAATTACTCTTGGTCATTAGATGTCAGATTAATGGCTCGGAATGTGCCATGAAGTTCAAGAAATTTTTTTTTAAAACCTTGAGTCTAGTAAATGACAGTGTCACAATCACCCATTTTGAAATCTTACGGACAATAGTGTTGATGACCTTCTTGTATTAAAAGTAAATGATCTCTTTGTATACTTTTTCCTTTACTTATTTGTGATGAAGTATTTGGAAATTTATGTTTGTTTTTATTGTCTACACCAAAAGAACTTCAAGTATGAAAATACCCAGGGAAATGGACAGTTGAGTTGACAATAGGATGAGCCCGACTTAAGCCCATCCATGAGATTTGGCTGGGCTGCGTCAAGAATTTCCCGGACCTGCCTGTCAAGCCCTGTCCCAGGCCGTGTCCTACAGACCACATATGCTGGTCCTGGCCCATGCCTAGCCGGGCACCTGGCTGCCCAGTCCATTGTCACCCCTAATTGCAGTAACTCACTTATTCAAGTGCTTTGCCTCGTTCAAGTATACCTTGTATGAGCAATGCTCTCCTTTCTGAACTTGGTTATCTTAGTTAGGGGAAAAGCATGGAGCATCTATATATAATCCATAGGTGTGATTATGGAGACAATTTAGTCAATGATAGACATGTAAATCTCACTAAATAACATATTTCTACCTAAGGAAATGATATACATAAGCAATATGATAGTTGGGAGTCCATATTCTAAGACTTACCAAACTTAAGTTTGAATAGAGAAGACATTTCTTACCAAGACAGATAATTTCTTACCACGATAATGATCTAAAAATTCTATATGATCTATCATAATAGATTCACGAGTTTTAAACAGAAACAATTACATCTGCAACATATAATAATTTATTGTTAGAAAAGTGACATATACTAAAAGTTGTTGAGTTACCTCTAATGGGTATTTCCTGAATGCAGGCTCGAAACGACTTTTACAATACTTGTGGAACCATATTGTCAATACTGGTAGAACAATAAGCAGAGGAGTGGAATCAGCTGCTTTCTTGGTGCTGAGTAAACCAAGTAGAAGAAATTGAGAGATCAACAAGCTCGCAATGATGCGACCATGGACGTGTGGCCAAAATGCAGCAACACTTTCATATTCTTGGTTATAAACATTGATAATCTGACATGAAAAAAAGACAAATCAGCAAAAATACTTGATAAAAAAGCAAAGGGAAGCAAGAAAATGAAAAAATGTTGAAATTGTAGCCTAATAAGGAATCATGGAATAATTATGGGCCTGTTTCCATTGTACCATTTTCTAGATTAATAAAATTTTGGTTACTCAATGAAAAGTTTTATGTGTCTATCAAGTTGATTACATAGTATGCCAAAAATTTTATTTCCAATGGATATATCAGATGGTCCTTGGAACATCTGAAAGTGCTCCATAAACTTGGAATTTCAAAGTAGTGCCTGAATATAATTTTCAATATTGAAAGCGACCTAGACAGTGTTTCCGACATGACCATTTCACCCCAGGTCCAGGTATTTGAAACAACTCAAACATGGATATTTAATTTGATGTGATTCCTGCATTTGATGCTTTGTACTAAAATGTCATGGTTGTTTTGTCTTCAAATACAGGACCAGGATAAATATAATCATATACTGATAAAGAAAAGGGTCACTAATTCAGGCACTAGGCTCAGATTTTAGATTACCTGCATGACTTGTGCAGGTATTAAAGCCTAACTTTCAAAAGTTAATTCACATGTAGAAAGCATATGAATTTCTATATAGGGAAAAAGATGAATAACCTGTCTCTATAATTGTAATATCAAATAAATCCTCAGATCCATGGAAAACCCATAGGCCCCTCCAAGTTAAAAGGAAAGGGAGTTTAACCCCTTCCAAACCTTTTTCATTGTCTAGATTACAACATTTATCGTTTTTCTTTTTTCTAATAACCCCATCATGTAAATAAAAATTGATATGCCTCTTTTAACCTACTTGTAAGGTTCACACGAAGAGAGAGTGAGAGATGGGGTTTCCACAAGGGGGGGAATGAGTTCATGGGGGAGGAAGAGGGAGAAAGAGGAGGAGCTTTTCTAGCAAATATAAAAAGAATAAATGTTGAAATTTGAACAATGAAAAAGGTTCAGAGGGACTTGAATGTCCTTTTTTCTAACTTGGAGGGGGTCCATAGGCTTTCCATAGACCTGAGGGTTTATTTGGGATAGTAGAAATACATAGGGGGTATATGTCTTTTTCCCCTTCTTTATAAACTTTAACCAAGAAACAAAAATTTGATATAGTAATAACCTGATGACGGTAAACAAGGTATGCGAAGCCAAAGAAAACCAGTATGAAAGGAAGAAGAATTGGAGTGACCACAGCATAAACAAGCCCAAGTAGAAAGTATAGTTGAAGGGTTGGAAGAGAATTAGAAAGTTCAATGCTTCCTGGATCCATTGCATTTTCTCTGTCTCTTTCAGTTTTCACCAAGAACATGTTCTTTAGATGGAATATAACCAATGGCTTCAAACGAAGAATCTCACCAGCAATACCAGCCCAACCATCAACCATTATATATGTGACAAAGAATGTAGCTTTCATTGGAATCGATACTCCGATAGTTCTTGGAATCCTGTAATGATCAGAAATCTATGTTGGGTTCCTCATTTTGGTCCAATAAGTTAGAAGAATTGAAATACATGAACACCAATTAAACTAATAATACAATAAGACGAGATGTAGGAACAGTGAGAATAATTCCTGTTCCCATGTTTAACTATGCAAGTCATTTATGTCAGATCGAGGTAGCTGTTCCAATAGAGATTAATCAACAAACTCATACATGACAGGTAGGAAAAAATAACATGAACGGAGCCATTATAGTAAACAAAAGCAGTGACATCAGTTACTACTAAGGAAATTCTGGTTAAGAGTGTTCAACCATGAAGAAAATGGTCTCTCTTTTTTTTCTAACTCATACCTCAAATTCTTGACAATGTGCAATCCATTTCCCACTGATCCCCAATGATATAACTTTTGTGGGAGGTGCATAAATCAAAATATCACATTGGTATTTACTCTTATCCAATACTTCTCGTTGGTATTTGATCTCCTGTCATTACTTGGAAGGCCTTTGCCTCAGGTCATTACTTGGACAGCCTTTACCGGTCACCATTAACTTCATACATAATCCAAAATACAATTACTTTAAGTTCGAGTCTCAATTCAGTTTCTTCATTTGAATCTTCATACCACATTAAATCAACACCATGTTTGTCATATTTCCACAACATCAGATAACACAAGATCACAACTACACAACTAAAAATCTGTCAAGAATTGAGAGGATCACCTCAAAATATGTGCAATAGATTTGATATTTATGAGTTAGACAGTTTTAATCTTGTTACAGTAGCTAACACAAAATTTAAAATAACAGAGATTTCTCAACCATTATAATATGATTAAACAAAAGAAATACAAAAGATGTATGACTAAGAAGGTAATGTGCAGCCTGCCTAAGTTTCTATTTTTAATGTGCAGAAAATTTGTGAAAAATTGGTACATATACCATGAAAATTTTCATAATAGAATATTTTTATGAAAATTAGATTATGATCGTATCAATTAGACACCTTATCCAAGATAATGATCAACGTAATTAAGAATAGGAGGGATTAGAGTACAGTACTGGGTAGGAGATTGATGTAGGAATGAATGAAGCTGCTCAAAAGCTGTACCCGTTACAATACTTCCCAAGAAGACATTTACCAACATGAAATAGTAATACTTTTCAGCAGTCTTTCTCTCAAGCTTTGACAAAGATAAATGACCTTCGACTTTTGACATAACCATCAGAAGAGCAGGAAGAAAATATAGGAAAACTTTTAAAGTCAAACCAGGAAGAAAGCCCTGAAGGAATGATTTGATAAACTTCCTGCATGTCAAAATTTTCAAAGCCAAAGTCAATTTTGGTATTAATGGGTCAATCCAAAAAATATTAAAAGGAAATGTCAGATGTGATCTCAATGTTATCATCAAATTCAGTCTCTTGAAAATCACAGATACTTAACAGTTCAATCACTGTTCTAAGGAAAGGAGCAACTCTCTCAAGGCCCTCAAGATTGGCAAGAGACTGAACAAAAGCAATGGGTATCATGTAGAAGAACACCAAAAGAAACACCGAAACAGTTATTATAAGCCTTCGGATGGTAAGGGAAACAAAGGGGATAGCCAGATTTTGCCAATAGACATCACGTGGTTCAGGGGCCCAATCAGTTAACCAGAGAGTAGGGTTCTTGCTTTGTTGGGTCTGGGCACACACTGCAGCACCCCATCTTGAATCAAAGGAAACGAAAGCTACAGGCAAAGCACCCTTTGAGTCATTTAGGATCTTTTGCCTTTCTGATTGTATCTGAAAATGTAAACAGAAGAATCAGAAGAGAACTATTTGCACCACATAGAACAATGAAAAAACAAACAAAGATTAAGAAATTTACAAAATTAGCATAAATTTTCCATCATTTAAGCTACTGTAAGTAACAGGCTGCTCTCAGCTACAGTAAAACAGGCTGCTTGAGGCCCAAAATGATTATCATCCGGGAAAGACAACTCACTCTCTTCTCGAGCACATTGATCCTCTGAGTATAATAGTCGATGGAGTCCACTCTTTCACCACAAAGGCCAAAAAAACCTCTCTGGAACAAAAATGTTTAATGCCATCATTATGTATTCCAGAAACACAGCCCTTGCCATTTTTTAGGTAAATTATTCTCTGAGATAGAGTATAGTATGAAAATGCAATGCAACAATCATTGAACTTGGAAAGAAGTTAAGGAGGGGGCCCACCCTTGTAGTTGGTCTCTTCTTCTCAGGATGTCGTTCATACTTAAGCTGGTAATAGTCTAACCAATTTCGGAGCCTCTCCTTTTTCCTTACAAGCCTCGCAAATTTGTTGCCATTGTAAACCACCTGATAATTAATCGATGCATTTGTAAGGAACTCCAGCACTAACCCCAGAAATAAAATAACTGCCAACTGTGGTGCCTCATGATGTACAGAAGTAATATATGATATCACCTATAACCCATCTTTTGCCATAAAATGTCCTCTGGGATATATTTAAGATTCACATTTCTCACAACATAAAAAACTTGCTCATGCAACATAAAATTTGGAAAATTTCACTTTTAAGAAAATTTAAAATTAGGTCCCACCTGGTGCCCTATGTAATGATTAGGGTGATTAGTCCGAAAAAAGTGATCCACAGTTTCTGATATGGTGTGGCCCGAAGCAATTGGGATATTCTTGACAGATACCTGCAAAAACGTATTGAGAGAATAATTCAATGCAAATTCTTAGTACATAGTATGGAGTCAGATTCAAAAAATTGATCCTGGATAAAATTTCTAAAGTCAATCTCCAAATGTCCATCAGTGGCAATAGATGGTGTATGTAGCATTGGAGTACCACATACCACTGGCCATTGGACCATGGTACACATTCCCTAGAAGACGAAGAAACAACACCACCGCAAGGAAAGCTTGAGTCTAGTAGTATCAAAGGCAATAAGAGCAACAATACTTTGGTCCAATTACTTGCTGAATTGGAGCTTTCCTTTCAATAGAATCAATAAAGTGTAAACAATGTTTGGAATGGTGCTTACGGTGAACTGGTCCACACGTCGATGTTGTGATGCCAGATAATGAAGTCTCATGAAAGCGATGGTATTATATTCCTTGTAGAGCATATAACAAGTCCATAAGGTATAGAGATATGCTAATGAAAGATGGAACCAGAACCTACAACAGAACAGAGCTTATCTAATTAAAACACAATATCCTTGCAAAACTACTGATCATTAGTTGGACGTTGATAAAATGATTTGAGATAGTGGGTTGACCCAAAGAGAATTTTTCCTAAAACTTTGGAAAGGACCCGAAAAATAGAAAAATGACAAAAATACTAAAGGGTATTAAGATCCCCGGGAATCATTAGACTCCTTAGTCCAGGACATATATGTGCCTTTTTTAGCAAGACATCACATGTAGCCATAGAGATGTATAAGATTGTTAGACCTGATTTTGCATTTATTTATTCTCATAAGGTTTTTAATTACATAAAAATTTGTTGAGAGTTAAAAGAGAAATACACACTCACCTTTGGGAGCCAGGACTGACATTTGATATTGAAATCCTATCAATGTCACTAACCACTAGTTCTCTCTTAAGGAAATTCAACGTGGAGCTTGATACATTGACCGGAACAAGGATCAAGATTGAAAGAATTGTCATTGGCGCAAAGATTTTCAAGCTGCAAATGGACAGAGGCAAGTCTTAGAAATTTAGAACCACAAGCACATCTGGAGGAAGGACGTAGAAAGCACAACGATATTTCTACATGCATTCCCAAGCAAGGGAAACATGATAGTAGATGCAAATCAAAAGGTGAACAATTTCAACTGTTAAATTTCAAAACGTGACCTCCGCATAAGATCATAATCTAGGAAATTTCAACCTCAAAGTTTTTACAATTCGTAGAACAGAATTTTACACAATTTGCAGAATGGAAACACAAATGCTATCCAGGTTATCTAGACTAGAGCATTTTACTAGTTATGAATATTTGTCATAACAGGAAAACTGAATTCAATCTTTTACTGATCAGAACTATCTGCAATTAAAACTTAACAAGTTGAATCAAAATCACCCCCATTGACAGATATCCATATCAATAAGAAAATCCAGATACAATATTTTGGGATAGGTAATCCGAAAACATCACTAAAAATTGAATTCATTTAAAACAACTCAGTGACCAAGAACTTCCCCAAACTCTTTAATAAAGATGGAAACCATAAAAACAGAGTAAGTATGCTTACCCAAGAAGGTAAATTCTGAGATAAACAGCAGAGTCAAGCCCAGCATGCTCAATAAGTTTACTCTGACTCATCTTGAGAGCCCCAGGCATCCAGTTAAGAAAACCCAAGTAAGTCCAGAAATTGAGATTCACAAACTTTCCAATGGTGTTACCAGAGTGCCTTGGACTCCTCCTACTTCCACTAAGATACCATTTTGAGAAGTAAACCCTGTCATTTACTGGCTGAATCCTAAGAACTGCAAAGGCAAGAAGGAAGGCGAAGGCACTGAGGATGTTAATTAAGGCAGAGACCCCAATATCTTCTAATGTGGCCATGGTGGATTCGAACTAGAGAATTCGGTACCCAATTGTTAAACAAAATCAAAGAGAAGAGAGAGGTGGTAACAACTGAAATGGGAAGAAACAGCTCAAAATGAACAGATAATAGACTGGGGGTTTTAGAGAAGAGGATATAACTTGATTCAGAACCCAACATCAAAATCAAACGCAACAAAAAAGAAGAAAAATCCCAGGAAAAAAAAGAAAATGCAAGTTTTTATAAGTTCTTCACTTTAGCCTCAGAACTCAGAACTAATTCAAATCCAAATGAAACTAGACTGAGAAAAAAAGAACAAAACCAGTAACTGAAAAGGGACCCAATAAAACCAAATTAAACTCCAAACAAGTCCACAAAAACGAAATGCAGGAGCTTGCTAAAACAGGCTTTAGTTCTTCAACTTGCAATACAGAGCATAAAACAAAGCTACACAGAAAAGAAAAGAACAAAACCAAACAAGAGAAAAAAATAAGCCAAAACCAAAAAAAAAAAAGCCAAGAGAGAGATAGAGAGTTGGGTTTCAAGAAAAATATAAAATTTTAAATCCAGAACCAATACAATGCAGCTAAATGCAGAGAGAGAAACTATTCATAAGCAGAATTCAGCTGGTTAAAACTTAGAAGTTATGACTCGAAACGAAGAATTTAAGAGGGCAGTTTCTTTCGTGGAGATATGATATTGGATGGCGTGGGAATGACATGTTTGTAGGGTAATGTTAGAGAGAGAAAGTGACATCTTAGAGAGAGAAAGTGCCTTTCAACGTCAGTGGACTGCGTTATCATATCATGAAGCTTGACAGAAGGAGTTCGATAACCTGATTGCTGGGGATTAATTCGGCGAAATAATCGGCCACTTCACACTTTGTATGCCGCCAATTTCGGTGGACTAAAGCAGTAGTAGAAAAAATTGGACTGCAAAATGCCCTTGAGTGAAATGAATTATCCATCACACCCTTTTATTTTATTTTTTTGGAAAAGGGAAAAATTATCATTGGGGGTTATAATCCTTACAAAATCATCAAGCACTCAATTAAGAATTGAAAGTTCAGTTTTAATTTTCATTTTATTCAAATATCTTATTTAAAAGTTGTTTTAAAATGCTCAAATTTCCTCTTGTTCAGGATTAAAAAACTAAATATTCATAAGCATTTTTGTAATAGGATTGTATACTACGAGACCATTTACTATTGTTATAATGAGGTCACAACTACTCCTAGTCGTTTATGTGCTAAATTGGATAGCTTGAAGTGTGTTATGAAATTCCAAAATCTTTTTTTTTTTTAATTGAGTCTAGTCACTGATACATTTACAACCACTTTATTTAAAATTTAATAGACAAGAATGATTGTGATCTCTTTGTATACTTTTTTCTTTTTAAAAAAATAATAGGTAAGGTTTAATGCTTTGCTTGAATTACCCCTGAGGGGCTTCAGGGGTTGTTGAGATGTCTCTAATTCCATGTTAAATGGGCCAAAGGTCCTCTCAAATGCCAAAAGAAAAAATCTTTGTTTTTGGGACATGCAGCTTACTATATTCGTTTTCTATTTTATTCAATTTTCCTCCCTCCATTTCACAAGTTGTCATTTGTGGTCATATTCCCCCATTATAGTGTTCAACTTTTAGGATATTTTACCATTTTATATACTCGTCATGACCAATTCGAAGCCAAGTTTAAGTTAATTAGACATTGTTTGCTTCAATCCATCATACCTACTAAAAATAATAAAAAATAAAAGAAAATAAGGTTTCACTCATTGTTAGAAAAACCAGTAACCATCCGGTTAGATCAAAACCGACCCCTTCCCAATTCCGGTTTCAAGCAGTTTTGGTGATCGGTCGGTATTTTAAAATATATATATATATATATATATATATATAATCTTAAAATTAAGGAATTTGATTTGTAATATATTTTTTAATATTTTTATATTATAGTAGATATTAAATATTATTTTGGTCATTAATACTCACTTTTAAAAAATATATTTTTAATTAATTTTCAACTTCATTTAAATATGTTTTGTTTAAATCATTATTTATATGCTTTTTATATTCTAGCATATATATTTTTTCACCTTTTTTATGTTTTTTTAACAATTTTTTGACTGCCTAAGACATGCCCAATTAGAACGGTTGAACCAGTCGGTTTACCGGCTAGGCTGGTTAAACCGTTTCCGGCTTTATATCTGATTAACCGTTCGGGGTCGATTTTTGTAAACGCTCGTTCTACCTGATGGTCATTTGAGAGGACTTGTAGCTTTGAAATTAAAATAGCTATTTTTGGTATTCTAAAAGTAGTTCAAAGATCGCCGAGTTTTTTCGGGTCAGATCGCCGATTCACGCGGTGAGAGAATATTCTCTCTTCAATGGACAGTCCCACTCGTGGCTTGCACCGCTGCTACGAGCTGGTCTTTAAAAACTTTTAAAAATAAAATAATAATAACAATTTTTTTAAATTTAAAAAATGGTAAAAGAATAGCTCAACCATTTGCTTTCGGCGCAAAAGTTGGAAAAATGTGTAAAATATCACATGAATAAAATCAAAACAAATCAGAGAGATAGAGATTGTCATTATGGATAAAGTATATATTTGAGGCAAATTTTGTACGGATTTTTAATTTTTTATCTTATTTTACATTATATTCTCTTTCTATTTTTTTTCAAGCGGTATAAAAAAAACTCATGTATTTCACCATATCCCTCATCTCGTCTGTCTCACGTTTTTTCACTTTTAGCCATAAAAACTAATTACAATAAAATATTTTGTTATATCTCAATCCAAAAGCTTTTTTAACCCTATTTTACACTTTTTAAAAAAACTTTTGGATTAAGATGAAATAAAACAATTTGTTGAAGCTAGTTTTTGTAGGCAAAAGTGAATAAACGTTGGAGAGGGGAACAGTGAAATACTTGAGGGTTTTTTTATGCAGTTTGAAAGAAAAATAGGAAAGTCTAAAGTGAAATACGATGGGGAATTAGGGGTTTGTACAAAATTTTCGATAAATTTATGGAGTAAGGGTGGCAACGGGTTGGGCCAGCCCTCATCCCGACTGAACCGTTCCAAAAAATGAGAAAAACTAAAGAAAAACAAGGAAAAAAGAGGGCATGGCCAAGCAAATCAGGCCTCGGAAGACAATTTGTGGCCCAAGCCCCAATTTTTTTAGGGATGGAGTGGCCAGGTTGAACTTCTCGTTAATTAAACAATTGAAGTGCAAAAAAATATATGAAAAGTTTATTAGAGCCTACTCTAAACAATCATGTTTAGAGCCTACCTCAAAACTTTCACTAAAAGAGGTTGTTTTGAATCCCAAATATCATCAAATTGATTAGGTCGCCATCAAGATGCATGGAAATGACAAAAAAATGGATTTCAAGTTTTGAAAATAGTGCATCTTGTAACTCATTTTTAGACCGTCAATTTTCAAGGTTCTCAAGTTTTCATAGATCTGCTTGATCTACATTATTTTTTAGAGCAGTGATCCAATGCAGTGGTTGTATCATAGTAAAATGCAACAACACTTATAGAAAACTATGTTTGTGGTATTTGTATGACCCCAAATTTTGCACACACATTTTTTTCATCTCAATAATCAATCTAAAAAAAAAACGTTCAATTTGAACCATAGATATGGTCAAAATAAGTCCTCTCCTAAAACGAATCTAGACCATTCATTTTGTGAATTTCAAGATCTTAGTCTTTATAAACTCAAAATCATTTTTTCTTTTTTAACATTGTTTATCTAATGATAATAAAGCCATCCAAAAAATTTGAAAATGAAAAAATCCTTCTAAGGCCTAAATCTAAGCATCTCACTAAAATGAACGGCCTTTGTTAATTGGGCTAAAAAAATATTTTCTAGGTTGTGTTTTCAATTTTTTCTTCTTTTTTTATTATTCATTAGAATGAAAATAATGTATATTTCAAAATTTGGATCAAACAAACGGTCATAAGATGGTTTTTTAAGGTCGTTGCATCATATTACTATACAACGGTTGCATGAAATCATTGCTCTATTTTTTAAGCTTTAAATATAACTAAAGATGAAAATATAATTTAAGGCTATCAAAAAACTTTCCAGTATTGATACCATATTTCTTGACACTATTTGAAGGTGGGCTCTAATTTGATTGTTTCAGCTGTAAACAAACCGCACCCAAAAAATAATCTCTTTTTAAATTTAAAACTTCATTAAAAGAACTTAACAACCTAACAAACTTCGTTTAAAACTTAAAAATTTTAAATATTTAAGTATCATACCGTTGTTTTGCTTTAGAATTTTTAATTTTAAAATTTAAAAGTATACGCAATACCTGTTTGTATCACAGTTTTTTTTAAAATATTGAAAATTCGTCCAAATAATATCGTCCCAGATTTTTGGTGGATTTCGTTTAGATTCATCGAATTTCAAGTGAATAATTTCAATAAAAATGGTAAAGAAAATCCTTCTGCCTGGATTTTTGGTGAATTTTGTCCAGATTCGTCGAATTTCAAGTGAATAATTTCAATAAAAAAGCCTGCCTAAAATTACCAGACAAATGTTGACTTGGGCCTAATTTCTCCTGAGTTTCAATCAATTTCTGCCGAATTCAATCCCCCACGATGCTTAATCTGCATACGATTGACATTTTCAACTAAGTTTGACCGAGATATTACTTTTTGTTTTTTTTTTTGATAAAGAGTTGGTTGGTTTGATAGTAAAAAATTGACAAACGCATAATCAAATATTGAATTTGACCGTTTTTTTGTACCAAACCCAGTTTTGACTTTGGAATAGACTGGCCAAGGTACCCATTCATCGTCGAACAAGATGGACTATCGTTCAATCTGATAGATATAATTATGGATTAAATAAGGTGTTAAACCTATACAATGAGAAAATGTAGTTTTGGTACCAAAAATCCCTTCAACTCTTTGGAAATCTATATCTATCCCTAATTATTAAATTTGATCAAGCAGATTTGTAAACATTTAAAAATCTTGGAAATTGATGGTTTAGATAATATATGTTACCATTTTTAGGACTTCAAATCAATTTTTTTCATATTCATGCGGTTGAGATGAATAATTGAACGGTTTTTGGGCAGTACAACAACCTTTTGTAATGGATTTGAGGTGGGCCTTACTTCTATAATATAAAGTTGATGCCTTATGTACATTTTTTCCTTTAAAAATGTCCTAATATTTTATGGGAAATGACTCTGTGAGACCCTCTCACACCCATGTGTGTAGGACCCCAAATGATCACCATTAAATTTGGCACAGATCTCTAGAAAACTCAAGTCTTACACCCATGTGATTATTTTTCTAGATATCTGTATCAAATTTAATAGTGATCCTTTGAGTTCCTACACACATGGGTGTTGGAGGGTCTCATAGGATCATTACTCATATTTTATGTTTGAGTAATGATCCTATGAGACCCCCCCATACCTATATGCGCAAGACCCCAAGGATCACCATTAAATTTGGCGTAGATTTCTAAAAAAGTCAAGTCTCACAACCATGTAATAACTTTTTTAAAGATCTGTGCCAAATTTAATGGTGATCATTCGGGGTCCTACACACATCGATGTGGGAGGATCTCATAGGATCATTACTCTTTATATTTATGGCTTGTATTTAATATGAGTGACGATCACATAGGACCCTCCCCCACCCATGTGTATAGGACCCCTAAGGATCACCATTAAAGTTGGCAGAGATCTCTAGAAAAGTTATCACATGAGTGTAGGACTTGACTTTTCTATATATCCGTACCAAATTTAATGGTGATCCTTTGGGATCCTACATACATGGGTAGGGGAGAGTCCTATAAGATCGTTTCTCATTTAATATTACTTTTTGTTTTGTTAGTTGAGTGGAGAAGAAGTCTCCTACCTATTTCAAGAAAGGAACCCAAGGCACCCATGCTTCTCACCATTATGCACACATGAAAAATATCATCATTACCATCAAAGCCTTATCTCAACTGATTGGGTCGACTATGCAAATCTTAGTCCATCATTCCACTCTATCAATGATCATACCCTTAGTCACACTATAAGTTACTATAAATCTTCCTACTACTTCCATCCACGTCTTTCTAGTAGGAGTGACAATGGACGTGGACCCGACCCGGGACCTATCGGGTATCCCGAACTGGTTCGGGTATGGGTCCAACATTTGGACCCGACAGGTCAGATCCAGGTCCAAAACTTGAATCCAAACACTATACGGGTCCGGGTCTAGGTCTAGGTCCAGGTCTAGGTACAGGTATGGTTGAACTTGATCTGTACTTGTAAACTGTTAGAAATAAAATACTTCAAGCCTTATTCATTTGGGTGTATTAATGATCGTATATAATAAGAATTCATAATCTTTAACTATTAAATGACAAATAAGACAGCTTGAAATCTAATGGCGGGACGTGACCTTATTGCCAATAATTAGGGTATATGCTGGTAAAGTAAGCGCAAAAAGAAGAAGAAAAGAAGTTCATAATGAGGGTGGCAATGGACCCAACCAAACCTAGGACCTAACGGGTACAAGTAGGGGCCCAATTTTTTGACCTGACGGGTCAGGTCCGGGTCCTAAACTTAGACCCAAATATATTTGGGTCGTGGTCCGAGTCCACCCATACCTGACCCATTGCCACCCCTACCTTCTAGGCGTTCCTTTTCTCTTTTAGAACACTTGGACCACATCACCCATCTTAATTGGTATTATCCTAGGTTGAAAGTGCACCCTCCTAATTGGTGTTGTCCTAGGTCGACTGCAAATATCCAGACTACCTATGTCTACTTTTTCTAATGTTATCACCTATTGGAGATACTCCTAAGTTCTCTCCATTATGAATTCCATTATTTCTTGTCTTGTCGTTCAGCTATCTTAACATCATCTCAACTACAAGCATAGGTAAAAAATATAAAAATAAAATGATAAAAATATTTGTACATTTTTATTTTATCTTTTTATATGCATCATATTGAGCTGAAATTTTGCATGTCCATACTTCTCATCATCATTCTAATGCATCTGTAAAAAAATATAAAACTAATTAAATAAAAACCAAATCGATCAAACTAACCATACAAATTTTATACGTATTATTAATACAAATTTTAGAGGTATTTTGGTTTCATAATTTTATTTTTTTAATTTTTTTGTTTTCATGTACAAGTGCATAATGGGGAGAAATATAACATTCAAAATTTGACCTAACTCCAATGGGCATGAGCCTAAAACATGAAATATTAAGGATAACTTCTGAATTTCTACAAACTATAAAAATAATAATTTCATAATTTTCCCCGAAAAGTGAAAAACTGAAAACTGTACTTTTTCCTTAACACTCAAAAGGACTGTATTCCTTTTTTGGACGTGGTTGTGGTGAGTTAGCTTACTCACATATTGTTGTGTCCTCTTCATCATTAAACAACCATCTCCACGATGGATGTTACAAAAGGGTACCTCTAATAGAAAAAAAACGGTAGAAAAAATTTCTAAAGAAACACTAAATTTTATTTTAAAATAAATTAATTTCATATTGATGATCATGCTCATAGCTGAGATTAACAAACCCCAAAGTTTTAGATCCAAAATTCATACTTAAAGAAAATTTTGAATGGGGCACGCATATAAATAGATGAGTCCGCAGATCCACCTAATACTTTTCCTTCTCTTTTCTTGAATTGGCATTTCTGTGCAACTTTACGGTGCGTGAGTTTTCTAGGGTTTCGAACCAGCTTGGATCACTGTATGCGTAAGAACGCAAAACTTTGTCAAACTAAAAACAGGGTAGCGTGGAATCTAGGGCACGTGAAAGTGCATAAAAAAAAAGCGAAAAGGAGAGAGAGAAAGTGGAGAAGACAAAGATGGAGAATGAATGCGCCAATGCAATAATTTGATGTTGTCTTTTGCCTGCAACTCCCGAAATCAATGGCTGGCAGTTGTAATCACCTGCTTGAGAGCCATCAGCTTTTCATTGGCCCGTGAATATAGAGAGAGAAAGATGATATGGATATTCTATAGAGAGAGACTTTTTTTTGGGGTGGGTGAGCAAATTCATGCTTCTCCTCTGGTTTTAATGGCGCTTTCAAAACACAAATACATTCAAGTTGCTGCAAATCCATTTGTTCTAGAGACATATGAATTTGGAGATGCATAAATCTGAAGGTCTTTGAAGAATTGAATTAGTCACCGCAAATCTATTTTTATTGGAGACTTATGAATTCGAGGTACAAAAACAATGCAGGTCTGATGATCTTTTTTCAAGTATTGAAATGAACAGTCTAACAACAAAAATGACAAATGAATCATTGTTACGAAGAGGTCATTCGCCCATTAGATATTAAATTGGATATGTTTGGGTGTATCACAGTATTCGAAAAAAAATTAAGTTTTGAGTCTAGTCGATTACACACAACTATTGATATTATGCGCTCTTTATACTAAAAAGTAAATAGTATTTTTGTATACTTTTCCCGCTTTTTGTGAGTACATAGGATGGTGACTTTTAAACTTTTCGCCACTTTTATTTTCTCTTTTAGATTTCCTCCCTCTTATTCTCTCTCCCTTAACAATCAGTATTGGAATCTCTTTGCTTGACAATATGTTTGATTGGTTTGTACATCAAGTGATGAAGTTGTAAAAAATAGAACATGCTCATCTCTCTTTTAAAATCTCTTTTATGTTTTACTCTAGGGCAAGCTTTCTATACTTCCTTTACAACATAGAAGTTCTATCATCCCCCTTATCCAAACATCCATTTTGAATGGAGGGCTAAGTTTGTCCCAATCACAATATCATGTCTCTACACTATGTTATTTTAATTTTTTTCTATAAGCTATTTTGACTCCAAATTTTGGACGTCCATTCCTCTATTAATCTCGCATTAGCGAAAAATACAAAAAAAATATTTTTAATAAAATAAAATGACTAAAATACCCCTCAAAGTTTTAAGGGGTATTTGGTCGCTATATTTTATCGAAAAATTATTTTAAATATTTTTTATAGGTGCATCCCAATGAGAATATAGCACGTATCAAATTTCATATTCATACAATTTGTATAAAAAAAACTAAAAATAAAATACTTTGAGACGTCGGACCTAAGATCAAACGATGAGTAGCTCTTTTGATCAAAATTGAAAGGCTGGATGGTAGGGGGAGGATAGAACTTCTATGCTGTAGGGGAAGCATAGAAACCTTTCCTTTTACTCTAATCCAAATTTCTATTAAAAAAATATTTTATAGAGAAAAAACATGAGCTGTCTCAAAAAAGAAGGTAAAAAATTCTGAAAGCGCTTCACATGCTAATTATATTGAAAAATAAAAAAAAATAAAATAGTTTAAAGGGTGTAGTTTCTATAAGGTTGCAACTTTAAATAATCCAATTTAGGTGCACCTCTAAAGTTTATCATAACATATAATTTTGGTATAAAAGAAGTCTTAGGATTATCTGAAAATCTATTTCCATATCTAATTACAAAATTTTAAACTCCAAAAATGGTAAAATCAAGTGGATCTATAAACATATGAAAATCTTGAAAATGGACGATCTAGATAATGTGTTGCAATATGCACTATTTTTAAGACTCAAAATCTTTTTCTTTTTTTTCATATTTATACATGTTGAAGTCAAGATGATCAATTAGAGGGTTTTTCAACATTAAAACAACATTTTCCGATAGATTTTTAATATCCATCTTTAGTTCTATGTTTTAATGTTGCAACCTTATACAAACTTGTTCCTAGTTTAAATAGAAGATTAAGTGTCTCTAAAATAAAGTTAATGACTATAATAAAATAAAGTATATAAAAAATATATAGTGCATCAAGAGACGCAATTCTACATGTGCGCCCCCTGATGCACCTAACATCCATATTGGAGATGGATGTAAAAATGCGGTGGTCTCACCAAAAACCACAAACAATGGTCCAAAAAAATTTATCAAAAAATTTATTGTTATTTTTAAAATTATTCTCTTTTTATATTTTGAAAAGATGGATTTTGGTGGGAGGACTTATACAAATAGATGAGTCAGCCGACTCATAAAAACCTTGTCCCAAATAAAAGTAAAATATAAATTAAATTAAAATATTTAAAATTTACTTTTTTATACAATCTACTCTAGAAAAAAGTATGCAATCAAACTATTAATCTTGACCATTGAATGTGAAATTTCTTGACCATTGAATGTGAAATTGGGTGGGGTGGGGGTGGGGGTGTTCCTTTATATATGACCAAGGTAGGCTATATATTGATTGAGCCCTGATGGGCTAGATCAATCAGTGATATACCTCGTCCCATGGACCACAAAAGTCAACTACCAAATAATGTTTTTTTTTAAAAGGGCAGGCTTTCTATGCTTCCCCTACAACATAAAATTTATATACTTCCCCTTATCCAACCGTCTATTTTGAATGGAGGGCTAAGATTGCCCCAATCACAATGTCACGTCTCTACACTATTTTATTTGTATTTTTATAAACTATTTTGATATCAAATCTTGAACGTCCATTCCTCTATTAAACTCGTACTAGCGAAAAATATAAAACAATATTTTCAATGAAATAAAATGACCAAAATACCCCTAAAAGCTTCAAGGGGTATTTTGACCATTATATTTTATCGAAAAATTATTTTAAATATTTTTTATAGGTGCTCCCCAATGAGAAGATATCATGTACCAAATTTTATATTCATACAATTTGTATAAAAAAAAAAATTAAAAATTCAATACTTTGAGACGTCAGATCTAATATCAAATGGTGAGTGGCTCTCTTGATCAAAATTGGATGGCTGGATAGTAGGCAAAGCATAGATCTTCTATGCTGTAGGGGAAGTATAGAAATCTTTACCTTTTTGAAAATGTAGATCTAGATGAGAATCTATGATCATGGTTGATTGCTAGGGGGACCGGCCTAGCTCCCTCAATATATTGGGAACCAAGCGACTCTCACTAAGAACCTCTCAGTTCGATCCGGCCCTACTTTTTTTAAAAAAGACTTATTTTCTCAAAATTTTATTTTCTATTACCCAATTCTCTAAACCAAATAGTTGATACCAGTTATTTTAAAACATGTTGGGTCAGCACGGAATCGCCAGGTCTGACCTAGAAATTAGTCAGCCTGTCCTGGTTACGTGTATATAGGGAAACGACCAAGTATAGAAGGGAATCGACACTTCCGAATAGTAAAATGATAATTTTTTATAGTAAAATAGCGATCGGGACTACCGATTCACTGATCCATACCAGTTTTTGGGGTGCCCGATCTGGGTCACTAATCCATTTTTTAAATTACTACTGATACAATCAGCAATTCATGACCCAAGTTGATTTTCTTATGACCCGTTCATCTCAGCGACGCAGCTTTTCAAAGATTGGTAGTGTATATATATATATATATATATATATATATATATATATATATATATATATATATATATATATATATATATATATATATATATATATATATATATATATATATATATATATATATATATATATATATATATATGGAAAAGATGGTATTAGCCCACTAGCTCATATGAACATATGAGCCCAACAGCTCAGATTAAATCTGGGCCGATCTGACGATCATAGATGCCTAGTAGTGTTTGAATTTATTTATTTTTTCTTATAAATCTAAATCACTTAAAATTTTATATGTGTGTTTTTCTCATCAAAGCGCACCTAATAAAAATATAAAACAAATTATCCTCTAAAAGAAATGACCAAAATACCTTCTAAAACTTTTCAAGGGTATTTTGGTTAATTTATTTAATGTAAAATATTTTTTTGATATTTTTCGAAGATTTACTTATTTTTTATAAACACACGCTTAAAATTTCAAGAGATTTGTATTTGTAAATAAAAAAAAACTAAAATTCAAACACTACAGGACATTCATGATCATCAGATCGGCCCAGATTCAATCTAGAAAGTTGGGGTCATATGTCTATATGAGCTAGTGGGCTAATCCCAACTTTTCCCATATATATATATATATATATATATACAGGGAAAAGTTTATATAGAACCGAGGCTCTAAACAATCAAATTTGAGCCTACCTCAAAAATTTCACTAGAGGAGGTTCCTTTGATGCCCAAATATCCTCAAATTGATCATCTTGACATCAAGATGCATGGACATGAGAAAAAAATGGATTTCAAGTTTTCGAAATAGTGTATTTTCTAACGCATTTATTTTCAAGATTTTTAAGTTTTTATAGATCTATCGATCTACACTATTTTTGAAACTTTATATTTTATAAATAAAGATACAAATATATATTTTAAGGCTATCACAAAGATTTCCAATATTGAAACCACATTTCTCAATACTATTTGAAGGTAGGCTCTAATTTGATTGTTTAGAGCCTAGGCTCTATACAAACCGCACCTCTTATATATATAATTTATTAAATTGTCTTTAAAAATAATAAAGTATTACACCATTGACGAAATTTGCTCCCTATTGACAACTTCAAGCTTGCTCAGCCCATCCAGCTCAAAAAAACAAAACTAGGACAACTTGCCTGTTGGTCCTAGTTCAAAGAATCAAAGTAGCTATTAGAGAACATGTGCGTAGTAGTTCAACATTATTCTACTAAAAGAGGACCACAAAAAATTCAAATCATGAATTATTATCTCGAAACTCATTGCTTAGCTCACTTAAAGTAAGGTGCCGAAAGAGGTATTTTAGTATCGAAAATTTTTAGATGACTTGAAAATCTATTTTCAACTCCAATAGTAAAATTTAAAATTAAAAAAAAAAAAGTGCAGATTGAGCAAATATTAATACTTGGAAATCTTGAAAATGGACTGTCCATATAAGACGCTCTATTTTTAGGTGTTGAAACTTTTTTTTGTATATCTATATATCTTGAGGTCAAGATGGTTAAGTGAAGAGTTTCCAATGTTTTTACAACACTTTCCTATAGATTTTTTAGGTGCGTACTTCTAAAATATAAGGTTGGTACATTTTATAAACTTTTTCCTTTTATCTTTCTTTTTTTTTTTGTTTTCCTTTTTTCTTTCTTTCTTTTTTTTTTTTTTCCTTTTATTTATTTATTTTTTTTCTTTTTTTCTTTCTTTTTTGTGAGGTTCCATTATCTCACTTTTGTATCATGTTGCATCTCTAATGGTCAAGAATAGACAGTTTAGATTACAAGGAAATAAAATTGACTGCCATTATTTTATTTTGTTTTTAAATTTTGATATTTTGTAATAAATATTAATTGAAAATTAGGTGTTTACACTTTTCAATCAAGGGATCCTAAAAAGAAAAAAAAAAAACTCATTAAAATAATTGACCAACATGCCCCCTGAACATGCAAGGGCATTTTGGTCAATTTTTTACAAATTTTTTTTTCATTTAGTTGCACATGATTAAGAAGTATAATCACTTATTGGCCATTCATTTCCTTATTTATAATCTTGACCGTTGCCTTTTCAACATCCACATCGTAAGCACGTTGTACTTTTCTAGTTTCCCTCAAATAATGAAGGATAGGATGAAATATATTATTACTTAATGATTTTCTATTAAAATAGTACATATGAATACTAATGCTGTGCTGATTGAATCCCTCGATGACAAATAGAGTTGGATTTGAATGGGCCACTCAAGCATGTTACGTAGGTGATAAAATATCACCTCCAATTATTTTTCCTCATTGTCAAGTGAAATTTTTTTGTGATTATGGAAAGGTCGGATATTTACACATAAAGGAGATTTTGTTGAGGTTGAGATTTAGGGTTTTGGGCAAAACCCTGACAGCTACTTAGTTCTATTTTGGATAGAGGGAGTTCTACTTGATTGAATGGGCGGAAGTTGTGAAGCGAAGCTTCAAGTGATGTTGAATAAAAAGTGCTTATTCTTGCTCGAGGTGCAACACTCACTTTGCATGTGATTTTCTCGACCCGCCTTCAAATTATATCTCTAACCTCACTATACACTATGGATTCTCTTTCTCTATTGACCTCTCACCTTGACTCGAAAGCCGTTGTGCTAATATGCATCTATTTTATTGCTTGTCTTTGCTGGCTTGGAAGCCTACGTATACACTAGCACACCACGTTTTCTTCGCAGTTAGTTTTATTCATGCCGTTTTGTTTGCTTTAACGAGGGCTTTGACAAGATTTGGCTACAGTGCTTTAACTATATTTATGTATTTTCTTCTCACGATTTAGGGACTGGCTCAATCACAACTATTTGCCCCGAATAATGCAATTAATTAAAGGAAAAATGACCTCTAACCCCTCCTTGAAATTTTCATTTATATTAACCAGGGTTAACTAAAATCCCTTGCACCCCCTCAAGTTTTAAACTTTGGGACCATTTGCCCCCTAATTATATTTTTCTTTGTTCTTAACAAATTTGATCTCTTTATTTTACAAAATGCATCCATATATTTTTGGGGACTTGATATATACATTTTAGGAAAAATTTCATATAGAACCCTAATTTCTCGAATTATTTCATGGTCGACCCTCCTTCCATTTTTCTTTTAAACGGCATAATAAAACCCCTAAAGACACCATATCCCCTTTCATCTCTTATCTCCCTCTTTTATTAACTATCGATCATAAAAATTAGCCCTAATAAATCTTTTTATACCATTTCAACCCAAAAACTTTTTTAATGAGTGGAAAGGGAAAAAAAAAGATTAAAAACACTTTTGGGATAAAATGGTATAAAAAGATTTGTTGGAGCTAAATTTTATAATTGAAAGTAAATAAAAGTGGGAGATAAGAGATGAGGCGGTACGGTGTAATCCTTAAGGATTTCCTTATGCCGCTTGAAAGAAAAACGGAAAGACGGTCTACTATGAAATAATATGAGGAATTAGGGTCTACCACAAAATTTTCCCTAAATTTAATTAATGATAATAATTTATAAGTATTATGATTAATTAATAATTATAATAATATATTAATTGTTAAATATTTCATCCCTTATAAGTATTTTGATAAAGTTTTTTAATAAATAAATAACAATAACTATTAATAGTAACATATATCTTGATTAATCATTTTTCAACTTCAAATCATGTCTAAATTTATAGAGTGGGATCCACGGAGGTAAGATTGGTTTTAGGTGACGGAAGAGAAAGGTAAGGGAAAATTTTGTAAAATAAAAAGATCAAATATGTAAAAAAAAAAAAAAAACACACACACAATTAGGGGGCTAATAGTCCCAAAAATTTAAATTCAAGGGGGTATAAGGGATTTTGGTGAAACCTATGGGCTAATAGGGATAGAAGTTTCAGGGAGGGGGGTAAAGGTCATTTCCCTTATTAAATACAAAAGCCCGTCCCTTGAGTCTCAATAGGGAGAGTCTTGATAGTGTTATACTTATGAAACCCTAGACAGAGAAAGGGAAGAGAGCAACTCAATCCTATTCATTTAATACAATTCACGATTTACATTCTAATGTATACATATATATACACATTGGACAAAATTACCCTTGAGGGTAAATAATAAAAGAATTGTCCTATACAACACTACTAAAGACAAACAGTCTCTCTTTTAACAACCCCTCAAGCCGAGCATGCATCTTGTGCATCGAGAGCTTGTCTGTGGACTTATGGTGTCTTGGTCTGGTCAAAGCCTTGGTAAACATGTTTGTCAATTGATGGGATGAAGGAGCAAAGGTCATGGAAATAGCACCAGATACCACTTTTTCTCTAATGAAATGATAATCAACTTCTATGTGTTTAGTGCGAGCATAGAAGATAAGATTGGTTGGTAGTCGCATAACGCTTTGATTATCACAAGCTAGAGTGGTTGACTTAATTGTGGAAATACCAATCTTCTTAAGGAGCATACGTAGGCAAGTAATTTATGTTGCGACAATACCCATGACTTTATATTTTGATCATGTACCGGATTTTGATACTCAGGCCTGCTTTTTGCTACTCTAGGAAATGAGACTCGTTCTCAAGAAGATACACGATCATGTAATGGACCTACGATTATTGGGACACCATGCCCAATTAGCATCAGAGTATGCTTTGAGGTCAAGTGAGTTAGAAGAAATATAAAATAAGTCATCATGTATAGAACCTTTTCAAATACGTCAAAGTCCGTTTTATCGCTTCCCAATGAGGTTGGTGAGGTGCTTGTATGAATTAGTATACAGTGTTAACTGCATAAGCAATGTCAAGCCATGTGAATGTGAGATGTTGAAGACTACCAACAACACTTATATACACGGAAGGATTAGATAACAACTCCCCTTCTTCAGTCCTCAACTTTTGATTTACTATAGCCCGGATGAAAGTAGGCTTGCATTCCAACATTCTTGTTTTTTTAGAGTAAATCAAGAATATACTTATGTTGGGTGAGAACAATCCCTTGTTCTGTCCGATGAATTTCAATATCCAAAAAATATTTCAGTTCTCCAAGATCTTTCATCTCAAAGTTCAACTTCAATTTTTCCTTAATATATTCAATGCTTTTAATATCATTTCCAATAACAATGATGTCATCCACGTAAATTAGAAGGAGGATAATGCCTAAGGATGATATTTTTAAAAATAGGGAGTAGTCAATCTTGCTTCTTTGAAAGCCATTAATATGAAGTAAACAACTGAATTTACCAAACCATGTCTGAGAAACTTGCTTGAGTCCACAAATAGCCCTTTTTAATTTGCAGATGTGATGAGGTCGTAAGCGGTCTACAAATCCTTTGAGTTGTTTGCATATACACTTTCTCCTTCAAATCACTATGAAGAAATGCATTTTTCACATCAACTTGATGGAGTTTCCAATAAAACATAGATGACAGAGCCATGATGCATCGAATAGTGGGGGCTTTTACAACTGGACTAAAGGTTTCATCATAATTAATGCCATATTTTAGACTAAACCATTTGGCCGCCAGTCGAGACTTCAACATTTCAACAGAACCATCAGATATGACCTTAACTTTGTACACTCATTTGGAGCCCACAATATTTTTGCCTTGAAGCAATAACACTAGTTCTCATGTAT
The DNA here is from genome assembly GCF_054954075.1 of Amborella trichopoda. Taxonomy (NCBI): domain Eukaryota; kingdom Viridiplantae; phylum Streptophyta; class Magnoliopsida; order Amborellales; family Amborellaceae; genus Amborella; species Amborella trichopoda. The sequence goes on along the minus strand of NC_142338.1, from coordinate 47,113,122 downwards.
GATTCTTCCAGTCGGGACTTCAACATTTGAACAGAACCATCAGATATGACCTTAACTTTGTACACTCATTTGGAGCCCACAACATTTTTGCCTTGAGGCAATAACACTAGTTCTCATGTATGATCCTTTTAAGTGCATCAATCTCTTCTTTCATTGACGCCAACCACATAGTGTCAGAGGCAGCTTCTTCATAGGTGGTTGGTTCTTGAATTTGAGAAATTTGTATTGCAAATGCTTGATAAGTGGAAGACAATCTCTCTTCTGAGGTAAAACTTTCAATAGGTAGTTTGACTTTACGGGCTTAGAGGTGGTGTTAGAAGAAGGAATGGTTGCAGTGTAAACCTGGTAGTCTAACAGATGTTTAGGAGGTTGTGTTGGACGAGAGGAACGACGTGGTCGTATAGTTGAAGCTTCTAAGGGTTTTTAAGATAAATCGTGTGGCACTATAAGAGATGCATTTAGGTTTGAAGTAGGAGCGAGAGAAGATGGTGGTGAAATGGCTGCTGAGGAAATTGGTTGTACATTAGACCTGTCATAGTGAGGAGGTGACTGATGAGGGCGATGCTACTGAGATAAGTCATCTGTAACTTCATAGGAGAGAGGAGCTTCCGAGAGTATTTTTCTGCAATTGAAATAGATACAACACATTATTTGGCATGTCATTACTTGTGTGAGTTGGGAACCCTGGTCCTTAAAATAGAATCGAGTTTCATCAAATGTTACATGTCTTGCAATAAAGAAATAACATGACACCTTGTCATAATAAGGATAACCTTTATGTTCTGAACCGTATCCAACAAACCCATACTCATAAGCCTTATGAGAACATTTATTTCGTTGAGAAGGGTGAATATGTGAGAAACATACACAACCAAAGACACGAAGAAAAGTGTAATCTGGTTTGCTACAAAAAATCTTTTGAAAAAGAGTTATGAAAGATAATGTAGAGTTTGGTAATCTATTAATCTGATACACCTCAGTGGAAAAAGCTTCTAGCCAAAGGAATTGTGGTAGGCCACTAGCATACATCATGGAAGACTGCTCTCAATGATATGTCGGTGCTTGTGCTTAGCAACATCATTTTGTGCTGGAGTGTAGGGACATGAATTTTGATGATGAATTCCATGTTGACTCAAATATTCTTTAAAAATATGCGAGGTAAATTCACCTCCACCATTAGACCTAAAGGCCTTGAGTTTGCAAGCAATATAAGTATGAAATTTAACAAAATATTTAAACACATCAGATTTTTGTTTCAAGAAATATATCCAAGCATATTGAGTATAATCATCGACAAAAATAATATAAAACTTAGAACCAGATAAGGAGGTAACAAGAGCTGGACCCCAAACATCATTGTGAATTATATCAAGTGGAGCATTAAACTTTCTATTAGTTGAGTCAAGTGTAGACTCAGAATGTTTTCCTTGCTAACAATATGAACACAATGAATTGGAAGGTAGGTCATCAACAAAATTAGGTAGAGCTAACTCTCTTCCAACATATAAGCCTTCTCTTGACACCCCCTCGGCAATTACTTTCCCACTTTGTAGACCCTTCACAAAACAACCACGACAACATTTAAAATCTTTGGCAAATTGTGATACGGAAATAAGTTGTTTCTTTAGTTTGGGAACAAGCAAAACATTGGGAATATTTAAAGAACTCAGGGTAGTGGAAATAGCCACAGATTCAATGTAGGTTATAGGTAAAGCAGTACCATCTCCAGTGAAAAACCATGCAGGGATCGTGGTAAGCGATCATACCTCACAGTTGAGAGTTGTCATATGTTCATATAGGCAGTTGCACCAGAGTCCATAAGCCAGGATTAATCAGTTGGAGTGGTGACCGATACGTTGCTGAAATCATGGACTAGTGCATTATGAGATGATAAAGCAATTTTTATTTCCTAGAAGTTTTTAGCAATGTGTCCATGTCTTCCACAATACTGATAGGTTACACGAGGTGTACTCATTCAGCCACGTACTCAACCATATCCACCACGGTACCCTGGTGATGCGTTCACCAAGGCTTGAGGCTTACTTTTAGCGACCAATGAAGATACAAATCAAGTTTCATATGTAAGAAGGGAGGATCGAAGCTCTGAAAAGGACGGGAATGGAGGCTTGGTCAAAAGGGATGTCTCAAAGGACTTAAACTTTGGACCAAGACCTTTGAGAGTATAGAGGACCATGTTTTGATCACTTACTGGACTACCAATTGCTGCAAGATGATCACATATAGTTTTGAAATTGTTCAGATATTCAATCACTGATTGATGTCCCTTTTGTAAATTGATCAATTCAGATTTAAGTTGGAGAACATTGGTAAATATTTCCCTTTGAAGGAGACAAAAGAAGTCTTTCCAAGAAGATAAGAAGCTATTCCTTTTTAAGAGGTAAAGAAAATGGAGATTAAGAAGAGTAAGAAACTGGAGGTAAATGGGTTCCTGTAACAATCCTAAAATTTCAAAAAAAAAAAAGAAAAGAAGAGAAAAGATGCTTTTAAATAGGTGATGGTCTGTTTAAATAGGGGAGGTGAGCACTCCCACCCTAGAAAATTTTGAGATCTCTCTCTCTCTGGTCGAAACACAGTGAACTCCTCTCTCGAACCGAATTTTTATTGGAAGCTCCCTCTCAAATATTTGTGAGTAAGTGACATCGTCTTCCTGAAAAATAGTCTATTTCTAATAAATAGTGATATTTTCGTCTAGGATCTTTATTTTATCAGTTTTATGTGCAAGTGACCTCATTGTCTTGAAAAATAATTCATTCTTTTTAAAAATAAAATGAAATAATTATTTCTGCTTATTATCATGAATTTTAGGCGCGATAAATTTTATGCGCACGTGACCTCATTATTTTGAAAAATAATCTTTTTGATAAAAATTGTGATATTTTATCTATGTTAGAAATTTTGAATGCTGTAAATTAGAAAAATAAATTTATTTATTTTTCTTGTTTATTGTTAGAAATAAATGTGATATTTCTGCTTTTAGTAAAATTGTGATATTTCTTTCTACTGTTTTGAATATTTAGACATTGTAAAATTCATGTGCAAATGACTGTCTTATTATTTAAAAAAATTGACATTTTTGCAATTGATTATAGTATTGTTGTGAAATGTTTATTTGTGGATTGATATCCCATAAATTGTAATAATTCCGTATTCTTGAATTTTTATAAGAGTTTTTCTATACATATTAAATTGGCAATTTTGTTAGAATGCCTTTACAAACTGCTACCTTTCTAAATTTGAGCCCAAAATATTTGATTGGTTATTTTTGAAATGTTATATAGAGTGATTGTTATTAATGGTTTAAGTGAAATTCATATTAATGATTTTAGTGATATGTTGAGTACATGATATTGCTGCTTTCGAATGTTTAAAGAGATTTAGAAATAATTTAAGTATGCAAGTGGACTCATCCGGTTCGCCGGTGAGGTATAAGTGGACCTATCTGGGACGCCGGTAGGGATTAAGTGGACTCATCCGGTACGCCGGTGAGGTATAAGTGGACCTGCAGGGATTAAGTGGACCTATCTAGGACGCCGATAGGGATTAAGTGGACCCATCAGGACGCTGATGGGGTATATAGGTGACCTACTTGGGACGCCAGTAGGGTATTTTGTGAAATCCTTTGAATTATGTACTGCCGTTAAAAGTGTTATAAGCATTTCAATTACTCGGATTATACTTAATTATGCAATTATTGAAAGTGAAACTGTTGATGCATTTCTATTAATAGATCTCATTTTGGAAAATATTGATATCTTTCAAACATGATTATTTTTTGGATTATGATGATTACTTACTGAGTAGCCAAACTCATCAAACTATGGTAAACATTTTTCAGGATAACTGCGGATTCATTTTGAGTGCTAGTCAAGATCAACCTTGGAAGATACTGTTGTTGTGCTAGCTTTCTTTATTTACTTTGTAAGACCTCGCCACTGTAAATTTGTCCTATCAATAGATGTATATATGTTTTGCCTGTCACATCTCTGGAATAACAGTATTGTAAATTCTTAGGGAGTGACAGTTCCCTTTTTCTTTTTCTTTTTCTTTTTATGCAGTAATGATGAAAGAGAGAAAAGAAGAACGAGCAAGGAATGAAGGTGTATTGGAGAGAGAACAAGAGATTTCAAGAAATTAAGAGAATGACGAAGAAAATTGCTTGAGGAGGAAGATAGAGAGAAAATGAGTTGAGGAGAGTATTGGCACTTACAAATTATGATATTTGTGACAAGAATGAGATCGTGACAAGAAGCGAGGTCTAAGCTATGATAGCATGTTAAACTTATGAAACCCTAAACAGAGAAAGGAAACCGAGCACCTCAATTCTATTCATTCGATACAATTCACGATTTACATTCTAATGTATATATATATATATGGAAAACACTACGCAATGCCTATAGACGAAAATGAACAGTGATTTCGCCTACCCCCATCACCGTTCAAAGTTCATCGTACGATCACAATTGTCTAGATTGGAAAAAGCTGAGGTTAGCCCACTAGCTCATATGAACATATGAGTTCATATGAGCCCAATGGCCCAGATTGGATCTAGGCCGATCTGACGGTCACAGATGTCTGTAAGTGTTTTAATTTTAATTTTTTTTCCACAAATCCAAATCACTTGAAATTTTAGGAGTGTATTCATCAAAAAAAAATTTAAAAAATAAAACACTACCGGACAATCGTGACTGCGCAATGAAATTTGGACGGTGATGAGGGTAGGCAAAATCACTATTTATTTTCGCCTGTAGACGTTGGAAAGACTTTTCTTATATATATATATATATATATATATATATATATATATATATATATATATATATATATAAAGCTTGGGTGAACCCATTAGCTCACAAGAAAAAATGAGCTCAATGGTCCAGATTGAATCTTGGCCGATCTGACGTTCACAGATGTCTGGTAGTGTTTGAATTTTATTTTATTTTTCTACAAATCCAAATCAATTGAAATTTTAAGTGTGTTCTTCTCATCATGCTACACCTAAAAAGCTTGGGTGAGCCCACTAGCTCATATGAACATATGAGCCCAACGGCCCAGATTGAATTTGAGCCGATCTGACGATCACGGATGTCTGGTAGTGTTTGAATTTTATTTATTTTTTTACAAATCCAAATCACTTACAATTTTAGGTGTGTATTCTTCTCATCAAGGCACACTTAATAAAAATATATAAAAAAATTATTTGTAAAAATTAAAATGGCCAAAATACCCCCCGAAGCTTTTTGGGGTTATTTTGGTCAATTTATTTCATGTAAAATATTTTTTCTGATATTTTTCAGAGATTAACCTGTTTTTGATGAACATACGTATAAAATTTCAAATGATTTAGATTTATAAAAAAATAAATAAAATTTAAACACTAACAGACATCCGTGATTGTCAGATCGGCCATGATTCAATTTGGGCTGTTTGGCTCATATGTTTATATGAGCTATTGGGCTAACCCCAGCTTTTTCCACACACACACACACACACAGATATATATATATATATATATATATAGGAAAAGTCTTCCCAACGCCTATAGGCGAACATGAACAATGATTTCTTCTACTCTCATCACCGTTCAAAGTTCACCGCATGATCATGATTATCCAATAGTATTTTATTTTCCATTTTTTTCTACAAACTAAAATTTGGAGCTCGTGCACACTTTAGTGAGGCCCACCTAATAAAAATATTAAAAAAAATAATTTGCAAAAAAATATTTGACCAAAATACCCTTGAAACTTTAGGGGGTATTTTGATTAATTTATTTCATGTAAAATATTTTTTTTATATATTTTTTAGATTTACCTATTTTTTATGAACACACGTTCCAAATTTCAGATCATTTTTTGATTTTTTTAAAAAATAAAAAATTACCGGACAAACGTGACCGTATGATGAATTTTGGACAGTGCTGAGGATAGACGAAATCACTGTTCATTTTTGCCTATAGGCATTTTGTAGTATTATATATATATATATATATATATATATATATATATATATATATATATATATATATATATATATATATATATATATATATATATATATACACACACACACTCACATTGGACAAAATTACCCTTGAGAGTAAATAATAAAATAATTGTCCTATACAATACTACTAAAGACAAACAATCTCTCTTTTAACATATATGCGTACAAGTACCTAGACGTAGTTATGATGCTCAGTACCGAGAATGACATTTCTGTTGGGTTTATGTGGCCTTTAAAGAGCATTTTATATAGTGAAACATAAACTTTGTGGGAGTATGGTCCTCTTGTGGACCATACTAGGCAAATGCGATTTACCGATACTTGGACCAGGCTCGATGTGTTAGGCCAGACGAGTTTGGAAAAACCCAAGATACCTGGGTATAGAGATCTATCGAAAAGGGTTGAATACGTTAGCCTTTGATGAGGTCGGTGTATGCCTAGATGAGAGCCGAGGGACTGTGTGGTCATTGCGTGTGATGAATAGCCTTTAAAGACATGGTTAAAAACATCATCGTTATATCATCACACAAGATGGACATAGATAGCCATAATGCGATTCACCTATGAGGGTGAAGCGTTTACATGTGCGATAGATTATCCTATGCATCGTAGAGTTATGATTATATTATGGTCTGGAGGACCATGACTTTTTGTCTCTAAGGGAGAATCTGAAATCTATAAACTGGGATTACGTTCTCTAGTCTGCTGGCTGACTTTGGTGGTCCAATCATGAGTCCCTGTAGTAGACTGTGGGTCATGGGAACTGCTGGGTCAGTTTGAGAAAGCTAAGTGGATTGTGGTCCGCAATTGAAGGTGAAGTGCTCTTGATAAGTTCCTAGATCTAATGGATTTGATTCCCATTAAAATTAATTAATTTTATATTATGTGATTTTTATAATGTTTATTTAAAATTTTGTGAATCTTTTGATATTTTATTTTTATCATTTAGATTTATAAATTAAGATAAATTAATTTTTCAATATTTTAAACAAAATATAAGATTTAAAAATTTTAAATACAAAATAAAATATTTTCTAAAAATATATGGGACCCTCCATAAAATATAGGGGCCCAAATTCAAAACGTATGGATTGGGTGGGGCCTACGTGTGGCCAAGTGGCACGCCCCACCCATTGGGATAACGTGTTCACCAAAATTGGGGTCAAAGTTATCCCGTTGTTTGTTGGCTTATCTTTTGGGTATAGCCAACTTATATGATAAAGTTGAATATTTGAAATATTTAATGAATCTTTAAATGTAGATTGCTTGATCCCATCAGTAAAAATTAGATATACTTCATTTATTTAAAGATTTGATGAGAATAAATATAAAAAATGGAGAATAAGGCTCTAGCTCATCTCTTGATCAAAGAGATGGATGATTCAAATATCTCACTGTCTCCCTAAATCAATGGTCAAGACCCTACGAATTAAGGTAAACCTCAAAGCATAGAAAATCTATAAAAAAAAGCTATCCCACCTCATAAAATCTCCACACCTATTTTCTCTTCTCTCTCTAAAGGTTTATCTCTCTCTCAAAGATCTAACTATAGGTGGCACGTCCCACCTAGGACTTCAAGATCTCTACGAAGTTGTTTTTCTCAAAGATCTATCTATCTACAGGTGGCACGTCCCACCTAGGACTTCAAGATCTCTCTGAAGTTGTTTTTCTCAAAGATCTATCTATAAGTGGCACGTCCCACCTAGGACTTCAACATCTCTCTATAGGTGGTACGTCCCACCTAGGGCTTCAAGATCTCTCCAAAGTTGTTTTTCTCAAAGATCCACCTAGGGCTTCAAGATCTCTTTATAGGTGGCACGTCTCACCTAGGGCTTCAAGATCTCTCTATAAGTGGCACGTCCCACCTAGGGCTTCAAGATCTCCCCCAAGTTGTTTTTCTCAAAGATCTATCTATGGGTGGTACGTTCTACCTAGGGCTTCAAGATCTCTCCCAAGTTGTTTTTCTCAAAGATCTATCTATAGGTGGCACGTCCCACCTAGGGCTTCAAGATCTCTCCCAAGTTGGTTGTTTTTCTAAAAGGACATGCCCCAACTAAAATCTCTCTCAAACCAAGGGTGATCTCTCCCAAGTTGTTTTTCTAAAGGGGCATGCCCCAACCAAAATATCTCTCAAACCAAGGGGACACGCCCAAGTAATCTCTCTCAAACCAAGGGACCACGCCCAAGTAATCATGCCCACGTCGTCTCTCTCGTTTATAGGTGGCACCACAAGCTAACGCACACCCAAGTTAAGGTTAGCTTGTAGTGATTTAATTTTTGAGTAGCAAAGGGGATGATCCCCGTGTTAATAGATCTCTCCCTCTCTCTTTAATCTATCTATCTCAAAAGTCACCCCAAAGGGGTTTGAGCAAGACTAAGGCATTGATGCCTTAGTTAGTTGGTTCTAAATTGAGATCGATATGTTATTGAGAGGGTTTTGCCATATATAGGAGAATCAAGATACCGATCATAGATTTCGAGCATCATCGGAAGGAGACTCGACGGGGGGCTTACTGTACTAAGCCCGATTGAGGTAATCTCGAGCAATTTTACCTGTTTAAATCTTTATATATGATTTGATCTTCTCTTCCCAAAAAGCAAGGAGTTAAGGTTTTGATTTAAGGAATTGTATTAAATACTGATAGGAAGTGAGAACTGCGTTTCTTTTCTTTTATTTATTTTTTCAAGAGTTATTTATTTGTAATTGGACACTATCAGTGATCTTGCCAGTGTAAAAATAAAAAAGTTTTAATTTATATACACCACTTGATCACATAGACTAACTTTCATTTCATCACCATTTTTTATTATAGATATAGCGATGATGATGGAATCGATAAGGGTTGGTTCGATGGTTATTTTGTGGTAGTGGAAATGGGAATCGGTGCTGCGTTGCTGATTGTGAGCTAACCTTTGTACTTACGAAATTTTATAAATATTCCATGGTAATAATGTCATTTCCTTATTGGTTGTCTGTCAACCATATACACTTGTGTCTTTGTGGTAAATTGCATTGTGTTTTGTAGTGTATTCTTGCAATTTTGGAATCCCACCACCAAATATAGGTTTTGGTTATTTTGCGTAAAATTGATTTGTTCGTGATAGACAATTAGGTCTCAAGTTATTGGAGATTGTTGTTATGGGGTTCACCGCAACGATTGGCGATTGAAGAAGCCTTGGTTGCCAACCTAACACACCCCTTTGCAATTAAAATTCGAACATTTTGTAATTTAATTTGAATTTTGGAAGTAATATAGGGTAGAAATGGAAGCAAAGCATGGGTGATTGTAGCAACAAAAAAAATGTATATCAACAATACAATCATTAAAAAATTTAAATGAAAGTCCAGAATTAGGCATCATAATGAGTTTTTTTTGTACTCATACACACAATTTTTGCGATCAGTAGGTTCTCGTACAATCTCCTGCTAGATTAACTGAAACTAGAGGAAAAAAGGAACCACAAATTGAATAAAAGGAACACCCAAACCTCTTTAGGCATTTATTTTTTTGACCAATATCTTTAGGCATATGATTATATTAGTTAACCCTTGTCAAAACAAAAAAGCATCAGAGTAATTACGAATATGGTTTCAACTCTCAAAAAGTCACATGTCCACTTGGATATTAGATGAAGAGAAGACTTATTTGTGTCACAGCCATTTGCAATGAACAAGTAACCCGTTAGAAAAAATAATTTTGATACCCCGTCACTAACTTTGATTTTTTTTTTTTTTTTGGCATCTACGTCATGATTTTTTTGTTTTTTGTTTTTTTTGACAAAAACATCCTCTAATTGCATGTTTTTTTTTGTTTTTTTAATCCTTATCCAAGCGGTTCGGCAAAAATATGTATCAAACCAGCTTCATTAAAAACAATGATGCCAATCGGGCACATAACCGGTTCAGCACAATATGTATTGGACTGACTTTTTAACAAGGGCCGTGAGCATTGTGCCTGTGGAAATGTAGTTCCTAAAGATAAGTGTAAGTTTCTATATTTCCACGGGCCTCTCTTTTTACGGCCCCTCGCTCTCTTGCTCTTCCTTTCCCCGCTCTCTGTTCCATGCCTTCATCTTGACTGTTAGCCTCTTTCTCCCTCTACTAAACAGAATTACTGTCTTTTCTCTCTCTACAACTTTTGACCGCTGTCATCAATGCCCTTGGCAGCCCTCTGTTTCACTCATCTAATCCCTCACTATATCTGCTCTCCTTTTTTTCTCTCCATCTCTGCTCTTCTCTTTTTGTGTCTGATATCTCTAGCCTCTTTTTCTCTCCACTCTTTTTTTTTATTTCTTTGGTAAGTCTTCCTCTTTTTATGGAGTCATTCTCTGAAAACCCCCTTCTCTTTTTTATTTCTTTTGGTAAGTCTTCCAATTCGCGAGAGCTGCTTTTGATGCAACGGGGTTCCAGCCCTTTGGGTAATTCATGTTTTCCATGGGGTTTACGGGGTGTGAACAATCTGGGCAATACTTGTTTCATGAATTCGGTTCTCCAAGCTTTGCTTCATACTCCACCTCTGAGAAATTACTTTCTTAGTGATCGCCATAACCGGAAACTTTGTCAAAAGAGCTCACCTTCTGGTCTTTGTTTGGCTTGTTTTCCACTTCTCCCCATCTTTGCCTGGCCACTCGCATTCGGCCACCATCAGGGCCCATGAAGTGATGGCTGCCAACCTCCTGCTGCTTCCTATTCGTTTTCATGTCCATTCTCCCTTGCTTTCTTTTCATTCTAAAAAAAAAAAAAACTTGTGTGCTTTTCCAAGAAACTTTCCCATGATAACCATTGCTGTCATGCTCCCCTCTAATGCCGGACCCTTGGTGAGCGAGATCTGAAACTGCTTCTAAATTCATTTATGAAAATGGTCGATTTACTCTATCTGCAAAAATCTCTGTCGAGTTGTGTTTCGACTCTCTGTTTTTTTTCTCTGCCGAGTTGTGTTTCGACTCTCTGCTTTTGTTTCTCTGCCAAGCCGTGTTTCGACTTTTTATTTTTGTTTCTCTGTCGAGTCGTGTTTTGACTCTTTGATCTGTCTCTCTACTGAGTCATGTTTCGACTCTCTGATCTATCTCTCTGTTGAGTCGTGTGTCGACTCTCTGATCTATCTCTCTGTTAAGTCGTGTGTCGACTATCTAATGTATTTTAGATTTTACTGTTCTCAACTCCAAATCTAATGTCCAATTGTTGATCCGTTGCTGATTTATGTTGGCTCTTCCATGGGCCTCCTGTTTGATGATCAAAGGCCGTCTATTCCTGAGGCCGTCTGTTTCTTAAGGCTGTCTATTCCTGAGATCGGCCGCTTTCTGTGCTTGTTGTTCAAGCAATCTGAGCATGAAGATATCTACTTCTATCGGTCATGCCTTGCACCGGAAGACTTGATGTCGGTTTCTGTGGATCATTAATTTGCAGCTCAAGCTTCTTCTGTTCCTGCTTCTTTACTAAGGCCTTTGTTCAGATGTCGAACCTCAAGATGTTCTCTCTTAACTCATCTTGAGTTTGAGGGGGAATGTGGAACTATAGAAACTTACACTTATCTTTAGGAATAATAATTCATTCATTTTATATGTACCCATGTTAAGAAGGTGGTTCATTACATATGTTAGTTTTTATAGTACTACACAACTTTCTAACCCCATAAATTGGGGCTCTTGTTCACATCTTTGAGAAGCTTAATAATACACCTCTTATGGGGGGCTTAAGGCCCAATTATACAAAAATACAGTTTCTCACAGTGCCGAATAGACATCATTAACTGTGCGTCATTCTGGCACAATGTATGCCAACCGACTTCAATAAGAAAAAAAGTAAAAGAATACCTAAGAGAGGTATTTCATAAATAAATAAATAAAAGTTACTTTTTTTACTTGAGGGAGTGCAATAATAATAATAATAATAATAATAATAATAATAATAATAATAATAATAATAACAATAATAATTTTAGAGTTAGTGATGGGATATCAAAAAAGGCAAGCTTTCGATAATTTCCCTACAATATAAAATTTATATACTTCCCCTTATCCAACCGTCGATTCTAAATAGAGAGCTAAGATTGTCCCAATCACAATGTCACGTCTCTACACTATTTTATTTTTAATTTATTTGATATAAATTATTTTGACACCAAATTTTTGACATCCAATCCTCTATTAAACTTGCAATAGTGAAAAATATAAAACAAATATTTTCAATGAAATAAAATGACCAAAATACCCCTAAAAGATTCAAGGGGTATTTGGTCATTATATTTTATGGAAACATTATTTTTAATATTTTTTATAGGTGCGCCCCAATGAGAAGATGGCACGTACCAAATTTTATATTCAATACAATTTTTATAAAAAAACTAAAAATAAAATTATTTGAGACGTCGAATCTAAGATCAAAAGGTGAGTGGCTCTCTTGATCAAAATTGGACGCGTGGATGGTAGGGGAAGCATAGATCTTCTATGCTGTAGGGGACGTATAGAAACTTTCCCTATAAAAAATACTAAAGAAACATCCTTAGAAAGAGTTTGGAGGTTTTTATAATGAGTAATGATCCTATGAGACCCTCCCACACCCATGTGTGTTGGACCCCAAAGGATCACCATTAAATTTGATACAGATCTTTAGAAAAGTTATCACATGGGTGTGAAACGTAACTTTTTTAAAGATCTATATTAAATTTAATGACGATCCTTTAAAGTCTTACACACATAGGTTTGGGAGGGTCATACTATTCACTTCCTTTATTGGATTCCAATAAACCTATAAAATGGGATTCGATAGTGCAATCATGAAAAGTCTTATCAAATGGGAGTTGCTTTTAGGAGTTGGCGTGCAACAACGTGCATTTTTTTTTTAATTATTTTTTTTGACCCCACCGTAGGTCCGTCCATTTTTTATGGCTACATTTTATATATGGATGCGGGTTTGGTGACGCCCTAACTTTGCCAAGTCACTTGGACGCAACCTAACCCGGACCTAGTTTTAGACTCAATCTCTAGAAATAAAAAAAATGAAAATAATTGATTATACATATAAATATATCTATATGAAAAAAGTATTAAAAGATACCATTTACTTTTAAAAAAAGTTTACATAAAGTTGTAACTTTAAAATGTAGAATTAAATATGCACCTTAAAAATCCATTATAAAAAGTTGTTTGGATGTTGGAAGTTGTAACTTTAAAATGTAGAATTAAATATGCACCTTAAAAATCCATTATAAAAAGTTGTTTGGATGTTGGAAAACCCTCTAATTGATCATGTCGGCATTGAGATGTTTGAATATGAAAGAAAAAAAGATTTCGGGTCTACAAAATAGTGTATCTTGCAACACATTATCTGAACCATCCATTTTCAAGATTTTCATGTGTTTATAGATCTATTTAATTTGAATCATTTTTTGAGTCTAAAATTTTATAATTAAATATGAAAATAAATTCTCAATTCACCCTAAGAATTTTTTATATCAAAATTATATTTATAATAAAATTTAGAGATGCGCCTTAATTGGATTGTTTAAGGTTGCAACCTTATGCAAACCAGACCTTTTACTTGTAGTAAGTATTTTCCATATTTTATACTTTTTATAAACCTGATAAAGTCGAAACGGTGCCCGGAACTGGACCCAACCCCGGTCAGGTCCAAGTCATTTGGACCTAGGCCCAACGCGTCAGGTCGAAAACATGCACTAGGACCCAAACCCGATTGTCTACCAACCTGACCCCCACCATAAGGAAAATGGTTTTGGAGCTCTTTGAATGCTCTAAATGTAGGGTGTTGGGGGTGGTTTATAGGCTTGGTAGTAAGGGTGGCAGGATGCTACAATACAATGTTTAGTGTGTTATTTACTTTTAGGGCGCATATACAATGCTCCCTTAAGAGCTTACTTTACTTGTACTTCCTCGATCTAACGATCTAATTGGGAAGACTTTTTTAATTTGAAATTTTGGAAACCACTTAAGAATTATTTAATTGATTGTTCTAAAAAAAATTGAAATTTGAGTTTTCTATCACTTCATCTCACCATCTAAAAATTGGTTGGTCTCTATTAAATCTTGAGAACTTATTTTTTTCAATTACGTAGAGGGTAAATTTAGGAGATTCTTTATATTATAGTTATTATGGTTAATCCAAGGATGGAAGAGGTTACATCCCCAAATTTTTGAATCCAAAAACTAACTTTGGTTACTTTTAATGGTAGTTTAGGATAATCGATTTTTTTTTCATTGATCCAAAAGAGGATAAGTATACATGCCAAATGAGATCCCTTGATTGTAGGGATTTACAATTTGAAATAGAAACCATCTAACAAATAATAAAACTGTCCAACCCTCCCCCTCAAGTTGGAGGGTGAATATCGAGAACACCCAACTTGCGAATCAAAAAATTGAATTAGTTTCGGCCAAGAACTTTAGTGAATACATCAACAAGCTGCCGTGCTGTTGAAATGTAGGAGGTCCGAAGAACTCCATTTTGGATCTTTTCTCGAATGTTGTGACAATCAATCTCAATGTGTTTTGTCCATTCATGAAACACAGGATTGACAGCAATATATAATGCAGCTTGATTGTCGCAATAGAGAATGATAGGTGGTGCTTGAGGAACTCTTAAGTCACACCGCAGGGAGCGTAACCATGTGATCTCACAGCTGGCAGTAGCCATAGCTTGGTATTCAGCCTCAGCGGAAGACTGACTAATGGTATGTTGCTTTTTGGTTTTCCAATATATAAGAGAATGACTAAGAAAAACACAATATCCAGTGGTAGAGTGGCTGGTATCAAGGCAACTTGCCCAATCAGAGTCACAGAAAACTCGAAGCTGAAGATAGCTGTCTGAGGGAAAAAATAAACCTTGTCCCGGTGTAAGTTTTAAGTATCAAACAAGGCGTAGGGCTGCTTCATAATGCGGCCGCTACGGTTGACTCATATACCAACTAAGGATATGAACAACATAAATGATGTCGGGTCTAGTTAGAGTCAGATAAATGAGACGACCCACAAAACGACGATACATGGTGGGATCAGAAAGGAGTATGTCATGATCATGACGTAGTTTGAGATTTTGCTCCATAGGGAGGTGAACAGGTCGGGCACCAAGGAGGCCCATTTCTTCAATGATCTCAAGGGTATATTTGTGTTGGGAGATACATAAACCCTGTTTAGACCGTGCCACTTCAAGACCAAGGAAATATTTGAGAGGGCCAAGATCTTTCAGGTGGAAGTGGAGATGTAAGAAGGATTTGAGAGACTGTATGGCATGTGAATTAGTGCCCGTAACAATGATATCATCAATATAAACCAAAATGATCACAAAGCCATCATGACGATTTCTAAGTGAACAAGGAATAATCCGCTTTAGATTGGGTAAAGCCAGCATCAATAAGGGCCGAGGAGAACTTGGCAAACCACTAGCGGGATGCCTGATTGAGGCCATATATGGATTTGTGTAACCGGCAAACCCTTGTCTCCCCCTGTCGAGAAAATCTCAGAGGAAGACTCATATATACCTCTTCTTCCAAGTCACCGTGAAGAGATGCATTATGCACATATAATTGGTGCAAAGACCAGTTACGAACTGAAGCAATGGCTAATAAACAACGAACAGTGACCAATTTTACAACTGGTGCAAAGGTCTCATGATAGTCCAATCCTTCACGTTGGGTATAACCTTTGGCAACAAGACAGGCTTTGTAGCGTTCAATGGAACCATCAAATCGGTACTTGACTTTATATACCCACTTACATCCAATTGGAGTTTTCCCAGGAGGTAAAGCTGTAAGGGTCCAGGTATGATTCTTCTCAAGTGCCTAAAGCTTACATTGCATTGGCTCTTGCCACTTGGGGTTTTGCACAGCCTGAAAATAGGACATACGCTCCTGAATACCTGAGAATAGGAGGTTGGCTCCTGAATAGAAAAGAGGGCTAAAACAAAATGTTGATGAGAGGAAGACAAGTGTTGATAAGAAATGCAATGAGACAGAGGATGATGTGTACCTTTGGTAGAACCAGTGCTAGAAGAAAATGTGGAAGGAGCAGTGAAAGTCTTTCAAATAAGAAGGTGATTGAGAACGCCGAATGGGTGGTATAGAGATTGGTGCTGGGACAGGGGTGGGTGGGGGGTCATGAGATTGGTCTTGATGAGGAGAAAGAGGGGAACTAGGTAGGGAAGTGATGGGATCAGTAGTGTTTGGCGTATCATATGAATCAAGGGGTGGGGAGTCATCAAGTATTGTAATGGTAAAATGACAGAGGAATCGTTAGAAGGGATATTTTGAAAAAGGAAAATGTTCTCATGGAATACTACATCACGGGAAGTGAAAATAGAATTGGTGGAAATGTCAAGAAGACGGTAGCCCTCTTGAGCTTGGGGATAACAAAGGAAAACACATTTACGTGTGCGAGGGTCGAACTTATCTCGATTTGAAGTAATGGTAGAAGCGTAACAAAGGCAACAAAAAACTCGCAAATGGGGATTTATTCGATAATAAAGGTGTTGGTAACCGGTTTATTAATATGTGGCAGTAAGAATGCAATCTCCCCAAAAGGTAAGAGGAAGATTACTTTGAAAGTGCAAAGTACGTGCCATTTCAAGTATATGGCGATATTTGCATTTGGCAACACCGTTTTGTTGCGGTGTGTAAACGCTACTATGTTGATGGGTGACCCCATGTTGAAGAGAACTAGAAAATAATTTGGAGCCATTATCTGTTCATATGTGCTTAATAGAGCATTTAAAATGAGTATATAAAAATGAAAAAAAAATATTTTAATAAGGATGAAGTCTCAATTTTGTTTTGCATAAGAAATACCCACATGAAACAAGTAAAATCATCAACAAGAGTTAAAAAATAATGAGCTCCACAATGGGAAGGAGTGGAATAACCTCCCCAAATATCAAAAATGAATCAAATCAAAAGGTGCAGTAGATGAAATAGAACTCGAAACGAAATGTAATCTTGTTTGTTTAGCTAAGGGACAGACATCACAATGACTAGGAGAGAAAACAAAGATCCCATCAACAGTCTTAGCTAACAAATTCAAACGAGTAGAAGAAACATGTCCTAAATATCTATGCCATAAATCAAAACCAACTGAAATGGACGAAAGAGTAGTACGACTCAGTGGAGGGGCTTCAAAATAGTAGAGACCACCAAGCTGCTTAGCTGTTCCAATCGTCGCCTTTTGATACCGGTCCTGAAAAATGCATATATCATGATAAATGTCACTAAACATGAATAGAATGCAGTAAGGTTGCTGATGGAAAGTAAATTGAATCCAAAAGAAGGAACACACAATACTTGATGTAAGCAGAGTGTATGTGTTAAAAAGACAGAACCAATATGAGTTACTGAAGAAAATGAGCCATTTGGAAGTTTGACATGTGCTATTTGAGAAACAGGTGTAAGATGAATGAAACAAAGATGTGTCAAAAATCATATGATCAGAAGCACATGTGTCAACAATCCAAGTATGGAGAGGAATAGAAGATGGAGAGGATGTGGAGTTACCTGCAAAGTTGACCATTGGCTGTGCATTACCTTCAGTCACCATAGAAAGCAAGCGGCGATATTGATCCTGTGTAAATTGTGGGCTACTTTGATTTGAATTTGCAGCAATTGTGTTTTTTGCATTTATTGTAGGCTTAGAAGATGTCTCTTTGCTCGATTGGTGCAATCGATGGCTCGGTGGATAACCATGAAGAACATAACATGTGTCAATGGTGTGGCCTACCCAACCACAATGATCACACTTCGGCCGTTGTTTGCGATGACCTTTTGTTTTGTTTGTATTGTTAAAAGGATGCTGGGGCCGGCCGGTTTGTAGTAGGTGTAGCAGTATTGACTACAAATACAACTGCATCTTCCGAAGGAGTTGTTTTTGTAGCCACCTGCCGCTGCTTTTCTTCTTGAAGAAGAAGAGAAAAAGCTCTATTGACATTAGGAAGAGGGTCCATAAGAAGGATCTAGCTTCAAATTGGATGATAAGCCTCATGGATTCCCAAAGAGATTTAAGTTTGGTATAATAAGCTGAAATTATGGAAGAACCTCGAGAAACAAGTGCAAGGCCTCGTCATAACTTGAAGAGACGAGGTGCATTGCTTTGAGAAAAACGATCTTTTAGGTCATCCCACTTGCCTTAAGCAATGGTTTCATAGGAAATACTATTAGCAATATCTTTATTGACAAAATTTTGGTTCCAGGATCGGACGATGTCATTGCATCTTTTTCATAAAAGATGATTAGAAGAAGAGATGGGAGGTATGATTAAAGAACCATCCACAAATGAGAGCTTATTTTTGGTACTCAAAGCAGTGGTTATAGCTCGACTCCATATAATTTTCACCTTCAAGGATGTGAGAGACAAGAATCTTTCTAGGATTGTCATTGTTGGTCAAATGAAAAAGGCTAGTGAAATCAATAACAGAGGAACAAAAAATATTACCATTGGTCATAGTGTTTCCATCAGAGATGACATTGGTTGAGTCTTCAAAAGAGGAGGTATTTGATTGTCCATGACAATAGCAAGGAATAGGGAAATTTGATGGAACTGTGTCAATAGATTACAAGTGTCGTCTAGTGTCGCGGTGAAATCACCAAAATAACGAGTGTTTTCTGGCCCTTCTCACTGGAGCTTCTTTCTTTTATTATTGGAGACTCCAACTTCTCACATGGAGGCACATTCACGCCAAAAGACAGGCACAAGAAAATTTAGAGAGAGAAGGAGAGGGAGAGAGATGGCACAAAGGCACTCCAAATTTCCATAAAGGCACTCCAAAACTCCAATAAAACCCGACTTTATCTTCTCTCAATTCTCAGATGCAGGAAGGGTTGAAGAAGATGAATAAGAATAAGAAGCTGATGAAGAAACTCGCCAAGAACTACCACGCCTTTCTTGCATCAGAAACAATCATCAAGCAGAACCCAAGGCTTTTGGGTCCTGGTCTCAACAAGGCACGGAAGTTTCCCACTCTGGTTTCTCACCAAGAATCACTAGAGGCAAAGGTGAATGAGACAAAGGCCATTGTCAAATTCCAACTTAAGAACGTTCTCTGCATGGGGTTTGCTGTTGGCAATTGTGCTATGGAGGAGAAGCAGGTGAGTGGATCCTCCCAAAAAGACTGTTTCTCCTTATGAAATGGCACAAGATGCAAAACTCTCATCTCAGTTTAATGTTTCTCTTCCACCAAGTAATACATTTGTTTGAGGAAAAGCTTCGCTCTAGCCCAAATGCACTCTGCTTTCTGAAAAGGAGATAGAGGCTATAATGTTGGGCAGCTGTTTCTAGAGAGAGAGAGTGGGAGAGAGAGGTGCATGTTTGTCCATCACACACAAGCACGCAGAGAAGAAAACAGAAGGGAAAGGGCGTTATTGATCTCTTTCATAAAGGGAAAGAAAAACAAATATTTGAGGTTGCAGAGTTTAACCAAAAAACAACGTGGAAGAGCGATACAAGAAGATGGAGAACACGCAGACACGTATCGTGGGCTTCATATATTGTCGTCTATGGAGGATTGGGCGTGTACCTGACTTGCAGATAGACGAAGCTCAGGAAACAGAGGCTAGGGTTAGGTTTTGCAAGATGGGCTTAGAATCGCTCTGATACCATGTCAGTTTAGGAGAATCAATTTTTTTTCATTGATCCAAAAAAGGATAATTATACATGCCAAATGCGATCCCTTGATTGTAGGGATTTACAATTTGAAATACAAACCATCTAACAAATAATGAAACCATCTAAGGCTCCAAATCTCTTTTTATATAAATTAATGATTAAGGTGGGCAAGAAAATGGATTTACAGAGTTTTGGATCCTCAAACAGCCAAAATCATGAAGAGTCCTAATGACTAAATATGAGGCCCTCACTGAGTACATTTATTTCCCTATCTTCTTCGATAAGAAAAACTAGAGTTGGGTCACTGCCATTCCGATTCAAGCACTTATGGTTCAAGGTGAAAAGGTTAGAGATGATTGTTATACAATTTTAGTTTACCATTATAGGAATGCAATACATACAGAATAGAGCGGCTCAATTCATTTCTCTAAGAATGTTAAATATAGAAGAGATATATTGGAAACAAAATATAAAAGGGATATATTGAAATCAACGATAAAGGGTACAATGACTAAAAGAAGGAGACAAGAATAGAAAGTTATTTCATAGCAAACAATGTAAATGAGCATAATTGGTGGATGAGAGCAGTGGGAAGGCGGTAGAGGAAACAAATATTGGGCCTTCTATGAAGAATGGAGAGCAGAATGGGAATAGACAATATTATGTTAGAAAAAACCAACATTAGAGCAAGTGGTATGGGTGGATGCGCCTAAGATGAAATCCAAGAGTGATGCTGGGGTTGGCCAAACTAATTAGGAGGATGCTATACAAAGATTATGTTAGTATTTTTTGTTTTGAAAAATACTCAGGTGTGGAAATTATAAAAAAGACTACACTATTTATGCAACTTAATTGCAACTTAACTTTTTCTCTCATTTTTTTTTCCCAAAATACACTTTCTATGCCAATACCCCCAACCAAATAGAAATAAAAAAATACCTAAACTACCCTCCCTTACTTTTACCTTACCCACACCTCTCTCTTCTCTATCCCGCCAAAATAGGGGCTCCAACACTGTGTAAGTACGATCTGGCAGTAGGGCTCCAGCACTGTGTAAAGCGCGGCCAGGCAGTAGGGCCCCAACATTGTGCAAAGTGCGGTCCGACAGTTACAAAAGGCTGTCCAGCAGTTGCAAAGGGCGGTCCGGCACTAGATATTACTGGATTCCAGGGCTCCAGCACTATGTAAAGGATGGTCCGGCAGTACTCAATTTCAGTCCGATAGTTATCTTAGGGTGGTCTGGCACTTGTGCACTATGGCAGTGTGATGGTGGGGTCCGGCAATGTGCTACTGGGTCCAAAAGTCAACGTCAAATCTAGCCAAAATGATTTTTGTGTATGGGAAGGGTATTTCCATCTAAAAAAAATTGAACTTTTTCCCTTAGGGGGTATTTACATAGAAAGTTTGTTTTGGAGAAAAAAGTGAGAAAAAAAGTCAGGTTGGGAGTAAGTCGCATAAAAAGTGTAGTCTTGGGGTTTTTTTGTAATTTTCCTTATTTCAAAATAACATAGTGTTTTGTGTGTTTTTTCTAAGTTTTATTTTATAGAGAGAAATGTATGGGTTTTTAGTCCCATATTAAATATGAGAGTGTAGATTGATTGATTTTTACATGTGGGCGCTCTCATGTCTTATACTCTTAGAACAAAGGTGAGAAATAGTATATGTGTAGAGCACATGAGGCGCTTGGCGCTTGATGGCACACTTCGCACACTCGCATCAATGCATGAGGTGACTATCGACCGAGTGCACATATGGGTTGGGCTCGAGGTTTGACATCTTTTTTGTAAGCATGGCATGTGTAGGAAATCCAACGGTCTCTAACCGTTGAAGCCTCAAGGCACCTGAAACTGATACCAACCTTGAGATGTATGTAACGATTTGGCTTGATGTTCGACATCTTATGAATATGGCATATGTAGAAAATCCAATAGTCTTTAACCGTCGAAGCCTCAAGGCACCAACTATCTCTAACCGTCGAAGCCTCAAGGCACCTAAAACTGATACCAGCCTTGATATGCATGTAACAATTTGGCTCGATGTTTGATATCTTTTTTGAAAATATGCCAACAGTCTTTAACCGTCTAAGCCTCAAGGCACCTGAAATTGATACCAGCCTTGAGATGCATGTAATAGTTTACATTCAACGGCTAAAAAGCATTGATAAAAGCTTTTATGTGTTCGAACAACTACTTTGTGAAGTGCAACAACATGAAACCGTTCACTTGAATAGCACATTTGCAATCCCTAAGCACTCTATAAAAGGGGTCCTTTTCCCCATTCGTGAAATACACGTTCTTACACCATTCTCTACGAATTTTTATAGAGCATAACATAACACTCATTCCTCTCTCTCTATTTGTTTTTCTCTTTTTATCTCTCTAAACAACATAAGACTCTGGTGTTTACAGCGCTTTGAGAATTAGACCTTTTGTTTTTCTTATATCATGAGGACAAGTTACCCTTTTTATACACACATATTACAATATCGAAGGGAGGCAAATATCATTATAAAAAAGCCTTCATGAGTATCCGAAAACAACAAGGTTTTTGCTTATTTCATTCATTCTTATCCCCGTTTTCACCCAATTGATTTCCAATAACTCAAAACAATATTCATGTGTAAAAACAAGGAGACTATCATGACTTATTTGAAAGTCAAGAGCCACGATTTCTTAATGGAATGAATTTTTAGAGATGCCAATATAAGGTCATTCAATATAAGGTCATTTTCTTACTCACTACTCTCAAAGTGGCTTACATAGTCACCAAATCTATGCATGCACCACCACCACCACCATCACCATCTGAAAATTCCACCTAGGAGCAAAATGAAGCCTACAAAGGATGGATGGAAGACCACTATATTTTTAGAGTTGTACCTTAATTCTACATTTTAATGTGTTAACCTTATATAAACTTCTTTTTAATATTATTTTAGGAAAAGGTTTTGGTGAGTCAATTGACTCAATTGTTGATGTGTGTTCCCCCTTCAAAATCCATTTTTATTTTAGATCTAAAATTTTGGAGTTTGTTAATATCAATTATGACGATGATAATGAACCTGGAGTTTCTTTCTTTGATAAATAAATAAATAAACAAATATATATATATATATATATATATATATATATATATATATATATATATTTATTATTATTATTATTTTTTTTTTCCACCAACCATGTTGACCTTTAGTGGAGGTACCTTCTTCTTACATCTATCTCCAAGATGAACATCTAATGCATAAGAGGATGCACATGTTTTGGTGAATTGAGAAAGAAATACTAATGTGAACTTGTTGGGGAGTATATTTTTATATTTTTTTTCTTTTCACCCATTTTTTTGTCTTTTTTTCTTTTTTTTTGGCAAAGATCACTTACAAGTAATCTTAGTACAATAATTCTTGCTTCAAAAAGAAAAATAAAAATAACAAATCTAATATCTTAAAAACTTTGATGCCGCTAAACCAATTTTCTTTTAATCAAAGAAAAAATCCACAATTCTTATACTTAGGAATATAGAAACCATATAAGTAAATATATCAAGAAAAAAAAAAAAAAAAAGAGTGTCGGAGATTACCTCAACCAGGCTTATTGCACCTCATACCGAGTCACCACCATCCGCTGATGCAGGATCAATGATCAACCTTCAATCTCAATCGGGAAAGTAATTTTAGGGCAAGCCACACTAATAGAACATGAATCTCTTTAATCAAAAACTCAAACCCTAAGTGAATTCCCTTAGCAACCTAGTTTGAGAGAGATGAATTTTTCTTTTGCTATACCCGAAAACCCTTAGTCATAAATCTATAGTTGAGAGATGAGAGAGAGAAGAACCCCATCGCCTAAACCCTTACCCCCTTTTTACAATGTGGGAGAGAGATAAAGATCAAAGATGAAAGAGTGGGACGTACCCCCTTTAGGCTTTCATGAGAGAGAGTGAGATAAACTTTCTTATGAAAGAGATAGAAATATAAGGTGTAAAGATTTTGGGTAGAGACAATCTCTTTTTTATAGGATTTAAGATTAGGGTTTTCCTTGGCTTGCATCTTCTTATGAGATTGAATATGAACAATCGATCTTGGGTAATTTGTGGGGTGAGAGATTGGAAAAATCCATTCTATAGATGGGCCATCAATTTTATGAAAGGTGCTATAACTTTTATCCTCTTTTTCTAAACCATTTTTCTATCAATAGAAATTAAATAAAATAATTCTAAATAAAATATTATGCATACCAAAATAACACAAGCCTTCTCATGCTTTCCTCAAGCCAATACCTTTACTAATTAGGTATACATATTCATAACGTGAATAATCGTCTATAAATGTTATGAAATATTCCATACCTCTATGTGTTTTCACATTTAATGGGTCACATATACCAGAGTGAACAAATAGTAAGTAGTTCAGTCGACATTTTCCCTTTAAGAAAAGGCTTTTTAGTTAATTTACCAGAAATATATGGCTCGCATGTTTTGAACACAATTTCTCCTAAATTAGAGAGCAAGTGTCTTGTAACCATTTGATTCATTTTGTCTTTATTTATATGTCCTAATCTTAAGTGCCATAAATATGGATCATCCATACACATAAAAGCATCAAAAGAAGCATCAATATAATCAGAAAATGATGAACTTTCATTAATATTCAGTCGGTACAAATTGTCAACTTTAGTACCGTACACCAAAGCTCTAGCATGCTTCCCAAGGGTAACCCGACCAGACCTGAACCTTGTTTCATAACCCTTGCCGTCTAGCCTTGGGACAGAAATCAAATTGCGCCTCATATTGAGTGCATATAATGTATCAGTCAATAAGAGATTTGTTCCTCCTGATAAACACAGTTTGAAAGTACCAACACCTAACACATCACATTATGTGTCATTTTCCATATAAATCCGTTGGTTACCGACTGCAATCTCTTTCAATTCTGTGAATCCAACATTGGTCCTCGAGACATGTCAAGTGGAGCCTGAGTCGACTCACCAATTTCTCAAGTCATGATCGGTAACTATTGATTCTAAGACTACGCAGATCAAGTCATTTCTCTTATTTTGATTATTTCGAACAAGGTTGTTATTTTGGTTCCTATTTTTATTTTTTTAGCTTTGGACAATTAAACTTGATGTGCCCAATTTTATTACAATAAAAACAGGTCTTCTCAACCTTAATCTTTTGACTTTTAAAATTTCTCCTCATTCCCTTAAACTTGAGGGAAGAGATGGACCCAGTCTTAGGATTAGGGGCAGTGTCGATTATCGATTGCAAAGATTAGGCTTTTACCAGAACTGTGAAAACTCTGTAAATTTTTGTGTCCCTCTCCATGGCCATGAAACCCTTCTTAAAAAGGGATGGAGTAGGTCGTTCTCAACGTTCGGATTCCTCTTGAAATCTCTGAAAAAACGTGGCCCTATAACCCTGGGAAGTAGGTAGTTACTTTCTAGCCATTAGATAACGGCACTTTCTCTCTCTAAGAAGCCTCTCTTTTTTAGAGATAAGCATTAAATTATAAGAGAAAGAAATATTACACGTTTAAAGGCCCCATGGCCACACACACGTACCAACACACACTCACTCAACAAGTTGGCTAACTCGCCAAAACCGGATCTTATTATTTAACTATCTAACTTCTTTTGGAATTTTTTCATCATTTTTGGTTAATTATAAATATGTGAATTTCAACAAATTACTTTGAATAAACTAGAAACAAAAGGAAAAAGTTTACATAGAGCCGAGGCTCTAAACAATCAAAGTAGATCTTGCCTCAAATTTTTTACTATAAGAGGTTGTTTTGATGTCCAAATATCCTCAAATTGATTATATTGACATCAAGATGCATGAACATGAGAGAAAAAAAAGGATTTCAAGTTATGGATATAATGCATCTTGTAACACACTTTTGGATCGTCAATTTTCAAGATTTTCAAATTTTCATAAATTTGCTTGATCTATACGTTTTTTGAAGCTTTAAATTTTATAATTAAAACTAACAATATATTTTAAGATTATCACAAAGATTTCCAGTATTGAAACCACATCTCTCGACATTATTTGAGGGTGCGCTTTACTTTGATTGTATTTGAGGGTACGCTTTAAATAGTCTCGACATCTCTCGACACTATATGAGGGTACGCTTTACTTCAATACTATTTGAGGGTGCACTTTACTATTTGAGGGTGCACCCTATGCTAAGAGATAAACTTATACATAAAACTACCTATAAGTTCATCATATACAATCTTGTGTGGATCCTACTCCATGATAAATTGGAATTGTACAGAATGAGACTATTTACTTAAGGGTTAGGCTACATCATTTGGTGGTGTAGAACCTTAAAGTGTTCAGCATTTTTGGACACTAAAATACCCTTGAATTGTAATACAAAATTTTTTAAGTAAGGGTATTTTTTGTCATTTAGAATGGTAGAATGTATATTTTCATAAAAAAATAGTAGCATTCTATTAGTAGTTAAAAACAATTAATGCATCTTTTGGGTGATGGCACACACCATATCAGTGATGTCAATGTCTATTATTGTTAACAAATACTTTTGTTTTTATTAAAAATTTATAGTTTATCTTTGACTAATTACTTAAAATACCCCTAAACAAAAAGTTACTATAGGCATCTAAATGTCTGAAAATGTTGAGTACTTAAAAGGTCTACACGACAAGTGGCGTAGCCTAACAAAACCCCTTACTTTAATATATAGAGGTCGCAATTATCATTTACCATTACATATGAAATTAGGTGGTTGAGGTTAAGCATACAAGTCTAAAACAAAAATTATCGAATATTGTATAACATTTTTATCTAGGGAAATGTTTATATGAGGTTGCAACCTTAAAATGTAGAATCACAAATGCACCTAAAAAATCTATTGAAAATGTTGTTTTAATTTTGGAAAACCCTCTAATTGATCATCTCGACAGCGAGATGTGTGAATATGAAAAAAAAAAAGTTTTTGAATCCTATAAATAGTACATCTTGCAACACATTATCTTGACCGTCAATTTTCAAGATTTTCATGTATTTATAGATCTACTTGATTTTAAGCATTTTTTTAATTTAAAATTTTCTAATTAGATATGAAAATAGATTTTAAGATAAAGGAAAGCTTTCTATGCTCCCCCTACAACATAGAAGTTCTATGTTCTCCCTACCATCCAGCCGTCCATTTTTTATCAAGAGAGCCACTCGCCATTTAATCTTAGATCTGACGTCTCAAAGTATTTTATTTTTAGTTTTTTTAATACAATTTTTTTTTAATATGAAATTTTATTTTTTAGTTTTTTTAATACAATTTTTTTTTAATATGAAATTTGGTACGTGCCATCTTCTCATTGGGGCGCACCTATAAAAAATATTAACAATAATTTTTTGATAAAAAACAATGACCAAAATACCATTTGAAACTTTTAAAGGTATTTTAGTTATTTTATTTTATTAAATCGTTAGTACCAGTTTAATATAAGAATAAACATCCAAAATTTGGTGTCAAAACAATTTATAAAAATAAAACAGTGCTGTGATTGGGACAATCTTAGCCCTCCATATTAAAATGGAAGGTTCGATATGGGGAATATAGAACTTCTATATTTTAAGGGAAACATAGAAAGCTTTCCCTTAATATAATCCTAAGAATTTTTAGGAAGAACATATTATGATAAAATTGCTCCTTAATTGGATTGTTCAAGGTTGCAACCTTATCGAAACCGAACCCTTTTATCTATGACATCAAATGGAAAAAAAATTATTGTGACCTCTTTGTACGAAACCTCCGGTAAAGTGGTGAGAAAAACTCGCCCTAAAACCTCCGCTGGGAATTTGGGTTTCTCCTCCAGAGTGGTGGTGATTTTGAAATGGGAACGGCTAGTGGGGCTTCTACTGGAGTGTCGGGCCCTTCTTCTTCTTCTTCATCTGCTGCTCCAAAGATTATTTTGGCGAAGCCTCCAAATTTGGGGGCAACTGTTAATCCCACCACCGCTAAATTTATCAGAAGCGAAGACGAAAGTGTGGCGAGGCCGAGGCCGAGCCTGGGTTCATTTACTTTCGTATCCGAATCGTGGGATGTTTTTACTGACCGTCTCTTGCCTGTACGCCTCTCTTTCTCTCTCGAAAACCCTAATCACTTTCTCTTTCTCTCGACCTCTTTAGAAAGCCCCATTTCCGCCCTCCCTCCCTCCCTCCTGCTCCCCTTTTATGAATTTTCGGAAAGTTCGAACACCTCTTTAGTCTAAAATCTCTCTTGTTTCCAAGTATAAATTGTGTCTATGTATTGCTAGATTTTTCTATATTTCTTCCATATTTCGGGTTGAAATAATCACGTCACATTCTGGAATTCGTTTTTTTTTTTTTTGGAAAGTTGGGGTCCCTTTGGTTATGGAGAAAACATAATGAATGCCTGGATGACTTTATAGAGATCAGATTTTGAAAATCATTTCTATGACTAAAACAAAGTATTTACACCTTAAAATTCGTTGTATCTCTTTGTTCTAAATTCATCTTTGCGCATTATGTCATTTTATTGTATTTGATTTTGTTTCTACTTTTATGGTTATTTTCTATAATCTTTGACACAATTCTTGGGCATTGCATTCTGTCAGTTGAGGCTCTTTATTATCTCGTAACTATTGAATTACCTAAAATTGCGACAAACATACATGGTCAAATTTCAAGACTAAAAGGGGTTCAGTGGGGAGCAAGAAATCTGGCATTATTATGAGTAACTGCTCTATATTGGATCCAATAACATCTAGAAATTCATGTTAGTTATATTCAATTGTGTGTTCTATGGAGGTCCGTTGTTTTCTCGAGTGATGCATAAATCCTCAGGCATCTAAGGCAGTCTATATTAACATGCCTTCCGGACTAAATGGTAATCTACCCAGGTTTTCGTGGGTCTTCATGATCGACTCAATTTTTATTACTAAGAGTAATTATTTTGAACTTTATGCACTTGAATATGGTTATACTTTATTGTTTTCTAAATTCTGTCATGTTTTCCAGTTTATGTCCGACAACACAGATTTCACCGTTATTGGTATCATAGGCCCTCCAGGAGTTGGGAAGTCCACAATTTTGAATGAGCTTTATGGATTTGATGGCGGAACGACTGGTATGTGCTATTCTATGTACTGAAGTTTAAGAGCTATTGTGCACATTCATGTGCCTAGTTGTTCCATTTGCCCTGAAAACTGTTATCTGTTATATTTATTTGCCTAATTGTCTTCACGAGTTGCCCACTACCTTTTAAGTTTCAATATCCACCGGGCCTGTGAACTTTTCCGTTAGTTCACGGGCCACCTGGCTTTTGAACAGTGATAGTGTTATATTTCTTGTTTTTGCAGATGTACCGAAAACTGTGTGGAGTTTCTGTGACTTGTACATGCAATAATTTTGAAAGTCTTGTTCATGAAGCTTAGAAGCATTTTATTGTCGGTGAGATGGAACAACACCAAT
Organism: Amborella trichopoda; assembly: GCF_054954075.1. Taxonomy (NCBI): domain Eukaryota; kingdom Viridiplantae; phylum Streptophyta; class Magnoliopsida; order Amborellales; family Amborellaceae; genus Amborella; species Amborella trichopoda. Next base: position 47,084,034 of record NC_142338.1, on the reverse strand, counting down.
TGATGCTCTTCTTTAAGCACTATTTTCTGACATTTAAAAAATACTTAACTCCATATTTAAGATAAAGGGAGTGACGTACCAATCCAAAAACTATGTGCTGAAGAGCCATTTCTCCTATTCTTAATCTAGAACAGAATAAGGATTTGGAAAGTAGTAAGGATGCCCTGAAATATTACATCCATGTGATTCGCTCAATGGGCTTTTTTATCTTGCTTTTCAATAATTATGTGCGTGAAGTTGCCCTGTCATCTGGGGGAATTGGGGTTGGGTATTGACAAAAGCTATTTTCGATTTTTCATAGCTTGCTATAAACTGGAATTACAATTGGATAATGTAGGCTACCTGAACAGCCGTTGCTAAGAGTAGCAATACTGGGGGAGAAATTTAATCAAATCTGTAGGTAGTATGCATATCCTACGAAATTTCATTTTAGTGCTTGTGGGCTAAGAAGGGTAGCTATTTTTGCTGTTCTTTTGTTCTTCTTCGTATAGGATCTTAGGATTTCAATATGTGAGTTATACTTGAGTTTAGTTCAATATTGGATTCTTTTTTAGTTAATATTTTGTAAGGTCGTATGGATATTTTGTAAGGTCAGTACTGTTTTGTAAGGACTATCAGCGTCCTTTAATCAATTGTTTTATGGATGATCCATTTTTATGAGTCGATTGGCAAATATTTTCTGTCTTTTCTTATATGTGGGGATTTGCAGGAATGCTCCCACCTTTTCCAATACAGTCTGAGGAAACAAGGGCAATGGCAAAACACTGCAGTGTGGGTATCGAACTGCGGATTTCTGCTGAGAGGCTGATACTCCTTGATACTCAGGTTCCCTGTAGACACTTAATTTTTTTTATCTTATTCATTTATGATTAGGGTATTCTTTAGCTCAAACCGTTAAAGAAAAGAAAAATTGTAAAGAATACATAATGAAAAGATGTGCCTTAGATTTTACTCTTACCATTTAAAGCATTGAAACAATAAAAGCAAGGAGCAAATGGCAGGTTTTGTAATTTTCATCTTTGCCTTATCCATTTGTACATGAGATGGCAACACATTTTTTTGCTATAATAATTATTGGTACTTATTAGTTTCCCTCTCTCTCTCTCTCTCTCTCTCTCTCTCTCTCTAACTATCTCTCTCTCTCTCTCTCTCTCTCTTTCTCTCTCTTATGATGAATATTTGAAACTTAGTGGAAAGACCTTGTAACTGCTCAAGTTAACCATTCCTGTCCCTTGCTGAGTTTCAATACAAATCTTTAGAGCCTTTAGGCTCAATTTTGTCTCAAACATTTTTGAAATTTTTGTACTTCTTTGAAGAGTCTTTTAAACACTCAATTAGTTGTCTCACAACTCAGCTTGGCATCAGGCAACTTTCGAATTCAGTCTAGGTTTTGTAACTTTGCTTCCATTTCCTTGGGTCTACCTGAATTTGCAATGTCTTGCTAGCAGCCAAAGATTATGGTAATAGTGGTGATTGAAGTGAGAAAACTTGTGGATTCATTGTAGATTCTTAGCAACTGGAAACCTAATTACATATGGAAATTGATTTATATATCTGTCCATTGCATCCATTCTACTTTATCATGAGAGACAACTGGGTCTTTGCGACAAACTTATATTTCATATCTACCTTGTTATTGATGCATGTAGAGGTATACACTGAGTGTTTTATTGTTTATCCTTGATGATTGATATCCCTGCTTAATTTTAGTACATGAAGTTGCATCAATGGAGACATAGATGCATATCTAATGGGAGCAAGGAAGAAAAATGAGAGAAATAAATGGGTGAAGAACTTATGACATACAAAGGTGAGATCACATAAAAGGGGGAAATTCTCTATTCATACCATAGAGTTCCTTATGAGAGGAGCCTTTTGGAGCCCCCCAAAACACATTGTAGAAGAGGATATTCCCTTTACTACTAGTGCCCAAGATTTCTTCCATATTGCACGCAATTTTCCACAGGTGTGCCAACTCTAATTTTGGAGTGGCTGATTTTTTATCCATGAAAGGCTCCTCTGAATGTAATGCTAAATTAAATTCCTGATGCTCATCTTTCATCTCCTTTGTTTGCACCTATAATGCATCTGTTGTGCGCTCTCTTTTTCACCTAATTTAATCAATCCGTTGCTTTGTTCAGCCCGTGTTTAGTCCATCTGTTTTGGCTGAGATTATGAGGCCTGATGGTTCATCAGCAATTTCGATTTTAAATGGTGAGCCCCTCTCAGCTGAGCTGGCCCATGAAATGATGGGTATTCAGGTACTTCATACCTCTGTTATATTGTGGATTGTGATCTTGAACAGTTTGTATGCTGCTTTAGAGTCTCTGATCAAGCGTAATCCTTTTTTCATCGGTCTTGCAAGGAACCATTGTAGCTTGGTGTATTCCTTGCATCTGTTTGTCACATACTGCTTGTGGTATCAGAGGGAGTTCATGACTATAGTATGTGGCAGCTCATGGGAAAGGTGTGTGCAACCAGCTCCCTCTATCTATACTATCTATCAATCTATTTTTGTCAATTGTTTCCTATTATTGCATTTTCAATATGATACTTGAAATCATAAGGGGGTCCTATTTTGGGGTTGTCCTGATTATTAGAATGGAATGTGACTGGACCATTTCAATCCCTGACCCCGTTGGGCTTGAAATATTGGTGTCTTTTGCATTCTCAGTTTATCTTGAACAGTTTGTTTAGCTTGTGGTGATGGCTATTTTGGCTTTTGTTATGATTATTATTTTCCATGACAATAATCATACGTCTCTCTTCTTTTGAGGAGCATATAACTTGGTATGCAATGATGAATTTTACTGACTTCAACATTATTTGGATAATGATTAAAAACATTATTTGGATAATTAGCAATGAAATGTGACCAGACAATGGCAATTATTGGCCAGATTGCATTGTTTTGCAAAGTTGTTCCTTGTAAATGGTTAGTATTTGGGCTGATGAATTGAATAGGGAAGATCATACCAGTGTTCCAAAAAACGCCGGGTAACACTTAGGCTGCCGGGCGGTCTAGGCCGCCCAGCACCTAGGCGAGCCCCAAGAACCTAGGCTGCCGATTAGAACAAAAAGTTGTTCCATGGTCAAATTTTGTGTAAAAAATTACAAAATACATATTGAGACATATTTTAGTCCGTAATTCCATGCATTTCAAATTGAGACATATTAAAAATACATACTGAGACATATTTTAGTTTATAATCAAGGGTAGCAACTTAGCAAGACATCAATTCATCATCAAGAAAATGAAAGAAAATAAGAAATAACACATAAGAGTTAGGGGGCACATCAAATGTCTGTAGTCCACAAGTCCACATACACTCCATAAGTCCGTATCCATAGTCCACACATAGTTAAAACTTAAAAATTTACAAATAACAGTACATAACCAAGAGGAGGAAAAGAAAAATGAAAGAAATATAAACTTGAAGACTCAAAAGAGTCTTTAATCATCACTCATCATCATAAAAAGCAGGTCAGCAGCATTTGCATCATATGCATTGGAGTTGAGGCTATCATCATCGGAATCATCTCCCTCCTCAACATAATAGTCGTCCTCTTTTGTCTCTTTTGAATCTGCTTTTCCTTTCTCCTCCACCCTCATCATTTGGGAAGAAGATCTAGTGGCCTTAGGAGGGTCGGCTGATGTCCTGAGGGCTCTATGACCATATCCCATGTTAATCCTTCATGCCTCTTGATCTCATCATCATCAACCAACCACTCAATAGCATTATTCATATTTTTTTAATCTGAGGGGGTCTCTCTTAGCAAACCTCTCTTTCAAGTAGCGATTATACTTGACATAGACTAAGTCATTGAGCCTCTTTGATTCAAGCCTTTTCCTTTTCTTTGTATGGATCTAATAAAATCAAATGGAACTAATTAATATAAATATACTACAAACAAATTTACAACTGACATAATAATTAGTAATTACTAACAAAGTAACTAGCAACTACTAAAGTACTAATTCAAATAAGTAAATTGTAATTTGTAAACTAATAAAGTAAACTGAATTACTATCTCAAAAGTACTCCATTGTCCGCTCATAGCCGGATGAGGTAGTTGTTAGGCTTAAGATTGGAATGCCAGCTTTTGAAAATTTAGTGTACTGCATCTATGTGGGCTCCACCGATTGGCTGTAAATTGATTATGAATTACAATTGTTAATTATATATGTAATATTGACTATGAAAAACAAATAACAAACACGAAATAAAACTTGAACTTGAGGAACTTAAGAATATTATTACTTGGATCCATTTTGGTCCTTGGCTTCATTGCCATTGGACTCTCGAAAGACTTTAATCCGCTCTTGCAACTTATTAGCTCATCTGCGCATATGATGTTCTGGATATCTGGATTAAGGACTAGCACATCTACACACTTATTAAATCCAGTCATAATTGTATCATTTGTGTGTATATCCCTATCAGCATAAAAAAAAGCTGGATTCAAAAAATAACTGGCTACATACAATGGCCGATGTAGCTGACTTTCTCACTTTTCATCAATTAGCTTCCAAACAGGCTCATAGCGGCCCACATCATCATCTAAATTATGGGATATCTCTCTTTTGCATTTTTCCATTGCCTCATATATGTAGCCCATGGAGGGCTTATCACTATCAGTCATACGAAGGACTTTGACAAAAGGAAAAAAATACCTTAAGAATGCCCTTCTCCCCTCCCAAAAAATCCTTAGAAAGGATAATATCTCTCACCTTCTTCCCCTTTTGATCCCTGGACCACTTGCATGCTCTCTACTCATCTGAGGTAAATATCTGCCTCAACTGAACTCTCCTCAAATGTATGCTATCTAGGCATAGGTACCAAGTAGCAAATATCGTTACACCGGGCCTCGCAATCTCTTTCTTCTTTGTCAATCTATGCATCATGCTGAGGGTGGGGGTGTGGCTATAAGTGAAAGTCGTAGCTGACTTGTTCTTAAATGTATATGAAATATCACTCAAACCGCTAAGAGCCTCGAGCATAAGGTCTATATAGTGTGTTGTACATGGTGCCCAAAAGATACTAGGGTAAGTTGTGCGCAATAAATTAGTAGCAACAACATTAGGAGCAACATTATCTATGAAACCTGTATAACATGTTGCTCCCCAACCTCCTTGATGCCCTTCTCCATCACTTGAAATATGTAATGGCTATAATAAGAGGCATCAATAGACCTAAAAAAAAAAACAATCCCTAAAGGACAATTCACAAACAAATTCATCTAGCTTCTTCTCTTCTTATCACTCAATTGTCAGTCGTAACAGAAACCCCATACTGAGCCCATGCATCCTTTTGAGCTTCAACAATCTCCCTCGTGACAATCACCTCTTTTTTCAAAAGAGGCTCTTAAAGCTCATATGGGGTTTAGAGGCTTCATCTTAGGCCCAAACTGGTGTAGAAACTTGCTTAGGCGAGCGACATTGAAAGGAATGCCTGCCTCATAAAACCATCTAGCAATGTACAGTGCAGCTCTATTTCTCTTCCTTCTTGATTATATTCTCAATAGTTGTTTGCTTCTTTGTTTCTCTCCTGCAACCTCAGGGTTAGGCTAGGGGAAAAAACAATCCGTAGGCCCTCTAACCCGAGGCCTCTTAGCCCCCCCAGTCCTAGAACCAAGTACAACTCCCTTTCCCTTCCCCTAGTCTGAGATACAACTAGCTATTCCACCTCTTCACACCCCTCCTAATCACTATCATCAAAATTGACACAAACCCCATACCTCAGCTATGCTATGGATGCCTCTCTCTCCTCTTTGTTCTTTTTTACAATACTCATAATTTCTTATCTCCTCTCTAATAGCATCAGGTTTTTTACATGGAGCAACATCCCCCCTATTACCGGCAAGATGTTTCTTAAACCTGTTTATGCTCCCCCATTTGAATCCTTTTCACGATAATTGCATCTTATGCAATTTTTATCAAAAGGATTTAGGTTATAGCCATATTTCCAACCAGATCACCACTTCTATTAGATCCCGAAGAAATCTCAAAATAATACAAGAAATCTAAAAAATAAATTTTTTTACTAACTTTGATTGCTCGATATCCAAACTTCCTCCTTTGAAATGTTTCTAATCTCAAGATCTTTTAAAAAACCCTCTTATAGTCCTATAAAACCTCCAAAACTAAATCTAATCTCAATGGGTGATGTTTAGATCGATTTCTCGTAATTTGGAGAGACCCTTCGATCCTATGAAATTCACAAGAATCTAGGTTTTTGAGGTTTCTCTCTCTCTCTACAATGGGCTCTAATAGGGTTTAGGTTTGAAATGAACCTAAACCCAACCTTTTTCCCATCTTATTTTAATAAAAAACCGAAAAATGCCCATCAACACGGGGCATTTCTACCCTTGGGTGGGGCACAGGCCCTAGGCTAGGCACCCAAGCCCCTAGGTGGCCCGCCCATTGGCAGGGCGCCTATTTTTACGGCCCAGGCGGACGCGCCCAGGCCCTCTAGACCGCCTAAGCACCGGGCAGTCTGCCTTTTGGAACAATGGGTCTTGATCCACCCTACACGATTCCCTGACTGATGACGCATTTTTAGTCCTTTAGGTGTTACTGGAAATTCTGAGATGGGAAGTTTTCACAAGCAGTACTTCTTTCTCTAGGGTTTTAGAGAGCATGAAAACCTAATTAGGGTTTGTAGGAACCCTTAGGAACAAATAAGGGCTGGGTTTGAAGGCATAGAATCCTCTTATGGTTGGGCAAAGCCCTTTTTCTTCTCCAAACAGCAAAACCCTAATTAGGGGTTCAATATGGCACCCTTGTCTTATTAAATTTTGGGTGGCATGACCCTATCTAGAAGGGAGCAGAGAGGAAAACGAATTTTTTATGAGACAGAAAGATTAGTGTGCATAGAGGAGAGAGAAATATCTTTTTAAAGAGGGGCTAAATGGTGTTTAAATAGAAACAAATCTATTTCCTACTTGGAGTAAAATTTCATTTAGGATGCTTTATCTTATTGTCCAGCTTGACCTTTAGGATAATTAAAAAATGTGGGGTGAGAGATTGAATCAGAGCCATCCATCCCATAAGTCAGCCATCATGATTTTGGGTGGAAATTAGGAACCTTATCCCCTTATAATTGGACCCAAGTCCAACTTTTATTTAAAATTTAAATAATAACCACTTTTAGCATTATCTGGAAGATCTTCCATAATCTTTAAGAAGTGAAAAGATAATATTGATTTTTAAAACTCCCACTTGAATAGGAAATCAAATCTATTTTAAAATTAAAAGATTCCCTATCCTGTTAAAAGATGGCATATTTAAAAAAATGGGGCGTACTACCCTAGGGGATCACATGGGCCCCACACTTGGGTGGCACACACATATGGAGGCTCGATCGTTGGTTCCCACATCTGCCTTCTCAAGTTCTGAAAATTTCAAAATGTCGTTTTGATGAATTTTACAACAGAAATAAAATTTTAAAATTCTGAAAACTTGGAAAAATCATAAAAACATTTCTAATACCATAATAAAATAATTTAGAAGTGAACTAGTACCAATGGGTCAAATTAACGACAATAATGGCATTCCACTTGACCCAAGAACCGTGATCCGCTATTGTTTTCTTATCCAACTCTATTAAGACCCATGACCCACAGTCTCAATGCAGAGGGGCTCATGATTGGCTTGTCAAAGTTAGATAATAAATAGTAGAACCATGATCCTGGAATGTGGATTTTAGTCCCCTTTTAACAACAAGTCTAGCACTTGTCACCACAAAGGCAAAACGGGTTCTCTTTATGTACATGTACATGTATCCCGCTATAGGGCTGCTTCCCAGTAACGCAGTTGCTATGTGTATATGTTGTGCGGACGGTTGTTGAGGCTTTGACCCTTGCTCTCACATGCCTACAACCGCATACAGGAAACCACTTCTCCTAGCCTACAAACATCTTCCTTGGGCATCTCTCCAACCTTAACAAAGGATGACCCACTGTAAACCCTTCTTAGTAGTGCCACATACCCAAAGGTAAGGGTTTTGGATATAATCAAGGGCCCTGCCCAACCCTTGGTCAACACACACACACACACACTAACTGAAGTGCATATTCTATTATAATGTGGAGACAATTACGGTAACCAGCTTAGTCTGACTTGCCAGGTGGCCATAATCCAGGACATGTGCTAAGGTTGGTGGCTAAACATGGGGTCTGTTGTGGCTGACCAAGGATTGGACTGTTGTGACAAACTAGAGAGTGGGCTGTCGGTTAGCCACCAGGTGTCCTGGACCAGATCATGCACAAAAGCTGGCCGCCACGTGTATTTATATTTGAATTACAAAATGTTGTACTTGGGGTCCTGGCCTAAACCCTTGGTGGGCATCCATGGTAGCATACATGTAAGTGTAGGCGACTTGAATAAAATTGGGCCATGGTCCTTGACCATTTGTCCCTTGTTGTACGTGTGTATAGTATATATTCTTCTGTTGGGTGCGCACAAAGTAGGCTTAACTTGACCCTTGGCGATCTTACTCAGAGTCGAGGTCGCTCAGTTAGCTAAGTGATGTCACCTTCCACTTTTAATGCCAACTGATTTGCCCAATCTACGCTCCACACTCGTTGAGTAACCAATTCATCTTGGATTTGTATCCGCCGCTTATTAGCGCTATTGAGCCAAGAGCAGCCCTCCATCTCCAGTAAATCAGTTTGCATGGACAACTCAAAACATTTCTCTATATACGCCGTGACACTCCGTCATGTTTTGGCATGATTCAATGGAAGGAAATTTTCCTTTAATTGAATTTTCTTCCTTTTTCGAAGTACGGATTTTGGACTTACATTGCTTATCATGCATTATTTGAAATCGATTCCACCATACAAGTCATGTTCCTTCAACTTTTCATTCGTGAACTTGATTTCTCGTTCCTTCCACCCAAAGAACTTCTCCAAGCTCATGATCCAATCAAGAAATTCTTCTAGATCCTTTCGTCACGAGAAATCAGCAAACATCTTGCGTATCCCATGATCTCCTTTCTAAACGCCCTGACGAATTCCTCCTCCAATCCTATTACCAGGAACATCTTTACCCTGCTTGATTGTGGAAATGATTGGTGTCATGGGACGATGTATCTTGTCCCGAATCAACATCTAGTTTTTGAACGGGTTGATCTGATGGTTCTTGATGCAAGGCATGAAGTTCTCATGTTAGTTGATGAACTTATCTCTACAGTTCTTGGATCATGTCAATCTCGACTTGATTGTGCCTTCCTCACTACCACATTTCCTAGCTACCAAGGTGGATAAGCAAACCAACTCTATACTCCTTTGGCGCAGCAGAAGTTGTAAAAGAAAAGAGTATAGGGAGAAAAGAGGAAATTCAGTGATAAACACCTAAACCAAAAATATACCATAGGCTTGAAACAAGTGAGAACCAACAACTACAGACGTGTTCTTCAAAGAAAGCACATTTTTCCTTGTTCATTAAAATGTCTAAATTCGGCCCTCATGTGAAGGGCCTCATATCATACCACAAAAATAAAGAACAAAAAGGCAAGAGAGCTAACCCCCATTCCTGAATTTGTTAGAATATCCTACCATGATTCCAGTCCCAAAAGGAATCTCAAACCTATCCTAATTCTCACTTTTCCTTGGCGGCCTAGTATGTGCAACCCTCATAAACCCCACAATTCTAGGACTTTCACGTAAATCCCATGTAGAAAAGTAATATAGAAGCTAAGTAAATGATGACATTGCCCCTAAACAGTCAAATAATATCATTAATGCCCTAATTAGTCCCAAAAGTTTTCATTATTTTCATGTCTATGTGTTACTTTAAGATCTAAGGTAGCAAAGTGATGAAACTTACCTAACAATAACCTTTTTAGACAATTGAAAGACCTTTGAAATGCACTTTGAAGCACCCAAATCTGATGTATTTTTGAAAAGTTATGATCCTTGGACGACGGCTGGATCACATGCCCTTTTTAATCTCCCATCTGTTCCTCTCATAATCCTACTAAATAAAAGGAACTTTAAACATACTAAAATAAATTGCATTGTAGAAAAAAGAAAGAGACCTAATTTCTGAGCCAAAAAACCCATAAAATATCCCAAAAGTAAACACCCCAAAAGTATAAGTTGAGCTCTCTTGATTCCGATAAATCTAGGACCCATTTTTGGTCCTTGCGATGTCTGCATCAAGGTCGATCTTGAATAGGAATCTATATTTGTGCCATCTACTAGAGGTTGAGGAGATGCTTGACACAAACAACCAAGAGTTGATGAATGAGTGTCAAGGAAAAAGAATTTATGTTTGAAAGCTGCTTCTCATTGATCCACTAGCTAAAGAACAACCATGCCCCTTTTTTTTGGGTAGTTCAGTGGGCAAGCAGTCCCCTACCTTTACATGCCTACGGTGCATTTCGTTTCGCATTTTGATATTATGTTGTATCCAACCTTCACAATTATATTTAGCTACATACCTCAGTCTTCATATCCAGCGTTTCGAAACAGGACTCCCTGTGGATCGGCCCTACATTATACAGATCCGGATCAACACTACTGGCAATCTAGCCAAAAAATAAAAGAAAGGGAGAAAAAAAGAGAAAAGTTGCATAAATCTATATTGCCTATGTTTATTTGATGATTTAGATTGTAATCCCCAAAACAAAAGGAAAAAGTAAACATGGGGAAAGATGGGAGTGTATAGAGATTACGGCCTGTTTTCGATTCTGAAGAGAGCTGGCCCAGTAACCCTTTCAATCCGGTCCAGTTTGGTCATTCCACATTTGGATTGGCAATTTCTGAAACCTTGTTCATAAAGTTAGGAGCTAAGATAAGCATGTCCACTTCTTTTTCCTATCCATGGAGTTAATGTAATTTCTACAACTTATGGTCTTTAACCTCCATAAAAATGTCTACAATAGCTATTATTCTTAAATAAAATGCATTTTATTTTAAGATTGTTTTGTCCCAAACTCTCCATGTCTAATTGTTTTTCCCCAAATTTCCCCCCCTTTTTTCCCCCTAATTGAATACGCAATTCATCCTTGTGGAGGCTAGCCCCCAATTGGGTTTCTTGAAACCTGTATTAAAACCATAATGCAATTTGCAAATGCTAGAACACAATGCGAGAAAATGAGATTGTATGAATCTAAAAGCTTAATTTTTATAATCCATATTCCATTTTTTAAGTGAAATTAAATTTCTGTGGAATTGAAAGGAGTTGTTTGGCAGCTTTGGCTTATTTGCCCAATTTGCGATACCGTGTATTTCTTGATATAAAAGCACGAAAAAGAAGGGTTTCAGACAAGTATTATTTGCTGAACAACGATACATAACTTGGCTGGACATGGATGCAACCGTGGCACATGCAACGATCAATTGTTAGATGCTCCATATCAAAAGGCAAATTAAGAGGATTCTTAAAGTTGAAAAATACTTTTAAATAAAGAAAAGCAGAACTTGGTTTTACAACAGATTGATCAGTTTTGCAGGGCATATTGTAATTCTTAGTTTCTATCATTTTTTAGCATTTTTTTGTCAGCAAAAGAAAAAAAGTCAAATGGGTAGATTAGATAGTTTGTTAGTTTTAGGCAATAACCACAAAGATTCTTGGATGATCTTTGTCTGATCAAAACATTTAACTGTTTGGATCAAATTATTTGTTTATTAGTGAGTTAGAGCAATTTGCAAAGTGTTTCAAATCAAACTGACCACCTAATTCATGGGGAATAATTGGAAAGACCAAAATACCCCTGGCTGCCTTTCCCCATAGTAATGACTGGGGAAATAGATCTTTCACAGCGGTTATGCTACCTAACCCAACTATCCTGTACTTTTAATTTTGTGATTGTGATGTGCCATCCTTTCCTACGACTTGTCAGTAGCTACGATACATGAATTGTGAATTTGACCTTTATAATTACCCCTATTTCGGATTGAAAATTGATGAAATTGATCAAAGAGATGAAACTCCGCACCTGCGAGTTTTTGTCATGGTTAACTGAAACCAAGATTTCTTAGTGTTTCCTCAATTGTTTTCTGCGAGATCTGTTTCTATGTGATTGTTAGCCAACACCCTATTGGTTAGGTAGATCAATCTTGGGCTCTGCAATTCCTAGAAGGCTCTCAACTGTGCACATCTAAATTTTTATTTCACAAGTGTTTCTTGGCCTAGTTTATCCGGGAAATATATTCACCCCTACAAATTGTATCATAGAGAGATTCTGTGTTGAGGGCATCTAATACTTTGAAGAGAGTGGGAGCCTCCCTTGTTGAAGCACAGCGAAAGGGATTCTGAAATTAAGCTTTTACCCCGCTTTGAGTTTCCTGTTTTGAAGGATAGAGGCAACTCTTGCTATCACTTGTTAAATGACTTTAGCTATGTGCAGTGATTGCCTCTTGAGTGATTTCCACTCAGTTGAGGTTCCATCTCTACACCCTCTAGGTTGAGTAGTTGCCAAGGTTTATGAACTCTGTTTGACACTGGTTAAGTATTGAACCGCAAATATTTCACTGTGAAATTGCTTGTCAGTCTGCCGGAAGTTCCAGAGCATCATTTCTAAGGACTCAGAAAGGTTTCATGTTGTTTCTGAAGCTAAAGGATTGAAGGCGATCATTTGCCGTGGTGAACTGAGCTTTCTCAGTTCAAGCTGAAATTGCAGATTTTGCACTTGCTTGGCTAACCTTTGACTGGAAGTTCATTCCTAGTCAATGAGAAACTCAGTTTTCTGTGATTTGTCTCAAAATTTGTGGAAGTCGAGATCTCACCAATGCTAAACTGGTGAAGGCTATCATTCACTGCAGTTAAAGCAGTGACGGCAAAGTCTCACTGTGATTAAGCAATATCATGTGTTTGACTGTCTCGATGATTAATTTGTTAGCTTGTTATAAAGGCTATAGAAAACCTTGAAGCCACTGGAGCTTTTTGACCAAAAAGTCCATGTGGCTTGTCAAAAGGAACTATGTGAAATTTTGAAATTATTAGGGATAATACCCCTGCACTGAATCAGAGCATCATCCGCACTAATCTTGTAAATCTCCTTTCTTTTAACATCCAATTAGACTTTTTTAAAAGCTCATATTCTCATCTGGTTATTTTGATGTTCTTTGCAGGTGGATGTATTAAAGCAAGGTATACCAGACCCATCCTTGGTTTCTCTTGGTCCTAATCTGGCACCGTATAAGGACAGAGATGCATTGCTGGATAACTTGGGGGACTTTATGGCTGACCCTGTGTTTGTACACTCAAAGTGTGTGGCCCTCCTTTCCCTAAGATGGTTTCATGCACTTTATTTATTAAGTGGCTTTCCTTCCCCTAAGAACCTTGTTTCTTTTTTCTTAATATATATGTTGTGCCCAAATTTCACAGTCGACATTATGAGCTTATACCACACTCACACTCTCACTCATCTTACTTTAAAAGGAAAAAAGAAAGGAAAGAAAAAAACGAAAAAAGAAAACAAGGTTCTTCATGAATTACTTATCCAGTGTATTCCTCTCCAGCCTTCTTTATACAGTTGAACTCTCTTCCAAGAGAAATAGCCTTAGAATCTTCAGGACTACTCAACCATATATCCTGATCTACAGGTTGCAAGACCGGGAGTTCGCAGCCAGTAGCGTTATGTGGTTAAGAAAGACAATGTCCCTATATTTTCAGTCCTCTTCATTTTGGAAACGTAGGTCCGACCAGATGGAAATCTATGGAGAATCAAAACATGGTGCCAAGCCTGTAGTGCTTGACAACCAGAATGGATCTCTTGAGAGAGGGAGTAATGAGATAGAATCTGCTGATTCAGGTATACTGGGTACACATTTCTTTGTTCTTCCGTTGAAGATTCAGGATGACTCACAAAAAGCTCAGCTCGAGAGTTATGGTTCCATGCTTGCTCAGCTCCGTGATCAGGTAAAATATGACTTAGCCTTTGAACTAAATTTCTGAATTCAAATTGTTAAAGATGTTATTTTTATTAACTTCTCTAGTACTAAATTTTGATGGAAGGTCCTCTTTTGCACAACACGAAAACAAACAAAATTTAGAATGAAAGAGATGGAGATATTAAAGGGATGACTCGAGGGACATTGGGCCTCCTTGATGTTGAATGATACTTTAGGACCATTGTGTCATGATGTATTTATATTCTCCTGAATTTAATTTGGTTACCATAAATTGACACTGTTGACCTTGTGCTGAGGAGGGATCTAATGGCGAGAGAGAGAGAGAGAGTCTTTAAGTTGTGCACTAGACTTTTGTACCTAGGGTACTCGTGAGAGAGAGAGAGAGAGAGAGAGAGAGAGAGAGATTCTTAATGTTGGGTGCTAGACTTTTGAACCTGGTACTGGAAATGTGCTGTAAATTCACATTACCCACTTTTGCTGGTGCCAAGAAATCAAAATCAGCACTTTTCTCATCCAAACGATTTAGGGTTTTCATTTTTATCGGCCCCATGGATTTTTCAGGTGTTATCGATGCCGTGTCACAGTTTTGCGAAGACCATAGCAGAGCGTGATTGGCTACGAAATTCTGCAAAAATTTGGGAAATAGTGAAGAAATCCCCAGTTATTGCAGACTACTGCAGAACTCTTCAGAGCTCAGGATTGTATAGGAGGTAATGATAATAGTTTCACAATATTTCTTGTGCACAAATTGTCACCATAATGAGAGAAGAGTGCCCGCAAGTATTCTCAGAGCTAAGAAGCTTTCCCTTATCATCTATTCTAACAGTGAAGTAAATGGATGACAAAGTATTTCCAATGCCTTTTTTAATCGAGTGATATGAAATTATGTTACAATGCATTTACTAGTACCCTTTGACTAATGCTATTGCAAAAAATAGTTAGTGAATTCATGCTTACAATGAGAGCTCTCATTCTGTGGGTAAGATAACTTTTGAGTAGATTTCTGGATTGTAGAATAATGCACATGCGCTGAGTTAAAGCATTAGCAAATTTATCTTACTGGGAATTTCTTGAGAAGATCTTGGTTATGTTTTTAAAGCATAAAACCAGAAATAAGAAAAGATCTGAAAAATTAGATAATATAGAGGACAAATGGGAGTGCTTTATATGAAGCATTTGTTATGATGAACCCTTATGTTTGCTTTTGAAAGGACAGTTCAGACTTTCCAGGGGCAAATTGTGTTTGTGGATCTGAGGCCTCATCCCATTTATTAGGAAATGATTTGAGTCTTGTCATTCTTTTATTTAAGGAAATGTATACAATGAGATCATTTCCCTTTGATATAGGGAAATCACAATCATCATTGGCCGTTAGATTTATTTAATTTGAGATGGTAAACTGTGATGCATGCAGCTTGCAAACAGTAAACTGCTTATTCCGTCAACCATCCTTGAAAAAATGGGGCAGGGGCTGCCTTCCCCATTGAATTACCCCAAAAAAAAAAAAAAAAATACCCATAACTTGCAATTGTTGTACCCCTTCACCTGACAATTTTTGGGACCTTGGATGTTTTGGCACAAATGACTTAGACTAAATTGAGCTTGTTCATTATTTATCTTTCTGTTATTTGTATTTATGTTCATGTACAGAAGCGCTCTTATTTCAACCTGAACTTAAAAACTAGAAACAGAAATAAGAAAAGAAAACAAAGTTTGAGGATTAGGAGGATGACCTTGGTGTTTGGTCTTAAAACTGAGTTTCAGTGCAAGTCCTGAAAGTTTGGAACTGACTAGCCTTACATGTTGCATAAAACCACTAAAGAAGACCTTGAAACCACTAACCAGAAAACAAATGGGGAATAAGCATATTAGGGCATATCCTGTTCTTGGGTTGCTCTAGTTTCTGTGGTTTATGGGGGGTTGATGGTTCGGGAAGGAAAACGGTGTTTCTCTGTTTCTCAGACCAATGTTCAGAAAAAACTTGAATAAATATAAATTAGCTCAGGCCATAAAAAGGTAGAGTTGGTTTTCTACATAACCAAAAACGCTTGTGGTTTCCTAGTTTCTCAAGATCAATGTTGAAAAAGTACTCGAGTATATGAGTTATGCCAGCCCATATATGGCTGAGATGCATGGTCAAACATGAGCAATTATTTAGGTTTATCGCTGCCGTTACATGGTGGCATGAATGTCAGTGTATTGCTTCCTTCTTAATTGAAAGTAGTGCCATAAGCCCAGTTGCACTCCACTTTTATCAAAAAGGTCATGCGTCATAGTCATTGCTTCTCAAATATATAATAAATAAAAACGAGCAACAGGAACGGGCGTCGACGCAGTCTGGGTGATGGAGCCCTCATTGCCACTTGTGAACATGTTCAAAAAATAAAAATAAAAAACAGCACCATTGCATATTTGATATTTTTTATATGTGATAGTGATGGAATATCACCACCTATTCACCCAAAAGAAAGAATCACCCTCCAAACCACAACTTCTAAAAAATGATCATTACTGATTTTTACCATTTTAAACCCTAAAAAAACGTATGATACCAAAGTTCAGCGCATTGCCCACCTGTTCCTTAATACCGGTTTTCTAAATTCATAATGCTGGTTCTAATTTGCCGCAGACCGATGCATATACTGCGTTTGCAGATTTTACGTTGCTTTGCCCCCAAAAACCATTGAAGGCTCCGATCCTTCTTCTCAAGCTGCACGTGCTGCTGTACAAACTGTTGCTCGCTCTCTCTAACATTAGAGAAGCTGTTCTCACAATGTGCGTCTCTCTGTCAAAGATTAGACGATTTTCTGACAGCTACATCATATGATCGGGGAAGGAGTCTCTACATGCCCTCGTTAGGATGGTCAAACTGCAACCTAAAATTACCAGTTCCAATCCCACCACCTACCTACCCAAATCTCTCTCTCTCTCTCTCAAGTGCGCATGCAGTAGAGAGTCACAAACATTGAGTATGATTTGAAATGTTATCATGTATGATTTGCTCATTCACGACTCTTGCGTGTGCACACGGCACAGTTACAAACACACTAGCAATGTTATCATATTCGATTTGCTTCGGAGCATGCATTTAGACGACTCGGTAGCAATGTAATCACATTCAATCTGCTTTGCTTAAGCCAAAACAGCTTCTTCAACTTAAGGCCCTGACCTGAAACTGTTAACTAATGTATCACTTCATGTTTCAAAAATACATTGGCGTTATTCAAAACTTTATATAAGTAGCGGCAAGATATACAAAATTCCAGAAAGTTAACTCTATAATATTAAAGTATTCATAAAATATACCTTAAAAGTCAAAAACTTTCAAAAAAGCGCCTAGTTATATTTTAGAATTTTCCCAAACATACCATCATCTCTCTCCCCTCTCACATGCACACAGTACCAACTCTTGAACAAAAGAGTATGAAAGCACAGTGGGGATGCAAAATAATACAAATGAAAATTCAAGGTAAGACAAAATTACAACTACCAAAAAAAGAAAAGAAAACAAAATAAAAACCTACACAAAAAAGCTAGACTGAAAGCAGTCTTCCTCTACATAAAGGAATTTCAGAAATTTAGCTAAGGCAAGTGCATGAATCAAGGCACCACTTGACCACTATAATAGAATATATAAGACTTGGAACCCAGCAAATTGAACGGCTGGATCCATACCTCCATTGTGCCCCCATGGCATGTTCCCATTGGACAAACCTCTACTCACACTTTATGGAGCGGTATATGTGGCGTACAAAGAGCAACGAGGCTCGGAATCCGACAGTCCCGAGCATGAGGAAAAAGCCATAACAAATGCAGGCCATGTATCCAAAGAAGAAAGAGGTCTGCATAAAGCCCGACATGTCCGACCTTGCATAGTAATAGTACAAACAATACCCAAGGATAAATACACCAGTGGAGCCACCGCAAAGCACAGACCTGCAACATTATTAAATAAATTATGTTTTCCCTCTTTGTTGATCTGTCTCTCTCTCTCAAAAAAAGGAATAGTAAAAACAAAAAACAAAAAACAAAACCACAGGGGCCTCCTGCCATATACATCAGGCTTTCAAACTACATTTTAGTGAGCCAAAAAATAAAGTTACAGCTTCTTGCATGCTTATTTAAAATGTCACTAAATTGGATACAGGCGTTCTATTAGGGACTTCGAAATATCAAGCAAGAAAGTTCATGTCTTTTTGCTTTGCATTCATGGAACTTTTATTTTGTCATGTAGATAATGATCCAGCCATAGTTCTATTAGAGAACTTCGAAATATCAAGCAAGAAAGTTCATGTGTTTTGCTTTGCATTCATGGAACTCTACATAATCCAGCCATAGTTCTAAAAATTAGGCTTCTCACTTAAGCGCAGGCAAAATATTTTCCTAGTGTAATCAGTCAACAATAGAACAATTCTAGCAAACATAAAAAGATGATTCAAGAGCATAATCTCTTCATATCAGGTGAAATTCCAGTACGTAGCCCATTGGGCCCACATGATATAATATTAATGTTTCAGTGGAAGGGGCCACCACACTTGCTTGCTAGTGGTCCCCTAGGCATCGCCCATGTCTTTCACTACTGCACAGGCCAGGTGCAATCTACCAGGAAAGGGGGAAAAACATACAAAGATGGAAGATGATCTCAATTTAGATGAATGAATGTCTTGTGTACATGCCAAATGACTAAAAAGGTTTTGTAGCATAAATTAGATAGAAATTCTGAACAAAATCACTGGGGTACAATACATATGCCATCACCACAAAAACCTTGAAACTTGATAACGCTCTGAATCTGAGATCAGGTCTAAGAGTGATCGTTTTATGGGAGGAGCTCCTCTCATAAAATAACAGTTTCAAATATGACAGCTTAAACCGAAACAAACTCTAATGTGCATGGAGGTTTCTATATATGCATCCATGTGTCATGCATGTGTGTGTACACATACGCATGCATGCAGGAATGCATATGCATATGTACACATTAATATTCTTACCCAGCCTGCCTATTGAGAGAATTGAAGGTAAGTATCGGTTGCACATGAATATATGAATCAATTTTATAACATCGAAATCTGGAACTCACCTCCACCACCACTCATGGTCCTCAACAGCAAGCTGGAAGTATGTCAGTGCCACAGTAATGAATGCTGTGACTATGATTAGAATGATGAATACTATAAATAGGATGCTGTATATTGTATAGATCTTGTGGCCCCAAACACTTGCAAATATGTAATATAGCTCGATGTAGATAGCACTAAATGGAAGAAACCCAGCCATGGCCATCTGAGGAATCGTGCTTCTATACCAAGGGAGAGGTGGAATTTCTCTTGGGTACTTCGTAGTTCGGCAGGGAGCTTGGAACTCAGTTTTGCTGTTTTTTCCAGCAATTCCCCCCAGTACAAGTAAAGGAGAAGTAACCAGGGTCCATATAAGAAGAATTACCAATATAGTACCAAAAGGTAAAGCTGCAGTGGCGCTATATACTATGGCAACAGTGTTGAGAAAGCAGAAAGTGAGGAAAAGGGGGCCACAGAATAAACAGCCAGTGAGCAAAAGATTCCTCACCTACAAGAAAAACAGGAGAAGGAAACATTTGGGTCAGATAGCAAGGAAGAAGGTGAAAAAAACCTCAGAAGTTACCAGATATTCATAATATCAATTTGGGTAAGAAAAACTGATTTTAGAAAATTGCAAAACAAGAAAGTAGTTGAAAAATATGTCTCAGAGTGACAGAGTAGGAAAACAAGGAGAAAATGGAAAGCATACCATAGTCCAATGCACTATGGAACATGGCACCACGAGGCTACATCCACCATATATTCCAAAATTATGCCTGGATTACTAAATGGAGTGACATCCACAGCGGGCATTGAACCATCCATCAGTGAGGATGGACAGAGTGGATGTAGCCAGGTAGTGCTGCATATCACAGGCCCATGGGACTATGGTACGCCTTTCCAACTTTAAAAATCTTTTGGAGAACAAGAAAATGTACCCAATTGGTTCCTTCTAGTTGCAGATAGGTGGATGTTGCAGTGTAGCCTGCAATACCCGAGGTGAGAGCATATATGACAACCAGAGCTGTAAAGAGAGCCCCTCTGTTGTATGGATAGAAAACCCCAACAAGCGCAAGAAGAAAGATGAACATTGCACTGGTAAGCATGAAAACACAAGTATTAGTGAAATTCAAGTATGGCATCATCCAAGGTTGAGAAGCATGGCTCTAAATCTCCATAATATACATAGTAGAAATTATAAAATAAGTAAAAAAAAGTTAAAAAAAGGCTTAAGAAACTGCATTTTACAGTGCCAAGAGCTGAGTGCCAGATCCTAGAACAGCTGCAAACAATGACTTGTGCTTTGGAAATCTGAAGACATCCCCATGAATGTACTTCCACCCAGTTTCCTCTTGGTCATCAGCAGCATCATCATCATGGGAATACCTTTTGAGTTTGTAACACAACAAATTAGATAGGAAACAGTATACAGGAATAAAGCAGGAACTGACAGCAGAAGCCCTATAATCAATGACACCAATTATGACAAAATAAGGGAAAATATTCAATAATTCAATGAACTATGGAAGTGATCATTGAACAGAACATAATAGTGAGTCCCAATCCCTCTCCATCATCATCCTTCATGTAAATGGACAGTGAGGATCCAATGGCCCATCGTATTTCCATAGACCATCGAATTATAGCAATATTTCCCAATAAAGAAAACCAGTAAATCCATGATTCTTTCTTACTTGATAAAATCATTCTTCAGGACACGCATGAGAATGGTAGCAAGAAACCCAGTTAACAGGAGGACTGTGACACACGAGTTTATGATTGAAAACCAATGAATCTCCAAGTGTTGAGGCATTGAGGAAGACTTCGAGTATTTGTCCATCCTCTTCTCGAAGGGGGTATCAGTTTCCTTCCACTTCACAGAATATAAGAACTCTACTTCCACTTCCTTATCCTCAGTAATATCCACTGAGAAATTTGGGTCAGTCTTAACGTTTATCTCTATAACACGGTCCTTATTATAAGAGATTTCAAAGTGGATATGCTTAAAAAGCAAGTATCTATACTCGCTTGGGTCGGCTTTGTTATCCTTATCAACCTTCCCGATGAATCCCCAAATAGGCAAATCATCATAATACATTTGAAAGTAGTAGTCTTTATTAACAGCATCCCTTAGTTGGGCAACTTTGTCTTTTGATAATTTCTTCTTACAAAGAACCTCAGACTCTCTCTCAAGCCGGAATTGCAGTTGATAAGGGGCATCGACTAGGCGATCCCCATTCAAGACTTCTCCGAGATCTTCCCTCTTCTCAGTTACATGCTCTGTGAATTTATGATTTTATATTATGTCAGCCCTAGGAACCATAACCATGTATGCTGATTTTTTCTGATTACCACAAGGAAAATTTACCGTAATCCAAATGAAGGGAACTATACCACAATTCAAATAATCATGTAAAATTATAGACCATCAGCCATCACCATCCAATGAAATGATGTGCAGCAATGAAGAGAGACAGGACCCATCCAAAGGGTCATATCAATTCTGGTTTCTCTAGTCTCCATCACTGTCAAAAGATTTACTGGACAGCAATGACCCCTATGGACTATGGGTTTACATAGCGCACAGAATTACAAAACACTTTTTTAGACTAAAGCCAAATCATGTTTCAGGCAATTCAATTTTTAAGCACATAATTTTAAGTCTGGGACTAGCCAATGTTAACAATTATGCATCGCATGAAATTACAAGAACAAAATTTAACCAAAACATAATGATATCCTGACCTTTTATGAAAGATGAATAAGTTGATTTAAATATAAATACTAGTTTGGTTATTCTTAAAATAGGGGAAAAACATGTACTTGTAGTTTACATTGTATTTATTGTGTCAAAAGGAAACCATGGGGTACAGGAGTGGCTTTGCTTTGCCATGACAGTAAGAAATGGAATTGTCCAACAAAACATTTAGTTGTGATGTACAAAGCAAGTGCAACCAAAATACAATGTACTGACAATATGAAATATACCCCCTCATTACATGTGTCACAGCCTTGTGGGGACATTTCCCTATGGAAGTACCATAATGCAGTAAAAATATACTGTATAGGATTATATAGGATTTTTTTAGGTAATTATTGTTGATTATTAAAAAGATATTGAGTCAATCAGAAAATAAAACTTCTGAATCAATCAATAAAATAATCTAGCATTCCAATTTAAAAAATGCAATTGGATACAACAAGAAAGATTTCTTTAAGAACTACAAACCTGGTGAACAGAAAGGCAGATCATAATATCGATACGTCTCACTGCAAGCACAAGATCGTCACACAGTTAATATTATAGCTCAATTGAAAAGGAAAAAGAAAAATATTGTAGCTACATAATTAAAACAAAGGAAAATATCTCTATATCCCTTTTAGGTTTCATTTCTTGATAAACTCAAGGTTTCAAAAGATATTTTATAACCCCCGGCCACTTTAAACCAAGTTTTTAACCTAAACAAATGTGATAAAGACATGCTCTTTCTAAACCCAATCATTTCTCTCTCTTCACTTATATACCCCAAACTTCTCTCTTTCTTTCTCTCCTTGTATCTCTCACTCTCTCTCTCCTCCCGATAACCTCTCACCTCCATGAAGCCTTTCTCTCTCTCTAGAAGTTTGGGAGGATGGCTTTTAGAAAACGCATGTCTTTTTAGATTTGTTTGGCCTAAAAAAACAGGTTTAAATTAGCTCAAGGGGTTAGAAGAAATAAAATCTACAATTTTTACGCCCCAAGATATCTTTTAAAGCCTTTGGTCTATTGTGAAATGAAACCTAAAAAAGAAGGGTATGGAGATATTTTCCCTTATAACAAAATCCAATAACAAAAATATAATAAAAAGGAAACCCACCGACTTCAAGCTATTCACCTACCATGTTAGAACTGAGGTTTTAGTCATGATTCGAAAGGCATATGTCCCGTAAGGTTTAACAGATCCTTGGCCTCAAGCTTTTGTTTATTTCTTATTTTCTCTTACCGAACAGTTAGCATGCACGTGTGTGTGGATATTCTCTCAGTGGGGACAAAGGAGGTTTCTAATCACATGGTCTTACTCTCACAAGGTGTTCCTTGGCAGGGGAAAAGAATTCAACGATATTCTGTGTGTCTCATGTGCATGCATGTGTGTGTGTCTGAAAGAAAGCGAGAGAGAGAGAGAGAGAGAGAGAGGAAAACACTGAAAAAGATAAGTGTGTTTTGGTTAGAGGAAGATTGTTAATGCAAGGAAGAAATAGAACCATATAAGGAGCATTTAGGTAGATGGAGTCCAGTATGAAGAACACAGAATTGTCAATATGACCACTAGTTTCCTTTAGCTATTATGTTTAGTGGAAGGGCACAAGAGGCCAGCACTGGACAGTCTCACCATTCCTAGCATCCCAGAAGGATGGTATGGGGACTGAAACATAACTTTGAAGCAGAAAAGGTAATATGTGCAGTCTTCACCTTGGTAGAGAATGAAGGAGACTCTGTGGTTTAAACCCATCATTTTGGAGGGAAGTGGGAATAAATATGGCCATAAGTTCTTTCAATGGGGCCAAGGGAGGTATTGGGTCAAATGATGGCTTTCAGAAGTGCTTTTTGGTACGGAGAAGCATTAGGGGCAAGTGAACGCTTGAATTAGAGGCACATGGGGAGAAACAATGAATTGTACAGAAGGCTTGTAAGGAGATTGTCGATAACTATATAGATTGGGCCTTTACAGACTATGTTCTAGATTATTTATATCTGCTTGTCGCGTCTCTGTATTGATGAATGGAACTCCAGAAAAATATTGTGGCTCCACAGGATTCAGCAATAGAACCATGTACACTACATCATGGAAGCTTTCATCACCATCGGTAATAGAGTGGCTACAATGGGATTGATTGAAGAACATATAGTGGAGATAAGACGAGCTGTGATCTCCCACCTCCTGTTCACCAATGACACATCAGCCATTTGATACCTCCTTATAGAGAGAGGATAGCATAGGAATGGGGAATTAAGTCTAGGATTGATGATGGTACAAGAATTTTGGCTCACCGTTCATGTCTTTATGTTTACAAGATAGCTTAGGAGCCTCTTTTTGGGATTCTAAGGAGTTTCCTTAAAGAGAGGCTAGTCATCAAGCCAAATTCTTGTTAGACAAATATCCTAAGGAATATGTGTCATCTATCAAGCTTAAAGGGTATTTGAAAGGAAATGGACAACTTGAACTTCATACATGTTTGTGATCATGAGCCAATCCTTAAGGAAGGAACAGGTTTCAATTATCCATGGGCACTTGCATGGAAAGAATTGCAAGGGAGAATATGGACATGAACAAACTATTAAAGTGTTCAGTGAGCTCATGAATCCCAGTCAGGCAAACCACCTCTATGATCTAAAACATTATAAAATTGAAACTCATCGGCAACTCTAATAGGATCTCCAGAAGTCTAGGGTGGGACCATGGGAGGCCTCCTTCGGTATCAAGACGGTCAAATGGTCAATGGTAGAAGATTTCGCGAGAAAAAACAGTGTTGCATGATATTTACTTTCTGTTTATCTCCTTTCATCATGTCCTTAATGAAGATAATGAAAGAGCTCATTCGGTTTCTAAGTAGGAGGTAATTAGGAAGGAGTTGCCCATTTTCATCCAACTCCCTTGATTCTTCCCCAGGTCGTTTTTGCTTTAACTACTAATAATCGTAACTCATGCATATGCTATGCACAGCTTACTCGTAATAATCGTAACTCATGCATATGCTATACACCAAGTTATGTGTTTTTTAACCAAAACAACAAATTCTATATGAAAGATATTGTGAGACTCATTTTCCTTTCCTTTCGTAAGAAATAAGATTCATCAAAAGACAAAAGATGGGGCCCAGACAAGAAGACAACTAACATATCCACAATTGCACTTCATTCAAAGAAACATGCAACAACAACACACTAAATCAAACAAACTATTCTTCTTTCTATCAACTTGAGGGGCTTATGAAGGGATCTGTGGTTTAAGATTCATTTTCTTTTAATATAGTGCACGAATAAAAGAAAGCACACAACTAAACAGCTCAGACCATTAAAACTTTAGTCAGATGACTCAGATCCACTCCAAATAATAGCAAAAACCCATCTTGACTTAAGAATAAAGGTGATAAATATATAAATGAATAATTGCATCAGAACTCCAAACCAAAAACAGTAACAATAAAAAATATGACAAAAGAAACGTGATTTCATCATATTGCAAAATTCTTGCAAAAAGAAAAAACACATGGAGGAGGTTTTACCTGGGGTTATGGAAAGGGCCGACTTTGTTTGCATACAAAGGCACCCGATCTCCTTGCTTATATTTGTGATCGGACCCATCTGCTCCAACTTTGAAACCAGAGATCACAAATAGAAGAAAGATACAACCAACCAATCCCATATTCACCACCATCTTGAAGATGAATGTCCTCCTCCTTGACCCCCAGATCTTCAACAAATACAACGCAAAGAAAAAGAAGAGCTTTCTTAACATGCTAAACTGAGTAGTTTCTAAACAATTTGGAATTTTTTTGTTAACAGATCTAGAGGGAAAATAATTTTTACCAATAGCTGGCAAAGTTCTTCACCCTCCTTCCTTGGCCTATGATCTTCAACTAGAAGATCAAATCGTTTCCCTAAACCCATAACAAAAGAATGTGAGTTTGAACCTTCCAAATGATCAAATCTTTTTCATCCAAAAAGATAAACAAAACCATATCTTTGACTGAGAACGGAAACTAAATTGTTTTTCTGAAATCATCAAAAAAGAAATGATTCTGAGCACATCCAAAACAGTAACTTTTCACAGAAAAAGAAATTAAAGAGGAATGATGATTACTAGATCTCAGAAAACCTAATTCTCAACAAACATGATTTTAAGAATATCATCTGATTGATTTCTTCATGAGGATGAAATTAATGATTGTTAGATCTTAGGCAACCGGAGTCTAAATATACCCAGATCACTAACCTTTTCATGAAACCTTGTAAAAATGAGATTTTAGACATACTCCAAATCCACAATTTCAAAAAAGAAGAGAAAAAATACATGAAAATTGATACGAGATACTACAAAACCTGGATTCAAAGTTAGCAAACCTCTATTTCGGTCCAAATCATGAAAATGCCTTATTTTGCAAGTTCTTATAAACATAAGATAACAAAACCTTATTAGAAATATACCCCAAATGATCGATTCTTCGTCTTTTTTCTTTTTCTTTTTGGGGCATGGAATCATGAACAAAAACCAGCTTTGAAGAAATAAAATGCAGAAAGAAGTCAGAGAGAAAGAGAGAGTTTAAAAGGTGAGGAAGGCCTTACCTGAAGAAAATGATGATAATTAATTGTAGCAGGATGAGAGAGAAGGGGAGAGGCTCTTTTTTAGAGAGAGAGAGAGAGAGAGGTAGGTTTTAGTCGTGGGTGCCAGTTTTTCTCGTGCAGGAACCGTGATTTGGGAACAAGGGTTTTTATCCCTCTTCCCTGATTTTTTTGCCTTTGTTTATTTTATTTTTTTTCTTCCTCTCTCTCTTATAAACTCTATTTCTCTCTCTAAAATTTGCAGTATTTAGAACACAGTGATCCAAGATCGAAAGATGTGACTACAACTATTTAATTGTGGAGGCGTATTGATCAAATACGAACTACTGTTATTTATGCTAAACAGTAGTCATACAAATAGGAGTATCATCACCATGCAATCCAAGTGGCGGGTCCCACACTCTTTATCACCGTCTTTCCACTGGTTGAGAGTGCCTTTATCACCGTTTCTTATGGCCAAAATAATTTGTTATATGGGTGTGGATCCAATAAGGCTGCAACCTTAAACAATCCAATTAAGGCGTACCTCCAAATTTTATTATATCTATAATTTTAGTGTAAAATTTTTTTAGAATTATTTAAAAATATATTTTTATATCTAATTATAAAATTTTAAACTTTAAAATTGGCTAAAATCATATAGATCTATAAATATGTGAAAATCTTGAAAATGGACGGTCTAGATAATGTGTTGTAAGATGCACTATTTTTGGGACTCAAACTATTTTTTTTTATACATTCATACATCTCGATGTCAAGATGATCAATTAGAGGGTCTTTCAACATTATTCAACATTAAAACAACCTTTTTCGATGGATTTTTGTGGTACACCTATACTTCTACATTTTAAGGTTGCAACCTTATATAAACTTTTTCCTTGTTATATTTGGAAGGTTTTTCAACTTTGAAACACTCTTTTCTACCGGATTTTTTTGGTGCAACTTACTTATATAGTATAAGGCTGCAATTTTATATAAAACTTTTCTTTAAAATATATGAGAAATGATACTATAGGACCTCCTCTACCCATATGCGTAGGGCCTCAAAGGATCATCGTTAAATTTAGCCCAGATCTCTAAAAAAATCAATTCTCATACCCATGTGATAACTTTTTAAAATATCTGTGTTAAATTTAATGGTGATCCTTTGAGGTCCTACACACATGAATAAATGAAGGTCCTACATAATCATTACTCTTAAAAGATATATAATTTAAGTTCAATTTTTTCTAGAGAAATAATAATGTAGATATAAAAATAATATTAGGAAACAATACTTTTACTCACACTATCTAGAGGCTACATAAATTTCCCATTTTCCCTCTTTTTTTACTAATATTTTTTTTTTGACAAACCGATCACGTGGTACTTATAAAGGAGTACTTAATATGTATGAAAGAATCAACGGGCATTAATACTTATTTGTCATTGATAGTCTAAAATAGATACATGGATCTTTACACCGTACACACCATCCATTAGAATTCAAAAATAAACAATTTAATTGGCCAACTATGTGGCATGAGATCTTTTGAAAAGGAAAAAAATTATAAAAGGTTAAGGCCCTAAAGTTGCACCTTAAAAATTCGCTAGAAGCGGTTGTTTGGATGTCGAAAAACCCTCAAATCAATCATCTCGACCCTGAGATGCATAAAATGTGAAAAAAAAAATGGATTTCAAGTTTGGGAATAGTACATCTTGTAATGTATTATTTGGCCGTCAATTTTCAATATTTTTTAGTGTTTAAAAATTTGTTTAGTCTATAATTAGAGGTGAAAATAAATTTCAAGCCAATCGCAAAAACTTTTACCGCTGAGAAATCACCTTTCATCACTATTTAAAGGTACGACTTATTCTGATGGAAAATTGTTTCATGCAGGCTTGACCGTATTTCTACATATGCGGTCCAGAAAGTGTAAAGCATCCATCTTAAAGATAGATGTAAGTAGGTGTTCCATCTAAAAACAATGGAAACTAACCGTCCAAATATTTTTTTACTAGAATTATTATTTCTAATTTTTAATTTTCTTTTTTTCATATTTATAGTCTCCATGTTAGAGATTACACATCCTTAAAAATTAAGTCTTAAAATCCATCTCAAAAATAGATTTATTATGAGGCTCGCATCTCTACATATGCAGGCTTGGCTGCATAGAAACCAGGTTCTATTTCGATTGTTTTGGGCCTCAACCTTATACAAACCCCACCATTTAAAAATACAAAGATTTCCAAATTAGGAAGGCTAAAATTCGACATGCATGCATCCTCCTCCTTGGGATGTGACTAATGGATTGTATTAAGGAGGACTGCACAATTGGATTTGGGCAGCGTTTTAAAAAACGGGTCAAGTGGATGACTCGAAATAGTACTTATTTCTGGTTCCTATTTCTAATAAGTAGCCATCAACTCACAAGGGCTACTTAAATTCGAGCATAATAAGTATTGCCCTTCCTTGTTCAAGGTATAGAACGCAAACCCTTAACAAGCATATCCAATGAAAAATGCAAACCCTAAACAAGCACATCCAATGAAAAACGCAAACCCTAAACAAGCATATCCAATGAAAAATGCAAACCCTAAACAAGCATATCCAATGAAAAACGCAAACCCTAAACAAGCATATCCAATGAAAAAATATGCTTTTTGGGCTCACAAGTCTGAACAACTGCGCGTTCATTAGTCATTTGGCTCATGCCTGAGCCCGATGAGATAACCCCTACTTGTTATATCTAAGCAATCTATTGTGAAAACATGTCATGGTTTCCTAACATTTATATCATTTCACTTTGTTACTTAAATAGGTAAAAATTATCAAAATACCTCGACTTGTTCCAACTTATCAATAAAAAAAAAGTGATATTAAACTTGTGATGTAACCCTCTATTTCTATATTGGATTGGATAGCTTAAACCCTTTTGATAATTTGTAAGGCCTTTTGCCTGATGTAGGAGTACTTAGTCATAAACTCTTCATTTCCCTTTTTTTTTTTTTTTAGTAGGCTATTACAGAAGTTTTTATCTAATTTTGTGTAAACACCCCACAGCGATATAAGTTCCTTTTATTTGCTATATATTCAATATGACCAATGTTCAATTGGGAAATGATGTTGTAGATTTTGCTGCAAAGAGCCTTCATGTGGTGGTTAAATTTCTATTGCGCCTTGTGCTCTCTCCCTACAGGGTTATTTCCCATGAGCCATATAATCATCGAGCTTATATACCACTCACTTTCAACAAATCATATTGTGATCCTCATGATCACAGGGAGTATGCGTTCATGGGGCACAACCATCCAATAAGTCAATTTTTGGACAATACATGACATGATTGGCTGGTCCCAGTCCATCCCCGTCCATCTCATTGATTGGATTGGGAATCTTGTGATGACCATTGTGACCACATATTCCAAGTGATCATGAAGATCATCAACAACTGCATCTCATAAAAAACTTCAGATTTTCTGAAGTACCATATAATGCACAAGTGATGCATGGTATGCAACAGGAAACCCACCACCACCCATTCCCAATGATGGATGGTGGAGATTAACCATAATTTTAGTTCCTAATAATGGAAACACTCACTAGAGATGATCTACACTATATGTTCAAGTGCTTTACCAAGTGTTATCATATACTGATGGGGTATCATCTCAAATGCAGGCCCCACATCCAGCTATTGCCCATAAAATAAAAAATAAAAAACTTCGTACTTTCAAACAAAAATGAAAAAATGGGAAAAAGGAGACATGGGTGCTTTTGCTTTTGTCGATGATGCCACATTTGCTACAATCAAAATGTCATTTGGGATGTTCAGTATGTTAATCATTCTTGGAGTGTGACTTCATATCTTGAAATATGCACAAAGGAATAAAGAAGGCTCTTCAGCCTTAAAGGCCTCATTAACCGGGCTTGTTAATGTATGCAGCAATGGCTGACCAATCTCAGAGGGAACATCTGAGAACTTGCAGGGAAATCATTCCGCCATGGCATCCACAAAGGGTGCTGAGGTTTGTACTATGCCCTTACCTGCACCAAGTAGAACAAATGGGAGAAGATTTCAGACAGAACTCTCTCTCTCTCTCTCACACACACAGGTGCGCGTGTGCACATGCACCCACACACACACAAATACCACATTGGTTTTTACCACATCAAAAGCGTGGTGCAGTTGGTAAACGGATGCATCCGTAGCTGTCAACGTAAGGTGCACCTTCAAAATTTATCATGGTATATAATTTTGAGATAAAATGTGCTTAGGATTATCTCAAAATCTATTTTTATATCTAATTATAAAATTTTAAATTTAAAAAATAGTTAAAATCAAGTAGATCTATAAACATATGAAATTCTTGAAAATGGACGGCGTAGATAATATGTTGTAAAATGCACTATTTCTGAAACTTAAAATCTTTTTATTTTTCATGGTCATACATCTCGATGTCAAGATAATCAATCAAAGGGTTTTTCAACATTAAAACTACCTTTTCCAATGGATTTTTGAGGTGCATCCGTAGTTCTACATTATAAGGTTCCATCCTTATATAAATTTTTTCCTTATCAAAATTATCTCAATACATTCACTTTTTCAGGCCGACGTGTTTTATTCCTTGTATTTATGAAGTTTTATTCAACACTTTGAAGGCCAAGAGAGAATTTACTAACCTTTACCCTTGTGCTTCTTCAATCTAAGTTTCGCAGACTTCTTCAACTGAAACTTGGTTGGAACCTTATCAGCTTTGTGCGAAGCACCTATAAACACGGAAGCACATTCTTCAACAACGACCGCAATGAAAAATGGAAGTTGGCACATAACAAAATACTATCTCTATTCTATTGGCATATAGGTAAATAACAAAAAATTACATTTTTCCTACCTCACAGAATAATAGTATAAAGTACAGTTCATAGGGCGAACACCCACATTTTGCAAATGTCTAGGAACCGAACTATCTTCCGATGTACAAACTATCGAAACCCATATTCAAAAGATGCCACCCCAATCAATCAAGTGAAAATGGCTTGATGGCTTGATCTCATTTCTGATAGGAAAAAAATTAAGAGGCCTACTTTTTTTCGTAGTCAAGCTACTACTATTCTTCTTTTCCGGCTACACTACTCAAAGCTTAAACTAAAACCATATTATTACAGTTCCAGTCAACATATCATTCAAACTAGTTCAATAGTTAAAAATGACCGTCACGACGAGATACTCATACTACACCTACACAAACTAGCGGTATGTGGCAGTCCCTATATCTTTTTGTTTTCTTGGGTTATTAAAGCCAATGTTTGAAAACAAGTCGCCCCTTCGACTCAGGTCTCACCCAATTCAACCAGATCAATGGGCTGGCAATTCCAAGCCAAAAAACCCCAGAATCACCCAAGTCTCCCAGTTTTTCAGTAATCTTTTTTTTCTTGTTAAGAATTCCCTAGCTGACTCGGGTTCTCGGAGCCCAAGTCCAACTTTTTAAACACTAATAAAGATAGATGTTACAGAATAAAATTGAGTAGAACTTTTACGAAATATAAATGTAAACCTAGTACCACTGTTATCTACTGTAGCATCGACAACCACATCATTCCTTCTAGAGATAATATACATCATGATGATGACCAGCACTAATGGTGCTTCAAAATGTAAACCCCAAAGGAAATTTATTCCTTAATTCTAGAATTGAAGGTTCACATAACAAATGAAGTCCCTTACCACAAAACCAAACCAAGGATAATGTCCACCCCACCCTAAAGATCCACAGAAATAAAGCCCACAGTCATACCAATCAAACTAAATGAGATGGTGATGCAAGTGATACTTACATTTTTCCTGGTTTTATAATGTTCCCCTCTTTCAAACTTTCATGTGATTTCATAAATTCCAAGACATATTAAAATTTTCATGATCTCCTGAGAAATCATACCTCAGGAAAGTTCCTGAGAAAACTAAAAAAAATACCATAAAAAAATATGGGTGAATTTGAATCAACCCCATTCCAAATTCTCAGCTTGTAGGCAACCTAAACGCACATTTTGTGCCTCTACTTGGTTCAGTACTAATCAACAGCAATCTCACCTACTGCTGCCCCCCAAATTATATGATACATGTGGTTATTTCCTAGCCACCAGGTTCCCTTTTTCCTATTTATTCATTTTGCACATCGCCAAGGAAATGTGAAGAACCCAATGCCGATGAATAGCAAGTAGACACAAATTTTTTAAAGAACCATGCTTCCTCTTCATCACTGCCATTAGATTGGGGAAAAGAAAAGGACAAGAATTATAAGAAATCAATTTCAAGCTCATGTCTAGTAAAATCATACGTAACCATATATGTGGTTCAAAGGGTTAAACGTGAACCTTCAGTATTGGTCACAGCCATTTCAATGCCTTCCATTGTTACGAGACCCTTCTGCAATGCCTCCTTCTGTCCCTGAATTGAAAAACCAATTGTATTGCATATAAAGAAATAAATAATCAGAAAGCACACAAACAAAAAAAGAAGTATGCAGAGTTCGGTGAGTCGGGCATTTCTGATTATGGAGAAAAGAGAGAAAACGGCTCATTTCAAAACCTAGAATTTAAAGTTGGATCCTACCTGAAAACCAGAATTTACCAAGAACAGGTATAAGATGCAAAAACAGACAACTAAATTTCGAAAAAAAAAAAATAGTGAGAGGAAATACATGTAAACAATAGAATAACCCAAAGAAAATAGAAAGAATAAGTGTATTTCCATGAGTGCTACTTCATATGAACCAAGAAAGAAAATAATCAAAGAATATAAAAAAGGAAAAAAAAAAAAAAAACACAGATTTGAGAATTACTTTTCTCCACTTCTTGAAGAGCTTTCTCTTTCTCTTTCCTGAAATTGAAGTGGGAGCATTTGTTTGCTTAAGCTTTCCAGTGATTGGATCCCCCTTCATTTTCCTCTTGCGATCCGAGATTCGAGACCTGCGATCGCCCATATTGTTTCTCAGAGGGGCATTGAACTTCGCCATTAAAACACCCTGATTCTTCCTCTCCTGCAAAAACGTCAACTATCGGCTCCCCTTCAAACCCTGGTCTCCTCCTGCAAAACCCTAGCTTTCGCTTGTATCAGAGAGCCGGCGCCACGCAGTCCAACGCATTCCTTAATCCCAATAATACCCAAATCTTCCAACAAATGACAAACAGAGGGAAACAATTTAGGAAGAGTTTATATTTAAGGTTGAAATCAATGGTTTAAAAAGCGGATCGGTGACCCAAATCGGGTATCTCAAAAACAGTTTCGAATCAGCGATTCGGATCGGGAATCGGCTAAATTAGTTGGATTAAAGCTTCAAAAAAATCTGAAAAAAGTATTAAAATTCACTATAGATATTGTTTGTTAGGAATCCAATAAGAAATAAAAGTACTACATTATTAACTTTTATTTTTTACATCAATTTGTGAATAATGAGATGCTTTTTTTCTGTATAAACTTATGTTAACCATTAAATTTGCATCATATGAAAGAAAAATCATAGAATTATCATAGATAAAATAGATAATTATACATGGACTATTATAAAGAGTAGACTAATCAATGAAATAATGGCCATTAAAATCTCGTTTTGGCGAAAAACCCTAATCCGCTAAAAAAATCCAAATTATTACAGCCTAACTAACTATAATCCAAAATTATTAAAACCTAACTAATTATAATATTATATACTGAAATTATAATCATTAGTTTACATTTTATAATTATTTTATTAGACAAATAATAATAAATTTAAAATATTTTATAATATTATCTAATTTAAAATGTATTATTGACAACTGTAAGAAAAATAGTACATTACATGATTTATAATGTAAAAATTAATAATAAAATAAAATATTTGGTTATCAATGTAAAAATTAATAAAATACGTATAAATTTTGGAAATAACACTTCAAGTTTTCAAAAATTTATTTTTATAGGTTTCTATAATAAATTTAGTGAAAGAGATTGTTAGTAGAAATATGAAGATTTCAAATAGAATAAACTTTTTATGTTTTATTTTTTTATGCCTTTCATATTATTTAAAAAATAATTATACCACTATATACAACAAAAATTAACTGCATACAAAAAATTAACTTTTTTATTTTTCATTTTTTTATGCTTTTTATATTATTTACAAAAATATTTATACAATATATATAACAAAAACTATACAACACAAAAAAATAACGCCTACGGGGGACTCGACCTTGAGAGGTCATATGAAGAAGCAAAAGTCTTAACCACCATGCCACCTCACCATATGTGGTTATAACTTGATGATTAATAGAATATATTTAAATTTCCTTTTCATTTAATGATGTTTGTGAATTATCCCACATCTAAAGATGGGTATTCCACTTTGGTATATAAATACCTATGTAATATAAAGTAAAATATTTGTGTAGAAATATTAGGGTAACCTCACACGTGTCGCACATGTGCACGGAAGGAACTGGGTTGAACCGGACAGAACCGGATTGGAACAGGTGGTTCTTCTCTAGAACAGGGCGGTTCCCGATTTTGTATCGGAACCGGCACGGGCTGTGCCGGTTCCCGAGTCGAATCGGGCTAGTCCGGTTTGACTCGTCGATTTTTAAAACACTGGTTGAAACGTTAAAATGTAGGGACTTATCGATGCACCTCCAAAATCCATCGAAAAATGTTGTTTGAATGTTGAATAATCCACTAATTGAGGTCATCTCACCATTGAGATGTATGAATATAAAAGAAAAAAGAAAAATATTTTGAGTCCCAGATTTAGTGCATCTTGCAATACATTATCTAGACCGACTATTATCAGGATTTTTGTATGTTTGTAGATCTATTTGATTTTAATCATTTTTAGACTTTAAAATTTTAGAATTAAATATAAAAATAGACCCTAATAATTTTTTACATTAAATTTACATGTTATGATAAAATTTGGATGTACGTCTTAATTGGATTGTTTAAAGTTGCAATCTTATAGAAATCACACCCAACAATTTAATACGAAAGAAAAAGCTTATATAAGGTTGCAACAAGATATTGTACGAAAAAGCACATGCTTCAAAAATTCATCGATAAATGTTGTTCTGATGCTAAAAAAAACCTCTAATTGATCATCTTGACCTCAAGATGTACAGTTATAGAAAAAAAAGAAAAATATTTTAAAGTCTAAAAGATATTACATCTTGTAATACATTATATAGACTGTTCATTATTTAAAAAATTATATATTTGTAGATTTGCTTGATCTACATCTTTTTTGAATTTTATATTTTATAATTAGATGAGATGTAGATTTTCACACTACCATTTAACTTTCCAACACGAAAATTACTTCTTTTAAGGAGCTTTGGAGAAGCCCCTTGGATTGTTTAAAGTTGACACCTTATATAAACCACACCTCTAAGATTGTATACAATGAGATCATTTATCTTTATTACAATGACGTCACAATCATTCATACTCATTAAATATCAAATTGGATGGCTCAGGGTAGTCATGAAATCTAAGAAATATTTTTTTTTTTAACTTAGGGTTTTCAATGACATTCTTACAACCACATAATTTGAAATCCAAGGGATAAGAGTGGTTGTGACTACATTGTATAAAACGTAAATGGTCTCTTTGTATATTTTTCCTTAATATAATACACCAATAGACAATATGGTCTTTTGAACCCCCTCTTTCAAGCTATAATCCAAATGAACCCCTAGGTTTATGAAAAGCATGCAGACCCTCAAAAGAAAGAATGGTTAGTTATCTCCTTATTGTTTTCATCATCTAAACTATAATTTTGCCCCAAAAAATTACAATTTTTATCATTTTCCTGGTTTCTAATAGCCCCATCATATAAATGAAATTTGAGATGTCTCTTTTTGCCCACTTGTAAGATTCATGATATGAGAAATACATGAGGGTTTAGAGGAGGTTACCAGAGAGGGGAAGGAGAGTATACGAGTGAGGAAGACAGAAAAATAAAGGAGGAGTTTTTATAGGATTTCTGACGGGAAGATGAGACGGCCTTCAGCTTTTTGAATGCCCTAATTTTGGCGAGAAAGGGGTTTTGAGAGACACAAGGTTTTGAAGCACGGTACGTTTTGTCTTTTTTAATATTGAAGAAATTGGATGACACAAAGACAGAATGTGAGAGAAGGAAAGAATGTGTTGGGTTTTCAAATAGAGGATTTGAGAGGATGGGAAAAAATTGATGGAAGAGAAGCTTTAACATAGAGAGAGAGATTAATGGGTTCTTTTCTTTGATTATGGCTGCAAATACTTATCGTTGATACACTGGTAATTCTGAGCATCTATAGTGGGCCAAGCCGTAGAACTTTAGAATTATCTTCCTCAATGTAGTAACCATGGCTTGAGGGTTTTGTTTTGGGCAAAGCAGTAGATCTTTAGGATTATCTTCCTCAATGTAGTAGCCATGGCTAAAGGGTTTTGTTGAGGATTCTTAGTGATCTGCGGTTTTGTTTTGGGTTTTCTATATTGGAGTTGAAAGGATTGTTACATTACATTAAAAGTAGGGTAGGAGGATTCTTAGAGAGAGAGAGAGAGTTTTGGAGACACATAGAAGTAGGATGGGGGAGCAGTAGAGAGAGAAGGAAAAATTGATTGATAAAGTATATTATGATTCAAAAAAAGGTGGAGGATCAAGGTATGGAGATGACACCTCAGGTGCCATTAGAGAAGATAGAAAAGGTATGTGTTGTGGAAGTTGGCGGGGGCTATAGAGAAAAAGCATTTGTGGGTGAGATAGAGAATGGTATGGATGTTTGTTTGAATGATCCAGAGGTAAATGTTAATTTCGATTTGAGTTCTGATCTCTTTGATAATGCACGTTTTCCTGTTATGGGTTCCTTCTCACCCCCTTCGATTGATATCTTTGGGTTGAGTGATTGGGCTAGAAGGGGTTGGGGTCTTTCTTACGCCCCTAAGGTTAAAATTTTGGGTGATAATAAGATTGTATTCTTGTTACGCTCCAAGGAGGATGTTGAGTTTGCTATGGGTAATCGTTTTGTCCTCATCCGTAGTAAGCTTTTTTTTTTGGATGGTTGGAAGCCATCTTTTCATTCGTCTTACATTCAGAAAGAGAGTATTTGGATTTATCGTTCTGAAATCCCTTTCCATGTGTGGACTATGGATACTATATGTAAGGTGGCTAGTTGCTGTGGTGAATTCTGTAATATTGATAGAAATACCTTTGTTGGGACCGATTTGAGAATGATCAGAGTCCGTATATGGAAGCTAAGAAGTGTCTCCCTTCTCAAAGTTGTTAGATTGATTGTTTGCCATGATTCCTTTGTGATTGAGGTTTCTGCTGAGAAGTGTGGGAAGACCATCAAAATTGCTAAGCCTCCTGCTGAGGACGATTAGAAGGTGGTCCACCATCGACAAAAGCAGTGTAAGAATGATTTACATTTACCGGAAAAGGTTTTTTCGGCGAATGTCAACCGGAAAGTTAAGCATAGGCCCGCGAATCGGCTTTTTAGAAACGGCAATTTGAATTTTCAAATTTTGAAAATTAAAAAATGGTGCATTCCCATCGGTCGGTTTCCAGATTTCATGATTGCTTCTAAGGAAGGCGTTATACAGGTTGGACCATTTGTTTCGGGTGATCATGTGGGTTCACCAAGTGGTGTTTATCCGAATGTTGACGACGTGTCCGTGCATGGCAGGTCTGCGGCCCAAGTTTCGGAGGAGAAGATTGTGATGGCGGCCTCCCCAAGATTTTCCTCGGTGTATGTAGAGGTGCACTCATTGTGTCATTCTCTCCCTATTTTAGATTTGAAGGCGGTGAAGCCTTCTCTGTGGTGAAGGCAGTTAATGGTTCGTCTATCCGCCATTTGAGCTGGTTTTTGCTCCTCTCTACCTTAGCGTTTCTGGGTCTTCAGCGGTCCTCATCGATCGTCTCTCAAGCTTTGTTAGTAGTGTTGGGCAAGATGTATCCTCTGAGGCATCGTCGCCTTGCTCACAGGATTCGCTCTTCCCCGAGACCTTCTTTCGAACCCATTGGGAGTGGATCCATTAGCTATTATTGTAGTTGAGGAGGATGATGTTCATCAGATTCTTAATGAGGGGGTTATTGCGATGGATCCGACGAGTGGGGTTGGGTTTGATGCTCCTATATTGGAAGATGGTCCTCAGGACTTAGCATTGGTGGCTGCTAATGACTATCTTCCTCTCAATACCATTCCCCAAGATCATAATCTTCTTCTGCTCCAGTTTACTGCTAAGTTGCCAAAGGAGGTAGTTGTTCCTGAGGCACCTGACACTCCTGTTGTTGAGGTCGACCATGTCGCAGCTGTTGATGATCATAAGATTAGTGCTCTGATTTTTTATTGTTGGATGGATTTCAACATCCCAATTGGAGTAGTATTTCAGGATATTATTGCTAAGAAGATGCTGGTCAAGATGGAGACGTCTACGAAGAAGAAGCAGGAGAAGGTCGTTGTGGTGCATGATCATGTTATGTTGTCTGAGGAAGTGGTGGCTATTACACCACGTTCTTGTGAGGGTAAAGCGAAAAGTAGAGGCAAGAGTTTCACTAGAGGCGTTAGGTCTTCGACGTGTTTGCAGGCCTGTGGTCGGATGCCCTTGAATGCAACGATGAGAGGCGTCATCATTGCGGAGGAGTAGGTTGTTGAGGCAGAGGCTAGTTCGAGTTCCTTGGCTGATGGAGGATGCTGGCTGAGAGTCTTGAAGAAGCCATGCTCTTGGAAGATGTTTATTTTGGCTCGTTCAGGGATGGCCCAGGTTCTTCTTCTGCCCCCTCTTTCTTATGAATATTCTCTCTTGGAATGTTTGAGGTTTGGGAGATCTCAAAAGGAAAAAAAATGTCTTGTTTATGGTTTATAAAGACAGACCTTCTATCTTAATCCTTCAGGAAATTAAACTCCCGGGTCCCAGTTTGTCTGGTGTTAGAGAAGTTTGGGGACCTAGCTCTGGGGATTTTGTGGGGATAGATGTTGTGGGTGCTTCTGGGGGGGGGGTGTGTGGATTCTTTGGGATCCTACAGTTTTAAAATCATTTTATGTGGTGCTTAAAACGGATTTTGTGTTTTTGGGTTTTTTAGAGCCCTTTTCTAAGTTCAAGTGGGGTTTTAATGAATGTTTATGGTCCCCATATTGTTGATGCTAATAATGTTTTTATCAATGAAATGTCAGAAGTTCTTCAGTCTTTTGAATATCCTACTTGTCTTGGAGGGGATTTTAATTTTACTAGATGGCCGGATGATAGTAATAACGGTGGGGTGATGACACATTCGACCCGTGTCTTTAATCGTTTTATTGAGGTCATGCTTTGATTGACTTACCAATGTTTGGTTCTGCTTTTACTTGGACCAATGGGAGTGTGGTAAATCTTTTTATGTCAAAACTTGACAGGTTTTTGATTTCTGGAGAATGATCCAAAAAATTCCTTTTAGCTACGATCAAAGCCTTGGCCTAGGCTTTCTTCTAACCATACCCCGATCTTTTTGTGTACTAAGAAAATATTTAAGGGTCCCATTCCATTTAGGATGGAGATTGGTTGGCTGCATGAAATGTGACTGAACTAGTTAAGAGAACTTGGGAGAATTCTATCTTCGTTGGTTCTCTTGACTTTCAGCTTCATAAGAAGTTGCTCAATATCAAACATAGGTTGTTGGCTTAGAAAATTGCTAATCGTGTTCATATCGGGGGTAAAATTGAGGAAATTCTTAGCAAGATTGAGTTGATTTATTTGGAGGTACAAAATGTTAGAGTGTTGTCAGAAGGGTTAGTGGTAAAGAGAGCCTGTTGTTGTAAGGAGTTAGAGGAACTAAAGAGAGTTGAATAAGTGTATTGGAAGCAGCGTTCCCGTGTTGAGTGGCCGAAGGAAGGAGATTTGAATACGAAATTTTTTCATGCTATGACTAATGCACATACCCGTCAGCATGATGTTTCTGGTTTGGTGATTCAGGGTGTTGATCCTATGAATAGTGAGCTGATGGCCAATGCTATCGTTAATCACTTTCAAAAGGCTTTCTCCTCTAAGATCAGGGTCACCCCAAAGCTTGATATGGTGGGTTTCATTATTCTTCCTTCTCATTTGGTTACCTTTTGGAAGGGGAAGTTTCCATGGAAGAACTCAAAAGAGCGGTGTTTTCTTTACCATGAGATAAGGCCCCTGGGCCAAATGGGTTTCCTTTGATCTTTTTCTATACTTTCTGGAATCTTGTAAGTACCGAGCTGCTGGAGATGGTTAAAAGTTTTCGTTTGAGAGGTGAGTTATTCAGAGGTGTGAACTCCATGTTTATTGCTCTTATTCCTAAAAAGTCTGTTATTGCTAGCTTAGGCGGGATATCAGACCGATTAATCTTCTGGCAAGTCTCTATAAGATTGTAGCCAAGGTGCCAGTGGAGCGTCTTAAGACTGTGTTACCTTACATTATTTCTGGCCCTCAATCAGCCTTTATTAAAGATAGGCTGATCACTAATAGCATTATGGTAGCTCAGGAATGTATTCATTCTCGTGTTTTAAATGGGATTCCTGGTATGGTGATTAAGTTGGATATGGAAAAAGCATACGATAGAGTTGAATGGAGTGTGCTTTTAGAGATTATGAGAAATATGGGTTTTGGGGACAAATGGAAGAACTGGATTTTTGGTTGCCTCTTCTCGGCTCATTTCTCTGTTTTATATAATGGTAGTCCAACGGGCTTCTTTAAAGCTTCTAGGGGCATTCGACAAGGTGATCATCTTTCTCCATTCCTCTTTACTATTTATGTAGAGTGTTTTAGCATGTTTATCCGCAATGTTGTGTCTAGAGGACAT
This sequence comes from Amborella trichopoda, assembly GCF_054954075.1. Lineage (NCBI taxonomy): Eukaryota > Viridiplantae > Streptophyta > Magnoliopsida > Amborellales > Amborellaceae > Amborella > Amborella trichopoda. Next base: position 47,042,994 of record NC_142338.1, on the reverse strand, counting down.
TTTGTGGGCTTTCAGTTGCCAAATAATAGTCCATGCATCTCTCACCTTCAATATGCAGATGATACATTACTATTCTGTGAGGCTAGGGTGGATCATGTTTCCAATATTGCATTGCTTTTAAATTGTTGTGAAGTGGCTTTGGAGATGAAAGTCAATTTTCAGAAAGCAGGGGTGATTGATATTAATTGTGATGAATTACTGGTTAAGGATTTGGCAGAGGTATTAGGGTCTAGAGTTGAACAATTCCCTATAATTTACCTTGGTTTGCTTATCTCGGATGGTCAATTGCCTTTGGCTATATGCGATTGGGTCATTCAAAGGATTCAAACGAAGCTTCATTTATGGAAATATAAATATCTTTCTTTGGGGGAACAGATTACTTTGATTAAAGTTTGTTTATCCAACCTTCCTATCTATCAGATGTCGTTTTTACATATTCCAGCATCGATAGCTCGTAAAATTGAGTTGCTTATGAGTAATTTTCTTTAGGACTCTGTGGGTGACTCCAAAAAATTCCATCTCCTTCAATGGGATATGGTTTGCATACCTAGAAAGGAAGGCAGTTTGGGTTTAAGGAAAATCAAGTTGGTCAACAAGGCTCTCTTATGCAAGTGGTGGTAGATGAGACTTAAGTTTAAAGATCTGCAATGGTACAAAGTTATTATGGCAAAATATGTGGAGGATAGATTCCAGATGTGGGTTGGAGGTAGAGGTAATAATAGAAGAATTTCACCAACCCTGTTGGAAAGCAATTACTTATTATAAATCCTTAATCCATAGGGACATTCGATGGTCTTTGGGGAATGGTAGTAGTATTTCCTTTTGGCATCATAAGTGGCTTGATGACTCTCCCTTGAAAGCTGTATTTTCTCTAGTTTTCTAACGTGTAGAAAAACCAAATGCGAATATCCGTGACTTATTGGTTTTTAGGGGGGGACATGGTGGAATGGCAGATTAATCTCCTTTATAATAGGGTTCTTGATTATACCTTCACTCAATTATCTGAACTTCTTAATGATTTAAACGATGTTTATATCCCACAAAACGCGAATGATGAGGTGGTTTGGGACTTAGCGAAAGATGGGGAGTTCTCAGTTAGATCGATGTATCATCTTCTCTTCCATGAAAGGCCAGAAATTGCAAATATCTAGAAGTGGCATGTTCCGCTTAAAATCCAGGTTTTCCTTTGGTTGGCAGTACAAGATAGGATATTAACTACTGATAACCTCATCAAAAGAGGTAAGATTTTGTTAAATATTTGTCTTCTATATAAGGGTAATGGTCAAACAGGTCCCCATTTGTTTCTCCATTGCCCTTTTACCTTTGATAACGGGCGTTAGATTTTTGGTAAGATTGGTGTGGCTCTGGTGTTACCTGCTGATGTTTATGGGGTTCTTGGAGCATTATCAATTCCAAATTTGTCACGTACTGCTTTGGTTATTTGGCAGATTGCGAGGGGTGTCGTTATCTGGGAAATTTGGAAAGAAAGAAATAGTAGAGTTTTTTATGGGATTTGTTTGCCTCCTGATAGAATCTTAGATAAAATTCTTCATGCTATATAGATGTATTTATCGATCTCGAAATTGGGGAAAGATATTGTTGAATCTGATGTGAAGTGTAATTTTTTTAACCTCCTACATTTGGGGGTCCGCAACCGAAGATCAAGAAGTTTGTGGTCTACGCCTCCTAGGGGAACTTTTAAGTTGAATTTTGATGGTAGTTCCTTAAAAAATCCGGGCTCGACGGGTTTTGGAGATGTTGTGAGGGATTGGGAAGGTAAAATTCTGTTCACTTATGCAGGTCCTTTAGGGGAGAAATCTGCAAATTATGCTGAGTTCTTTGTTCTTCTTCAGGGTTTTAAGCTCTTCACTGGAAAACACATCGGGACTATTATTGTGGAAGGGGATTCTTTAAATGTCATCAATTGCTGTAAGAAGGAGAAGAAGGTTCCTTAGGAACTGCGTTCCTTTTTGCTTCAAGTTTTGGATTTCTCTCTTTTCTTTTCTTTTTCTTTTGCTCATGTGGCTCGAGAGGCCAATGTTTTGGCATATGCTCTTGCGAGGAATGACACATCCCTAACCAACTTAGTGATTTCTGATATTGTACTTCCGTAATTTTCCTGTAACCCCTTTAACCTTTTAATAAGATCTTTGAACTTCTATAAAAAAAAAGAAAAGTTTATATAGGATTTCAATGAAGGCATCATTAAAGAAAATATAAAAGATAAATACTATAATTTGAATAATGAAAAATATGTAAAGGGGATTAAACATTCTTTATTCTTATCTGGGATGGGTTTGAAGAAAATAGAAAAGATAAATACTATAATTTGAACAATAAAAAATATGTTGAGGGGATTAAACATTCTTTCTTCTTAACTTGGATGGGTTTGCAGGCTTTCCATATACTAGGGTTTTGGGGTGGCAACGACTTGAGGTTCAGGTCAACCCCAACTAGGTTCCCTCAAATCGTGGTCCAAATCATTTGGACCCAGATCATACCTATACCTATGTCTAGAAATGAAAAGATAAACATTATTTTATATACTATTTAATGTATATATTTATATTTTATACCAGGCCGGCGGGGATCGGGTCAACCCGGACCCAATTCAAGTCGATCCGTTGGGTCGGCAAGTCGACCAAACCTAATTGCTACCCATACTAGGGAGATTATTTGGGTGAATGCACATATTTTCCACAAAACAATTGGTCCATATAAAGTGACCATATAATGATCCAAATAGTCCTCGCAAATGAGCATGAACACACAGTTTTCATCGTTGCAATAATGGTGATGGAGGAGTGGATACCATCAGAGGCATCAGACAACATAATATGTGCTGTCTATCTATCACCAACTAATTTGAATAATGATGATGATAAACCACTGGTCTTGTTATTATCTTGAGCATACACGATACATGAATCATATTATTTTTTCCAAATTTTGAGTTCATTTTTTTCAACAGGAACGTTGAAAATTACCAAACTCTCCCACGCCTTAAGGTTGGAATGTCTTCCTCCCAACTCATATGGAATTCTGTGCCATTTTAGCAGTGTAGGTTTAAATCCCTAAACAATCAAAGTAAAGCGTACTTTTTAATAATATCGAAAGTTACTGTTTCGGTACCAAAAATCCTTATAATGGCATGAAAATATTTTCATCTAAGATTTAAAGTTTTAAAAATAGCGTAGATCAAGCAGATCTACAAATATTTCAAAATCTTGAAATTTGGCAACCTAAATAATGTATTTACTAGATACACTATTTTCAAGACTTGAAGTCCATTTGTTTTTACGTCAATGTAATCTCAAGGTTGAGATGATTGATTTGAGGGCCTTTCGGCATCAAAAATAACTTTTTCTAGTATTTTTTCAGGTGCCCCCTTGTTTGGTTGTTTAGAGCCTTAACCTAATAAATATTTTTTCTATTTGAGAAAGAAGAAGATAAGAGGCATCTTATGAAAAATGTATAATAAGACCATCTATATGAGATACACAAAAGTCCTAATCACTTTTGATTATTGGATTGGTCTATCGTTGACGAAGCTTAAAGTTCAAAATTCAAATAATTTTTTTTTAACTTCATAGTACATCAAAAATTATTGGATTTAACTTTTAACAATTTAAATGACTGTGACTTCCTTATAACAAAAATACATATTTTTAACATACTTTTATGTGACACATTATCTTGCTAACTCATAATGAACAATTCATTATATGGCTGACCTTGCTCCATCCATTTATTTTAACTTCATTGCATGAGTCACCGTTAAGAAATGAAAAAAAGTTTATATAAGGTTGCAACCCTAAAATGTAAAATTAAGATGCATATAAAAAATCCATCACAAAAGATTGTTTTGATGTTGGAAAAATTGATCATCTTGACATAGTGATTATGAATATGAAAAGATTTCAAATCGTAAAAATAGTGCATCTTGCAACATATTATCTGGACCATTCATTTTCAAGAGTTTAAAGTGTTTATAGATCTACTTGACTTGAACCACTTTTGGAGTCAAGATTTTATAATTAGAGATGAAAATAGATTCTCAAGCCATCCTAAAAAAGAAAATTATACTAAACTTACATGTATAATAGAATTTGGAAGTGTGCCTTAATTTGATTGTTTACGATTGCAACCTTATACAAACCACGCCCTAAAACAAAATAAGACTGACTCTGTACAAAGCAAATTACAATATACAAGCTCCCTCATGGAGACAAATCCTGTAAACCCAAAGACTCGTGGCCTTCGAGTTGTGAAGATTTAAATCTCGATCAAAATTCAATCACTGTATTTATTCTAAATACTGAACATGTCTAAGTGACAATGACATGCAAGAAAGTACGAACGATTTCGAGTACATATAAACAATAGGGATTTTTAAACTGCATCTTCACAAACTGAAGACAATGCTATTAGTTGCCTACATATCAAATATTGAAATACATCTCCTATCCAACCACCTCTCTCTCTCTCTCTCTCTCTCCCTCCACTCACAAAAGCCAGTATACGTATGAAGAGGAACTGTCTTTTAAAGGATCTTTGACTCAATTTCCTCCAAGCTGAGACCTTTTGTTTCTGGCACATAGAAGAAGATAAAGAGCAGAGCAAGTATTGCAATCACCCCAAATGCAGCAAATAGAAGTCCAGCTCCCAACAGGGCCTGCATGTCATAATAAGTATGTAGTGAATACAACTCTCTGAAAGTGTGTTAAATATGTAGTATCTCTCTCTCTCTCTCTCTCTCTCTCTGTTTGTATGTAAGAATGAAACCTTAGCAACCCAACAGTCTCTCTCAATAGATATTTAACAATTCTCTCTCACACACACCCAGCCAGGCATACACACAGCCCTAACAATTATCTCCCACACAAACACACATATCTCTAACAATTCTCTCCCCCCCCCCCCCCCCCCCCCCCCACACACACAAAAAAAACAAAAAACTAGCCGTTGCTCCTCCCACCCAACAACGTAATGCCAAAGCCAAAACTAGACTAGGGCCACACCATGCAGGTGGCCCAGGAAACAAGAATAAGAACTTGATAGTTTGGTAGGTGAACATCAGACGTGCTTTTACCTTTAGTGGTGAGAAAGCAAATGCGACCAGTGCATTTGAAGCAAAATTCACAAGTACAGCTATGCTTAGTCCCTTCCCTCGAAAACGCAAAGGGAAAATCTCTGAAATCATGAGCCACCCAATGGGACCAAATGACAGCTGCAATATAGTTCCTTGTCAGCTAAATAACTATAAGCCACTTTCATACATGCAACAAATGCAACCAGCTTTAATTCATGACAAAACATCATAAACAAATTTACCTGGACTTTAATAAGTGATCCATTAAAAAGAAAAAAGACAGAAAAATAGATAGTTTTATCAAGCTTTGTCCTGAAAAAATTTTAGCAGAAAATACCGAAATCTAATTGTAAGTGAAAGGATAACTTATTAAAGAACAAAGAAGAAAAATATTAATCAATTTCCTAAATATCAATCACATTAGCTCCGAGTGATATTAGACTCAAGCAGCAACTATGATTTCATACCTGGTAACACCCAACATACAACAATAATGCAACTACAGCTACAACTGGTAAACTGCTCAGGAAAGTGTAGTATGCAGCCAATAAGAATAGGGCAATCACCTGCATCCCATAAAAATAGAAGTTTCAACTTTGTTCAATAATAAAAAGCCAAAATAAGGCAATACCAAACAAAATTAGCTACAATTCTGCAGCAAGTAGAACCCTAATAGTATCAGCATGGTTAATGATAACAATGTAATGTCCCTTGAATATGTTTCCACAAATTGCAGAGGAAAAAAAAAATCTTCAAACACATTGTTCCAAAAAATTTCTCAGCATTACTTGAGAGAATTTCAAAATTTGGATTTCTTAGGATTTCTTGAAGGTTTCTTATATGGACATCAAATATTAAAAAAAAAAAAAGACAAAAAATAAAATAACAAATGCATTTTGTCTGCAAATTTTTTAAATTCAAGACCTTACAGACTCTTATTTTTTGTAAGAAATTTTTACAAATGTACATTTTATTTTTCTCGTAAAATCAATAATATATTTTCTCAAAAAGAGAGGGAGGAGATCTCACAATGATGACAAAGAAGTATACATTTTCAAAAAAGACGGAGGAAAACTTATAATCAAAAAGAGAACTATACATTTCAAAAAGAGGAGGAGGATATCAATAGAAAAAAATAGATCTTTTACAAAATCCACAATATCTTCAGAGGACATTAAGAAGATGAAGATATTTGTTACTATAAGCTACACCAAATATATAATGTTTTTAGAAACAGGAGATGAATAACTTACAATGCCACTAACTCCCCCTAATAATAAAGGCCGCCTACCAACTCTGTCGACCACAATGACAGCAACTCCAGTTGTTATTAACTATAAAAACAGAAACCAAATGAGACCTTCACAATGTAGAATCGATACACTGACATAATGAGGAAAGTGTATGTACTAAGAAAACTTTGTTCACTGATAAGCAAAATTCTATTGCATGGACCATGGAAAGAGAACCAACCAGGAAAGTGTACTTCTTGGATCTATCAAAAAAAAAGTAACACAACCATATTGGTGCTTGTAACATGAACCATGAAAATGAATAAGTATGAGAAGCCCTAAACTGAAATTTAAACCAAAGAGGAAACCTAGAATGCAGAGGTAGTTTATTACTAAAATGGAACCTCTAAGTAACATCAGTCTTATTCCAAAGGTACCCTAACCATTGGCCAAGTGAGAAGATGCACTCTTTAAGCGCTCCTGAATCATAAGAGCGTCCTTTTGCCTCTTTTGAAGACGGTTACTTTGCTCTATAGGGACACCTCCCAGTAAAAAACTGAAGTCAGAAAATTTTCATATGGAAAAAGTTTATATAAGGGTGAGACCCTATACAATCTAATCAAGGCGCACCTCAAAAATTCACTAAAAGAGGTTGTTTCGATGTTCAAAAATCCTCAAAGCAATCGTCTCGACCTCGAGATGTACAAACATGAAAAAAATGGATTTCAAGTCTTGGAAATTGTGCATCTTGTAATGTATTTTCTGGACCGTCAACTTTCAAGATTTTTAAGCATTCATAGATCTGCTTGATCTTCACTATTTTTAAAGCTTTAAATTTTATAATTAGAGATGAAAATAAATTTTTTTTTAGTAAAGTTCTCTAGAGATGAAAATAAATTTTCAGGCCATCACAATTATTTCTAGTACTGCAACAACATCCGTGGACATTATTTGAAGGTGCACCTTACTTTGATTGTTTAGGGCCTCGGCCTTATACAAACCACACCTTTACATATATTCCTCCCAGATTAGGAGACTTTGAAAATTTTCGTATTTCTTATTTTTACAGTACATGCTAAAGGAACAAAACAATTGGCAAATATGGGAATTTCCCCCCCCCCTTAGGGGATGGTGCGTTAAATGAAAAGACAATCAGTGCTGAGTCCAAAGAATGCATATTGCAAGTCAAAAGCAAAATGGAAAAGATGTGGCTTCCTTGAACCATCCGAGCAATTATAGAAAAATCATATTCAAATGAAACATCTCTGAGAATACTGACTAATCTTCCTCAAATAAATGTTTCTCGTTAGTGTGGCAAATGAACAGATGCCAGAGGCAATTGATAATTCCATCAATGGATAAGCTGTGTGGCAATCTTATCAGCATCACTGCAAGTTACTATCAAGCACATTTCAAGAACTATCCTTATCATGTCTCTCTCTATACATGCTATCACATGTAAAAGCACAAAGCAACTATTTAATTACATAATGGATAACTATTAGCTAGCTAGCAAGCAAATGCCATTAGCATTCAATACACTACAACCCCAGAGTATTTTTTGTGATGAGTAATTTTTCTGGAGCAAGTAATAACCTTTAGTATGCCAAGAAGAATTGAAACCCGAGTTGCATCAGAAGCTGCAGAGAAACCCACACTCTGGCCAACAAAATTTAAATAAGATCAAATTATCATCTGATTGCAACCTCCACAATATGAATAAATATAGAATAACATATACCTGAAAAATTGTTGCCGCATAGTACAAAACACTTGGTTGACCTGTGATCTGCATGCAAACAAAGGATAAGTAGGTCGAGATTGAGAAGCAGTTGTCAACATTTTGACCAATCTAGCGGACCCACTTGTTTGTTGTTTACTTAGCAACCCACCAAGAGAGTTTCTTCATTTCTCAATGGCTTTGGCCATGGCCATGGCCATAGGAACCCGTTTTCAAGAGAATGACGATAGGCTCTTCAAAACTCATGCCTCTTATCTCCTACATCACACCCACAAATGAATGTGCTACACAGCTACTCATCGTGCTCTCTCTCTCTCTCTCAAGCACACAGCTACTCATAGTGCTCTCTCTCTCTCTCTATATATATATATATATAAGAAAAGGCTGGGGTTATCCCACTAGTTCACAACTACATATGAGCCCAACGGCCCAGATTGAATTTGGGCCGATCTGATGATCACGACCTCATTTTGTATTTTAATTTTAATTTTTTTCTAGAAATCCAAATCATTTGAAATTTTAGGCGTCCATTCTTCTCATCGAAGCGCACTTAATAAAAATGTTAAAAAACAATTCGTTAAAACTAAATTAAACAAAATAACCCAAAAAACTATACCATTGTGATCAAAGTGGCTGCAGAACTTTACCTGCTGAAGGAAAACCAGGCCTGCACCGATAACAAGGGCTTTTAAACACTTTCCTTGGAAAATCTCTCCTATAGATGCTTCTTGCTCCTCACTGGAATTAGAGATCTCATCGAAAAGCTCATCGATTTTCTCTGAAGTTGAGTTGTCATCAATTCGACCCCTTAATCGGCATAAGGCATATGTTGCCCTCTCTTTTATGTCTTGGAAGGATCCCCTTCCTTGTACAGCACAAAGTAGCAGCCATCGCGGAGATGGTGGCAACCACCACATTCCAACTCCCATTATGATTGATATTGGACAGCTGGTTCCATACATATACCTCCATCCAGAAACTATGTCAACCTCGAGACTACCAACTGTGTATCCTAGCTGTATGAGAGATGAAATGCATTTGTAACTATGGCATTTCAAGAAATAAATCAAAAGTGAGCCATAAAAGAAATATTTACAAACTAAAAGTGTCTAGTGAGATGCTTCAACACTTACAACCATCCCCAAAACAATGAAAAACTCTTTAAGAGATATCAGTCTTCCACGTATTTGAGAAGGAGCTGTCTCTGAGATGTACATTGGAGCTGCATGCATGGCCTGTAAAAAATTCCAGACCACGAAAGGATAAAATTTAGTAGATTATGTGCGAAACTAAGTATGCAGTTGAAACAACAAAAGGGTTTTCCTTCCCCATCTTATCCCATGTGGACAGTGTTGGGATTCAAACTCAAGATCATAGTGGTGCGACCCACACAAAACAACCACTATGTCAAGAGGTTCAAGCCCTAAAATGTTTTCCATATTCGAAATTCCAAACAAGGTAAATATCAATCCATTCTCAGAGTGACAACTAGTAAGTCACTTGAGTCGGAGAGTACACACAGAGTAGATACCAAGAATTACCAAAAAGATGAGAAAATAAGGGGAATTAGTGCAGTACCATTCCAATTCCCAAACCATATACAAGACGCCCAACCACCAAAACTGGAAAATCAGGCGCTAAGGCTGTTACAAGAGCTCCAACAAGATATAGCATAGAAGACACAAGTAATTCCCTCCGCCTTCCTTCATTAAAACATTGTTGCCTTAGCATCCCTAAATCATGAGCTAGTTACACTACTTAGTGTGAAAATAATACAGGAAATCTACCTAAGAAATTCTCAACACCGAATGCCAAAATGGATCCAATCAATGCCCCATACAGCGAACCACTGACCTACATAAGATATGAGCACTTTAACAGAGAAAAATAAAAATATTCATAAACTTACATGAATGGGTGCATAAAAATATACATTTTGCGATCATAACACATGAACGAAATACACATGTGGGGACACACATAACTACCAGATAAGAAGGTCGCAATCTCTATGTATCAAGCAAGTGCTGTTTAGTAAGTTATATGTTCAGAGTCTTGAATGTTCAGAGTCTTGACATGGATATAAACTTACCACAAGCCCAACTTCGAATGAATTCAAATCATACCATGAGGTGCCACTTAACTCAGGAGACTGCCAAGAAAAGGAAGGTTTCAGAATAGGAGACAGGAAAACACATCAATAAACCTCAATATATTTCAAAGCTGCTCATCCAAATCCAAAACTTAGGTTACCTAAGTAAATTGTATCTTTCCGGATCTATCCTTAAGGCTGTTATCACTCAGCTGTGTATTTATCTTATGTTTGTAAAGATCCTCCAATTTAAAAGACAATCATAGGGTAAATAACACACACCTCTAAAGAAATGGAAGCACCAGATGTTGCACCAATATCATAGCCATAGAGGAGTCCTCCTAAAGCTGGAAATAAAAACCTAAACAATTATGCAGTTTATGAAATTATTAGTAATTTCAAATAAAACAATGCAATAGTACATTATCTGCACCAATTAATAAGATTATACGAAGAACCTAAACAAAAAATACAAACAAAAATTCGGGCAACAAATTCTACGGTTTTTTATTTTTTGATAAAAGTTCTGCATATTAACAATGACTTACAGAAACCAACTATGTTGGAAGCACGGACTTTAAAATTAAGTTGCATAGCCATTCCCTCCAATTTCTCAAATTATCTCTCTCTAAAAACCCAATTAAATATGCTATTCTTTTTCTTTTTTTACATAGACTTGTTTTATAAGCATATTCTTTGAAAAACTCTCATTGCATTATCTAAATCTAACATCAGTTAGTCAAGCCACTTTAAAACTGGGCTCATTTATTTATTATCTAAATTTAGTTTCTAATAATAATAAACTAGAGAGAGGAAATAGGAACGAGATAAGAAAAACATGAAAGCTTAAAAATATTTAGAGAATAACTGTATGCCATGTATGAGGAAAATAATTCATACCAAAATAAAAAATTTCATTAAAATTAATGAGAAACATTTTTCTTAACGAAATAGATATCTACATTACAAAGAAGTTAGAAAATGATTGAAAATTAACAAAAAAAATTAAAAAAGAAAACAATAAATTTAAATATGAGAAATTCAATAATTATGGAGAAAGATTAAAACTAAAAGAGTACTACTTAATATATTAACCATTCATTTGGAACAAATATTTTGGAAATCAGATTTCATCTAGTTCCTCAACTATGACATTTTGCAACACACGTGTGAATAGCTAGTCGTAATTAATTCACAACCTAGTATAGGGAATAGCAACGGTAGGCATAGCCATAACCCTAGACGATGTAGAAGTACACAAACCAATTAATGGCATTTTCTTTTACGATGCAAGCATGTGGTGCGATACAGGGGATCCCCTTGAGGCTGCCCATCTCCACCACCAAATGATTGATAGCGGAAAGGAGAAAGCCAAGAAATGGTACTTTTACAAGAATGCATTCGATGAAGCATAATTAGCACCAGCCATCAATTTTGAAATAGTAGTAGATAGAGGGATTGAAGCAACACTTGAAAAAAAGTGAAATGGAATGCAATAGGACTGGTCCATTTTCAATTTTATAATTCTAACGATTGTGCTATATCAGTATAATCAGTGTTCAACCGAAAAAAAGGAAAAAATAGAGTTAAAACTAGAAAAAAGGGAATATAATGGGAAGAGAGGAAAATACCAGGGAAAATGATAAAATATGAAGAAATATTTGAAGATATACTATTTTACATTTTATTTTTCCATGATAATGACATATATTTCCATTATTTTGAACATAACAGCCACTATTTTAGTTTTTTTGCCATTACTTAATGATAGGAAATCCAATATCATGTGTGCTAAACTGGCGCATGACAGCTGTTCCTTAAATGAAGCAGCACTTGGCTGTAATATGATACAGACTGTTTTTATTCCCACTTTTATATATTGTAATGGGTGCAATAGTAATGGTGCGGGATCTATAAGTATCAGGATGCCTGTTATTTTCATGCAACTGCCATTTATTTAAACCTTGGATGGAAAGAAGAAACAGTATTATGAGTGACCCAAGAAGATAACTTACGGAAGAATTGTTGCTGCAACAGAGTAGGCTTCAACCGAAGCAGTGACAGGAACAAGGGGTTCTCTAGCACTGTCATCTTCACTAGGTGAAGAAACTGTAACACCCTGCAACAAAAACAAATTCACACACTGTAAAGGAAACCACCTAAACAGTTACTCTTCATATAACCAAAACAAAGGTCCCTAGTTACTCTCAAAGTCCAACTTAAAGCTAGCAAAAGAAGAAAACTTTCGGCAAGAACAACTCTCTTGCTCAAAGCAGAGTAAATTAAAAAGCAGAGAACTAACCAATACTATCATTCGCTACTGTAAAACTAACCAATAGCAAAATTTCATTATTTACTTCAAGTTTCCAAAGAAAATGTAATCGAAGCTCGAGCAACAATAAGAATATCGTTTGATATGACAATCATAAAGGCAAATGAGCTATCCACCACTGAGGTAAAAAATAAAAAAGAAAAAAAGCTAAAGAACTACTTACATTATGTATGGGTTAGTATAAACAGGACTTACTGACTGAATACATGAAGACCGAAGACTAAGAAGAAAGAAAAAAACAAGCCAATTATTTAATTAATATTTTTTGCGAATCCAAACTAAAAATAAAAAAATACAAAAATGAAAGCCCAAACATATAAGAACCTGATTATAGACAATAAAAAAATGTATCACAAAACATAATAGGACAAACAAATTCAAGACAGCAAATGTTCTTTTTTCTTCATATAGATAATAAGTCCAAACATAAATGAAATTAGTGTACAATAAGAACCCAATTGTCAATGGTAAAGCAATCCCCCAACGAATGGAAAAGCAACCTTTAACATGCTCTTCAAGTGAATCCACCAATTCCACGTGTTTTATACCAGAAGCAAAAAACAGAGAAAAAAAAGGAAAAGCATAATTACTGGAAAAAAGAAAATGAGCAGCTCATAAAATCAAACAAACACAATAAAAAAGAATACGAACCAATTAAAATTAAGTAACTTAATACTTAAAAATGAAAAACCAAGAAGCAAAACAAAAGGATATTTCCACTATAAAAAACAAAAAATAAAAAAACGTTACATTTGATTTCCCATCTCTCGGTTGTTCTAAATCAGAACTTTCAGATAGCATCTTTCAATCTGTGAACTAAATCTGTCAAAAAGAAAAAAGAAAAAGCAGCAAATTAAACCAATTTTTGAACCAGAGAGATAAATAATTTGCTAAAGGGCATGGACTTCTAGTTACTTACCTTGGACAGAGAAGGCTGAGAACTAGAGCCCCCTTCCTTTGGTTATCATGGAATTGGCATGTTATAATGTTACTTTTAATCGCACATATTAGGGTTTCTCTATACTACAGAAAATTGGGATGGCAGCTAGCACGAGGTAGTTGCAGAGTTTAGAGAGAGAGTGATGAAGGTTAAACCTTGACAGAGAGAGAGAGAGTCGTGAAAGTTAAACGTTGACAGAGAAAGAGAGTGATGAAGGTTAAATCTTGCAGAGAGAGAGAGAGAGAGAGCACAATTATAGAGAGAGAAAATGTCCTATTTTTGAGCTGGTGTTAGATAGTTGCTTTCTCTCTCTGGTCCGTTTTAAAGTAACGCCAGGAGGAGATGACGAATCGAGTCGCTGATTTCAGAGAACGGCCCGAGACTTCCATATTTAAAGTTTTTGGAAAATGCAAAATGCCCCCAAGCATCTATGTAAACTCAATCTAACCGTGATGACTTAAAAGGGGAAAAAAAATATTTAGAAAAGGATACGAGTGAAAAAAAAAAAAAAAGGCCACACGACTAAGAAATTAGGGGTGGCAATGGACCTGACCTGTATGAGTTTTTGGGTATGGGTGCAAAAATTGAGTTAGGTGGGAATACTATTTGAATTTGGGTTTGGGTTCAATAATATTTTAATTTTTTGATCGGGTCTAGTCAGAGTCGGGTTGGGTCCCACATTATATTTTTTAGTCAAGGTCCCACTCCGATCCATTGCCACCCTACAACAAACACGTGGAAAGTCCAAAACTCTTGTTTTAATACGAAATTTGGGTGATGTTTGTACAAGATGCACTCTTTGTACCGGAGAAACATGGGGCGCCTCTTGACTATGCTCGGAGATGATACGATGGTTTAAAAATCTATTTTCATATTTAATTATGGGGTTTAAAATATAAAAAATAGTACATATCAAACAGATATATAAGCATTTTAAAATATTAAAAATAGACGGTGCAAATAATTTGTTACAAAATACAATGTTTTTGGGAGTTTAAATGTTTTTTTTTCTTCAAATCCGTACCTGTTGAAGTCGAGATGATCAAATCGAAACGTTTTCTAATATTACAACACTCTCTTCTAAAGGATTTTTGAGGTGCATCTTATTTTAATAGCAAAGGATTGCCACCTTATACAAACTTTATCCTCTTAAAAATGAAATAGAAAAATTAAATAAATTCAGACAGATAGAGCATGAGATTCATAATTCTAGTCCAATAGCCTAACCAAGTTGATTTAGATGATTAATGTATAGAAATTCAAGGAATTTAGATTTGGGTCAATTTTAATGCATGTATTCCATCCATTAAAGGAAAACTCAATAACGATAACCCAAGCAAATGACAATATTTCGGCATGGTATAAATAAGGAAAGGTTTGTACAAGGTGCCCACCTTATACTACTGAAGTGCCATACACCTCTATATTTTTTTTACAATATTACTTAATTTTATTGAAAAAGATAAATGACTAAAGATACAAAAGTTTACTATAACAATTCCTCGGAAATAGCTAACTCAACTAAAGTGACACCTTGTTTGGCTTACCATCGGCCACTTCATTAGCTTCTCTGTAAACATGTTTAAAGAAATCTCGATAGAACTACAAATATCCATGATTTGCAATCAAATAGATCCAGGTTTTCTCAACTCTCAACTCATCATACGAATTGATAATGTTAAGGAAATCCCCTTCCACAATATAATAACATGTAATATGCCTTTCTTGTAAGATGTTAAGTCGTTGTAAAAGACCTATAAACTCCACCTGATTTACCGTAGTACAACTGGACAACCCATATTTTGCCAAAAGATGTAGTTTTAGTGTAAAAAGCCTTATAAGAAAATTTATATTCAAGCTTAACTATGAAATTTAAGATCTCAAAAAATGATATTTATCGAGCACATCTATAAACATTTGAAAATCTAAAAAATAGACAACCCAAATAATTTGTTACAACGAGCACTATTATTAGGATTTGAAATCCTTTTCTGTCCTTCATATCCATTTGTCTTGCGGTTGAGATGATCACCCGAAAGGCTTTCCAACTTCAAAATACTCTTCCCTGCTGGATTTTTGTGAGATGCACCTTACTTCTATACCATAGAGGTTGCCTTTTTCCTAATAAATATCGATAAAAAAGGCATAAGTTTTTCTTTTTACTTAGGATTGTTTCTCTTATAAAGGAAATGTAGAAAAACATTCCAAATATGTTAGGGAAGCATTGGGTAGTGCATGTTCTCTCTTCTTTGAGTATACAATTTTTTGTCTTCAATTTCTCTTAACGACCCAAGATATAAGTTTCAAACCTATTTTTTAAAAGGTGCGGTTTGTATAGAGCCGAGGCTTTAAACAATCAAATTAGAGCCCACTTTCAAATAGTGTTGAGAAATGTGGTTGCAATACTAGAAATCTTTGACTAGCTTTAAATTATATTTTTATACTTAATTATAAAATTTAAAGCTTTAAAAATAGTGTAGATCGAGCAGATCTATAAAAACTTTAATAACTTAAAAATTAATTATCCAATGCAATATTTCTAAAACTTGAAATCTATTTTTTTCTCAAGTCCATTCATCTTGATGTCAATATGATCAATTTGACGATATTTGGGCATCAAAACAACCTCTTCTAGTGAAATTTTTGATGTAGGCTCTAATTTGGTTGTTTAGAGCCTAAGCTCTATATAAACTTTTATATTTTCTAAATAATTACTCTACGTAATGCTTCTTACATTTGTTTGTGAGTGTTATCTTTCTATTAATTTTTTTTTGTCTATTTTCATGCTATTCTCAAGTTATGAAACACACATTTATTTGATCTTTTAGAAGGAGTAATAAGTGAAACGTTAATTTATTATAGTAATTGGAAAAGTATACAAAGAGAACTCGATTGATTTACTTTCAAATCGAGTGATTGTAAGCATGTCATTGACTAAACTCAAAGTTCTAAAAAAAGTTTCTAAAATTTGGTGAACACCTCAAGCCATTTGATTTGATATCTAATAGCGTGTAGTAATTGTAACATCACGGTAAGAAAGATAATAGTCTTATAACGTACCGTCTCATAGTAATTATATTTACCTACTATTCTTTTTGGGTAGGTTAGTAGGGAATATTTATGAAATTGTATAACGTGAGACCATTTATCTTTCTTATAAAGTAGTTATAATTATTCTTAGCCGTTAGATGTCAATTTCGATTACTTGAAGTGTGTCACGAATTCAAAAAAAATTTGTTTGAACTTCGAGTCAAGTCAATAACATGCTCACAAGTAATCTCACTTCCTTAATTATCAAACTTCTATTTGCATTTATTTTTAGGTATCTGTCTTATTTTGATTTTTTAAGAATTTTTTTAAGACTAATGTTCCCTACATGTGGATTCAACAACTGAATTTATTTTTTCATCTAATTGTGTGGCTGAAAATATTGTGCAATGTGTCATGAACTCCTATATTTTTAACTATTATATAAAATCACTTGAAATTTTTGAAATGGGGTTGGGATTGGGGGTAGATTTTTTTTTTTTTGAACTGCAGTGGTTAGGGGGCGGATGTCTTAACTTAATGTGCACCTCCATTCCTATAGTTAATATATCAAAAGAAAAAAAAAAACTTAAATTATTTATAACGAGAAAATAAAATTGAGTGGCATATGGGAGTTAACATATTTATCGTTTGGTTGTAGAAATATATTAAAATCACCATCATAAAAAATATTTTTCCAAGTTTTTGAGGCTGGTGCGTAAATATGTTAAAATATTTAAAAGCATTACTTTCATTAGAGAATAGCTCCTAGTATATTTGGTAAATGTGTAGGGCATTTCACCCGGTATTCCTTATTGGCAGAGAGCGAGTTAGACGGACGGTTCAGATAAGCTAGGAGGTCTAACTTCTTTGATCAGGACCGTCCATTATCTCAATGGAAGAACCCGAGAATTTGAGGATCATTAGAGCTGCACGTTTCCATATCCCTGCAAAAATAACAATCGATCATGGCTATATGTATTTTAACGGACTAAAATGAGCCACGTATGCTCATATTATCTGCATTTACGTGTATTTAGCAGATACCAAACGCGTAGGAAAGCGACCTTTTAATGCTTCCCCTTGATAGCAGGCTCCTTCAAATATGTTACCTAGTCCCATCGGACGGCTAGGATTCGAGCGCTTTCCCCGGTGGACGGTAGAGATTTGATACAGTATGGGAGAGAAGATATGACTCGCCTTCCTCCTTGTTCAACCCTGTGACTAATCTCCAACTGTGAATGGACGATGCAGATTGAATCAAAAAATGAGGCGAGCCAAACCAGTCATGGATGTATTGTTACTTTTCCAGGTTGATCTGCACCATCCATCTAACCTAAATCTTTAATCTTATCCCTTCATATTCGTAAAAGATGGTGGAGATTGAATTACTAATGGAGTGCCAGAATGAGTGTCGTTCCTCACCGTAAAAAAGCACGTGCTACCGACTGTTTTTTGTCACTGTTGTCAAATTTGCTTAATTTTGGCCATAGAGGGCGAAGCCTTCGATTTTTAGGCCAAGACGGAAGCAAAGCTCGGTGTTATCGCTTTGGTCAACTTCAGGCCAATTTTGCCGAAGTTTTAGTTGTTTCGGCTGAAGCAAAGATACATATATATATTCATTATTTATATATATAAATATATAATTTATTTATTTTTATTTTTTTAAAAAAAAATCTGAAGTCTTTTTCTATATCGGCCGAAACACCAAATTACTTCGTTTTTCTCACCAAACCAAAAAACACTCCAAAGCGAATTTTGACAGCATTGGTTTTCATGGTTTATTTAGAGACTAAAAACCAAAGGAAATATGCATGGTGCCCCACGTATAAAATATATGCGACTGATCTTCCTATCTTTGCGATTTTAAAACTTTACGATGACTTGCTCGTAAGAGTATATGTATAATTATTACTAAACGAAAAAATTTATATAAGGTTGCAACTTTAAAATGTAGAACTACATATGCACCTCAAAATTCATCAAAAAAGATTGTTTTAATGTTGAAAAACCATGTGATTGATCATCTCGACATCGACATGTATGACTATGAAAAAAAAAAAAAAAAATTGAGTCTCAGAAATAGTGCAACTTACAACATTTTATCTACACCGTCCATTTTCAATATTTTCATATGTTTATAGATCTACTTGATTTTAACTATTTTTTAAACTTAAAATTTTATAATTAGATATAAAAATAGATTTTGAAATAATCCTCAGAACATTTTATATCAAAATTATATATTATGATAAAATTTGAAGGTGGACCTTAGTTGGATTGTTTAAAGTTGCAACTTTATAAAAACCACACCCATTACTAAAACATAGCTCGGACCCATGTGTTATCGCGCTCTATAATAATTACCCATGTATCATCTCCAAATGCTAGTACAAACTAAATAAAACTTTAATAATGAATCTTCAATTACTTGAAAACATGAGTCCAGTCAAATTACAATACTCATGGATCAATTCTACAATCTCTCCTCTGTGAATGGTCGGCTAGCAGGATCTTCCCTAAAACTTTGATAAGACTAACATATTTTTATATTTTCATAAAATTGAATAAAAATATATAATACTAACAAAATAAAAGATAACTATAAAGGCGTGTTTGTTTGCATGAATGTTTTATTTAAGAAAGTAAACGTTTCTAATAGTGAAGTAATTCTACATTTGGCTACACAGGAACTGCTACAAGAACCCAAACTTTCTATTTTATTTGTAAAACGGGAGAGTTTAAGTTCCTTTGGAGTGCATTTGTTTTCTTAAAGATATCTTATGGAAAATTGAATGTTTTGTTTTGAAATGCTTAAATAAGTTATGAGTGATGTGTTTGATATCATATATATATATATAAAATAGGAAAAGTTTATATATAGCCAAGGCTCTAAACAATCAAATTAGAGCCTAGATCAAAATTTTCACTAGAAAAAGTTGTTTTGATGCTCAAATATCCTCAAATTGATCATCTCGACATCAAGATGCATGGACATGAAAAAAAAAATAGATTTCAAGTTTTGAAAATAGAATATTTTGTAATGCATTTTTGGACCATCAATTTTCAAGATTTTCAAGTTTTCATAGATCTGCTTGATCTACACTATTTTTTAAGCTTTAAACTTTATAAATAAAAATGAAAATATATTTTAAGGTTGTCACAAATATTTTCAGTTTTGAAACTACATTTCTCGATACTATTCGAAGGTAGGCTCTAATTGGATTGCTCAGAGCCTAGGCCCTATACAAACCGCACCCATATATAATATGTATAACATAATATATAATATAATATAATATATTTTATTAATGTATATTTGTATTATAGATAACATATAATATAATATTTATTATAATATAATATAAGGTATTTATATATTTATATTATATTTATAATATATTAATAGTATAATATATTATACAATATATTATATTTATATACAATATAATATAATAATATTATATGTAATATAATAAATATAAAATTTATATAATATTTAGTATAATGTAAGATATTTATAAATTAATATATAATATAATAATATAAATATTATATATAACATAGTAAATACTATTATAGATTATATAAAATATAATATAATGCAAGATCTATATAATATAAATATATATTAATGTTATATATTACATATATTATATAATATAAATTACGTTAATAAAATAAATATAAATATATAATATATAATGTAATATAATATATAATATAATATAATATTATATTATACAATATCAAATCTTATTAATAATACTAATATTATGTATTTATATTATCCATAGTAAATAGTGATCAACAAAAACGTTATGAAATATTGAGTTCCTACCCTTTTCAAGAACTTAATCGTTCATGTTTTAACAAAAAAAATAGGAATTTTATTAGAATATTACTTTATAAACTTTTAGATGGAAACTATACGTCAAATGAAGAACTTTTGAAAAATTAGAAGGATTTCTTTTTTAAGAAGAAATCTTTCATAAAAACAAATGCACCCTTGGGGTGGAGGCTAGGAACCCAATCCTTCGGAACCTTTTTTTGTTTTAAGTCTTTTTTTTTTTTGTTTTAAGTCACTCGAGCCCGAGCCCGAGCCCGAGCCCCTTTCTTTATCTTCATCTTCATCTCCATGGACAAGCCCCTTTTTTTATCGCGGCAAGCCTTAAAACCTCTATCTGCACGGACAAGCCCCTTTCTTCATTGTGCCGAACCCTAAAACCAGACCCAAGCTTATCCATCTCTCCTCTTCGTGACAAGTTGTACAACCATATCCAATTATCTCCATCTCTCTCACCTCTTATCTCTCTCTCTCTCCCATCTCTTCTCTCTTCTCTCAGCTCCCGTAATCTCTCTATATCTTTCTCTCATCTTATCTCCTCACTCCCCTCTCATCCGCTCTGATCTCGCTCTCCTCTTATCTCTTCTCCCATCTTCTTATGAAAGGAAAGTATATATTGTCTATCGAGTCAATATGGAAGGTGTATATTGTAATCAGTATATATAAAAAAGTATATACACTATCTTGTATTTATGGCAAGTCTAGGTATAGTTTAGGTGTCTGTGATTTATTTTTATTTTTTCTCATAATGTAATTTGTCTATAAAAGACAAGTTTGTACATTCATATGTTCAAAGGACACTGAGTTTCTTCAGAGAAACCTGAGACTCTCAATCCGTCGTGGATATGCACTGAGTTTCGTTGGCTCTTTCAAGTGTCATTTTGTTTTCTCAATTGACTTGTCTATTTTTTTGTCTCTATAGAAGATCATAAGTTTCAATCTGTTGCTCAAACCTACTCTATTCGAGCCTTCTATTTCCGAGGCTTGTTGATTTATCATTGCTTGAGCATGCACTGTTCTGTTGTTCCTCTATGCTTTTTTATCAAACAATCTGAGCATGACAACCACTACATCTACTGGTCGCTATGCACATGAAGATCCAACTGCTCGTTTCCGCAACTTAATATTCAAACTCCGGCTACTCTATTTTAGAACATCTTAAGTTTGAGGGAGAGTGTGAAAGGAAAATATATATTGTCTACCAGATTAATATGAAAGATGTATATTGTAATCATTTGTCAAAATTGTGTTTGGTATTGGTCATGTATGTTTCAAATCAAATGTCAAAATTGTGTTCTTGAGTTGTTTGAAAGGTCACTATGATTACAAAATAAAACTACCTACTTGGGAGGTGTTATAGTGTTTGAACTGGACTCTAAAGGGTCGTTTTTAGGATCTTAAGGTATTGCACTGCAATTTGGGCTGTTCCCTATGGGTTTTAGCAGAAATGGGTCTAGGGTGACTACAGTATTTTTGTAGTTCAGATTCTAAGTTTTGCATTCTGAATATCTTGAAACTCATCTAGCGAAAACGGAGTGTCTACATAGAGTGGACACAAACGAGAAGCAATAAACTCGAGGGGATGGCTTTAAGGGCAGCTATGGGGTAGCCTAGCCCGGTCAGTTTGACTCTAAAAAACTAGGGTATGGGACACAAAATATGTAGGGCCGGGTAAAATTGGCCTGAGGATAAGGCTGGGGTGGGCTTGAGCCATGGATGGTCTGGTTCTTTGTTTGGCCTCTTTTTATTTAATTTTTTTTATATTTTTATTTGGCATAGCCTAGCTTTGAGATGGTTAGGTTAGGTCACGGTTGGCCCAGCAGACCTATTTCAGCCCGTTGCTGGACCTCATCATCATCCAAGCTTTATCCTAGTTATTTGGGGTCAGCTAAGCCCATTGCTAGCCCTAGATGGGATTAATTTATAAACATACTTATTAGCACCAGACTGTCTAATTGGTATGTAAGCTAGAAGCTCAGCCTATCTCATTCAAAGCAAAAACCAGGAGTTAAAATCAATGTTCAATAAGTTAAAACCAAGGTTGGACCAATTTTTGCCTATTTTATTGGGTCAATTATGATAACATTGACCGGTTAAATAAAGTTGGTAATTTTAAAATTTATTTCATAATTTTAAATTATTATTGATATATTTTTAAATTTTTTAAGATCTAGTAACTGATGATCAGACATATTTGGACTGGACAATATCCCTCAACAGTTGGCTGTTGGGTGATACCCTAATAACACAATGTTTATAGAAGAGCTCATCTCATTGGCACAAGAGGATTCATTTCTCATCCCTACCTACCCCGCCATGGGCCTTAATGTCTTCACTCGCGCTGGGCCGCCCCACACATACAAATTTGCAGGCTCGGGTGGGACTCTAACCCGACCCGAAATTCGGGTCGGACTCAGATAGTTGGAAGCCCCATCAATCAGGAACTTCCATTAAGAGATGATAGCTTGTACGGTCCATCATGTCCTCCACTTAGTGATCATCATAGAGCATATATCTTTGGTGCTTGGGAGCAAAGACAAGGAAAATCAAAGTCGATTCCTCTCCACCAATATCCAAGGCCCATTCGACAAAACGGTGCTACAAGCTTTATCTAATGATTGAACAAGGCAAGATTATTAATTATTGGCATAAACAAGGACTTTGAGAATAATACCATGGACCTATCTTCTTAGTAGTACCAAAGCAAGTGGCACATATTTGGACAAACCAAAGACTTTCATTGTAAACTACGCAAAATCTCTCTCATGCATCACCTGGGCTCGCAAAGGGCCGGCCCACCCTTGCCCTAGCCCTAGCCCGGCCCCTTTCCCTTGAGAGCCGGCACTGCCCCTCAGGGCCAATCCGGATAAAATTAAAGAAAAACAAAACAAAAAATATGAACAAATAGGGGCCGGTCTTGGCCTGGCCTAGACCTGGTCCTCAGCCCACATTTCATGACCGAGGACCTAGTTCTTTAGTACTGGGCCGACCCACCAGGCCCATTGCCACCCTTGATTTCCCATAGGACATTATATGCTTAGGTCTCTCCTCTCCATGCCATAGGATATCCTTATTCATGTACGTTACTTATATGCTTTGACTATTTTGCAATTACTAACACACCTCCTAGTACTCTCTCTCTCTCTCTCTAGAATTCCTGCAATTGTGTAAAATTATGCTTCACTAACCTCCATTGAAGTTAAAAGTTTTCTCTCTCTAGAAATGGAGGCCATGGATGCAGAAGCAACGCCCTCAAAATGTCCTGATTTGGCAGAAAATATGGAGAGAGCAAATCGATCTTATAGGGAGTACGCAGGAGTAGAAGAGAAGGCATCAAAGCGGGAGATGGTTACATGGTATGCTTACAACCTTTTCTCTCATTTCATTCCAGCGGTGTTGATCCCTATTGTCTTCTCTCTCATGGTGGGCCAAATGCTCCCAAAACCATCAGTAGATGGAGATTTGCAGAGTCTACATTGCTCAGTAAAGGAGACGGAACTGTAAGTCGCAAACATCCTTTTCATTCTTCAAAACGAGGTCCGAAATTCCGGATTTAGTCTGGTTAAAGTTAACCGGCCAATAATATCTCATCTCATACTAAATTTTACGAAAAGAGTGAATTACGTAAGGGCACCAAAAAAAAATACTGAAATTGGACGTAAGTCAATTTTGGGTTAAAATTATAAGGAGGGTCGGTCAACTTGAGGGTTTTTTGTTTTCAAAATTGCCTTTCACTCCAAGGATACACCATCATACTGCCGCTTGTTCTTTTTCTTTTTTGAGTTTTTTTATAGTAAGGATATGCCTAAATGTTTGGGGCAGTGTCGAGTCAGTCTGATATTAGCATCATCAGACCACCTTCTGTGGTGCCCTTCAAAGCGGTCTGAGGTTGGCATCCTTAGACCGCAAAGACCTATTTTGTTAAGCTTTCAAAGGCAGTCCGAGCTGCCCATTCTTGAACCACTTTTTCTATTGCTCATCAGGGTAGTCCAAGGTTGGCATTCTCAGACCGCATTAGCTCATTTGTTTGCTGAGAAATAAAACGGATCGAGGATGCCAACCTTGTACTGCTTTATAGACTTGGCATTGCCCTACTAACAAAAAAAATAAAAAAAATAAAAAGAAATCAAAAGCATTCGAAGAGGTAATTTTGGAAAAATAAAAAAATATAGGTCGATTGACTTTATAATTATCGTCCAAAATTGACCCATTTAGTATTTTGCTAATATTTTTTGTGTCCGAATGTAAAAATTATTCTTACGGAACAGTAGATTCATGAGGGAGGGAGAGAGAGAGGCAGACACTATGAGTGTTAGTGTGTATTAAGCTTTTCCATTTTAGGGAGACTAAGCAGATTACCCTCTCCCTTCAATGTCAAACTGAAAAATTTTGGTTAATACCCTACTTTAGCCGATACAAACCAGTAAAATCAGTAAAAGGTGTGGTCTAATAATAAATCAGTTCGCCAGAATTGATTAGATTAAATTTTAAAAAAATAAAAAATATAAATTACATGGCCCAATTTAATTTTAACCTGTCCGTCCGTGTAACTAGTCAACGATCGATTTTAAAGTTTTAAGAGGTATTGGTGTAACTTAATTTTTGTTTTAGATTCAAGGCATTGGTTAAATCAAATTTTGATGAAAAAAGTGAAACTAGGCTCCATTTCAAGCGTTTTGGCCTTTCTGTGGAAGCTCGAGAGTAAGCTCACTCTCCTCTTCAATGGCGAATTGGCAGGTACCAATCACTAACTCACCATACATTAAAGATTTCAGACCTCCATTTATCTGCTCTGAACTGGGTGGCAATCTCATGGACCGCCGGAACCGTCATCACCGCCCCACTACTCATCCTCTCCGCCCACTTTCTCGACCACGGCCCCCTTCACCACCTCCAATTTGGTGTCAGTGCTGCATTGGGTGCCTTATTCTGCCTCCCCACCGGCTTCTTCCGCAGCGTGTGGCCCTTCCCCCTCTACATCTCCGCCATATCTAGCGGTGCCACCTTCGGCCTTGCTGCTCACACCCGCCACCTCGGCCTCATGATACGAGGCGCCACAGGCAACATTGCTGGCGATGAGCTCTTCACCATGAGAAAATCTGCAGGAAGTCGGATATCAGTGTATGGCACCGCTGCCGGAGGAATCGGTGCTGCCATAATCTCCTCCTTCGCCTACCGCATGGCCGGTCACTCTGACAAGTTCTCAAACCTTTGGATCGTCTCCATATTTTCCGGCATAATATGGTTAGTCGGGATTGCCCACTACCTCTCTGGAATTCGGCCTCCAGCTGCTCAGAATTCCCCCAAATGGTCGGCATCTCACGCCTTTGCACCCCGAAAATACCCCCATGCCGTCGGAACACTCGCAGGGGTCTTCCTGTCGAGCTTCGCGACCATGTGCATCTTCGCCGCCACCTCCATCCACCTCCAAGGAAAGCTATGCTACGAAGCACACGACATCCTCTATACCTGGCTAATCTACTTCCTCATCCCTACTTTCAGCCTTCCATTACTGCGTTATCTCCAGCTCTCAATAAAGTCCGACGCGATGAAAATGCAGGTGGCCGGGCTTCTGGCAGGAGCTGTCACCTCCGGCACCGGATTCTACTTCCAGAATCGAACATGGCATCGAGAGCACCTCTTCTTCTTCACAATGGTTCAGGGAGTGGCCGCCGGGATCTTACATACGTACGGAAGGGTGCTGCTAGTAGACTGTTCACCCGCCGGAAAGGAAGGTGCATTTTCTGCGTGCTTCGCGTGGGTAAAGATGGCCGGGACTTGTGCCGGGTTCACGATCGCGACGTCATTTTCCGGCGTGACCATACCTTTTTCCTGCAGTTTCCTTGCTTCAATTTTAGGGTTTGGTGTGTTTGTGTTTGGAAATGTGAGTAATAAAGGGGGTGTTGTGGGGGCTGGGCATGGGAAGGAGGAGGAGGGGCTGCTGGAGGGCAGATCGCCTGTGAATGGTTTCGACACGAGGAGGAGCAGCCACTGGAAGGGCTCTGCGCGCGCCGCTATAAATTTGGAGGAGGAAATCAGGAGTTCGTCTCAGGTCTCGAAATGAAGGCCATCAAAGCTTAGTCCCACGTTTGGTTACCGTGAATTTTTTTTTTTTTTTTTTTCTGTTAAATTATGAAAATATTTTCTATAAAAAAATTTCTCTAATGCCGATTAGAAATATTTTTATACCAATTGGTCTTAATGTATCGTTTGATCCTAATTAATATCTAATTGATGTAAAAATATTCTTATACTTGACCGCATAATAGAATTTGTTCATATAAAGATATTTTTTAAAAAACATTTTCACACAAACCAAACGTGAGGTAAACGATTATCAAATTCTATTTATAATTTTTTTTTTTTTTACAATAATTGTTTTTTTTAGTGCTCCATTGGATTTGAGTTTTTGAATAATAAGGTTTTACAAGGATCTTGGATCCTGGCTTTCTAGTATTACGTTTTACTGTTATTTTTTTTTCCCAATTGGGTGAGTTTATCTGACTCCTCTCTCGCTCGTTTGACATCATGTATGTGCATATTGAGGTCTCTAGGAAACCACGACTAGGGCGCGGTACCCGGCCTTGTCTTGGCGGAGTGACTTGGACAGGGTCGGATAAGTATTGGCTAGGTTAAAAGGTGTTAAAAATAATAATAAAGAATGTAACAAAAATCTCAAAAATATGTTTAAAGTAAAATTAAACAAAATACGTTGGAATGAAGTAAGAAATGTAGGGAAACAATAGATTTTGAGATAAATTAATTTGTGACCAAAGGTATTTTAAAAATAAGCCAAAAAAGAATATAAAATGAAAAAGTAAATGTTCATGGCCAAAATACTTTCCAATGTTTATCAAAATGATAGAAAACATAAAAAGGTATATAAGAGTAAATTTCTTATTTTTGGATTTTTAATAATTTTTTGAATTTTTTTTAAGATCCCAAACTTGACCACCAAAACTGGGCTCAAGTGTACCCACCACTGGGCGGGTCCAAGTAACTCGGGTCGGTCCAGGTCGATCTGCCCATTTTTTGCGAACATTGATGTTCACATTAGTTTTCCAATTTCTTTTCAAGTACAAGTAATTGAGACAAGTTTGATTGTATTTAGCATTGTTCGCAAAATTACCCAATCTAACAGCTAACCGCTCAGTTAGTTTGGAACCGATGGCCGGTTCTAGTTTTGATCGGTTAGGGTGATCAAAATTCAAAATGATATCAACTTTGGAGACACCATCTCCCTCCCTTTGTGATAGAAAACCAAGACCAGGTAGTGTGTAAAATCCTCTTTTTAACTTTCTCCAAGTTAAAACTACTCTAAAATATCCCATGTAACTACTCTAAAATATCCCATGTAACTTTCCCCGTATTGGGCAGCCTTTGAATGCATAAGTGCTCCAATTTATTAACATCTTTTTGTGGCAATATCATTAGATACCCCAATAATAAGAAGGACCGCACTTACAACAATTAGTAAAGACAATGTAAGAACAAATGATCTCTATTCTCTTCATCATTTTTACCTAACAAGCAAATATTGACCATATATTTACCTCTTTTTCTAAGATTGTCCACAAATTGAGTTTTACTTTTGCATTAGAGTCCGTAGAAATGCTTTTACATAACAAGCAAATATTGACCATATATTTACCTCTTTTTCTAAGATTGTCCACAAATTGAGTTTTACTTTTGCATTAGAGTCCGTAGAAATGCTTACACTTTATGAGAAATAGATCATTTCCAAATCTTAGTCAGTCTATTTCTTGACATCAAACACGATCGTGGAACAACAGCCTATAAGTGGACTTCACTGAAAAGACCACATCGCTCTCCTTCTTCTATACTCCTTCATCAGCTGCATCTCGTGGAGTCTAAGTACCTTCCAACTCATTTAGGGTGCGTTTGGTACATGGAGTTTTTTGGAGTGGAAGGGACTCTCCACAAATTATGAAAGACAGCACTTCCATTATTTTTTATGGAAGGGAGGTCTTCCAAAAATAAATTCATTTTAACATTGAAAAAGAGCTGCGTAGAAAGCCGCCTTTCCACTTTACAGCTTCCACATAATAATATCATACATCAAAGTGAGACACTTTAGTCCCACTTTCAAAAACTGCCGCTTATCAAACACATAATTCCATCAGTTGTAAGATAACAAGGTCTGAAACTCCATTATAGTTGCACAATGTTCCAATTCATTTTCAGATCCTGTATTTCATAAACCTTTCCAGATCCTGTATTTCATAAACCTTTCACCTTCACTGGTTCCAAAAAGTATAATTCATTGTCATGATTAATTTTAGTCAGATTATCAGTAACACTGAATGCATCCAACATGCCCATAAAAGTATTACATGTCACAAATCTCGAGCCTTCCTAAGGGACACATAAGCATACGTCTCTGAACAAATATTATGAAAAGGTATTATAATTAGAATGGCCATAAAATCAATGATGGCATGGTCCAATCACAATCAGCATAATTGTCGGTTGAAATTATTACAGCTCTATCGAAAACTTTCCGTTATTACCATCGTACTCATTTTTTTTTCATGTCAAAATGAAAATTTAAAAAAAAAGACGACCTTGAGTTATTGAACAACTAAATTTAAAATATTTTCGATTGTTCAACAACCGAAAATACACCAATTTTGGTTATTTAAGAAACGAAAAATGTTTTCTCTCTTGTAGCGTATTTTCTCTACCTCTCTCAAGTCATAGTTATCCGACAAAATCAAAAGGGAGCAACTAGTTTGAGCCCCTAAATTTATAAAAAATCTTAGGGATCATGAGATTAGAAGAAATCTTGTGGCCTATTCTTTCTCTACATCTTTGAAGTCATGGTTATCTGATAAAATTATCAGAGAATAGCTAGTTTGAGCCCTTAAATTTAGGAGAAATCACAGGGATTATGAACTTACCCAAAAAAAATACTCGGTGAAGGGGAGAGAGAGAGTTTTTAAAAAAATCATTTTTACCCATGTAATGTAGAGAGAGAGGTAGAGAGGATACACAGACCCACAAGAGAGAAAAAAAATTTGGTTCTTAAAGAACCGAAAATTTTAAATTTTCGGTTATTTAAAAATCGAAATTGGCCTAGTTTTCGGTTGTTGAACAACCAAAAATACTTTGAA
The DNA here is from genome assembly GCF_054954075.1 of Amborella trichopoda. Lineage (NCBI taxonomy): Eukaryota > Viridiplantae > Streptophyta > Magnoliopsida > Amborellales > Amborellaceae > Amborella > Amborella trichopoda. Next base: position 47,013,557 of record NC_142338.1, on the reverse strand, counting down.
TTCGGTTGCTTTAAAAAGGTAAAATCATCTTTTTTTTAAATTTGAATTCGATTGTTGTAAAAAGGTAAAATCGTCTTTTTTTTAAATTTTCGTTTTGACAAGAAAAAAATGAACACGATGGTAATAACGGAAACTATTCGGTAGAGCTATAATAACGGAAACTATAACATATGTGTACGTAATTTTCCCTTTAAAAAATTATCCAATTTGTTTAGCCAGACTAATTGGTCAAACGTGACCCATCTAACTAGCCAAAATTGGTCAAAGATTAAATTTGACCGGTTTTTAACATTCTCATTTTTTATTATGGATCAGATCTGCTGAGGCACCAGTCAACAGTCCAACCAGCCGATATAGTCCATTCTAAATGACTATAATACAATCTAAAATCTATAAAAAGTTCCACTCAATCGTGTAATTAATTACATAAAGATGTTCCTTGTGCTCCCCTAGGGCGTCTCCTAGCTGCTATCTGATTTGATTTGATAACCACCACACTTGTTTTGGAGGTTATGAAATGAAAGTGTACATTGTATGTATGGTAAAGAAAAATATTTATGGTAAGCCTGAGTATAGTTTAGGTGTCCACGATTTAGTTTTTATTATTGTCATATATAATTTGTTTATAAAAGACAAGTTTTTATATTCATATCAATTAATTGACACAGGGAAACTTGAGACTCTTCACATGATATCAAAGCAAGATTCATCTTAGCTGTATCCATTTCTCATCCCTGAAGCATTGTTGCCGATTTTCAAGACGGGTATGTTTCTCACCTAGTTCGTGCAACTTCTGTTGAGTCGTGTATCAACTATCTGCTAAGTGGTGTTTTGACTCTTGGATTTATCTCTCTGCCAAGTCGTTTTCGACTTTTTGATCTGTTTTTCTTTTTGGGATTCTTTTTAAAAATGAGCTACAACTGATCGACAGGACATCTGTCGCATTCCGGCTGCTGTATATTCTAGCGGGTAACGATCATTCTACTCAGATTTGTCGTCAAACAGATTTATGGTCATGCTACGTTGCTGCCCACTGCCTGATGTTGCTATTGTTTGGTGACGCTCGAAAGACGCTGTTGCTAACACTGCTGTGACCTTTTATGTATTGCGTGAAAGAAAGACCTATGTGACCTTTTGCTGATGAATATAATTTTTGCAACCTTCTCATGTCTTGCGTGAAAGAAAGACCTATGTGACCTTTTGCCGGTGAATATAATTTTTTAAAATTTTATTTTAAAATCACCCCTTTTGTTTTGGCAAAAAGATCGCCTATAGATGGTCTTATTACAATCAATAAATATTTCAAAATAAAAGCAACATAACAATAAAATAAAACTCAACCACTTAATGTCATTTATACAACTAAACACTATGCTTGAGAATATAAAGATAAAATAACAAGAAATAAAAGTAGAAGATGCTGGAGATTACCTCAACTGAGCTTATTACATCCCATACCGAGTCACCAACATCCGATGGCATGGGATCAGTAGTTTAGCTTCAATCTCAAACTGAGAAAGCTAATTTCGGCCAAACTTAGTGAGTACCTTTAAATCTTTACAAAACCCTAACCCCAAAAATATTTAGGTTTAACCTTAATTTCCCAACCCTTAGTATCTTTAGGTCAAGAGAGAAAGAGAGAATGAGGCATAGGGTTGGGGCGTACCCCCTATGGGTCTTCGGAGAGAGAGAGAGAGGGTTAGAGAGAGAAACCCTAAGGAGAGTGATGAGATAGAGTTATGGGAGAGAGAAGGTGTAGAGAATAGGCGAGGGTACACCCTTATTTATAGTGAAAAATTAGGTTTAGGGTTTCTCATAATTTACCTCTTTATTGAGATTGAATATGGACCGTTGATCAGGGTGACTTGTGGGATGAGAGATTTGAGCTGTCAATTCCATAAATAGGCCATCAACATTATGGAAGGTGCATGAACCATTTTCCCCCATTTCTTTAAACCATTTTCCCATCAATATATTTAAATAAATTAAATCTATTAAAAATATTATGCATTCCATAAAATTACATAATCCATCTCATATTGTCCATAAGAAATAACAAGTCAAGATATGCTTATAATATTTAGGATAAGATATGGTCAATATATACCATATTTCAATTTGACCACATGCATCAAGATATACTTACCAAAAATTAGATTTCTTGAATCCAAAGCAATGAGAAGGAAGTATGAAAGGGATGGGGCGTGCCACCCATATGTGGTATATGTGGGCCCCACCACTTGTCACATGGTGTGCCCATGTGCACTATGGGCCCCCTTGATATTTTATATAATTTTAAAATTAACAAAATAATTTTAAAAATTTATTTGAAATTTAGAATCTTGTAAAATCAATAACTTCATTTTTATAAGTCCAAAAATTATAAATAAAATATCAAAAGACTTATAAAAATTTAAATAATAATTCTAAAATAAGTTTTATCATAAAACAAATACAATTCAATTATTTTGATGAAAATTGATCCATACGGTTCATGAATTCAATCAGTGATCATGGGGTACTCCACCTTCAACTGTGGACAACAGACCACATTTGCTTTATCGAATCGACCTAGTGTTTCCCATGACCCACAGTCCAAGTAGGAGCTCATTAGGGGGTCACCAAAGTCTGGCCGATTAGCCAAGAGGTTGTAATCTCAGTCTGTGGATTACAAGTTCTCCTCTAGAGACGAGTCAAGGTCACCACGACCTGATACGACCACAACTCTATAATGCATATGATTATCTCTCGCACATGCATACGCTTCACCCTAAAAGGTGGATATCTAGCTTTCCCAAAAGATTTATCGATATGCATGTCGTGTGATGGATCATGGATGAGGTTTTGGCCCCCGTCTTTATAGGCCTACCATCACACAGTTCATCGGCTCATTCATCCAGGCATAAGCTCCCACCTCATTAAGGGATAACCCATAACCTTTCTCGGTTTATTCTCTATGCCCAGGTACCTTGGGTTTTTCAACTGACTGGCCTAGATCGTCAAGCACAGTCTTGTATCGGCAAACATAATTTGTTTAGCATGGTCCCTGAGCGACCACACTCCCACTAAGTTTATATTCCACTATAATAAATGTTTTTTATTACACACTCATAAGACCTTTAAAGGCCACATAAACCCAACATCTCCCACTTGGCCTTTGAAGGCCTTTCATTCTCTCTTCCTCACTTTCTCTCATCCCCATCTCTCTCACATGTCTTATAAAAACATTAGGGACAACTTCCTTAGTCAGAGGGTCTATAATTATCAAATATGTAGACATGTAGCTGATCTCTATCTCTTTCAATCTCACCTCATTTCTCAGGTAACAGAAGTATGGCTTGATATACTTGGAATTATTGTGAAATCGAGGCTCTTAAGAGACACAAATAGTCGTCGTGTTGTCGTAGAAAATCCCCACTGCCTCACAACGTACAAGATGAAAATTAAGTTGATTAAGAAACTTCTTAATTCACACGGCTTCCTTGGCTGCTAGACAGCATGCCACATACTCATATTTCATGGTAGATAATGCCACTATATCTTGTTTATTTGACTTTCAAGAAACAGTACCCCCTCCAAGCATAAACACATACCTAGATGTAGACTTCGCATCATCTGGATCCGCGAGATAGTTTGCATCTAAATATCCCTCTATTGTTATTTCAGTTCCCCCTTTATATGTGAGCGCATAGTTCATGGTCCCTTTTAAATATCTACGAATTCTTTTATGGCACTATTTCTATGGCTCTTATATCCATGTCTTTGGTAGGACACATTTTTTTACTAAGTTTCTTCTTTTTGTCAATTAAGATAGACATGGGCTTACATATACTAATATCAAACTTTTCCAGTATCCTCTTACAATAGGTTGCCTCGAAAAGTTGGATAGTCTTTTCCAAGATCCTTCATATCGAAGTGTTGTGCAAAGAAATTTTTCGTCTCTACTTTTAGGGCAATAGATCTATTAACAATTAGCATATCATCCACATATAACAATATAAAGACCACATCACTCCCACTGACCTTTTGATATATACAATAATCGTCGTTATTTATAGAGAACCTCGTAAGAGCAAGGGTCTCTTGGAATTTTATGTACCATTGTCACGATGGTTGTTTCAGGCCATAAAAGGATTTATTAAGTTTGCATATTAAGTTCTCTTTCTCTTTCTTCTCAAATCCCTCAGGTTGGGTCATGTAAATTTTTTATTCTGCATCCCCATTTAGAAAGGTTGTTTTGACATCCATTTGATGAACCTCAAAGTCAAAATAGGCTGCTAAAGCTATAAGGATTCGGATGGATGAAACTTTGAAAATATAGGAAAATGTTTCCTCATAATCTATCCCTTTTTTCTGTGTGAAACTATTTACAATAAACCTAGCTTTGTATTTTCTATTTTCCCTTCAGAATTCAACTTTTTCTAGAAAATCCATTTACAACCAATAGCCTTACGTTTTCAAGGTAGATGCACTAATTCTCACACATGGTTTTGGTTAATGGAAACATATTCATCTATCATGGCTTCTACCCAGTATTTCCTTCCAGGACAGGACAAGGCTTCATGGTAAGTTTTAGGTTCAAAATCTTGATCTTCCCCAACTTTATCAAAATGTTCTTCGAGGTAGACAAATTGTTCTAGGTACAGATGTGGTCTACTGATGCGGTTATTTTGTCTTGGTTCGAGTAACGATTCACTTTCTTTAGGGAGTTTAGGTGGGGATTGTTCTGAATTTTCAGGTTCAGGCTCTGAAATCATATCCTTATTTTTCTCCTCATCATAAAAGTCGGCTTATTTTCTACTCCCCGTTGCTTCAAGGAACTCTTCATCGAAGAAGTGAGCGTCGTGACTTTCAATGACCGCTCTTATTTCAAGGTTGCAGAATCGATGCCCTTTACCATGAACTGGGTAACCAATGAAAATGAATTTGACAGTTTTGACTTGCAATTTGGTTCTATTTTAGTGTGGGATAAGAACATGGGCTGAGCAACCCCAAACTCTTAGGTGCTCAAGCGAGGGAGTACGCTCTGTGAAAATTTCACGAGGAGTAAGTGAGGCAGCTTTTGCGAGAGTCCGATTAAAGATGAAAGACTTCGTCAACACGGTTTCTCCTCAAAAATTCAATGAGAGATTTGCATGCCCCATCACACTCTTTACCATTTCAACTAAGGTCTTATTCTGTCTCTCAACTACATCATTTTGTTCGGGAGTATAAGGCATGGTGTATTGATGGATAATCTCATTTTCAATATAGAGTTATTTGAAAAGGTCATATGAATATTCCCCCCTCTATCGGTTCTAAAGACTTTGATTTTTAGGTTGGTTTGATTTTCTACTTCGCCCTTATATTCTTTGAATTTTTCTAGGGCTTTAGATTTTATATGAATAAGGTACACATGGCCATATCGCAAGTAGTCATCTATAAAAGTGATAAAAAATCTTTTTCCACTTTTGGTTATAGGTCTACATATGTCACTATGAATGATTTCCACTACGCTAGTAGTTTTTTTTCTCTTGGTGGTATTTTTCCTTTGTAGTTTTCATTGCACACAAGACTCGCACACTTTCGATAGATCTCCCTTGTAAGTTTGAAGAATGTTGTCCTTTTTCAATCTTTCTATTCGTTTGATTTAATGTGTCATAACCTCATATGTCATAGGGTATCATCTAATTCATTAAGGGACGACACATAAGCAACGTTCTCTTTTATTTTAATAGTAAATAACCTGTCTATTAGTCGTCCAGTCATGATCATATTTTTTTCCTTCTTGACCATCACTTTTTCCCTAATTAAAGTGGTTATGAATCCAGCTATAGACATCTTAGGAACTGAAACCAAATACTTATTCTTATCAGGAACATAAAGTGCTTGCTTTAGGATCATGATGCTTCCACTCTTCAATTTCAACTCAAAATCTCCAACTCCGTGTACATCAGTCTTCTGATTTCCTCCCATATAAATATGTTGCTGCCCTGGCCCCATGAGAGTGAAAGAATGGAAACCTTCATTGATGTTTGTGACATGGGCCTTAGCCCTGGAGTCAAGACACCAATCAGCTCCCTTGGGGTCAGCCAGCATAGACTCAAAGACCACACATACCAATTCCTTGTCGGTCCCTCCAGATTTGTTGAATTGACAACTATTGGCTATGTGGCCCAACTTCTTACAAATAAAATAGGTTTGAGTCTATCTTTTTGCTCCCTTATTTCTAAAATCTCTATTTTTGAAATCTCTTCTCTTCCCAAAAATATTTCTTTCATTTTCTTTATTAAATTTAAAAGAAAGTGGGGATTTTACCATATGCACGGCTTCCCTTGGAGTTGTTGTCAATGCTTGCCTTGAATTTCTCCTATCATCTTCTGCTTTGATTGTAGTGATGAGCTCCTCCAGTTTTGGTGCCTTCCTTCTGATCGAGATGGAAGATATGAAGATCGCCCATGAATTAGGAAGTGAATTTATGAGATAAATCACTTGCATAGATTTATTGGGTTTCATGCCTGTGTCTTCTAGCTCTCTGACTAGTGTGCGAAAGACGTGCACATGATCTATAAACTTGGTACCTTTCTATCATTTTTAACTAATTATCCCTCTTCATAACCATGGTTTGCTTCACGAGAGAGGGTTCAACATAGTATCTTTCAAGTCTATTAAAAATCCCACTTGCAGTATAGATTGATTCGAACTTAGAAGCATACGAATCAGTCGTGGCACATAAAAGAATGTGTTTGCATATCAGGTTCCTCCTCTTCCAACTGTCGTACTCATCTTTAATTTCTTGAGATGAGTCGTCAGTTGGATGACGAGGTCGGTCATCATTGAGTACCTTATGCAAGTTTTCTTCATAGAGCACACATTTGATCTTTCTTTTCCAGGAAGCATAGTTGGTCCCATCAAACCTTTCGGTTTCCAGGATCTTTGAGATGAAGTTACGTGCAACCATATCTTTCTATTCTCAAGCAAAAATAATAGAATACTCCTAATGGCAATCAAGTAAAACTAGTTTTGATACCAATTAAAAAAATACCTATGTGACATTTTGCTGGTGGATATAATTTTTTTTTTTAATCACCCCTTTTGTTTTCATAAAAAGATCACCTACAGATGGTCTTATTACAATCAATAAATCTTTCAAAATAAAAGCAACATAATAATAAAATAAAACTCAACCACTTGATGCCATTTATACAACTAAGTATTATGCTTGAGAATATAAAAATAGAATAGCAAGAAATAAAATGAGAATATGCCGGAGATTACCTCAACCGGGCTTATTACACCCCATACTGAGTTACCAACATCCGATGGCACGGGATTAGCGGTCTAGCTTTAATCTCGAACTGGGAAAGCCATTTTCGGCCAAACTGAGTAAGCAACCTTAAATCTCTACAAAACCCTAACTCCAAAAATAATTTAGGCTCAACTTTAATTTCCCAACCCTTAGTATCTCTAGATCAAAAGAGAGAGAGAGAGTAGGAGACCTAGGGTTGGGGCGTGCACCCTATGGGTCTTAGGAGAGAGAGGGTTAGAGAGAGAAACCCTGAGGAGAAAGAGTGGGGCATGCCCCTCTAAGAGAGAGATGAGAGATAGTTGTGGAAGAGAGAAGGTGTAGATAATAGGGGAGGGAACACCCCTATTTATAGTGCAAAATTAGGTTTAAGGTTTCTCATAGTTTGCCTCTTTTTTAAGATTGAATATGGACCGTTGATCAGGGTGACTTTTGGGGTGAGAGATCTGAGCCATTCATTCCATAAATGGGCCATGAATATTATAAAAGTGCATGGATCATTATCTCCCTTTTCTTAAACCATTTTGCCATCAATATATTTAAATAAATTAAATCTATTAAAAATATTATGCATTGCATAAAATTGCATAATCCATCTCATATTTTTCATAAGAAATAACAAGTCAATATATGCTTATAATATTTAGGATAATATATGGTCAATATACACCATATTTCAATTTGACCACATGAATCAGGATATACTTACCAAAAATTAGATTTCTTGATTCCAAAGCAATGAGAAGGAAGCATGCAAGGGGTGGGGCGTGCCACCCATATGTGGCCCATGTGGGCCCGACCCAGTTGTCATATGGTGGGCCCATGTGCACTATGGCCCCATGAGATTTTATATAACTTTAAAATTAACAACATAATTTTAATACATTATTTGAATTTTATAATTTTGTAAAATCAATAACTTCATTTTTATAAGTCCAAAAATTATAAATAAAATATCAAAAGATTCATAAACATTTAAATAATAATTCTAAAATAAACTTTATCATAAAACAAATACAATTAAATTATTTTGATGGGAAATTGACCCATATGGTTTATGAATTCAATCAGTGATCACGGGGTACTCCAGATTGAACTGTGGACTCCAGACTACATTTGCTTTATTGAACCGACCCAGTGTTTCTCATGACCTACAGTCCAAGCAATGACTCATTAGGGGATCACTAAAGTCTGACCAATGAGCTAAGGGGTTGTAATCCTAATATGTGGATTATATGTCCTCCTTAGAGACGAGTCAAGGTCACCACGACCTGATGCGACGACAGTTCTATGGTGTATAGGGGTATCTCTCACACATGCATATGTTTCACCCTAAAAGGTGGATATCTGGCTTTCTTGAACGATCTATCGATATGCATGCTGTGTAATTGATCATGGACGAGGTTTTGGCCCCCGTCTCTATAGGTCTACCATCATACACATGGGTTACACAGTCTTTCTCCTCACTCATCCAGGCATAAACTCTGACCTCATCAAGGAATAACCTAGAACCCTTATCGGTTTATTCTCTATGCCCAGGTACCTTGGGTTTTCCATCCGACTGGCCTAGATCGTCAAGCATAGTTCAGTATCAACAAATTTCATTTGTTTAGCATGGTCCACGAGGGACCTCACTCCCACTGAGTTTATGTTCCACTATAATAAATGTTTTTTATTACACATTTATAAGGCTTTTAAAAACCACATAAACCCAACATTGTACACCATTGTGACAGAGATCCACGAACTTGCAACCTTCCATCTTGTACCCCATTTCACCACAGATCCATGCACTTGCAACATTCTTGTTTAATATGAAGTCATAAGAAGAAGGGCTCAGTTTTTCACTCCTTTCAATTGGTGGCCCTAGTGTTGAGGGAGCCAACTGAGTCCTCAGACTTGGTCATGTAGCTCGGCCTTAGTCTAATGCGGGATCCTAGGGTCAACTTGCCCTTGTTAAAAATATTAAAACCCATACTTTTGTTAGTAAATCTTCAATATATGATTTAAAAATATACGTTATGTGGTTTTTATGATGAGTTGAGAACTTTTCTCATTACATTCTTTAATTTTATTTTATTTTTTTATTTTTCTACAATATTTAAAGGTATAAATAAAAAATTTAAAGAATCAATCTTTTATATATTCTTTTGAACTTTCAATGATTTTTATTACTTAGTGTACTTTTTGATAGTTTTTAACAATTGTTTTTATATTTTTTGAATTTTTGACTTTTTTAATTAGAGTAATGATCCTATGAGACCTTCCCACACCCATGTATGTAGGACTCCAAAGGATCATCATTAAATTTGGCACAGATCTCTAGAAAAGTCAAATCCCACACCCATGTGATAACTTTTCTAAAGATTCGTGTCAAATTTAATGGCGATCCTTTGCGGTCCTACACACATAGGTGTGAGAGGGTCTCATAAGATGATTACTCTTTTAATTATTGTACATAACTCATTCAAGTCCACTCAGATTCATCGAATTACGCGGCTTGGCCCAGGGGCAAGTTTGAGGCACGGGCTAAGCTTAAAGACATTGAGCAGCCCAAAAGACCATTATTGCCTTTTATTTTTTTTGGTAAGACAGTAGGGGAGAAGGCCCCTACATGATTTTCATTAATTATAAATGGTAACAAAAATTACAAAGAGATGCATGCACAGAAAATACCATCATTGCCTTGAGTTTGTCTTTTAACACTCCTAATCAATGTTTTAAAAAACATTCAGTCAAACTCGAATTGCTTAGTTCGATCTGGGATCTGTTCGTGAGCAATTCGGGTTAATACATGTAGAATTGCCCAATCTAAATTTTTTTTGGTAGTTACTTATTTTTAATTTATTACTACTCAAACCGGTTGATCCAAATCACCTAATTTGGATGGTAGGTGGGCGATCCAAAACCCGGTACTGGGTTTTAAAACAGTGCTCCTACATGTTACTCTTCGATCTCGAATATCATTCTATTTCATCTCCAATGTTCATGGCAATGATCCTATGGTTTAAACTCAATTGAATCATATATCATCATTTCCAATTGGATATAAGTTTATATAGGTTGCAACCTTATATTGTATAAATAAAGTGTATTTTTAGAGTCCAAAATAAAAGAGTGTTGTAAAATTGGAGAACTTTCTAATTGATTATCTCGACCTTTAGATGTATAGATATAAAGAGAAAATAATTTCAATTCTTAAAAATAATGCATCACAAGTTATTTGAACCGATCTGATTTCAATATTTCAAGTGCTTAAAGAGCATAGCCCCACCCGATTAGCTAGGAACTGTACAAGTACGTCCTCCGTCAGCCCCCACCGTACTTCCACAATAGGGGGTTCGGGTGAAGTACTCAAAGCCTGCTCCATTTGCACTTTTAAAATTCTTAAAATTTTATAATAAAAGTTAAATATAAGTTTTCAAGCTCTCGCAAGATACTGGAACTACATATTAGAGTAAAATTTAGTGATGCAACTTATTAATGGTATAGTATAAGCAAAGCACATTGTAAAACTACATATTAGAGCAAAATTTAGTGATGCAACTTATTAATGGTATAGTATAAGCAAAGCACATTGTACAACGAAACCCTAGATATGACTAAATTACCTTTGATTTAATTTAAAAATGATGAGAATGGTCATAAGGCTTGGTTCCTATTCAGTTTACCGGCGCAAGCTTTTTATGCTTTTTTAACAATATAAAATTTATATACTTCCTTTTATCTAACCGTTTATTGTGAATGGAGGGTTAAGATTGGTTCAATTACAATGTTATGTTTCTATACTAATTTATTTTTAAATTTTTTTTATAAATTATTTTGATATCAAATTTTGTAGGTTCGGTACTTTATTAAACTCACACTGATGAAAAATATAAAAAAATTATTTTCAATAAAATTAAATGGCCAAAGTAATTTTAAAAGTTTCAAAAGGTATTTTGGTCATTATATTTTATTGAAAACACATTTAAAATATTTTTTATAGGTCTGAAAAGATGACAATTTATCAAATTTCATATTCATACAATTTGTATAAAAAAAAATAAAAAAATTAAGATTTAAGACATCGGATCTAAGTGACCCTTATTATAAAAATTGGACGGCAGGATGGTAGGGGAAGCATAGATCTTCTATGCTGTAGAGGAAGTATAGAAACGTTTCTCTTTAGTTTGTAATTAGACGATCAAGTTCTTCGTTTTCATTCGAGAGAGAGAGAGGGACAATTTTAGTTTGAAGAGACAGAGATGGCATCAGTGGTGAGGGCTGCAATGAAAGCTATCAAAGAGAAGGGTCTCAGGAACTTTTTCAGAGAACTCAAGGAAGAAGGCTATTTGTATGTCAAAACCTATGTCCCTTTCTTTCTCTACTTTCTTCCTAATTTCTTTTGCGGTCAAATGTTCCTTGCTTCCTATTCATGCAATTCCGTTTTGTTTTCTTTTTTTGTTTTTAGAAATCTTATGACGGACATTGTCGAAGAATTGGTTACTTAATTGATGTGCTTCGTAGATCAGATTGTTATGGATTTGTTTTTGGGCTACTGATGTGAATGTACTCATGAAATTCGAGATACCCATTTGATTTTTTTTGATTGATTATGGAGAAAAAAGGGTGTATTTAGGTTTTATGGTTAACTATCATTTTATTTTGTGAAGTGAATTTTAGGGTTAGGTGATGAATGAAATTCTTGCGGTCTAACCTGCTTGATTTGAACTACTGACCTAAGATTGCACACAATTACAGTTTTATGGGTTTTTGAGATACCCATTTTGGGTAGTTAAATGGGTTCTTTGGTTTAATTGATTAGCAATTTTGATTTTTCTGTTTTACATTTGTTGTTTGCAATATATGGGGCAAAATGTTTAGCTTGATTTCCAATTACCTGTTTCCTATATTTGTATATATTATTTTTATAATCTTATTACCTAGTTGCTTTTTCTTTTTGATAAGCTTATTGCTTATTTCACTACTAACCTAATATTGATAATTGTGACATCTTTGTAGCTGCTGCTAAAATAAATTTGTTCAATTGCTGATATAAAAAATTATCCTAAATTATTGGACTTCTTTTTTATACACAGTTTGGTTATTTTCACCCGCACATTTCCATGTGTGTGCTCCAAATAAATTTCTATGTATTGTCACCATTGTATTTTTCTTTAAATGGATATTTTCTAAGGATTTATGTTGTGAACACAAAATGAGCGTGAGCTTGGCTGATTCACTAACGTGGAACATAATTTGATATAATTCAGACTTGTGGGTTACAAGTGAAATCTACGTTGTTGGATTCCGAACCCAAGAAATTAATTATCTATTGCATTAATATTTGAACTGTGCTTTTTGTTAAATTTTAACTCCATTTTCTGAAAGCTAACATCTAACTTAGAAACAGATTACTTTCATTGAAAAAATTGGAAAGAAAAATGAGGCCAAAGGTTGTCTTTTGGTGGCATGAAATGGTGTGAATAGTTGTCAGGTAGAAAGCAGGTAATGGGAGGAGCACTGGGTTTTGACTTGATGTATGGCTCAGGAGCCAGACACTTTTTTTATTCTATTGTCTACTGAGAGTATGACACTTAGAGAACGTTACCTAGAACTTTTCTCCCTGGTTCAGAGGCCAAATATAACAGTGGCTGAGATAGTGGACAGATCCGGCTGAGAAGCCACGTAGATTCCTACATATTGGTGAGCCTTAGCAAAGGAAGAACTTAGAAGCATTCAGAAACCTACAATTAGAGCTAGAGAACTAGAAGTTCATGCCGTGAAGAGAGGATAGGATGGTTTGGATCCCTTAAAGTAGAGGAGAATTCTCAGTTAGATCCATTATAAAAAGTTGACATGGGGGGCAGAAGAAAAATCAGTACTTTGCAGTGTCTGGTCCCTCGTGGGCTCACCAGGAAGCAGGCATTTGCTAGGCTTACAGGGTTAGATAGAATTCTGACTATGGAGCACTTGGCAAAAAGAGTTTCTCCTATCCCCACCATTTGTTTGTCAAGCAGGATGAAGAAACTGTAAGGCACCTGTTTTTGCATTGTCCCTTAGTAACACTTATTTCGTTTTTGCCCTACTTCTCTTTGGTATAACTTGGGTGGTGCCGGCCTCTGTTGAAGCTTTATTATTGCATTGGTATTACTCCCCATTGCCAAAGAATGTTCATATGCTGTGGAGGTTAACTCTACTGAATATCATATGGCCCATTTTGTTGGAGAGGTGTAATAGATGCTTTATTTACAGAGGAGAGGGGTGAATAGTATGAACGATCATATCCAGACAACAATGGTCGTATGGGCAAGTATTAGAAGGGGGTACAGTGTCACAAACTTTTAAGCACAGTACTACTACTACATGATTGCATACTCTAAAAAGGTGAAAGAAAGGAGGTCTTGTAAGTGGAAGCCCCCCCAGTGGAATGGTGAATTTGAATTTGTTCTGTAGCTCCTGCGGTAATCTGGAACCTGTTGGATTTGTTTTTGTTGTTTTTGGGGGTGGGGGCTGGGGGTGATTGATGAGGGACCACTTGGGGAAAGATCTAGTTATCCTACTTGGGGCCTCTCCAGTCTCCATATTTTGGCCTGAATGAGGCAGAAACTGGATCCTTGCTCTATGGTCTGCGATGTACAGAGCCGAAGTGGGATAAGTGATTATTGAGGGAGAGATTCCTGCAATGCTATTGGTTGGCCCAGCAGCATGGAGAAGTGAAATATGGGATTGTGTCGGGAAGCTTTGGATGAAATTTATCCATCTTTGGAATTTGCAGGGAGTCTAGTGATAAGCTTATGACTTTGCAAGAGATGAAGTGTGTAAACCTGCATTTGTCTGTTTTGAAGCCTATCTGTAGGATCTGCTGTAAACATACTCAATTTTGTATCTGAGGAGAAGTCAAGCCCTTATTAGAGGATGTGAGAAAGAGGATATATGCAATATTTCAGCATTTTTGATTAATAAAATTTGTCAATAATAAAAAATGCAAAAAAGATTAACCAGCTATTACCTAACCTTCCAAAACAGTTTGTGTTTAATGTTAACAAGGTTGACTTGCTTTCTGAGTTCATATCAGCATCTAGTTTCTTTTCTTTCTAATTCGCTACCCAAAGAAGGTCTGGTTTTTGTTTAGTTCGCTTTCCTTGAAGCTTGAACCAGTTTGTTTTAAAGAAGGTGAACACCTTTCCCTTGGTGAAGCACTCCTTTCTCACAAATGGAAGCTACACACCAAAGAAAAAATAGCATCTTAACTAATAAAAAATATCATCTTAACTAAGTGCATCATGCAATTTGTGCTACATTCTTAGCCAATCCTAAAATAAACTGCAGTAATGCACTGTGTAATTTTTTATTTTTATTATTATTATTTTTGAATCTGGAAGAAAAGGTAAGTTTTTTAGACATGTCTTTGGATTCTAATGAAACGGTAAATTTTATCTTTTTCTGAAGAAAAAGGGTGAAACAAATGTGAAATAATTGCATGGTGCATTTTTGTTTCACCTTTTCGGGTCAGAATCTCTTTATACTAACTCAACCAGCAATTTCTGTTGACTTTGATCTCTCTCTCTCTCCTCTCTCTCTCTCTCTCTTTCTCACTCGCTCTTCTGTTTTTCCGAATTGGTGCTTTGAAAGGAGTATGTTTTGAGCTGATATTTAAATATGTTGTTTTTGCACACCTATAAACAAGCAAATGTTTATTTGGCTAGTGCTGTTATGAAGATGGTTTTATTCATTTTTTTCTCACTGGAGAGCTGTGAACTGGATTTCAATTGGTTATAATTAATTTCCTAGTGATTGGCGATCTCAATCTCTGTTTAATTTTGGATTTGTTTTCATCGCGTGCCTGATGCCATGTTTTCTGTTGGTCCTATTATGCAGGAGATGCCTTCCTGATGGAAACCTTCTGTAAGTATACATTGAGTTCTTTTTATTGTAAGACCAGATTTAACTTATTCATCCAGTAATTGGAAAGTCTAGGTTAAACTTTGAGAATTTCACTTCTAATCATGGCTTGTTACGCCAGGTTTAGGCCATGTTTGGCTACGAAAAAGGACAATTCTACATTTCCTTTTAAATGCTGATAGTCATTTTGCAAACTGCATGAAATATTTTTTTTTTTTTTTGATATGTTAATGGTAGGAGTGGAGGGTGGTACAGTATGTTGACGCATCCACCCCCCTAACCACCGATACCCCCACCTCATTTCCACAAACTGTGTGAAAAGTAATCTATGGTTGAGGGCATTTTGGTCGTGGAATGGGGAGTCCTCAATAAAAATTCACTGAAATTTTTGCGAAACTCACTGAAATTTTAATGGATTTTACTGAAAACTCATAATCTCTTTGGAAAATTGCAACTCCCTCCAAACCTAACAGCAAAACCTACAATCTGTTTTTTATCCACAACCTCTCTCTATCTCTCTCTCTCAAAAGGTTTCTCTACATCCATTGCCAAAACTCCATTTTTTATCCACAACCTCTCTCTATCTCTCTCTCTCAAAAGGTTTCTCTACATCCATTGCCAAAACTCCATTTAAATTTAGCCCCCATACTTGTAGGCCGAGGGACGCCTTCCCGTATATCCAGTGCAACTCCCTCCAAAACCACCTCTTGACCCATAATCTCTTTTGCTCTCTCTTGATGCCTTGCTTCTTGTGTTTGGAAGAAAAAAAATGTGGAGATGCAATAAATAGTGATGAATAAAAATTGACTGAAGTTGGGTTGTTAGAAGGGGAAGAGACAAGAGGGGGTAACGAGTCTAGATAGAGAGAGAGAGGGTGTTTGGGGTGTTGTTGCCATTGTTCAAAAAAATAGACCGCTCAGCACCTAGGCTGTCCAGAAGGCCTGGCCGCATCGCCCAGGCCTAGGTAGCCAAACTGGGTGGTGGTCCCCGGGCGGCCGTTAGGAGGTACGGAACCCGCCTAGGCGGCCGCTAGGCGGTACGGAACCTGCTTAGGCGGCCTCTCAAGGCCTGCTCCCACTCAGAGGCGGAAAAGTACTTTTTTTTTTTTTTTCGTTTTTTTCAAGATGTAAAAGTTTAGAATGATGCGTTTTAGGTTTATTTGAAACCTAAACCCACAAGAACCCCTTTTAGAGAAAAATAAACCTCCAAAAAACAATATTTCATTGGATCGAATCATCGAAGTGTTTTTCAAAGTTTGGAGTTCGAGCAACCAAAGTAAGTGCATTTTTTAGATTGCTTGTTTTATTTTGAGATGTCTTCTTCAGGAGTTAGTCAGAGTGGAGATCCAGGTTGGAAATATGGATACAACCTAAATCCAAATAACAAAAATTGCGTTAGATGCAATTTTTGTGAAAAATATACAAAAGGAGGCATAAACCAGTTTAAGAAACATCTTGCCGATATTAAGGAAGATGTTGCCCCTTGTAAAAATGTTCCTGAAGCTATTAGAGAGTAGATTAAGCAATTTATAAGTTATGTAAAACAAAAACAAGAACAAAATCCTTGTCAGAGATCTATTTCTATTTCTGCTTCTTCTAGAAGAAGTGATCCGGGTTGGAAGCATGGGTACAACCCAAAACCAAATGATAAAAATTGTATAAGGTGTAATTTTTATGAAAAAGATACCAATGGGGTTATTAGCTGATTTAAAAAAAACATTGCTAGTGTTAGAGGTAATGTTGCTTCTTGTACAAAGGTTCCTAAAGCAGTTCGAGATGAGATTAGACATTTCTTGAATTTTGAAGAACCAGAAAAGGATGAAAATAAGCCTTGTTTAATGGAAGTATTTTCTCCAGGTTCTAGTCGGAGTGGTTATCCGGGTTAGAAGTATGGTTATAACCCGAATCCAAGTGATAAAAATCGTATTAAATATAATTATTGTGGAAAAGATACTAATGAGGGCATTTACCGTTTTAAAAAACAATTTGCCGGTATTAAGGGACATGTTGCCCCGTGTAAAAATGTTCTTGAGGCTACCAAGGAGGAAATTATACAATATTTGAGTTCAGAGAAGCACAAAGAAAAGGGTAGAGCAATCAAGACTCTTAGAACCTCATATGTACAGATTGCACATACTAGTAAGAGGAAGGTAGAAGAGAGAGAAAATTCAAAAGGTCCTGCGCCACGGAACAAGAACGTGCATTTTTTGTACATACCATTCTAATCTCAAACATACTTTTGAAAGTTTCTTATGACAAAGATTCTTCTGCATCTTCTTTGATTTGCGGGTCCGAAGAAGAGAAGCAGAGGGGGGAGAGAGAGGGAGAGAGAGGGAGAGAGAGGAGTGGGAAAGATTCGGGGGTGAGAAGAAGGGAAGCAGAGGAGAGAGAGAGGATCAAGAAAGATATGGGGGTGCGAATAAGAGCAGAGGAGAGAGAGAGAGGAGTAGGATGAATAGAGAGGCTGCTAGGGAGAAGAGAAATCGGGGATTAACAGAGCGAAAGAGAGACAACATCCCTCTGTGAGCATTTTGTGGCTGAGAAAAGAAGAGGGTAAGACCTCTTTTTTGTCATCCGTGGTTTGACCTTCTAACCATGGATGATTCTTTATCTAATAGAGGCATCCGCACACGCCTTAGATAAATGACCTTTCTCTTTTTAATCTATAGGGCATATTGGATACCACCTCAAAGCACGGCTTGGAGGATCAAACCATGGATGAAATAACAAAGGTGATCTACATGTAGGGCATGTGTTGATACCCATGTGAGAGAAACACCGATTTGTGGTTAAGTGGGTAAGAGGTCTTACCCTCTTTTTCTTCATCCACAAAATGCTCGTACATTGGCGAGCATTCTCTCTCTTGCTATATTGTGCATGAGCTCTCTCTCTCTACCGCACCGCAATCCTGGTCAATGGTTTATCTCTAATGCTGTAATCATGGGCTTTCTTAGTCCTCTTGATTCTCCCTGCTGAGCACAAAACCCTTCAATCTCTCTCATCGATGCTAATGGTCACAGCAAGATCTCCCCATGAGCTGTGCCATCTCCTTTGTCAATTAGGCCATCGCCACTCATCCAAGATGATTTTAATCTATGTGGATTGAGCAGTCAAGTTCCTTATTACGATTATGTGCTTGATCTAATTTTATATGTGGAGTCCTCTCATGTGATATGTTTACTGAGGATCAAAATGGATTGGTGGAGTCAGCAGTGAATGCTATGACCTATGAGATCTGATTCATGTAAGATGCATCCTCACGAGCAAAGGGATGTCTAGCAGCAAAGATGCTCTATGATCTAATCTATGAAAGATGCATCCTTTTTTCTCTTATGTTAGATACATCCTTGAGAGAATTAGGATGCCTGCTATGCTCGGCAAGTGCAAGAACTATGATCTTGGAAGATGCCGTAGGCGTGTTTGATTTCTGGAAGTGGCAGCTCTGGAAGCCGCTGCTTCCAGAAACTATATCACTTCCTATGTTTGATTGCGGTAAGTGCTACACTATTTTGATAAGTGCTACTCTGTTGTGGAAGCTGCGACTTTGAGTGGCTTCCAAAATAGCCATTAAAAAGTGGAAGTGGCAGATTCCATGGCTTCCCATGGAAATTTCCCCTTCATTTCCTTGGGAAGATGCGACTTTCAAAGCTGCATCTTCCTAAAATCAAAAGCACTCCTAGAGTTTACTGCTGCGGTCAGCCTTGGCGCTCCCTGTTGGTCAATCAGATATTCCAAGATCGCGCAAGAGTGAGGATATCGACTGTCCAAGACCATGTTACTAAGACAGTTGCAGAATTGGGGACTTCTCAGAGGAAAAACAACCCCTTTATCTCTCTAAAACGCCGTCTTCTCTCTCTATCGAGTAATTTACAGATTCTGGGGATTTCTTAGAGACTAAAAGACCCCTGCTCCCTCTGTAAAAGGCCATCTCTTTCTCTCTCTAGACATGAGAGAAGGGGAGGATTATAGAGAGATAAAGGATGTTTGATTGAGGTGAAGGTTTTAGAGAGAGAGAGAGAGAGAGAGAGAGAGAGAGAGAGAGCAAGTTTTGGTGATTTCCAAAATTTCAATGAATTTCATCAAGTTTCAATTAAGGGTCGAATTGACTGCCAAACAAGCCTCAATCACAAATCAATTTAATGTAGTTTAGCTCATGACCATCTACATTGAAAAAAATAAAAATAAAGTATGGATTTATTTTCATTTTCAGCCAAGCATAGCATTAGAAGGATTTGCCTTATTGGTTTTGGAATATTGTTCTTGAGATTCTTGCCTCATTTAAAACAGCATTGAACAGCATTCTTCTAGGATTTTTATGTTATTCATATTCTCCAAAGTTCCCAGCTGACATCAGTATGCGTAAAGCAATTGAATTGGAAACATGAACTTTAATTACTTATTTTTAATGAATGGAAGCTTTTCTATCGTTATCTAAAGCAAAAACTACCGATGTACTGCCCGGTCAGTTCTGCTGCATCGACCCCAACCCCACCGAAAACCATTTTAGGAAGATGTTTGGAACTTTTTTTTATTTTAAACAGTTCTTTATTCACTTTATGATGTATTTCAGAAAAAAAGGGTTTGAGCTCGTAAAACTATTGATCGTATTGTCCAATAGATAGATGGTCCAGAATCATAGTTTAAGCAGGAGCTACCATCCTACAAATTGACATTTTTCTGGCTCCTGGACAAGGCTGTTGAAATCAACAGAACTATACATAGAAATATTTTCCTTCAGCAAATGGAAATTTTAAAGTTTGACTTGTTCATTAAATATTTTGAAATCTGGGACTTACCAAGCAAGTGATTTTATTTCTCATTTCAAAATCAAGGAAGATGAAGCCATTTGGTGTTTGCATGGACACGAGGCATAAGCTCATGCATTTATGAATAGTAACTGTCCTAAACATTGTCCAACTGTTAATCTGTTTCTTTTTGTTTGTTGAGCTCCTTTTTTTTTTCCTTGATAATACCAAAATCAAATGATGGATCTCTGTGTGAGCTACTTATGATTTTGAAATAATAATAATAATCTTTTGATCGAAGTATCTCTTGTTTACATGTGCATGTATGGTCGCTAAGACTATAAGTGACATTACACCTCGAAGATATTTCTTTTTCTTTATTTTTGTTAATAGGATCATGTATGGTTCCCCCACAAGCCTAGGCATGGCTGTTTTTGTGTGCGGCTTGCATAGACTCAGAAGCAAGATCTTTGGTCATGGATTTTGTAAACATGTTTACTAACTGATCTCCCTTGTAAAGTGGAATCCTAACAACATTTGCTATTTACCTATTCATTAAAAATGACTATTAAACTCTTTACACTTTGTAGTCACCTGGAAGACAAAATTAGAAAGATTTGGGTTGTTGCTTGATTGCCATAATACATATTTGAAGGAATTCTCATATCATAGTGGGGAATGATTCTAGATGATCTCATAAGACATGGAAGCCATGGTTCTATCTTCTGTCTTTGCACTTGATTTGGCAACATGTACCTTTTCCTCTCTTTTCCATGTTATTTAGTGGCCTCTTACTGAAGCACTAATTCTTGCGGTAGGCTTCCTATGAAAGGGTGTGTAGATCATTTGGTATTTGAATAACCTTGCACCTGTGTATCATTATTGAGAGCATAGAGATAGAGGACACCTTTCCCCAGAGATAACTTCAAATACTTGATTGTAAACTGCATATAGGTGCCCAGTTCTTGGAGATTGCATAAACTGATTCACTATGCTTCAGTTTATTGTTCCTTTTATGGAATTGTGATAATGAGATGAGTAAATATTCTTGCTAGTCATTGATACGTACAGAGATCCTCCAGTGGTTTCCCTGAGTTAGTTGAGGCAACAATTTTCCTCAGTTGGAGTTCGTATGATTTCTCTGTCGGAGTTGCATATGGTTTCACTTCTTATGTAAGTTTTGAAGGAAGTTCAAAATTTGGGTCCTTTGTGAGATAATGATATATTTATTTGATTACTTGATTCTTTTGTATTATTAGCCTTTCTCCCTTTGTTTTTGGAATGCTTTTTAAGACTTTAATGTCAAAAGGTGGAACTTGGGTGACTTTTGAGTTATTTCATTGATTCTTCTCTGACTACAAGGTCAGTAGCATAGAGATGGATCTTATGAAAGAAAAAAAAAAGAAAAAAAGGTTACTAGCACACAACTCCTCGTTTTGGTCACCTGATCTTCATGATTCCTAGAAAATCTAGTATTGATTGCTATTCTAGTATGATATGAAACCGTCTGTGGGGTTATATGAGCCTATATATAGGTTTCTTCCTTTTTCCGCCCTTTTTTTGTTTCTTTGTTTCTTGAGAGCAATTGACTGTTCTCTGTGTTTGTGCAGTTTGAACTTGTCATATAATGCCTGGAGCAATATCGTTAGGACCGGACTGGTGACAGAACCAGTTTTGTTGGACTGGCCGAAGCAGACCAGTTAACAAGTTAGACTGGTCTAATAAATTAAATAATTAATAAAAATAGTAAAAATACGGAAATATGGGAAATGGAAAAAATTACGGAAAAATAGGAAAAACCTAAAAATTAAGAAAAATTCAAAAAAATATTAGAAACAAATATAACTCTTCCAACCATAAGGCAATAGTCATTAATAATACAATAACTCAAATTCGTAAAGAAGACAAAACAAAAAACTCATAACATAATATTGAAAACTTTCGTATAAAAAAAAAAAAAAACACATTAGTCATGAACCACAATCATAAGTAGGGAGAAAATAATTACATCACCACAAGTCCTCAACTCCACAATCTAAAACCTATAGGCCTTAAAAGCTTGTTACGATTACAAAACCCAACTGATATATTTAAAGTGTCAAAATAATCAATAGTCTTTTTCATCAACTTCCTTTCCATCTCCTTGGTCATCGCTGGGCTCCTCAATGTTGACCTCTAAAATTATTGTCATCTACACTTATGAGAAAGTTCACATGTTTGCAAGTAACTTATGAAAAAGTTCACATACTTATTAGTAAGATACAATCCTACATTCTTAGAGTGCATTAAAACTTCAAACTTAAAATTATTATATTTAAATTTTACCTTCTTAAGGTGGTTCCATCGCCATCCAATTAAACCCAATGCCTTTAGAACCATTTGACTTGGAAAGGATTGATAATGTGGAAGAATGGATTGTCAAGAAAATTATATTTAAATTTTGACTTCCTATGGTGGTTCCATCTACATACAATTATACCTTGTGCGCTTAGACCCAATTGACTTGGAAAGGATTGAAAATGTGGACGAGTGGGTTGTCAAGAAAGAGAGGAGGCCTGCTCTGGAAGGCATCTAGATAATTGGATGGAGATGGAATCACCATAAGAAGGTAAAATTTAAATATAATAATTTTATATCAATTTTATGTTTGAAGTTTTTATGCACTCAAAGAATGAAGGCATCTAGATAATTGGATGGAGATGGAACCACCATAAGAAGGTAAAATTTAAAAATAATAAATTTATATTAATTTTATGTTTGAAGTTTTTATGCACTCTATGAATGTAAGACTGTATCTTACTTAATAACATGTGAACGTTCTCATAAGTCTAGATGAATTTTATCGGTCAACATTGAGGAGTCTAGTGATGAGCAAGGCGATGGAAATGAAATTGATGAAGAAGACTATTAATTATTTTTAACACTTTTATTATATCAGTTGGGTTATGTAACAAGCTTTTAAGGCCTATAGGTTGCAGATTGTGCAGTTGTGGACTTGTGGTCTTATTTTCTCCCTACTTAATGATTGTGGTTCATGACTGATGTATTTAATATTGGCACTTCTTGGATACTGGTTCCTGTGGTTCTGCAAATGTATGTCTGCTATGCGTTTAGTTTAGCTTCCCAGCTTCTATTAAGTCAAGTGTATTTTCTGAATTCTATAGTTATCATGATAGTTAAAGCCCGATTACATGCTGAGTTTTTGCGTATGCACAGGCAAACCAAAATACATAATATAGGTGCCACACTAGTTGGAGTCGACAAGTTTGGAAACAAATACTACGAGAGATTGGAAGACACTCAATTTGGTATTCCTCTTTTCTATTTTCGGATTTCTGGCATGTATAATTTTCCGCTTCTTATGAACACTCTTACACTGTTATTAATTCATATGCAAAGTATATGTTGGTTAAGTGCTTCCCAAATATATGCAGACAAAATTATGTTAAAGTTAATAAATGTGAAATTTATCAGAAACCATAAGATATGAATAATTTAACATTTTACCCATGTCTTTTGATTTAATTTCAAAATACCCATTAAAAAACAAATGATCATGACATGGAATAGTTGCAACAAGGTAAAATATTGAATAATCTATCCCTTAATAAATTAGGAAAAGTATACCAAGAGATCAATTACTTTTGGTGCTAGGAGGTTGCAACCACTCGTCAATCAGATTTCAAATTGCGTGGTTATAAGAGTGTCATTGACTGAAAGTTCAAAATTTCTTTTCTCGAACTTCGTAACACACACCCCAAGCCATCCAGTTTGACATCCAATAGCTAGGAATAATTGTGACCTCCTTGTAACAAAGATAAATGGTTTCATAGTATACATTCCCAATAAATTACCTTGATTTTGTTTGATTGCCAAAAAGGATCAAGGCATGTAAAGTTTTCTAAAGTTTGAGTACTTTACAAGCTTTGAAAAGTTTGATTTTCTATGCAATGGATATTAATTACTTATATTTTTTTAAGCTTTCCACGAAAAGGGAAAAAAAAGAAGAAGCAAAAAAAAGGACCTCTGAACACTAGAAATGCTAGTTCTCTCAGAAGGTATTGCTGCAAAGAGTTTGACAGTGAGGAAGGTGACTAGAATACCCCCCCCCCCCCCTCTCTCCATCTCTCATATCCCCTAATAGCAGTCTCAGATGCATGTTCGATTCAGAATCTGAGATTGCAGGTAAGCTGAACAAACCATCTCTGTTACATCGCAGGAATGGAAATGGTTTCGTTTAATGATGAATATGAAAAGAGAGGGGTTCTCTGGGGCATTCTTTCCCCCCCTTTGTTAGTGTAACAAGATTGTCATTTCCTTGAAAAAGAGAAAAGGCGGACATTGTCCCCTCAAATTCATGAAATTTGGGGTCTTTGGATTTCTGAAGCAACCAACACTTCCTTACTTTTGGTAGCTTTGTTAGCTTGTATTGTTTGACTACGTTATCAACTAAGGTAAAGCATGAAAAATTATTTACTTAATGAAAACCAGAACTGTGAAAAATGCCTCTGGCTTTCAGGAAGACATAGGTGGGTTGAATATGGGGACAAAGGTTGCTACAATGCTTCTCAGGTTCCCCCAGAATGGCATGGTTGGCTCCATTTCATTACTGATCACACTGGTGATGAAGTAAGTCAAATAATTAGTTAATACATTGCCTTCTCGGGAAAGTATACCATAATGAAAAGATTTTGGAAAACGGCTGTCCATTGGGTCATTTCCATCGATTGAAATGATTGATGATGATGGGGAGAGAGTAGGACATGTCATTATTCATGTTCTGTTGTGGTGGGTCCCATTCTCTCCACTGTTCATCATTTAATTGGGATGATGATAACCCTAACAGGATATGAATCTACCATTATCTTTTGTTTACAATATCCTTCCTTGCTCTTGGTATATTACATTGAAAACCAGAAAGATGACGGTCGATACTGCCTGCCCTAATGATCCCATCTGTTATTGGGAGTGTATATTGGATGACCTCGACTCCCAGTGGTGTACCATGTGCCATACACCAGTTTGCACTTTGTACGAACTTTTATGGTTCTTCTATGTGCAATTTTGGCGATTGCTGTGTAGAAAGAGCTATTATTTGCATTCACAGACCACTTAGGCCATCTTTTCCTTGAATTATTTCGTTGTGCAGCTTTTGATGCTGAAACCAAAGAGATACGGTGTGGAGCATAGGGAGAATTTCTCAGGAGAGGGTGATGAGTACATATATCATTCCAAGGGCCACTCTCTCAATCCTGGCCAGAAAGACTGGACCAGGTACCAGCCATGGCAGCCCACCAAAGCTTAAAGTCACCATGTCAGCCCCTGTTGTTCCTTCCTTGCTTCTGCACATTGTATTTCATTTGTGCTCTCAGAGAGAGAGAGAGAGAGAGAGAGAGAGAGAGAGAGTTGTTCGGATATTGTATGCTTGTGGTGGTGGTTGTGCTTTTGGATTTGCTTTTAGAAGTCCAATTTCCCGTGGATAAATTGTGGATAATGTAGTCAATAATAGCTAAGGTGATATTTGTGATTGTCTGTTTCATTCTCGAAGTTTTTTTTTTTATTGGTTTTTAAGGTTTATTGGATTGGGTGAGTAGTATTTGGAAAAAGAAAAGGAAACTTGATTGAATCTATAGAAAATGGAGTTAAAGAGAGAAAAGATCTCCTTTCTTTTCTTCGTTCACTATTTGAATCGAGGAACATTGGCAAACAATTAGGGCCAAAAGTTTTTTGGGATGATGATGGCGGTTTCATGGACCTGTCTGTAAAATGTTTCCAAGCCAAAAGTTTTCCTTCCTCCTGCGGGGTATATGCCATTCACCTATTCCCTCGTGCAAAACTTTTAAAAAGGAAAATCCAAATTTTTTTCTTTGAAAATTATCAATTAGTTATTATTAGGTGGATCCTGAAATTTCAAATAATAAAAAAAAATTCTCCCAAGTGGTTTTGCCCGGGCAAGTAAATGTATGCGCACTCTTTTTCCAATAGAAAACAAACGTAAAGAGATGTGTTGTTGAGTTTTAATTTGGGAGTGAGAGGTCCTTTAAGTTACAACCACGTAAATTTCAAAATGTTTTTGGCGATTATGTTTGGTAAGTTTATATATGGGAGTGAGTGCAGTGCTCCATTAGATTGTTATTGTCGGCCGAAGATATCTCGTGTTCGATTTAAAACTCAGATATAATTCACTTTCTTATGATTGTTATTTACACATATAATATATTAAATTTTTTTTAACATACGGCCAAGGTCCTAAACAATTATGCAAACAAAAATTCACTAGAAGAGGTTGATTCTATGCCTTCGAAAACAGTGCATCTTGTATAGAACGCCTTTTTACTCCCTCTCTGTATCACTTGCGCCAAAGAAGTATCACCCAAGAGAACTCTCCAAACATCTGCAATCTCCTCATGCAGACATCGATACACAGTTTTTAGAGAGCAAGGGAAGTGAGAGAATCAGATGAGAGAGAGAGAAATAAATAGGAAATTAGCGGCAAGGGAAGTGAGAGAATCAGATGAGAAAGAAACATTGAGCAAAAAGCTCCATCGAAAAAACCCTTGGCTCTCATTGACCTTTACCTTGGTTTTCTATTATTGGAGCAAACCACACAAGTACGAGGTTTTGCAGGTGTTAAGTCACCTGGTTGCTGTCTCTAAAGTAATTATCTCACTCAAACTGGCTGATTTTGTGCCCCGGAAAGCTGTTTCTTAGTCTTCCTAACATCCTCTAGAAATCTTTAAGAGGTAGTTAATGTATAAGTTAATGATTTGGGAATTTTTTTTTCTTTAATCTGTTTGCACTTCCGTTATTTTTTCTCTCTAAATCTCTCTTTTAATCTTATGAGATCTCTGTATGTAGAGGATTGGATTTTTGTGCAGGGTTTCTCTGTCTCCTCTGAATTCGCCGGATAAAGCAAAATTTCTTTCCAACGCCTAACAAAAACCCCCAATATCCATCGTCCGTTGATCTGCATGACCTCCCACAGTCTTTAAGTCGTCAACACTCGGCACAAAAACCCCTAAAACCCACGGTTCATTGATCCTCATGAGCTCCCAAAGCCTTCAATATCACCTGTACCAGCCCAATAAGACGCCATTCAAACTTGGCTCTTACTCCAACGAGATTGCATGCCATTAGCCCATGGTTGTTGCAGTAGAGGGAGAGAAGAGAGAGAGAGAAAATGGAGGGAGACGGGGTCATTGACTTACCGTAATAAAAATGGACGGTCCTAATCTCACGCATACCGTAACAATGTGAATGTTAAATACTCAAGATCGTTCCTTTTTTTAGGACAGGCAATTTTTTAGATTTTTAAGTATTTATAAATTTGTTCGATCTACACTATTTATTGAAGCTCTAAATTTTATAAATAGAGAATGAAAATAAATGTTAAACCTTAAATTTTATAATCAGAGAATAAAAATAAATGTTAGGCCATCAAAAAGATTTATGATATGTAACATCTGTCTTTTGACACTATTTGAAATTGCGCCTTGTTTATGCAAACCAAACCCATGTTAAAAACATAATGCATTCCATGAGAAGTGGGGGCGAACTAGGCCAAAATGGGTAGACTTCAAATCCCTTAAGAAGGATTGTGTGTGACCGTTTTCGGGAGGGGAACGAGAATGCAATGTCACCCATTCCCTTGGCTTCAACCCTTTTTTGTGGCTGAATTTGGGATTTCTACATTCAACTGAGTAGCGAATTTTGAATTTAGTCACTTGTGAGTTGTGTTATCGTATCGTATAGGTTTCAGGGGATCCTACTTTGGTCACTTGTCAGTGGTGTTATTACATCGTACAGGTTTTGGGGGATCATATACAATATGGCACTCATTCTAAACCATCATGAATTTTTCATATTTCTTCTCGCTAATAATGCACATCACATCATCAATGTAAAGATAAAGGCCCAAGTTTTCAATGTCAGACTCATAGATAGACTGCTACAAGAAGCAACACAGAACTGCATCAAATTGAAAACTATGAACAGACCTTGTGTTTACATTTTTGCAGATACGCAACTTTTTCTTGAACGAAGCAAAGTTTTAATGACTGATCTCAAATGTAATAAGAGATAGTTTGAATTGCATTTGAAGAAATCGATGAGCGGCTCGTAAACTATTTGCGTGGCATCGATGGCTAAAATGAAGTCAATGTGTGCTTAGTTGTCTACATACTGGATGGTGATCTTGTCCTTGTCGTGAGACTCGAGCTTGGAGATCAACAAATCCACTTCAGAGAGAGCGTCGTATCCACCGTGGCTGAAGAAGACGGGAAGATCACTTGGTATATCGGACAAGTTGTACTTGGGAAGCTCACTCTGGGCAGAGTGGATCATGTTCTCGTTACGGTTTCCATAGTCATACGTAGTCATACATCCCCGTTCCCAACCATTGGGCAAGGTGCACCATGTTCGTTGTTGAAGTAGACTGAGACTCGTGTCGTAGGAAAAGCTCTATGGTTGAGGAATTGAGGCAGCAGTTCTTCCCTGTGATGACACTGGCCAAATTGAAGAAGATCACGAACTTACCAAAGAGGGCCATCACGGTCGGGTGTGCAGGATTGAACTCTGCGATCCCCATCCCTATTGCTAGTAGATCAATCATAGTTGTTGCAGCGATTAAGCCCAAGGGTATTGTCATATGACTCAAATAAGCGATTGGGCTTAGACAAGCAGCGGATCTTGTGAGATTAACTGAGATAAGGAAGCCAAGGCAGTAAGAGTACCTAGAGAGTGGCCCACATAGTTCACCTTCATCCTTGTTTGCTTGTTTACGTATTCCAACAAGGCTGGTAATTCATATTCTGCGAGCTGATCCCATGATGACCAGATCGGAGGGTTCTAAGGTTGTGTGCTTGCTACTCCATTCGGTCCCTCCGTGTTTGAAATCCACACGTCGAAGCCAATATCGGCCAAGACACCGTTGAGGAGGACTTATAAGCCATGAAACTCCATCCATACTGAGGCCCTGCTGCAACAAAACGGGCTGCCTTGTGTGGTTGGAGGGTTTACGAGTGCGGCCTTGGGGAATTCTTTGTAGGGTGAGTATGTAGCCATCTTTGGTTGCGAGAGTATGGCCTTGGCATTGGTAATATTTTTTATATTACGGTAAAGATTAAAATTTGTTTTGGTTATTAATATTCATTTTTATATTTTTTCAGTTTTTTTAGAAAAATTTGAAAATATCTATATGCACAAATCGGTTTTTTAAAATCCATTTTTTTCATTAATTTTCAATTTCATTTGAATGTATTTTATTTTAATTATTTTTATATATTTTTTATATTTTAATAGATTTTTTTTGCTTTTTTTTTATTTTTTTAACGCTTTTTCACTGCTTGGGACTTGCTTTGTTAGAACGTTGAAGTGGTCGGTTTACCTGTAGGTTAAATCGCTTTCGAGCCTAGGTTTCGATTGACCGCTCCGATTAGATTTTCCAAACACTAGTTGGTAATCATTCAAAAAGCAGATTCTCAATGTTTACATATTTTCTATAATTTGATTGTAATATTTGACATATTTCGTCACGTATTTACTGCAAATTTACGTATTTTATTTTAAATTTTCTTTGAAAAAATATGAATTGTTGAAAGCCTTCCTCTATATCAGACTGCAACTTCATCTAGCGTTGGAGGTCCCATTTCACCCAATAGCAGTGAGCCGCTGGAAGCCAGGAAAGAGAGGACCGGAAACCGAAGATTGCCACCACTGGCTTCGCAACCCATTGAATTTCGCTTTACAATCTACTCTTCCTACCATGAAGTCTACGTTTCCTACCATGAAAGCACCGAAACAGACACACAGATCCAAAACCATAATTTCTCCTCCCCCAAATCCTAATCTCGCACCTGCGACTGACACTCTCCCAAAAAGCCAACACGCTAACCCTAACTCTGTTTCTACCGTCTCCATTATCGCCCAGAAACTCCAACTCTCAGACCCCAAAACCCTGATTTCACAACCTCAAAACCCTAATCTGTCTCCTCCTTCTGCAACATACACCTCATCCAAATGCCTCAACTCTCACCCACTCTCCACCATTGTCATTCTTGCTCAGAACCCCCAATTCTCAGGGCTCAAAACCCTTCTGCGATGCCTCCAAAGCAATCGAAAGTTCAGCACCCCAGAAACCCGTATCATAGGCCTTATTCAGAGCTGTGCGTCCTCAAAAATGGTAAAAGAGGCCCTAGACCTCTTTTTTGCCATGCCCCATCTAAGGTGCCAACCCTCCACAACTTCTCTGAACGCTTTACTTTCGGTCTTGTGTGACACTGATTCATTCCATTTGGTCCCTGAGCTTCTCATAAAGACCTTGGAAATGAACATAAGGCTCGATGCTTCAAGTTTCAGAATACTTATCGGTTCTCTCTGTCGAATTGGAAAGTTGGGTTTTGCAATTGAGCTCTTACGCCTCATGCCTGACCAGGGGTGTTGGCCTGATTCTGGTTTCTACGCTGAAATCCTCTGCAAATTGTGTGAATTTGGGGAATTTTCAGAAATTTATGGCTTTCTCGATGAGATGAAGGATGCTGGTTTCTTTCCTGATAAAATTGCTTATGCCATTGTGATTGATTCTCTAGCAAAGGGTGGTAGGTTGAACGAAGCTCGAGCTATTTTGAATCGAATGAAATTGGAGGGTGCAAAGCCGGACACCATTACGTACACTAGTATGATGGATGGGTTCTATAAAATTGGGGAATTTAAGCAAGCAGGCGAGGTCTTCGATGAGATGTTAGCAATGGGGTTAGTCCCTGATGTGTTCACTTACAGTGTATATATCAATGGGCTTTGTAGAGAGAGAAAACTGGAGGAAGCCAAGGAGGTACTCTGTGTCATGAGAGAGATGGGATGTAGGCCTAATGTGATCACTTACAATACATTAATCAGGACCTTTTGCAGTGATGGTAATCTTAGAAGAGCCGATGAATTGGTTGCAGAGATGGGTTCTAATGGGGTTTGTGGAAATTCAGTCACTTATAGGACCTTGATTAATGCTTATTTGAGAGAAGGTATGGTGGTTGAGGCCAATGAATTACTGGTTCAGATGGTGGGTAAAGGGTTCTTTCCTCACTTTTCAACTTGGGAGGCTCTCTTATCTTCTACTGTTTTTAAATGGGATATTTTACAGGCCTTGAATGCATTGGAGGAATTGATATCTCCATTGTCACGCTAGAACAACCTAAAAAGTGTTTGTTTTTAAGACTAGTTCAGATGTTGGGTCAAGGATCCGATCCTCATTAACTACTTGGGTTGCTATCTTATCTTCCTCTTCGCTCGCTCTCTTTAAATTGGATAAATTGGCCTCGAATACATGCTTCCGATGCTTCACCATAGAATAGATCGACCCAGTTCCCGTTCTTTTCCAGTGCACTCGTTTT
The DNA here is from genome assembly GCF_054954075.1 of Amborella trichopoda. Classification (NCBI taxonomy): domain Eukaryota; kingdom Viridiplantae; phylum Streptophyta; class Magnoliopsida; order Amborellales; family Amborellaceae; genus Amborella; species Amborella trichopoda. Next base: position 46,982,257 of record NC_142338.1, on the reverse strand, counting down.
GTGTCTCTAACACACAAGGAAGGATGCGGTGGGAAGGAAGCAGCCCTAGACTCTGTCTAACCAATTCTTTTGCTGGCATCTTGCATTTAGGCTGTCGGGGGCGGTGTTAAGCAAGGGCTTTCCAGCTCAGGGGCGAGACCCAGCCGTTCAATTCGAAGATCAAGGCATCCTGGTTATAGGCCGTTCTGTACTTTATCCCAAGCAATGGAGCTGTAAGTTTTGCCATCCACAAGCAAGGGTAATGCTTCATTCCCGGACAGTCAAAGAAGTCACAAAAGAACCGGGCCACTGGCCTGATTCGGTAATTGATATCTCGATTCTCGCACTAAAACACATACATATCCCCTTTTGTTGGAAATTAGAACACATATATCTTGGATGGGTTATTGGTTCTGATATTTGATGGGGCATTCTTTCCTCTCTCTTTGGTTTTATCTCCTTCTTTCTGTAAATTTTGTAATTTACAGACCTCAAGTGCATTGGACAGGAAGAATTATTTATCCATTTTCAAACTAGAAAACATATATAGGTCTTATGGGCCTCAAGTGCATTGGAGGAATTATTCATGGGATTGTATACCATAAGACCAGTCACTTTGTATACGAGTTCACAATCACCCTTGGCCATTGGATGTGAAATCCGACAGCTTCAAGTATGTCATATAATTCAATAATCTATGGACGTTGTGCCCAATCAATGACCCACCCCTAACCACCCAATTCATATCTAACACTCCATAAACACTCCATAATAATTGTGAATTCCTTCTATCGAAAGTACATAATCCATTCTCAAAGTAGAAAATGTTGGGAATTGGTTTGGGTGAAATAAGATAGTACAACAAAACAGCGATATAGAAAACCATACAAAATACTACATTATTTTGAAAGTATTTTTTAAAACAAAAAATACTAACTTAAAAGACCTATAAATCTTACCTTTGTTATTGGTTTAGATGTTGGCAATGGATTCTTTCCTTTTTCTGAACTTTGGGTGGCAGGCAAACTAGGTCACATTGAATTGGATGCTTTAGCGTCCTCAACTGCATTTGGAATCAATATCTCCATTCTCGCACTAGAACTACATGGGAATCTATCATGAGTTACTGGTTCGAATGCTCGATAAGGCATTATTTCCTTACTCTATGACTGTCTTAATGAAGTGGATACTTTACAGGCCACAAATAAATTGGAGGAACTAACAACTAGATAGCATGAATCTTACATGCTATACATCGAGCCGACCATATTTTATTGATAATATTTTTCAATGAGAAATATGTTTCAGTGATTAATATTAGTTGTCACGTGCAATGCACATGCATATTACTAGTCTCCTTTATATCAAAAAGGAGGAACATAATTTAAAGGGTGTGGTTTCTATAAAGTTGCAACATTAAATAATCCAATTCTATAACGCGACATTACTAGTCTACTTGCCTTTGTTTTATGGTTACTGTACTTGTGTTTCTATCTACTCACCAATTTCTGAATTCCATTGCAGTCAGCCCATGAAGGTAGAATTTATCAGTTGAAGCTATTATGTGACAAAGATTATCCCGAGAAGCCTCCAAGTGTTAGATTCCACTCGAGAATCAACATGACTTGTGTGAATCATGAAATTGGAGTGGTAAGAAACCAGGTTTGGATATGCACAATGTAAGCCCTTCACCCACGCAAGACACTCTCTCTCTCTCTCAAACTAGTGGTAGTGGTCCTATCGAATTTCCATGTTGCACCCTCAATAGTGGGCGCTTGGCCCTTTGTAACCAGTAAAAAAATACAAACATTTCTGACCAAAGAGAGATTCCCAATTATGTTGCTGTTCAAGAGTTTTTTTTTTTTGTGTAATTTATCTTATTAAATAATTTTAGCTCAACAAATAAAAAATTCGATTTGGATGCGTCCTCGTGAAAATTCATGCTATCTAGTTGTTAGTTCGATGCTATCTAGTTGTTAGTTCAATGTAGGATTCATGCTATCTAGTTGTTAGTTCCTCCAATGTATTTGTGGCCTGTAAAGTATCCAATTCATTAGGGTAGCCGTAGAGTACGGAAATAACGCCTTATCGAGCATTCGAACCAGTAACTCATGATAGATTCACATGTAGTTTTAGTGCGAGAATGGGGATATTGATTCTTCCAACTCATTTGAGGACTCTAAAGCATCCAATTCAATGAGATCTAGTTTGCCTGCCACCCCATGTTCAGAACAAGGAAAGATCCATTGCCAACATCTAAACCAATAACATAGGTAATATTTACAGGCCGTTTATGTTAGTATTTTTGGTTTTAAAAGATACTTTTCAAAATAATGTAGTATTTTGTATGGTTTCCTATATCGTTGTTTTGTTGTACTATATTGCCTCTTTTTCACCCAATCGATTCCCAACATTTTCTACTTTGAGAATGGATTATGTACTTACGATAGAAGGAAGTCACAATTATTATGGAGTGTTAGATATGAAATTGGGTGGCTAGGGGTGGGTCATTGATTGGGCACAAAGTCCATAAATTATTGAATTATATGACATACTTGAACCTGTCGGATTTCACATCCAATGGCCAAGGGTGATTGTGAACTCGCATACAAAGTGAATGGTCTTATGGTATATAATCCCATGAATAATTCCTCCAATGCACTTGAGGCCCATACGATTTTATGTGTTCTCTAGTTTGAAAATGGATAAATAAATTTCCAATCCAGTGCACTTGAGGTCTGTAAATTGCAAAATTTACAGAGAGAAGGAGATGAGACCAGAGAGAGAGAGGAAAGAATGCTCCATCAAACATCATAACCAGTGACCCATCCAAGATATATGTGTTCCAATTTCCAACAAAAGGAGGTATGTATGTGTTCTAGTGCGAGAATGGAGATATCAATTACCGAATCAGGTTAGTGGCCCGGTTCTTTTGTGACTTCTTTGTCAGTTTCGGGAATGAAGCATTACCCTTGCTTGTGGACTGCAAAACTTAGAGCTCCATTGCTTGGGATAAAGTACTTGACGACCTATAACCAGGATGCCTTGATCTTCGAATTGAATGGCTGGGTCTCGTCTGTGAGTAAAAAAATCCTTGATTAACACCGCCCTCGGCAGCGTGAATGCAAGATGCCAACAGGATAATTGTCTAAGGGGGTACTCTTACCCTTAATGATGTCCTCCATGCCCCCGATATGAGGCTTAACCTCATTTCCTTGTCTAAGGTAGATAAAAATAGGGTCCAAGTGAATGTAAAAGGGGGGAATATGACTTTTCTTAAGGATGGTGTAAAAGTGGCTAAGGCTTCTCTTTGTGGCAATTTTGTACAAACTTTGAAATTAATGAAATGAAATCATCTTCCTCTTATATTGTTGATTCTTCTTTCCAAGAAAGCTTCAATGAGATTAGGACATATTGGTTATGAAAAATTGTCTAGAATGATGAAAGAAAAATTAATTCCTTATGAAGAAAAAGATAAATTTAAATGTGAGAACTGTTTAAAAGAAAAGATGCATAGAAAACCATTCCCAAAGGGATTAAGGGCTGAAAGTGTTCTACATATAGTCTATACTGATATTTGTGGAAAATTAAATGCTAAAACCTTTGAAGGACATGAATATTTTATCACTTTCATTGATGATTATTCACGATATATATATACATATTTGATTTCTCATAAAAGTGAAGCTTTAGGAAAATTTAAAGAGTATAAGATGGAAGTAGAAAATCAACTAGATAAAAGGATTAAAATTTTGAGAAGTGATAGAGGAGGAGAATGTTTTTCAGTTGAGTTTGAAAATTTTTGTAAGGAACAAGGGATCATCAGACAATGCATACTCCCTTATACACCCCAACTGAATGGTATGGCTGAAAGAAAAAATAGAACTTTATTAGAGATGGTTAATTGTATGATACAAGAAGCTAATATATCTTACCAATTTTGGGGAGAAGCTTTGTTAGCCTCAACTTATATTTTAAATAGAGTTCCTAACAAATCTACAAATAAAACGCCTTTTGAGTTATGGTTTTATAGAAAGCCTTATTTAGATCACACTAGAGTTTGGGGTTGTGTAGCTCATCTCCTTAACCCAAATAGAGAAAAACTGGGACCTAAAACAATTAAATGCACTTTTGTTGGGTACTCTAGTCATTCTATGGGTTATAGATACTATGATCATGAGATTAAGACTATCATAGAAAGTAGAGATGCTCATTTCTTTGAGGATGAAGTAATTCCAAAGGGAAAACAACTTAAAATTATAGAAGAAGAAGAAGAAGAAGAAATGGGACAACTTAGTGATTCCTATGAGAACCCTGGTAGTATTAATTGTATTCTGATTATGGTAGAGCCTAGAAAAAGTACTAGGGAAACTAAAAGACCTAGTTACTTGGATGACTACTATGAACTTGATGATGAATCCATAAGCTTTAAAGAAGCCATAAGTTCATCAGAGGCGTCCAATTGGATGGCGGCAATGCAAGATGAATATAACTCACTAATGAAGAATGATACATGGACCTCAGTAGACCTACCAGAAGGTCGTAGAGCCATTAGTTGTAAATAGATCTATATTAAAAAAACTGAATCCAGATGGAACAATTGATAGGTATAAAGCTAGACTTGTTGATAGGGGTTTTACCCAAGTAGAAGGGGTAGATTATAAAGAAACTTTCTCCCTTGTTGCTAGAAAGTCATCCATTAGAATTGTAATAGCAATAGCAAACAATTATAACTATGACATACATCAAATGGATGTAAAGACAACATTCCTCAATAGTGAATTAGAGGAAGAGATATTTATGAGGCAACCTGAGGGTTTCGAGTCTAAAGAACAAGAATGCAAAGTGTGCAAGTTAAATAAATCTCTTTATGGACTTAAACAATCCTCAAGACAATGGTATTTAAAGTTTAATGAGGCACTAAAGAACTATGGCTTTGTTAATACTAGTGCTGACTATTGTGTATACATTCGAAGTAGTGGGGCTAGTCATCTCATTTTAGTGTTATATGTAAATGACATTATCATTACAGGCAGTGATCCTAAGGTTATTAAAGATACTAAAGAGTGGTTATCTTTACAATTTGGGATGAAAGACCTAGGATAACTAGAGAAGGTTTTTGGCATGCAAATCACAAGAGATAAGAAGAGAAGATTACTCTACTTAAGCCAATAATTATATACTGTAAAGATACTGAAAAAGTTTAAAATGGATGAATCTAGACCAATGGGAACCCCATATGAGAAAGGGTGTAAACTGTCCAAGGACATGTGTCCTAAGACTGATAAGGAAAAAGAAATTATGGAAAAGATCCCTTATGCACAAGCAGTAGGATCACTAAACTATTTGATGAACTGCACACACCCTGACATAGCATATGCAGTGAGGGTTGCTAGCCGTTATATGAGTAACCCAGGCATAGAACATTGGAAATTTGTAAAGAGAATATTTAGATATCTCAAAAAGACCACCAGTTATAGCTTATGCTATGGAAATGGTAAATTAGAATTGTAAGGCTATAGTGATGCTAACTGGGCTGGCAGAGAGGATGAATTCATATCTACATCTGGATGGCTTTTCACTTATGGAGAAACATGTATATCATGGGGCAGCCATATACAAAAGAGTATGTCACAATCAACAATGGAGGCATAGAATGTTGTCTTATATGAGGCGGCCAATGAAGCAATATATTTAAGAAAATTGCTCAGTGAGATACCATTGGTTACATTTGAGAGCACTCAACAGTTATTCATTGTGACAACCAAGCTGCCATAGCCATTTTTAAATATCCTATGTACCACAATATTGCAAAACACATTGATAAAAAGTATCATTCCGTGAGAGAGTTTGTGGGACGAAAGGATATAGGGGTAATGTATCTCCACACATATTTCATGATAGTTGATCCGTTGACTAAAGGTGTCAACATCAACACACATGAAAAATGTGTAAGGCGTATAGGATTGAGATCCACAGATTTCTTATGATACACCTGTGATGAGCCTTAGTGGCGCAGCTATTGAGCATGTGGAATGTTATGTGATTACCCTTCGCCTGTGTGGCATATCCGCCTTTGTGGCGATGACGTTTGTGTGGCATATCCACCTTGTGGTGATGACGCCTGTGTGACATATCCGCCTTTATGGCGATGACGCCTGTGTGGCATGTAAGCGCCCTCCAAGGGTGGTTAGGATATGTCTTCGGACATTTAATGGTTTGTATGTGGTGAAATCCCTCGGAGGGGTATGTGTCACGAACCACCACCAGCTAGCAGTCTTTTGACTCTATTTTCCACATTGCGAGACTAGACTGGACAGTTACACTTGGCATGACTTATTGAGCATGACCTCCAGCTAGTAGTCTTTTGACTCCGTGTTTCCGCACTGTGATGACTAGCTTGGATATCTAGATAGTTGAACATGACTTCCGACTAGCAGTCTTTTGACTTTGTTATCCGTATTGTGATGGCCAAACTGGACAGTTGTATTTGGCATGACTCACTGAGCATGATCTCCAGTTGGCATATCTTAAAGACACCGTTTTCCACTTTGCGATGGCCAGTTTGAGGATCCTTATGGGATCATGGCATGATTCGCTGTATTGATGGTTATTCACAATTTTCAGGTGACAGAGATTCCTTTTGGTGATGTATGTATCACGGTGTGAGTGTCCTATGCTTTTCGAAGGACATTAGCGAGAGAGAGAAAGTCCACTAATCTAGATGCATGTAGGTAAAGTTCATGATATGGTTAAAAATCACACAAAACGTCAGGACAATTGATGAGCGTGGGAATGTGTGTGGTTGATGCCATTGAGTGGATGGGTCATATGTGTAGATGGATTTGTTGTTTGAGGATGTACAACTTAAGCAACTTCTATATAGCTACAAAAAGTTTGTATGATGGTTTTATAAATATTTTGAAACAAGTGGGGGAATGTTAGAGAAAATTGTGTTTCCAAATATTTACAAAATCAGGGCCCAAAAAATTTTGATTTATTTATTTTCTTTACTACCCCACTTAAAATATTTCTTTTTAGATAAGTTAGTGTTTTGTGTAGAGAGAGAAAGAAAGACCCATGTGAAGAGAGGGACAAGTGGTCATTGAGAGGCAACACTGGTCATTTCTCTTTCTACATGTGTCTATCAATTTCTCTATTTTGTAGCTATATTTATGGAAAGGGTTTTGGGAGGCTGGGGCACCATGCACGAGCTCTCCTTCTCTCCCTAAAATCTCTTGCTCTCTCATATGCTTCATGATGAACTGGGTGCAGGGACGTGTCTCTCATCTCTGTGATAGCCCTCCAGAATCACAGGATCAACTCAAGCACCGTGTTGCATCTCGAAGGAGCTCTCTCTCTCTATATATTATTGCTAACAACTGTTTGCAGGAAAGTTGTGTTTCATCTTGGGTTATATCTTGCTGGAAAACTCAATTTCAGCCAGTTTCTCTCTCGAAAGGCTATCAAATTGTGCCTGTAAATTCATAGGAATTGGTGAGTTTGTTTCAACTTTGTTCTTGATCTTATGCATCTAGAAATACTACAAGAAGGTTGGGAAGTATTCTATGAGCAAGGAAAATAGTTATTGCGTATTTTCTTATATCGTTGGAATAATTTTTAATGGGTGCATGCTTGCTGGAAATTTCTTTTGGATTGCTTAGAAGAGTTTATCAGTAACTGCAATTGATTTTTGGTTGAAGATTCTTTAGTGGATTACAAACTTAGGGATATTTGTACATCCTCTTGAGTTCCAAAGAATTTACAGCAACTTGTTGTGGGTATTTTGATAAGAATAGCATGCCGTATGTTTGTGGATATTTCTGATTGAGTTCAAAGCTCATCTTGCACGTTGATATAGCTCTATTTACTTCTGAAAATCTTAAAGATCCACTGTATTTGGGCCAATAGAAGCATTCAGAAACCTACAATTAGAGCTAGAGAACTAGAAGTTCATGCCGTGAAGAGAGGATAGGATAGTTTGGATCCCTTAAAGTAGAGGAGAATTCTCAGTTAGATCCATTATAAAACTCTGACATGGGGGGCAGAAGAAAAATCAGTACTTTGCAGTGTCAGGTCCATCGCGGGCTCACCAGGAAGCAGGCATTTGCTAGGCTTACAGGGTTAGATAGACTTCTTTTTGTGGAGCACTTGGCAAAAAGAGTTTCTCCTATCCCCACCATTTGTTTGTTAAGCAGGATGAAGAAACTGTAAGGCACCTGTTTTTGCGTTGTCCTGTAGTAACACTTATTTCGTTTTTGCCCTACTTCTCTTTGGTATAACTTGGGTGGTGCCGGCCCCTGTTGAAGCCTTATTATTGCATTGGTATTACTCCCCATTGCCAAAGAATGTTCCTATGCTGTGGAGGTTAACTCTACTGAATCATATGGCCCATTTTGTTGGAGAGGTGTAATAGATGCTTTAATTACAGAGGAGAGGGGTGAATAGTATGAAGGAGCATATCCAGACAACCATGGTCTTATGGGCAAGTATTAGAAGAGAGTTTTGGGGGTACAGTGTCACAAACTTTTAAGCACAGTACTACATGATTGCATGCTCTAAAAAGGTGAAAGAAAGGAGGTCTTGTAAGTGGAAGCCCCCCAATGGAATGGTGAAACTTGAATTTGTTCTGTAGCTCCTGCGGTAATCTGGAACCTATTGGGTTTGTTTTTTGTTTTTGGGGGTGGGGGTTGGGGGATGGGGTGATTGATGAGGGACCACTTGGGGAAATATCTAGTTATCCTACTTGGGGCCTCTCCAGGCTCTAATTTTTGGCCTGAATGAGGCAGAAATTGGGTCCTCGCTCTATGGTCTGAGATGTACAGAGCCGAAGTGGGATAAGGTGATTATCGAGGGAGATTCCTGCTATGCTATTGATTGGCCCAGCAGCGCAGAGAAGTGAAATATGGGATTGTGTCGGGAAGCTTTGGATGAAATTTATCCATCTTTGGACTTTGCAGGGAGTCTAGTGATAAGCTTATAACTTTGCAAGAGATGAAGTGTGTAAACCTGCATTTGTCTGGTTTGAAGCCTATCTGTAGGATCTGCTGTGAACATACTCAATTTTGTATCTGAGGAGAACTAAAGCACTTATTGGAGGATGTGAGAAAGAGGATATATGCAATTTTACAACATTTTTTATTAATAAAATTTGTCAATAATAAAAAATTCAAAAAGGATTAACCAGCAATTTACCTAACCTTCCAAAGCAGTTTGTGTTTGATGTTAACATGGTTGACTTGCTCTCTGAGTTCATATCAGCATCTAGTTTATTTTCTCTCTAATTCGCTACCCAAAGAAGGTCTGTTTTTTATTTACTTCGCTCTCCTTGAAGTTTGAACTAAAGAAGGTGAACACCTTTCCCTTGGCGAAGCACTCCTTTCTCACAAATGGAAGCTACACACCAAATAAAAAATAGCATCACTAATAAAAAATAGCATCTTAACTAAGTGCATCATGCAATTTGTGCTACATTCTTAGCCAATCCTAAAATAAACTGCAATAATTCATCATGTAATTTTTTATTTATATTTATTATTATTATTATTTTTGAATCTGTAAGAAAAGATAAGTTTTTTAGACTTGTCTTTGGATTCTAAAGAAATGGTAAATTTTATCCTTTTCTGAAGAAAAGGGTTAAAAAAAAGTGAAATAATTGCATGGTGCATTTTGTTTTACCTTTTCGGGTCGGTATCTCTTTATAATAACTCAACCAGCAATTTCTGTTGACTTTGCTCTCTCTCTCTCTCTCTCTCTCTTGCTTGCTCCTGTTTTTCCGAATTGGTGCTTTGAAAGGAGTATGTTTTGAGCTGATATTTAAATATGTTGTTTTTGCACACCTAGAAACAAGCAAATGTTTATTTCGCTAGTGCTGTTATGAAGATGGTTTTATTTATTTTTTTCTCACTGGAGAGCTGTAAACTGGATTTCAATTGGTTATAGTTAATTTCCTAATGATTGGCGATCTCAATCTCTGTTTCATTTTGGATTTGTTTTCATCGCGTGCCTAATGCCATGTTTTCTGTTGGTCCTATTTTGCAGGTGATGCCTTCTGGATGGAAACCTTCTGTAAGTATACATTGAGTTCTTTTTATTGTAAGATCAGATTTAACTTATTCATACAGTAATTGGAAAGTCCAGGTTAAAAATTGAGAAAGTCACTTCTAATCATGGCTTGTTACGCCAGGTTTAGGCCATGTTTGGCTATGAAAAAAGACAAGTCTACATTTCCTTTTAAATGTTAATAGTCATTTTGCAAACTGCATGAAAACTTGTTTTTTTTTTTTTTTTTTGATATGTTAATGGTAGGAATGGAGGGTGGGATAGTATGTTGACGCATCCAATCCCCCTAACCACCGATACCCCCACCCCATTTCCACAAACTGTGTGAAACGTAATCTATGGTTGAGGCCATTTTGGTTGCTGTTTTGGCATGGGGAGTCCTCAATTAAAATTCACTGAAATTTTGGCGAAACTCACTGAAATTTTAATGAATTTTACTGAAAAATCTCAATCTCTTTGGAATTTTGCAACTTCCTCCAAACCTAACAGCAAAACCTACAATCCGTTTTTTATCCGCAACCTCTCTCTTAAAAGGTTTCTCTAGATCCATTGCCAAAACTCCATTTAAATTTAGCCCCCATACTTGTAGGCTGAGGGACTCCTTCCCGTATATCCGGTGCAACTCCCTCCAAACCCATTGCTATTTTCACCCAAAACCACCTCTTGAGCCACAATATCTTTTGCTCTCTCTTGTTGCCTAGCTTCTTGTGTTTGGAAGAAAAAAATGTGGAGATGGGCAATAAATGATGATGAACAAAAATTGATTGAAGCTGGGTTGTTAGAATGGGAAGAGACAAGAGAGGGTAATGGGTCTAGATAGAGAGAGAGAGAGGGTGTTTGGGGTGTTGTTTCTTTGATTTTGTATTGAGGTGGCCAAATTAGAAGGTGACTATGCTAGGGAGGCAATATTTTGGAAGTTGGGATTGTGGCAAGTAGAGGGAGAGATGGATGTGTGCGAGAGAGTTTTTCATTACCTAGAGGGACAATTCTTTTGTTGCATAGAGAGAGAAACTTAGTTGATAGTTTGAAGTTGTTATGAGATAGCCAGTTGTCCTGTCGGTAGCTAAAGGAATGAAGTTACGTTGCAAGAGGAAGAGTGAGAAATCAGACAGAGTAAGATAGAGAGAGTTTGCCTATTTGAAGTTTTGAAAGAAGAATGCAGCTCTGATTTGATGACCACTTGGTTGTAAGCTGCAATAAGAAGTGAGAGAAAATTCGAAAGGTCCTGCGCCATGGAACAAGAAAGTGCATTTTTTGTACATATCATTCTAATCTCAAACATGCTTTTGAGAGTTTCTTATGACAAGGATTCTTCTACATCTTCTTTGATTTGTGAGGTGCGAAGAAGAGATGCAGAGGGGGGAGAGAGAGGAGTGGAAAATATTCGGGGGTGAGAAGAAGGGAAGCAGAGGAGAGAGAGAGGATCAAGAAAGATTTGGGGGATGCGAAGAAGAGGAGAGGAGAGAGAGAGGAGTGGGTTGAATCGAGAGGCTGTTAGAGAGAAGAGAAATCGGGGATGAACAAAGAGAAAGAGAGACAACATGCCTCTGTGAGCATTTTGTGGCTGAGAAAAGAAGAGGGTAAGACCTCTTTTTTGTCATCCGTGGTTTGACCTTCTAACCATGGATGATTCTTTATCTAATAGAGGCATCCGTACACGCCTTAGATAAATGACCTTTGTCTTTTTAATCCATAGGGCATATTGGATGCCACCTCAAAGCACGGCTTAGAGGATTAAACCATGGATGAAATAACAAAGGTGATCTACATCTAGGGCATGTGTAGATGCCCATGTTAAGAGGGCCAAACCACATATGAAGAAAAGAGGGTAAGAGGTCCTTACCCTCTTTTTCTTCATCCACAAAATGCTCGTGGGTTGACGAGCTCTCTCTCTCTCTCTCTTGCTGTATTTGTGCATGAGCTATCTCTCTCTACCGCACTTCAATCATGGTCAGTGGTTTTTCTCTAATGCTACAATCATGGGCTTTCTTACTCTTGATTCTCCCTGCTGAGCACAAAACCCTTAAATCTCTCTCATCGATGCTAATGGTGACAGCAAGATCTTCCCATGAGCTGTGCCGTCTCCTTTGTCAGTTAAGCCATCGCTGCTCATCCAAGATGATTTTAGTCTATGTGGACTGGGCAGTCAAGTTCCTTATTACGATTATGTGCTTGATCTAATTTTATATGTGGAGTCCTCTCATGTGATATGTTTACTGAGGATCAAAATGGATTGGTGGAGTCAGCAGTGAATGCTATGACCTATGAGATCTGATTCATGTAAGATGCATCCTCACGAGCAAAGGGATGTCTAGCAGCAAAGATGCTTTATGATCTAATTTATGAAAGATACATCCTTTTTTCTCTCATGTAAGATACATCCTTGAGAGAAATAGGATGCCTGCTATGCTCGGCAAGTGCAAGAACTATGATCTTGGAAGATGCCGTAGGCGTGTTTGATTTCTGGAAGTGGCAGCTCTGGAAGCCGCTGCTTCCAGAAACTATATCACTTCCTATGTTTGATTGCGGTAAGTGCTACACTATTTTGATAAGTGCTATTCTGTTATGGAAGCCGCGACTTCGAGTGGCTTCCGAAATAGCCATTAAAAAGTAGAAGTGGCAGATTCTATGGCTTCCCATGGAAATTTCCCCTTCCCTTCCTTGGCAAGATGCGACTTTCAAAGCTGCATCTTCCTGAAATCAAAAGCACTCCTAGAGTTTACTGCTGCGGTCAGCCTTGTCTCCCCATTGGTCAATCAGATATTCCAAGATCGCGCAAGTGTGAGGACATTGACTGTCCAAAACCATGTCACTAAGACAGTTGCATAATTGGGGACTTCTCAGAGGAAAAGCAAACCCTTTATCTCTCTAAAAGGCTGTCTTCTCTATCTATTGAGTAATTTACAGATTCTGGGGATTTCTTAAAGACTAAAAGACCCCTTCTCCCTCTGTAAAAGGCCTTCTCTTTCTCTCTCTAATATGAATTATTTCACAAACACAATAGATGGGAGAGGAGGCAATTCTCACCTATGAAAACCCCCACCCATTATCTTTCGCTCTCTCTCTTCCTAGAAGGCCTTTATGAAGAGGCCTAAGCTTTGTTGCCTGGCGCCTGAATCTAGGGATTCTTTGCATTCTTCAACCATTTTAAGGCTGCATCTTTGTGCCATCCCTGGCTAGACATGAGAGAGAGGGGAGGTTTAGAGAGAGATAAGGGATGTTCGATAGAGGTGAACGTTTTTGAGAGAGAGAGAGAGAGAGAGAGAGAGAGAGAGTAAGTTTTGGTGATTTCCAAAATTTCAATGAATTTCATCAAGTTTCATTCAAGGGTCGAATTGATGGCCAAACTCTCTTATCACAAATCAATTTAATGCAGTTTAGCACATGGCCATCATCAACATTGAAAAAAATAAAAATAAAGTATGGATTTATTTTCATTTTCAGCCAAGCATAGCATTAGAAGGATTTGCCTTATTGGTTTTGGAATATTCTTCTTGAGATTCTTGCCTCGTTTAAAACAGCATTGAACAGCATTCTTCTAGGATTCTTATGTTATTCATAGCCTCCAAAGTTCCCAGCTTATATCAGTATGCGTAAAGCAATTGAATTGGAAACATGAACTTTAATTACTTATTTTTAATGAATGGAAGCTTTTTCTGTCGTTATCTAAAGGAAAAACTACTGATGTACTGCCCTGTCAGTTCTGCTGTATCGACCCTAACCCCACAGAAAACCATTTTAGGAAGATTTGTGGGACTTTTTTTTTAAACAGTTCTTGATTCACTTTATGATGTATTTCAGAAAAAAGGGTTTGAGCTCGTAAAACTGTTGATCTTAATGTCCAATAGATAGATGGTCCAGAATCATAGTTTATCAGAATCATAGTTTAAGCAGGAGCTACCATCCTACAAATTGACATTTTTCTGGCTCCTGGACAAGGCTGTCAAAATCAACAGCAGTATACATAAAAAGTTTACATGTTTACAAGTAACTTATGAAAAAGTTCACATGCTTATTAGTAAGATACAATCCTACATTCTTAGAGTGCATTAAAACTTCAAACTTAAAATTAGTATTTTTAAATTTCACCTTCTTAAGGTGGTTCCATCTCCATCCAATTAAACCCAATGCCTTTAGAACCATTTGACTTGGAAAGGATTGATAATGTGGAATAGTAGGTTGTCAAGAAAATTATATTTAAATTTTGCCTTCCTATGGTAGTTCCATCTACATCCAATTATACCTAATGCCCTTAGACCTAATTGGCTTGGAAAGGATTGAAAATGTGGAAGAGTGGGTTGTCAAGAAAGAGAGGAGGCCTGCTCTAGAAGGCATCTAGATAATTGGATGGAGATGGAACCACCATAAGAAGGTAAAATTTAAATATAATAATTTTATCAATTTTATGTTTGAAGTTTTTATGCACTCAAAGAATGAAGGCACTTAGATAATTGGATGGAGATGGAACCACTATAAGAAGTTAAAATTTTAAAATAATAATTTTATATTAATTTTATGTTTAAAGCTTTTATGCACTCAAAGAATGTAAGACTGTATTTTACTTAATAACATGTGAACGTTCTCATAAGTCTAGATGATAAAAATTTTATCGGTCAACTTTGAGGAGTCTAGTGATGAGCAAGGCGATAGAAATGAAATTGATGAAGAAGACTATTAATTATTTTTGACACTTTTATTATATCAATTGGGTTATGTAACAAGCTTTTAAGGCCTATGGGTTGCAGATTGTGCAGTTGTGGACTTGTGGTCTTATTTTCTCCCTACTTATGATTGTGGTTCATGACTGATGTATTTAATATTGGCACTACATCGATACTGGTTCCTGTGGTTCTGCAAATGCATGTCTGCTACGTGTTTAGTTTAGCTTCCCAGCTTCTATTAAGTCAAGTGTACTTTCTGAATTCTATAGTTAAGCCCGATTGCATGCTGAGTTTTTGCATATGCACAGGCAAACCAAAATATATAATATAGGTGCCACACTAGTTGGAGTCGACAAGTTTGGAAACAAATACTACGAGAGATTGGAAGACACTCAATTTGGTATTCCTCTTTTCTATTTTCAGATTTCTGGCACGTATAATTTTCCACTTCTTATGAACACTCTTACACTGTTATTAATTCGTATGCAAAGTATATGTTGGTTAAGTGCTTTGCAAATATATGCAGACAAAATTATATTAAAGTTAATAAATGTGAAATTTATCAGAAACCATAAGATATGAATAATTTAACATTTTACCCATGTCTTTTTATTTAATTTCAAAATACCCATTAAAAAACAAATGATCATGACATGGAAGAGTTGCAATAGGGTAAAATTTTGAATAATCTATCCCTTAATAAATTAGGAAAAGTATACCAAGAGACCAATTACTTTTGGTGTTAGGAGGTCGCAATCACTCTTGTCAATCAGATTTCAAATTGGGTGGTTGTAAGAGTGTCATTGACTGAAAGTTCAAAATTTCTTTTCTCGAACTTTGTAACACACCCCAAGCCATCCAGTTTGACATGTAATGGTTAGGAATAATTGTGACCTCCTTGTAACATAGATAAATGGTTTCATAGTATACAATCGCAATAAATTACCTTGATTTTGTTTGATTGCCAAAAAGGATCAAGGCTTGTAAAGTTTTCTAAAGTATGAGTACTTTACAAGCTTTGAAAAGTTTGATTTTCTATGCAATGGATATCCATAATTACTTGTATTTTTATAAGCTTTCCACGAAAAGGGAAAAAAAAGAAGTAAAAAAGGACCTCTGAATACTAGAAATGCTAGTTCTCTCAGAAGGAGGTATTGCTGCAAAGAGTTTGACAGTGAGGAAGGTGACTAGAAACCCCACCCCCCCCCCCCCCCCCATCTATCTCTCATATCACCCTAATAGCAGTCTCAGATATCTGGTGCATGTTCGATTCAGAATCTGAGATTGCAGGTAAGCTGAACAAACCATCTCTGTTACATCACAGGAATGGAGATGGTTTCGTTTAATGATGAATATGAAAAGAGAGGGGTTCTCTGGGACATTCTTTTTCCCCCTTTGTTAGTGTAACAAGATTATCATTTTCCTTGAAAAAGAGAAAAGGCGGACATTGTCCCCTCAAATTCATGAAACTTGGGTTCTTTGGATTTCTGAAGCCACCAACACTTCCTTACTTTTGGTAGCTTTTTTAGCTTGTATTGTTCGACTACGTTATCAACTAAGGTAAAGCATGAAAAATTCTTTACTTATTGAAAACCAGAACAAGACATAGGTGGGTTGAATATGGGGACAAAGGTCGCTACAATGCTTCTCAGGTTCCCCCAGAATGGCATGGTTGGCTCCATTTCATTACTGATCACACTGGTGATGAAATGAGTCAAATAATTAGTTAATCAATAATACATTGCCTTCTCAGGAAAGTATACCATAATGAAAAGATTTTGGAAAACGGCAGTCCATTGGGTCATTGCCATCGATTGAAATGATTGATGATGATGGGGAGAGAGTGGGACATGCCATTATTCATGTACTGTTGTGGTGGGTCCCATTCTCTCTGCTGTTCATCATTTAATTGGGATGGTGATAACTCTAACAGGATATGAATCTACCATTATCTTTTGTTTACAATATACTTCCTTGCTCTTGGTATATTAGATTGAAAACCATAAAGATGAAGGTCGATACTGCCTGCCCTAAGGATCCCATCTGTTATTGGGAGTGGATATTGGATGACCTTGACTACCAGTGGTGTACCATGTGCCATACACCAGTTGGCACTTTGTACAAACTTTTATGGTTCTTCTATGTACAATTTTGAACATTTCAGTGTAGAAATAGCTATTATTTGCATTCATATACCCCTTAGGCCATCTTTTCCTTGAATTATTTCGTTGTGCAGCTTTTGATGCTGAAACCAAAGAGATAAGGTGTGGAGCATAGGGAGAATTTCTCAGGAGAGAGTGATGAGTACATATATCCTGGCCAGAAAGACTAGACCAGGTACCAGCCATGGCAGCCCACCAAAGCTTAAAGTCACCATGTCAGCCCCTCTTGTTCCTCCCTTACTTCTACAGATTGTATTTCATTTGTGCTCTCAGAAAGAGAGAGAGAGAGAGTTCTGAAATTGTATGCTTGTGGTGTTGGTTGTGCTTTTGGAATTGCTTTTAGAAGTCTGACTTCCAGTGGATAAATTGTGAATAATGTAGTCAATAATAGCTAAGGTGATATTTGTGATTGTCTCTTTTATTCTCCAAGTTTTTTTTTTAATGGTTTTTATGGATTATTGGATTGGGTGAGTAGTATGTGGAAAAATAAAAAGAAACTTTTTTTTGTGATTGAATCTATAAAAAATGGAGATAAGAGATAAAAGGTCTCCTTTCTTGTTTTCGATCACAATGTGATTCAAGGAACATTGGCAAACAATTAGGGCCAAATTATTTTTGGGATGGTCATGGCGGTTTTATGGACCTGTCTGTAAAATGTTTCCAAGCCAAAAAGTTTTCCTACCTCCTGCGGGGTATATGCCATTCTTTTAAGAAGGGAAAATCCAATTTTTTTTCTTTGAAAATTATCAATTAGTTATTATTAGATGGATCATGAAATTTCAAATAATAAAAAAAATTCTCCATAGTGGTTTTGCCCGGGGGAGGAAAAGTATGCGCACTCTTTTTCCAACAGAAAACAAAAGCGTGGTTATGTGCTTTCGACTCCATTCTGTCCCTCTGAGTGTTTGAAATCCACACCACACGTCGAACCCATTATCGGCCAAGACACTGTTGAGGAGGACTTGAAACTCCATCCATAGTGAGGGCCTGCTGCAACAAAACGGCCTGCCTTGTGTGGTTGGAGGTTGTCGGAGTGCGGCTTGTAGTGTAAGGTGAGTATGTAGTTGTGAACTTGGCATTGGTATCCTCCAGGTTCGATCACTTCCTCGCATACACCACCAGCAGCACCATCATGGGTGATGGAGAGCTAAATACACAGTACCGCACCGATCCATCTGCTCCACCCCATTTCTTCTACTTTTACCCAAGAACAAACTAACCTCGATTCAGAAATCTCTCTCTTTCTAAAACCGGCCTTCTCTCGACTTTCTCTTTCTAAACCCCTCTCTATTATTTCTAAAATTCTCTCCACAAAACTCTCTCTCTATTCTCAATGGCCTTCTCCAATTTCTCTCTCTAAACCCCTCTCTATTTTTCTTCCTGACGCTATTCAACCACCCCAGGTTCACCACCTATTTATACAACGTGTGATTTTATTCCATCTCTTAAATTTTAATCCTGTCCTAATCTAGTTAGGAAAGCAACGCCATGGTCTGCCCTAACTCCTAACTCCACTAGGACTCCATCCTAAAATTATCCCCTACTAATTTTCCAATCTCAAACAATTATCCAAAGTTAATTCATTCTCAAATCTCAATTCTGTTCATCAAAACTTATCCCATACTAATTATCCAACCGCAATCTTAATTATCCATGTACAAGTAGGATATATATATATATATATATATATATATGGGAAATGATCTAATGCAATAGTTGTATAGTAGTATAATGCAACCACACCTCTATAAAACCATATTTTTGGCATTTGCATGACCTCAAATTTTACACACACATTATCTTCATCCTCATAATCAATCCTACCAAAAAAATTTCAATTTGCACCCTAGATATGATCAAAATTAGTACCCATCGAACAATGAATCTCGACCATCCATTTGGTGAATTTCAAGATCTAGGCCATAACAAATTCAAAATCACTTTTTCTTTTTTTAGCATTATTAATCTAATGATGATAACGCTACATAACAATCTTGGGAATAAAAAAAAAATCATTCTGAGGCCTATATCTAACCATCTCAATAAAATGGACAGCTTATATTAATTGGACTTGAATGAAAACTTTCTAGAGCATTTTTTTAAAATTTGTTTTTTTGTGATTGTTTTCCAGAATAAAAAGAGTGTACATTTAAAAATTTATGTCAAACAAATGTCTCTAGCATGGTTTTTGAAGATGATTGCATTATATATATATATATATATATATATATATATATATATATATATATATATATATATATATATATATATATATAAAAGTAATGATCCTATAAGACCCTCCTACACCCATGTATGTAGAATATCAAAAGATCACCATTAAATTTGATACAGATCTCTAGAAAAGTTATCATTTGAATGTAGGACTTGACTTTTCTATAGATTTGTATTAAATTTAATGGTGATCCTTTAAGGTCCTACACACATGGATGTGAGAGGGTCTCATATGATTATTACTATATATTTATATATATTAAAAATTAGATATTAGTAATAATAATTTATTTCCTAACCAAAATACACTAATGGGTAATTTTTTTTTTTTCATTTGTTGAAAGTTTAACTCCACATGTGGATAAATAAGTTCAAGAAGAACTAAAAGGCTGATCGTTTATGGTAAAAATATTGTATCCGACTGGATACATAGTTAGGAACTTAGGATTCTCTCTAAAACCTATCCAAGAGCCCTCCAACACAACCCTCACAGGCACAAAAAAAATAGCATTGACGACAAGTTATACTTTGCCTACTCATATTAAAGACTATGCATGACCCTTTTTAATTTGGGTGCAGTTTGCATACGGATGCATCCGTAAGTACAGATGCAACCTTAGGTACAGAGGTAAGGTGCACCTTCAAATTTTATCATGGTATATAATTTATATGTAAAATGTTTTAAGGATTATTTCAAAATTTATTTTTATATTTAATTATAAAATTTTAAATTTAAAAAATAATTAAAATCAAATAGATCTATAAATATATGAAAATCTTGAAAATAGACGGGTAGATAATATGTTGTAAAATGCACTATTTCTAATATTTAAAATCTTTTTATTTTTCATAGTCATACTCCTCGATGTCGAGATGATCAATCAAAGGGTTTTTAACATTAAAACTACCTTTTCCGATGGATTTTTGAGGGGCATCCGCAATTCTACATTATAAGGTAGCATCCTTATATAAACTTTTTCCTTTTAATTTTTCTTAATTTTTAGGAACAAATATTTTTATTTTTTAAAATATTTGTCTTCACTGAAGGTATAAGCTCTGACCATTTTGTGCATTTGAAGTGGAACAAAGTTTTACTTTGCGTACTAGTTATAAATTATTTTTTTAGTAGTGTTAAGTTGCATGTGATATGATATAGTTATAATTGAATAAAATTTCATTTTGAAATAATATTTTCGAAAAGGCATCATTCGATTATTATGTTGTTTTTAACATAATCAGAACGATTCATTTTATTCATGTCAACTATTTTTTACAAATACTATTAAAAATATAATAATTTCATTATTTATCACTAAATTTATATATTTAACATTATACAATAGTAATAGAATAAGTAATATTTGATTGACATATTGATAATTAATTGATAGTATTATGTAATTATTTAATAAAAAATTATTAAATAAACAATAAATCCTATAATTTGTTATTATTGATGAGTGATAGTACTCTATCAATTTATGTAATTGCCACTATATTATTCTACTTTTAATAGAGCAGAAAGGAGAACCAGGATTAGTGTAGCTGACCCCAACTAAAAAAAAAAATACTTAGATGATGATGATGATCATTATATAATTATAATAAGATGTCATTCTAATCGTTATCATAAACAAAGTAAAATTATGATACTAAATAGATTATTATAATTAGATTATTAATATTTATTATAATATTGTATATTATTTGCTTATGTTATAACATTGCCACAAAGTAAATTATATGTAGGAATACATACTCTACACATCTATATGATAGTGACAAAAATCTGTCCCAAAAAAAAAGAAGAAACACACGAGTTATAGATAATAACAATTTTATCATTAATAACATAATTAAGATTATGGTATACATAAAAAATTCCATTAAAAATAATGAAATCCAAAATAACAATTGAATTCATAATTTTCAATATTGAAATTATATTTTCAAAAATATTTATTTGATTATAAAGCGAGAAAGAGAGAATTCTACGGATTCATCTTCACATATGAGCATCTATATTTCATATTTTTGTATATAATATATGAAATAAATTGATATAATATATTAAAGAGAAATTTATTAAAATACTCATAATAGTTTAGTATTCAACAATTTAATAACCCATTTGTAACTATTCCAAGTCAGGAGCATGTTTCTTTTGATGGGTATTTTACAATTAAATAATAAAAAAATGAGTAGAATGTTAATAGTTTATCTTAATGAAATTTCGATAAATTTCCCTATATTAAATGGACTCTTTGGAAAATGGCTCCAATAGTGGCTTAGATTTGGAAAATAACATATTCAGTAGTAGGATTCTCATGGTATTCTCCTCTCTCTTTTTTTTAACAAGGAAAAGGCCTTTTTTCTTCAAATATATTTCATTACACATTTACAAGCTCAACAACAAAGAACACTCCATAATTAGAACTGCATGATTCAGAGTTGATGATAAGGGTTGCAAGAAACAGAACAAAACTTTTGATGCCAAAAAAAAAATACAAAAGATTGAGATACAATCGATTATAATAAGCCCTTCAAGCCACTTGATGTAAGATTCATGCTATCTAGTAACTCATGATAGATTCACATATAGTTCTAGTGCGAAAATGGAGATATTGATTCCTCTAATGCATTTGAGGACTCTAAAGCTTCCAATTCAATGAGACCTAGTTTGTCTGCCACCCCAAGTTCAGAACAAAGAAAGAATCCATTGCCAACATCTGAACCAATAACATATGTAACATTTGGAGGTCTTTTCTGTTGGTATTTTTTGTTTTAAAATATGCTTGTGTATTTCAAAATAATGTAGTATTTTGTATAGTTTTCTATAGCATTGTTTTGTTGTATCTTTTGCCTCTATTTCACCCAACCGATCATTTTCTACTTTGAGAATAGATTATGTACTTACTATAGAAAGAAGTCACAATCATTATAGAGAGTTAGATATGAAATTGGGTGACTAGGGGTGGGTCATTGATCAGACACAAAGTCCATAGATTCTTGAATTATATGATATACTTGAAGCTGTCAGATTTCACATCCAATAGCCAAGGGCGATCGTGAACTCGTATACAAAATGAATGGTCTTATGGTATACAATCCCATGAACAATTCATCCAATGCATTTGAGGCCTATAAGATATATATGTGTTTTCTAGATTGAAAATGGATAAATAATTCTTCCAGTGCACGTGAGGTCTGTAAATTACAAACTTTACCGAGAAAGAGATGAGACCATAGAGCAAAATGAAAGAATGCTCCATCAAACATCATAATCAGTAACCCATCAAAGATATATGTGTTCTAATTTCCACCAAAAGGGATATCTATGTGTTCTAGTGCCAGAATGGAGATATTAATTACCGAATCAGGTTTGTGACTTCTTTGTCTGGTACGGGACTGTGCTTGTGGACTGCAAAACCTAGAGCTCCATTGGTACAGGACGACGTACAACCAGGATGCCTTGATTTTCGAATTGAACGGTTGGATCTTGCCCCTAAGCCAGAAAACCCTTGCTTAACACCACCCCCGGCAATGTGAATGCAAGATGCCAGCAGAATAATTCTGCCGGACAGAGTCTAGGGCTGCTTCCTTCCCCCTGCGTCCTTCCTTGACGAAGGTGTGCATCTGGAAAAGAATGGGAACTGGGTCGGTCTATTCTATGGCTAAGCTTCGGAAGCACGTACTCGAGGACAATTTATCCAATTTAAAGAGAGAGAGGGAGGAGAAGATAAGATAGCAACCCAAGTAGTTAATGAGGATAGATCCTTGACTCAACATCCGAACCAGTCTTAAAAACAAACACCTTTTAGGTTATTCTAGCGTGACAAACGAGATATCAATTCCTCCAATGTATTCAAGGCCTGTAAAATATCCCATTTAAAAAGAGTAGAAGATAAGAGAGTCTCCCGAGTTGAAAAGTTAGGAAAGAACCCTTTACCCACCATCTGAAGCAGTAATTCATTGGCCTCAACCACCATACATTCTCTCAGATAAGTATTAATCAAGGTCCTATAAGTGACTGAATTTCCACAAAGCCCATTGGAAGCCATCTCTGCAACCAATTCATCAGCTCTTCTAAGCTTACCATCACTGCAAAAAGTCCTGATTAGTGTATTGTAAGTAATCACATTAGGCCTACACCCCATTTCTCTCATGACACAGAGTACCTCCATGCCTTCCTTCAGTTTTCTCTCTCTACAAAGCCCATTGATATATACACTGTAAGTGAACACATCAGGGACTAACCCCATTGCTAACATCTCATCGAAGACCTCGCCTGCTTGCTTAAATTCCCCAATGTTATAGAACCCATCCATCAGACTAGTGTGAGTAATGGTGTCTGGCTTTGCCCCCTCTGATTTCATTCGATTCAAAATAGCTCGAGCTTCGTTCAACCTACCACCCTTTGCTAGAGAATCGCATAAGAAATTTTATCAGGAAAGAAACCAGCGTTCTTCATCTCATCAAGAAAGCCATAAATTTCTGAAAATTCCCCAAATTCACACAATTTGCAGAGGATTTTAGCGTAGAAACCAGAATCAGGCTAACATCCCTGGTCAGGCTTGAGGTGTAAGAGCTCAATTGCAAAACCCAACTTTCCAATTCGACAGAGAGAACCGATAAGTATTCTGAAACTTGGAGCATCGAGCCTTATGTTCATATCCAAGGTCTTTATGAGAAGCTCAGGGACCAAATGGAATGAATCAGTGTCACACAAGACCGAAAGTAAAGCGTTCAGAGAAGTTGCAGAGGATTGGCACCTTAGATGGGGCATGGCAAAAAAGAGTTCTAGGGCCCCTTTCGCCATTTTTGAGGAAGCACAACTCTGAATAAGGCCTATGTTGTGGTTTCTGGGGTGCTGAACTTTCAATTGCTTTGGAGGCATCGCACAAGGGTTTTGAGCCCTGAGAATTGGGGGTTCTCAGCAAGAATGACGATGGTTGAGTCTGGGTGAGAGTTTAGGCATTTGGATGAAGTGTCTGTTGCAGAAGGAGGAGACAGATTAGGGTTTTGAGGTTGCGAAATCAGGGTTTTGGTGTCTGAGAATTGGCTTTTTAGGTAAGTATCAGGTGCAGGTGTGAGATTAGGATTTCGGGGAGGAGAAATTAAGGTTTTGGATTTGCGTCTGTCTCAGCGCTTTCATGGTAGGAAAAGTAGATCATGATGCGTAGATGAAGTTGCAGTCTGATATTAATTAATATTTTTTGAAAGTAAATTTAAAATAAAATACGCAATTTGTAGGAAATACTTGACGAAATATGTCAAATATTACAATGAAATTATAAAGGATATGAGACTCTGCTTTTCGAATGACTACCAGGTAGCGTTCGCAAGATCCAACCGGAACGGTCAACTGGATATGGCTCGAAAACGATTTAAGGTAAACCGATGTATTTAACCATTCTAATTGGCAATGTTTCAAGCGATGAAAAAATTGTTAAAAAAGTTTTAAAAAAATAATAAATAAATAAATTATTAAAATATAAAAAGCATATAAAAATAATTAAAAAAAAAAAAAAGTAAATATCTATTTTAGTTTTCATTATTACCAAAATACCGAATACTTTTCGTTATTACTAATAAGTCTGTTTTGTGGACTTCATAACAATTTTTTAAAAAAGACAAAACTATCTATTTTTTATTTTTCAAAAACGGAAATCAAACCGATTTCAATTTTTGAAAAATCGAAAATTTAAAATTTTGAGAGAGGTTTTAGGGAAGGAGGGACCTCTAATTGAGAGAGGGTTTAAGAGAGTTAGAAAAAGGCTCTCCGATTAGCAAAGATGGTTTTATTGAGAGAGGTTTTAGGGAGAGAGGAGGTCTTTAATTGAGAGAGGGAGGTTTGAGAGAGAGGGTTTCAGATAGATAGAGAAGGGCTCTCCGATTAGCAAAGATGGTTTCAGAAATAAAGGGGCCGCTAATTGAGAGAGGGGGTTTGAGAGCGAGAGAGGGTTTTAGAGAGATAGAGAAGGGCTCTCCGATTAGTTGATCTATTTTTTGACTTAATTTTTAAGGATTTGTAATCCCTAACATAAAGATCGTGAATATGAAAAAATAAGTAATTTTTAAAAACTAGAAATAATAATTCTAGTAAGAAAACATTTTGGTAATTAGTTTCTTTTGTTTTTAGATGGAACACCGGCTCGCACCCATCTTTAAAATGGATGGATGCTTTACACTTTTTGAACTGCATATGTAGTCATGCTGTCCAATTTGCATGAAACAATTTTCCTTTGCCAAAACTTTTCCATCAACTTAATAAAGCTTTTATTTGATAACCAATTTAGCTTCATTCTAAAAAATGATGGGCCAAACGTCATACCCACCAAATTCAGCAGGAGAGGGACATAATCAGTGGCAATTTTCACTTAGGCTTTAACATAAAGATTTGAAACTTATTGAGAATGGAGTTGGTCAGCAAGAGCCTATCCAAGAGGGTAAAGGTTGGGTCTGAAAGATCATGGTTTGACCGGGTGTAGGCAACCCCAATTGAAAGAATGTCTAGAAGTTTATTATTTTGAATAAAAGAATTAAACATACATATACAAAGAGAGATCTAAGGATTAACTGAGGATTCACTAGGTCATTGAATCACATTGAAATCACCTCCAATACACCATGGTACATTAACAAAATTGGTTACAACATTTAGTTCATCAAAAAATTATACTTTTTCATCATGACGGTTAGAACCATATACATTTGTTAAACACCATTTAAAACCATCCACAGGGCCACAAAACAAAATGGAGATATGTCATTTATTTAAAACACAAGAATCTTTTTGAACCACATTCGGCTCCCATATGACCCACAAACCACCTGATAAGCCATTAAAATCAAAACCCACAAATCCATTAATCTGCTTTCTCAAACTAACTTAGCTGATTGAAATATATGATGCATTTTGATAAATTTTGTCTATATTTCTCCCTCCTTTGTGAAGTCCCCGGTCACTTTAAATATTGGGAAAATACTATTTAAATAGTCATATTAATTAATGAGATGCTTAAAACTAATTATGGTCAAGCCCCTTAATTAAGAGCAAATTATTATCTAAGACTTTATCTCAAACAAAAAGTTCCTTTTTCCTAAACTTACCCCATCCCACAAAACCTTCCCATTCCCCCCTCTTATATGTCTCTCTCTTCATCAGGTTATTAGCATTTGGGAACTCCGTATTGTATTAGTTGCGATTTGTATGAGACATCAACCTTAATCAATACAAGTTGCACCTCTAAATTATGAAAAAAGGATGTAGTTTTGGTACCAAACTTTGTGGCAGCCTAAAAAATTATTAATGAAATTAAAGCTCTAAAAATGGTGCAGATCTTAAATTTTTTAAAATCAACAGATAATGCGCTATAAAATGCCCTTTTGTAAAATTTAAAATCAAACTCGTTTCATACTCATACATCTCAATATCAAGATGTTACAAAAACAATGTGTATTGTTTTGGTGGGCTTTTAAGGTGCACCTTAAAAGCCCCGCGCCCCTCCACACCCTCATCATGCATTAACAATTGGCAAAGTCTTCTTTACTGGGAAATGGTATCATGTACTTCCCAGGGCATATAATTTGGTGGTCCTCCCACTTCAAAAATCAATATTTTGCCTTACCATCCTACGTGAAGTCCCCCACTTAAGCTAATTTTAAATCTCGAGAAAATATCACTTTACAAAATTATTAAGGTAGTCAAATCATCCTATTTAAAATAATAAATAGGATTCAAAATTTCTAAGGATCTCAATGTTGAACCAAACCAAACTTAGGGAAGACTAATCGTCACAAGCTGTCATTTCTCTTCCTCTTTGGTTTTCTAATATTAAAATAATTTTTTTGGATGGATTTTTGAGGTGCAACTTTAATTTTACATTTTTAAATTGTAACTTTATATATATATATATATATATATATATATATATATATATATGGAAAAACTTAAAATATGCATATAGGCGAAATGCTACTGTATTTCGCCACCGCCATGGACTTGCTATTTCTGTGACGGTTTATTGCACGGATCAGTAACGGGTTCTATGCGAATTTTTTACTGTCACGGACCTAGTATGTCTGTGATGGTACAGCCACAGACATGCTAAGTCCATGGCGGTCAAAAAATACACACCGCTTGATTTTTCGGATGGTG